>NC_082664.1:2502500-3127500 GCF_025265405.1 Mesoplodon densirostris | reverse complement strand
AGCAGGCGGACTCTCAACCACTGCGCCACCAGGAAAGCCCTATGCAGGATTTTTAGTTGCAGCATGTGGACTCAGTTGTGGCATGCATGCAGAATCTAGTTTCCTGACCAGGGTTGGAACCTGGGCCTCCTGCATTGCAAGCGTAGAGTCTTACTCATTGGACCACCAGGGAAGTCCCAGTAGTCCCTTAATTTTTTAATCCATGCAACACTTGTGGTCATATCCTCCTTTATATTTTCTAATTTTCTAATGTGCTATTCATGCTTTCTCTCCTTTATTCTTAGTTAACCAGGCTAGAGTTTTGCCTTTTTTCCTAGTTTTTTCAAAGAACTATTTTTTGGTTTTGTCAATTTCATTTTACCTTTGTTCTCTATTTCAGTAATTTCTGCTTTTCATTATGATTGTTTTACTTTCTTTGGGTATACTGTGTTATTTTTCTAACTATGTAGTATTAACACATAGCTCATTAATTTTTAGCTCTTCCTCTTTTCTTTTTTTTTTTTTTTTTTTTTTTTCTGTACACGGGCCTCTCACTGCTGTGGCCTCTCCCGTTGCGGAGCACAGGCTCCGGACACACAGGCTCCGCGGCCATGGCTCGCGGGCCCAGCCGCTCCGCGGCATGTGGGATCTTCCGGGATCGGGGCACGAACCCGTGTCCCCTGCATCGGCAGGCGGACTCTCAACCACTGCGCCACCATGGAAGCCCTTCCTCTTTTCTTATTTAAGCATATATAGCTATAATTTTCTCTCTAAATGCCTCTTTTGTTGTATCCCATAAGTTTTGATGTGTAAAATTTCCATTGTCATTCAATTCTGTTTTCTCTTGATTTCTTTGAACTATAAATTATCCCTGTGTATGCAAGTGTGTGTAGGTTTCTGTGTTTAGGGGAGTTTTAGGAAGTTTGGGGTTTTGTTGTTGTCTGTATGTTTGTTTGCCTGCCTTAGGTCTAGATTCAAGAGTTTACTTTAACAGAATCTCTTTTTGGGCTTCCCTGGCCACAGAAACCCGTTCCTACTTATTAATATTCAAGCACATCAATTATTCATCTGAGCTTGGTCACATCACACACTCCGAGTCATCCGTGCTTCTGCCCTCTTTGTGAAAGGAAGCTTTGAGTCTGGTGGTCCCACAGGGAGGGCGTGTAGGTGGGACTCAGGTCTGACTCAGAAGGCCAGCCCTGGACAGCTCATGTCTGAGGTCACACGAGCCGGAACAGAATTTTGTCTAACAGCTTGGCGGGCTCCAAGCTGCCTCGCCATACCCAGCTCCTGAGCTGTCCGTGTGAAGTCAGGGATTTATCAAGATGAAATGCTAGACCTTTGAGGGTTTCACTCCTTCAATTCTGCCCTTGTTTTTGACCTGGAATCGTACTGACAGCAAATATTTTCCAAATGCAATAGTGACAACTGCTTTCCCAGCTGACATGTGCTGAGGAATATGATGAACCATCAGAATCGCTGTGATCAGCAGATGGGGAAACAGAAGTGAGGGAGGGCAGGAAGGGTCTTAGGCAGGACCCCTCACCAGTCAGGTGCAAGGGTGGGGTGAACTTCGTCTCGTGACAGCTACTCTCTGTCAGCGTCCCACATCAAATCCATAATGAGGGACGGAAAGGTGGTCAGTCAAGCATTAATTATGCCCTCGTGCACTGACTTCAAAACGAAGTTAAATCCATTACCAGCAAGTGAAGAATTACCTTCCTTTCTTTCAAAACCACAAAAATAGTCAATATAAACTGCCTGCATATTTTAGCCACACTTTCTTGGTCATTTTGTCACTTCAAGTTGGCGATATTGGGCAAGTTAGTTAGTCCCACTAAGCCCGAGTATAGTAGGCTTAGTAATGGCCCTCAAAATGTCAGGTCCTGGGCTTTCCTGGTGGTGCAGTGGTTAAGAATCCACATGCCAATGCAGGGGACGCAGGTTTGATCCCTGGTCGGTGAACTAAGATCCCACATGCGGGGGAGCGGGGAGGTGTCAACTAAGCCCGCGCGCCACAACTACTGAGCTCCCACGCCGCAACAAGAGAGCCCACGCACCGCAAACTACAGAGCCTATGCGCCCTGGAGCCCGTGCCACAACTGCAGAGAGATAAAACCCGCATGCTGCAACTAGAGAGAAGCCCGCGCACCACAACGAAAAATCCCTTGTGCCTCAACGAAGATCCTGCATGCTGCAACTAAGACCCGACACAGCCAAAAAAGAAAGAAGGAAAGAAAGAAGGAAGGAAGGAAGGGAGGGAGGGAAGGAGAGAGGGAAAGAAGGAAGGAAGGAAGGAAAGAAAGGAAGAAAAAGAAAAGAAAGAAAGGAAGGAAATAAAGATACTAAAGATTCAAATCACCCAGATATAAAAAAAGTTAAAATAAATAAATAATAAGCATTTATTTAGCTCAGAGATGCGTAGGTAAGCTGGGTCCCTCTGCTGATCTAGGTGGGTCTGGTTCATCTCAGCTGGGTCCGTCCACTCATGCACCTGCAGTCAGCTGTGGACTGTCTGAGGGCTCCCTAGTTTAGCATGGCCTCAGCTATGACGTGTCCTTTTAAGAGAAAAGCAGTGGGACGTTAGACACACAGAGAGAAGAGGAGATGGCACTGTGACTAGAGACTGAAGTGATGTATCCACAAGGCAAGGAACACCAGCAGCCACCAGAAGCTGGAAGAGGCTAGGAACAGATTCTCCCCTAAAGCCCCCAGAGGGAGTGTGGCCCTGCCAACACCTTGATTTGGGTCTTCTGGCCTCCAGAACTGTAAGAGAATAAAGGCATGTTGTTTCAAGCCACTGTCTGTGGTCATAGGAAACTGACATGCCGAGACCAGGGAGACCAGGGAGGGTGCTGTGTGGGGCACTGTGGAGATGCTGTGGGTGCTGCACACTGGTCCCCAGGGGAACCCACTGTCCTGCTCGCTGGATGTGGGCCGCTGGGGTTTTCTCCTGTCCAGACCCAGCTGATGTCCCTTCCTGCACCAGAGTGAGCCCAGCCTGACAGGCCCCAGGCAGCCCCTGGGAGGTCAGAGGTGGAAGAGCTGCCACCTCTCCAGCACCTCTCACTGGCGAGTCCCTGGCGAGTCCCTGGCTTCTGCTTCCTCCTGGTCCGCTGAGGGGTTAACCACGCGAAGAAACTCAGGCTCCTTCCTCTGAGCTCTGATGAATAAGTCAACTAGTCATCACTCATTTTCATTTTCATTTTCTCACTGCACAAATTCAGGGGCCCCAGATCCTTAAGTCTTTAAAAGTCCACTGGAGCCCAGGGCTGGCTGCTGCTGGGGGTGTAATCTGGGGCAGGAGACCCACCTCCAAGTGAGCTCAGACACTCTCCAGATCCCACGCAGACTCCAGGGCACAGATGGAGTTGAGTTCTGGTATCAGCGTTTACCAGCTGGGGGAGATCGGCAAACTGCTTAACCTTTAGGAGTATCAGTTTTCTCATCTGTAAAATGGGAATTCATTCACTGCAGGAGAGGCCAGGAAGATAAGAGGGAAGGCAGGCAGGCTGATGGGCTTTCCCAGATACCACAGACAGTTGATGGAGGGTGAGGTTGGGAATACCTGTACGAGGGGGCAACCTGGGAGTCACTGGGGCATTGTGTGGGGATGGTGGGGACAGTCTGACCTCAGCAAAAACGCAAGAGAAGGGAACCAAAGTCTGGGGGCAGGGAACAAACAAGGGTCCCCTGTTTTATTTTATTTTTAAAATATTTTTTGCCACACATGGGATCTTCGTTGCGGCATGTGGGATCTTTAGTTGCGGCGTGTGGGCTCTTAGTTGAGGCATGCAGGATCTAGTTCCCTAACCAGGGATCAAACCAAGACCCCCTGCATTGGGAGTGTGAAGTCTTAACCACTGGACCACCAGGGAAGTCCCAAGGGTCCCCTGTTTTAGAACATGGAGAAAGGCATCGGTTTGTGCCTGAGGGGAAGGGTCTGTAGGGAGGGAGAGGGTACAGAGGAAAGAGGGGCCGAGGATCCAGGGAGGGTCCAAGGAAGGTTGGAGGGGGCCGGAAGGATTTAGGCCCAGACTCCCCAGATATGCAGGGAAGTAGAAGAAAAAGGTGGCCCTCCATAGGACCCAGGGCTATCTGTGGGGTCTCCCAGCCATGAGGCATTAAACACGTGTACGGTGCAGGCTGGTGGGTGGGTTGTTGCCACTTCTCTGACTCTCAGTGTCCTCTGGGGCGGACATGGCTCACCCCAGTATTTGCCCTTCCCCTACTGCCCCAAGGAGCTCCAACCCAGAAAGGGGAGGAGGTATGCCAAGGCCAGGGGCCACCCCCTTCCTCCTCTGGGCGCTCACCAGCCGCATGGGGTGGGGTGAATCCCACCCTTACAACGAGTTCAATCTGGCAGCTTTAAACTGGGCCAGACTTTCAACAACTGAAAATGTCCAGAAAGTTAGGAATTCAACAGAACTCCGCTGAAAACAGGGAGCAGAGAAAAACAGATTTATAGTCATGCCGCCTACTGAGTTTATATTCCTGAATAAGTGTAGTTACAATAATAAGGAATTCCCTGGCGGTCCAGTGGTTAGGACTCGGTGCTTTCACTGCCCGGGGCCCGGGTTCAGTCCCTGGTCGGGGAACTAAGATCCCGAGAAAAAACCAACCAACCAACCAACCAACCAACCAAAACGTAGTTACAATAATGATAATGTTGCAAGAGGTATTATGTCTTTATTCCCCACACTCCATTTTTATTAGATGGAAATTATGACACAAAATAGGTCCCGGGTTATTGCATTTGATGTCTGACAGCGATCTTAGAAGTAACATGTCCAAAACAGAACCAGATTTATTTCTGTCGCCATCCCCCAGCACCCTTCCCTCAACCACGTCTCCCCCATCTCAGGAAATGCTACTGGGAGCCAGCCTCAGTCCCTCTTTTTCTCTTTTCCCAAGCATCCAGTCCATCAGCAAGTCCTGCAGTCCTGACAGAGCTAAGCTCTCCCAAATCTGACCTGGCACGAACCCCCCGGCCCCAGCTCCCTCTTCACTCCTGGCTGTGCAGCAGCTTCCTCACCAGGCCTGCAGCTTCCCTCTCAGCCCCTCCACACCCGCCGGAGGGTCATTTTATTTTCTTTTTGGCCAATGTTTGTTCGTGATTTTTATTTTTTAATGAAAACTGAATAGAACTGCAATTCCCCTCCTAGATGTATACCTAAAAGAATTGAAAACGGGTACTCACCCAGGTACGTGGGTACGCATGGCCATTGCAGCCCTATTCACCGTAGCCAAAAAGTAGCCAAATGGCTATGAATGGATGAATGGATAAACACAATGTGGTCTATCTGTACAATGGACTACCATTCAGCCACGAAAAAGAAGGAAGTACTGACACATACCACGATGTGGATGAGCCTTGGAAACGTTATCCTTAATGAAAGAGGCAAGACACAGAGGATCAAATTATGTCCGGTTCCATTGATATCTGAAATATCCAGAATAGGCAAATCCAGAGACAGAACACAGATTGGTGGCTGTCAGGGGTTGGGGGGGTGAGAGAAACTACTTAGCAGGTGTGGGTGTTATTTTGGGGTGATGGAGATGTTTTGGAACTAGACAGACATGGTGGTTGCACAGCCTTGCCAGTGTACTAAATGCCCCTGAATTGTTCACTTGAAAATTGTTAATTTTATGTTCTGTGAATTTCACATCAATAAGTTATCTTTTTAATTGACAGGTACATCTCAAGTATTGGTCAGGAGTTGTGATACACAAACGCTCCTGCACTTGCTTCTCGTTTCCCTCTTCTTCCCCTAAAGGTAACCACTGTACCACTACCCTGATTTTTGGGTTTATCACTCCCTTAACGTTTTTTTCAATTGTTTTACCCCCTATGTTTGCATCCTTAAACAATATGTTGGTTTTACATGTTTTTGTTTCTGCACTTTGCATAAATGGAATCGTGCTTTATATAGTCTATATGAACTGTTTTTGTTCTCAAGAACTGTGATTCATTCACGTCGTTCTGCATAGTTGCAATAAAGTTCTCTCTGCTGTATACTATTTCTTGGTGTGAACATGCTATATTCTTTATTCACACAGATAATGGACAACTAGGTTGTTTCTAGTGTCTTCCTATTACAAATGGCAATGTGGTAATATTTTTATGCATGTCCCCTGTGCACATGGTCAGAAGGTTCTTTAGGGTAAATACTGTGGATGGTATTGCTGGGTTGCAGGGGATACACAACTTCAAGCGTACTCACTGATGCCAGATTGTTTCCCAAGATGTCGATTGTATTCACTTATGCCAAGGAACCAGTTTTTGGCTTTGTTGGTCCTCTGTGTGGTGTATGTGTTGCATCTCATAATTTTCTGCTCTGGTCTTTTTTATCCATTTCCACTCCTCCCAGCAGCGTCTTAGAGTGCCTTTCGCTCCACATACTCAGCAACACTTGGCTTTTGTCTGACTGTTTCTGGTGGCTGTTGCATGGTAACTCATTATGGTCTTGGTTTGCATTTGCATTAACAAATCAGTTTCAGCATTTGTTCTCACATTTATTGACCACTGTGAAGTGCCTGCTTTTATGTCTTTCCCCTGCTTTTATGTCTTTCCCATATTCATATTATGTTATTTATCTTACTAAATTGTAGACATTCTTTTTTTTTAAGTCTTTATTTATTTTTGGCTGCATTGGGTCTTCATTGCTGTGTGCGGGCTTTCTCTACTTGTGGCGAGCAGGGGTTACTCTTCATTGCAGTGAGCGGGCTTCTCATTGCAGTGGCTTCTCTTGTTGCGGAGCACGGGCTCTAGGCGCATGGGCTTCAGTAGTTGTGGCACGAGGGCTCAGTAGTTGTGGCTCGTGGGCTCTAGAGTGCGGGCTCAGTAGTTGTGGCCCACGGGCTTAGTTGCTCCGCGGCATGTGCAATCTTCCCAGACCAGGGCTCGAACCCGTGTCACCTGCATTGGCAGGCGGATTCTTAACCACTGCACCACCAGGGAAGTCCCAATTGTAGACATTCTTTACGGAGTATGGATATGAATCCTTTATCAGTTACATCTTCTCTCTATTTGAGGTTTGTATTTTCACCTTCTTGATAGTGTTTTTGAAAAACAGAAATTGTTATAGGGTGGAGGGGAGATTTTTTTGTAACTGTATGTTCCTTTGAAACTTTTAAATTTTGCACCATGTGCATCTATTACCAAAAGAAAAAAACTGAATAAAATTTGAATTAAAACAAAAGAGCTAGGGAACGCCCTGGTGGTCCAGTGGTTAGGACTCCATGCTTCCACTGCAGGGGGTGCAGCTTCGATCCCTGGTCAGGAAACTAAGATCCCACATGCCACGGGGCAACTAAGCCCGCGTGCCACAACTAGAGAGCCTGAGTGCCGCAACTACAGAGCCCACGCAACACAACAAAAGAGCCCGTGTGCTGCAACTAAGACCCGACGCAGCCAAAAATAAATAAATAAATATTTAAACAAAGAGCTAGTTTCTATCACTTTACCCTGATTAAATTTTTTATTAGTCATTGTCTTGAAATTATATTATTCTTGAGTTCTTTTATATGTATCCTGTAAGTGACGCTTAAGAACTTTAAGTTTTTCTGTTCACAGCTATATCCCCAGTGCTTAAACCACTGCTTTGCATAAGGCAGGTGCTCACCTAACACTGTGGAAGAAAGGAACAGAGGAAAGAGAGTGGGGAAGGATAGAGGGCCACCCTTAAGTGCTAACACGGCTTATTATGGGGGTCCTGTGGCTCCAGGGCTTGGGCAGGAACCTATATAACGGAAGAAATATTCTCTCCTCTGACAGAGCTTAGACTTAAAAGTTATGATTTGTATTTGGGAGATTTGTATTTTGGGGGGATGTTTACTTTAACAGGACAGCCCTAAAGGAAGGGGCAGATAGGACGCTCCAGGAGAGAGGAGGTTTTCTTTACCCGCTCATCCTTTTTCTCCCGCTTTCTTCTGTTGCCCATCTGTCTTTGCTGCCAGCATGGTGTCAGAGCCACCCGAGTGGAATCTGAGGGCATTGCTTTCTGCCCTGGGCAGCTTGAGCATGCCTCCTGCCCTTCCTGAGTTTCCATGTTCCTGTCTGCAAAACAGAGGCAATAATACAAACACCAACACCTTTTGTGTTGCAGCACCCCTCACCAAGCTCTTTTGTACCCATTACCTCCTATAATGAGCTCAGTGCCCAGTGAGCTAGGTGAAACTGGACGGGAGGAGGAGTGACACTCTGACTCGCAGCCATGTGTGGCCTGGTAAGCCTTGACCTATGTCTCCAGATTCCAAGTCCTGTGCTCATCCAGGGGAGAACTGAGAAGTGCAGCTGCCCAGGAAGGAGGGTCCTCTCTGCGGTGGGAGGGTGAACTCTGCACATATATGCTGGCTATTCTCTGGGCATTATCTCCATGGATCCCCGCAGCAACCATGGGTGGAAGGTTCTAATATTCCCATTTGACTGATTAAGAAATTGAGCCTTAGGACTTCCCTGGTGGTCCAGTGGCTAAGACTCTGTGCTCCCAATGCAGGGGGCCAGGGTTCAATCCCCGCTCAGGGAACTAGATTCTGCATGCCGCAAGGAAGATCCCACGTGCCGCAACTAAGACCCAGCACAGCCAAATTAATTAATTAATTAATTTTTTAAAAAAAAGAAATTGAGCCTCAAACACATGAAGTGATTTGCCAAGGTCACCTAGCATTCAGGGTCATAGCCAGGGTTGAAATCCAGGGTTGAAACTCCAGAGCCTTTGCTTTCCTACCACCTCTGTTGTCTCCATAGACCTTTGGATACAGTTCTAAACAGTGGGTTTTCCCAGCTCAGAGCCGAGTGGACGGGGGAAAGGGCCTGCACAGAGAGCTCCGCTGTCAGGATATAGCAATGACACCCAACAGAAGGTCATATACGTGTGCTTCTGTACCCAGATCTGGATCTATAATCTCCAACAAATGAGAGAATAGGACATTTCAATAGCCTGGGGCCGCTCAGTGCAGGGGCAAATGGCCCTTTCTATCCCCATATCCCCCAAGGCCATCCCAATATTGCAGTGCATCATGGGAACTGATAAAAGGACTATGAGTCCTTCATAAAAGCTGAAAATTTCAGAATAGTGTGTTTAGGAAGGCTGAGAAGCCTGTGATCCATCTCAGAAACAGTCCATCCACAATTATCCTGAAAAGATACAGTACTGTGGAAGAGAGAAGGGTGGAAAATCCTTGACAGATCCATGCTGGGTTTCTAACTGGGCCCTCCTCGGAGCTAAGCAAAAGGACTAGAATGCCCTCCACTTACCCAGAATAAAAGGAACCAATCACCACTAGACAACTGGAGGGCAGAGCACAGCTTTGGAGTCCGATCATGGCTCTTCTCTGAACTGTGGCGATGTGGGACAAGTTACAGCCTCTCTCTGAGCACTGGCTGACCCCTCCCTCACCGGGCTGGTGCAGTTAGTGGTCTTACCATAGGTGCTTGGTGCATTGCCAATAGCGCTGGAGCACAGTAAATGTACTCAAAATGGAACTCAGTAAATGTACTATGACCTCAGGCAGCAAACATCAAGGATTCTGGGAGTGGGGGAATGCTCACTGGGAGCGAGTCTGAGAAGGTCCTATAGAAAAAGTAAGATGACAGGGCCTTGTAACAATAGGGAAGATTCAACTAGACCAGAAGCCATCCCAGGCAGAACGGCAGGGACAGGTCTTGGATGTGAGAATTCCTAAGCTGCCCGCTGGCCCTCACAGAGGAAAACAATGGCCCCAATGGGGTGAAGAAGGAGACCAGAGCAGTGAATTAAAAGAATAGCAGCATGTCTGCTCTGACCCCTGATAGGTTGGGGAGTAGCCTGGGGAAGTTGGGGAGGGTGGAGTCTGGAATGGACTTTATATTTCCCTGGGTGGCGGCCTCTAAGCACCTGTGGCCTACTTGGGGGCACACCTGTCCCTGCCCCCAGGCACGATGACCCCAGCTGTCCCACAATTATCACACTCCTTCTCTTCTTGACTTTATTTGTTCTCAGTGCTCAGCTCTCTGCTCCCAGTCAATTACACAACAACAACACACACGTGCACACACATGCTGAGGAGTGGGTCCTGGATCCCAGCAGTCCCCACACCTTCTCAAAGGGGAGTTGTGCTTGTGAGTGCTGTGGTGTGATGGCCAGGCAGAAGCAGGCCTCTCCACCTCTGTCCAAACTAGGTGTGGTGCAGAGAACACAGGCCCAGGGGTCAGGAGATCTGACCACCTGACATGATAGTCTTGGTTAGGAATGCACTGGGCTGCAAGTAACAGACAGCCTAAACTCTCATGGCTTAAACAAATGCGGACTTATTTTTCTTGCATAAGAAGTCTGGAGGAGAGCAGTTTCAGGACTCGTGCAGTTACTCTTTCTTTCTGGTGCTGGGATGGGGTGGGTGCTAAACAGGTCTCCCCACCACATGCCCACAGGAGCTGTGGAGCAAGGACATAGGTCTGGGGCTTCTGAAATCTGGGCCCCATTCTGGCTCTGCTGCTAACCAGCTGTCAACTTCAGACAAGTCACTTCACCTCTTTGAGGCTCAGTTTCTCTTTTGTCCTACAGCAGCAAGGGTAGGACTAGATTACCTTCAGTTTCTTACCTCTCAGGATGACCTTCCTCCTTGACATGAAAGTGGGCACTACCTAGGCACATACACAACTTGGTATATTTAGTTACGTCTTTTCAGTTTAAGGAGGCTGAGATAGAACCTATTTTAATATGACGATAGGAAACAGGAATGTGAAAAAGGACGGAACAAGGGATTCCAGGAGCAACTTCCAGATCCTGCGCTTCCATTCCTTCCAGACCACAGATCCACAGAAGTACATATTTCAGGCTACAGAGGGTCCTTCAGACAGAACAATGTGTTGTTTTTTCTTATCTTTTCTTTTTTCTCCTCCTCTTCCTCTCCAGTTTTCACATAACATGTACGCCTTGCCTCCCATTTCCAGCTCCTTACGGTACCGTGATATCATTTGACATAAGTGCTATGAAAAGTTCAAAGTGTTTCTTTAATTCTAGCCTTTATGAAAACCAGAAGCATCTTGAGTTAAGTACAGTCAGTTTCACTTCCTACCTCTTGGCATTCACTGACTCATTATTTAATGTGTGGCTTCAGTGAAAAAAGCATCAAGGTGGAAACCTCACCCCCAGCCACTTCTCTGGCCAATGTGGAATGTTCTGAATCATCCAAACCCTTTCTCCCAGCTCCTGCCCAAGGCTGAAACCCTTATGTGGGTCCTCTGGGTGTTTTCCCAGCTGACCTAGTTGACATTCCTGTCATCAGGAGTGCCATGCTGTGTCTAAACCTGGCCTGGCCCCTGCCTACCCCTCCAGTCTCACCTCTCACCTCTTGACATTGACCTAAACCCACCATGTTGTTCCTCATCTGTACAGGCCATCCTGCTTGGCATCCCTTTCCACCCATCCTCACCTAGCTAACTCGACTCATCCTTCTAGACTCAGCATAACCACCACTCTTCCAGGAAGCTTCCTTGACCCAACTCCCTAAGTTGGGCTAAGTGTCCCTACAGGGACTCCCACAGTCTTGTGCTCACCCACATTTCACTTGAACTGTGTGAAACACACATTTAACTAACAAGAGTTCAACCATCTCTGCTTGGCCAAAGAGGGAGAAAGAGAAGGACATTTTAAACGGGGCTGTCCTTGGCCCAGTGAACACTTTCCTGAGAGGGAGAGATGAAAGCCCTGACTGCATCTTAGTCCTCGCATGTTCTTACGCCGTGAGCATCTGTCCTCTCTGGGAATGATTCTGTTGTTTAAAGACGTATATGTCTCACAGAGCAGGAAATGTCCCAGACATAGCAAGAAGAGTCACATCCTGGGGGACCAAAGGAGAAAACATTAAAAATAGAAAAAGAAAAGCAAGACATACCCACTACAAGGGCTTATCTTGTTATGGAAGTTTTAGGATATGGGTTCAAATCCCAGCTTTGCGGCTAAACAACTTGGGTACTTTGGTCAAGTCATTGTAACCTGTTTAGACTGGGGATCACAAGGTGTGTCTGCCCATCTTACAGGGTTACTCTGAGGCTTAAATGAGGTAACAAATGTACCCACAAGGTAGACTCTCAGTAACAGTTCATGTTACTCCAGCCCATTCCGCTGTTCCACCTCGGAACCCTGCACCAAAGCATTCCATCCAACGCTGGCTAGGCTCTAGGCAGGTCCATGGGAAACATTCAGAGGCTCCAGAGCAAGGAAGGTTTCTAGGGGAGGTTCCATTTCCAACGTCCCAGTCTGCAAGCGTCCACCGAGCTCCGCCCCAAGGTGGAGCATCCGTCCACCGAGCATCCGACCCGGGGATGAAGAGTCTGGTTATAAATCCCCTACAAGCATTTAGGCGGTGGTCCCAGGAGGCTTCTAGGGCTCCCCGCCCCCTTCTAGCACTCTTCCTTCCGAAAGGCTTTTAGCTGGGTCCGGGTCCATCTCCCTCCTGACCGCGAGCTCCTTGAGGGCAGGACGCGTCTGCCGCCTTCGGGATGCTGAGCCCAGCCCCGGCTGCTCAGAGCCGGAGGCAGGAAGGGTGATTTGAGTCCTAGGCTCCCGGGTCACCGTTAACGATGCAGGAACTCGGCTCCTCCCCGCAGCCCCGGCCCTATAATTGTTGTTATATCTCGATTTGGGGCAGCGCGGTCCCAGCTTTTGAGGGACGCTACCTCAGCTTTTGCATACAGCAGGCCCTCGATCAACACTATAAGTATCAATCCAGCAATCAAGCTCAGGCCGCCGCCCAGGGCCGTTTGCCGGCTCTTTCACGGGTGCCGCGTGCTCTGGACGCTGGGAACCCGCCGCCCCCGCTGCCCGCCGGGACCCGCCAGCCCTGCCCAGCCTTGGGCGCCGCCCCCTCGGCCCCAGACCAGGCCGAGTCGCCCCTAGCAACAGCAGCCGGGCCAGCTTCCTCGGGCCGCGCTGATTGGCCGGACTCCGGGAGGCGGCGGTGCCGTCACTTCCGGCATCCGGAGGCAGCAAAGGAAGCCGAGGGGCGGCCATCTTGGGTCCGTGAGGCTCGGAGGTGCCGGGGGCGGCGGTGTTGGCGGCCACCGGGCGGAGGCTGAGGCGGAAAGCGAGCCGGAGGGAGAAAAACAGCCGCGTGCAGGCGCCGCCTCCGCAGCCCCATCCATGGTCGGCGCCCGCAGCCCGCGGGGACCTGTCTTGCACTCCACCTCCTCTACATCCTCCTCTTCTTCAGGGGCCGCCGGCGGCGCTGTGTGGAGGCTCCGGCGCTGAAATCCGCGGCGCGACGGGCGGGGGCGGAGGAGGAGGCGAGGGGGTCCGGGCCCGCGGGGCGCCCGGAGGCGCGGGGACGCCGGTGGGCCGACCCGCAGCCCGCTGCCGCCGGCCCGGCCCCGCCACCGCCGCCCGCGGGGCTCCTCGGCGCGGCCGCCGGGGCCGGGGAACATGAGCCCCGCGACCCGCCGGGGGACGGCCCGGGCCCGACCCGGGATCTAGACGGCCGTGGGGGAGGGGAGCCGCCCTGCCGCGGCGCCGCTCCGGAACCGCCGGGCCCTCGACGCCGCTTCTCCGGCCCCCGGGACCGCGCTGTTTTGTTTCACCCTCGCGTTGTGCAGAAGTGAAGTGAAGTAAAATGTCCACTAGGACCCCGCTGCCGACGGTGAATGAACGGGACACGGAGAACGTGAGTAACCTAGGCGACTGCCCCGGGCCAGGTCTGCGCGCGCCGTCCCCGGGAGCGCGGCGGCAGCCCTCGCCTCGCCTCGCCTCGCCGCCGGCGGGTCCCCAGGCCACGGCGTTCTGGGCCCGGTGTGCGGCCGTGGGCCCCGGGAGGCGGCCTCGGCGGCCCGTTTCCCGAGCGCGCGGGCTGGGGAAGTGCATCCGCGATTACGCCGGGGGCTCGCTTCGTAGCGAAGCCTGAGGGCTGCAGCGTGGCCGGCCGGTGTCCTGAGAGGCCGGTGGCCGCGCGGCGGTCTCTCCGAGCGTGTGTCGGGTCCCCGCAGCGTACAGGGCTAATTTCCACTAAACTCGCGTTTTAAATTAGGTAGGTAGCTCTTGAGAGGCTGTCGGGTTAAAAACACGTTTGTGGTGTTGATTAAACGCAATTGATTGGATCGAGTGGACTTTCCGTTATGCTTCGTTATTTAAGTTGTCTCGAACTAAATTTAGTGACAGTCACTAAAACTAGGCGCGCACTGAGGAATCTTCTCGGCCCCCTTCGATGCAGCTCCGAAGCTATTCAGAAGTTCTTGGAGAGAGCTAAGACTTTGTCGAGGAGTAGCCTCGTTTCCTTACGAATCTGTTTTGAAGGAGCTGGTTAAGCACATCTCAGAGGAGGATGTGTAGTCAAGCAGCCCTGCCACGCACTGCCTAGCGGAGGGCCACCCACTCTGGGCTTAGCTTTCCTCCTTCCCCAGAAGAAGTTGGCTTAGATGAGCTCTTGGGTCCATTCTGGCACTCACATTCCGTGATTCTGTAAAAGGAACCTTTGATTTTGTTCACGTAAACCTTTTCAAAAGGCCAGGAACAGCAAGCAGTTTTAGGGCCTGACAACTTGTAGTAGAAATTCCATTGGAGAAATGTTGACTCTGTCCAAGTGCGTTCAGAACTCTTCTCTAGCACTGGCTTCAGGACTGTTCCAGGCTACCTGTGAGTTATCTTCGGTTAAAAACAAAAATATCTAAAAAATAACTCGCAAAGAAACTTCCCTGGCCTTTTATTTTAAGTGTTATGAGGTAATTCCTGGCAAGAAAATGCTATCACTTAGGAAAAGCTTCCTGGCTCTGCCTGTTTTCATGCTTTCAATTACGTCCTGAGACCTTGTGGCCTAGTGGTATCCAATGCCTTCATTTTAATCTTCAGAATGCCACTTGTTTGCTGGATAGCTGTCAGGAGATTTAATCTGTTTATGTAAACCTTGGTCTAAAGCATCCCTTCAGTATATTAAGGTGTGGTATTTAATGCTCTTTAACCTGGTAAATAAGTAGTACAGTGGTGTATGTTCCTTTACCTGAGATGGATTAGAAAGTTATATATAAAAAAAAGATTTTCTAGTAGAAAATCTAGACTAGGTGAGTCAGTGAACTCATTTTCTCATAGACCCTTTGAAGAACCTAATTCTTACTTCATCATTTTGTTGTTCTTTGACCACCCTGTAGGGCGGAGCAAGCGAAAAAGTGAGTTGATTAGCTTTGATCATTGACTTCCATTGCAAAATCTTACATTGAACCAGAGCAGGAGCTCCATACTTACTGAATAAACTGAAGCCAGAAACAATCATAGCAGGTTTGTGATAATGAAGGATTTACACCAAATGGGTCTTTACCTTGTTCTCTGTTGAATTTGTTGAATTATGGTGTAGTCTTTTTGTGTCGTTAGGAATTACTAACTTTAAAAACAATGTAGGGTATGGAGTATGCCTTTATTCTCATGGAATGTATTTAAAATTGAATTTTTGACAGTGCTAAAGTAGAGGTTTGTAGCACATCATTGCATTAGTTCACCATGCCCTGTTTTTAACTCCGGTATTGACATGTTCTGGAAGTAGTTTGTGTCTTTTACAGTGTGGTGCCCTTGTGCCAGTGTTACAGGTCTGGCATATACCACATTATTTACTTACCACTACTGAACTGCTAAGTGTTAGACTTCCTGCCAATCGAGTGATGAGGGTTCAAGAATGAATGGGAGTTCTCAGTCTGTTGGGCAGCTCTTTTGTTAAAGTTGGGTGCATTGAGATAGAACATTCACTCTTTTTAAGTGTACAGTTTGATGAGTTTTGACAAATGTATAATCACGTAATCACTATCATGGTCAAGTTAGAGGACGTCTCCATTGCCTAAGAAGGTCCCTTGTGTCTCTTTACAGTCAATCCCCTCTCCCTTCCCCCAGCCCCTGGCAACTACTGATCTGTTATCTGTCTCTATAGTTTTACCTTTTCTAGAACGTTATTTAAATGGAGTCAAAGAGCATATAATCTTGTGTGTAGCATCTTTCACTTGGCATAATGCTTTTGAGATTTATTCATGTTTGTGTGTGTATCAATAGTTCATTCCTTTTTATTGCTGAGTAGTAAGTAGTTCATTGTTTGGATGTACCGGGTTTTTTTAATCCATTCACCAGTTGATAGACATTTTGGCTGATATGACAAATAGCTTTGTCTTTATATTTTGTAAAAAGACTCTCCATTTTGCTTACCCTAGGAATCTTATTTAAATTTTAAGTAAATATAATTGTGGTAAGCATTTTGCTTATAGATCAGGAATAATAAAAGGCAGATAATTTGCAAGAAGAATATTATCTTCATGCTAGTACACTACTCTGTTTTCATTTGTTTGATTTCCAGATGTGAGTATTCACCTTTAGCTGATAGGTGTATAAAAGATAAACCGTTATCAAATCATTTTATTTTATTATTTTATTTTTATTTATTTATTTATTTTTGCCGTACGTTGGCCTCTCACTGCTGTGGCCTCTCCCGCAGTGGAGCACAGGCTCCGGACGCGCAGGCTCAGCAGCCATGGCTCACGGGCCCAGCCGCTCCGCGGCATGTGGGATCTTCCCGGACCGGGGCACGCACCCGTATCCCCTGCATCGGCAGGCAGACTCTCAACCACTGCGCCACCAGGGAAGCCCATCAAATCATTTTAAGACTCAAAAGGACTAGTCAAACAGTCAGACCTAATGAGGATGTTGAGGCTCAGAGAGGTGACAGGAGCTGCTGTGACTACTCACTGTTTAGCAGCAGAGCCTGTACTAGACCTCAGGTCTCCATCTCAATCCTCTCTGCTTTTTTGTGTACCAGGCTGTTGCTCATAAGCTATGTACTAATTATTCAACTAGGGAGATGAAGTTGTACCAATACACAGAGTATAATTAAAATTAGACTTTTAAAAATGTTTTGCTATGGAAATTTTCAAACAAATAAAGAGAATTTAATAAGTATTTATCAATGGTTCTCAACTGGGGACAATTTTGCCGCCCCCCCCCCCCCCCCCGCAAGTGGACATTGGACAATGTCTGGAGACATTGTTGGTTGTCACAACTGAAGAACGTTGCTACTGACCAGAAATGCAGCTAAACATTTTACAGTACATAGGACAGTGCCCCCTGGCCCCTCAACAAAGAAATATTTGGCCCAAAATGTCAAGAGTGCCAGGGTTGGGAAACCCTGGTGTATAGTTAGCCCCACCATGTACTCAACAGCTCAATGACCAGACTTCTTTTATTTGTTCTCTCCCCAAGAAGCAAGCTGAATACATCATATCATTTCATCTCCAAAGCCTTTAGAAGAGATAAAGCTTCTTTAAAAAATGTAACCTTAATCCCTTTATCATAATTTTTTAATATCAAATATCCAATCAGTGCTCGTTTCCTCGGTTGTCTTTTTTTAAAAAACACTTTGTTCAAATTAGAATAAGTCTTGCTTCCATATATTATAGATGGCTAATATGTGAAACAAGATGCTTTTTTAAATTTATTTTTTAAATCTTTCACAGATGAGTCTTTTTTTAAAATAAAATATTTATTTAGTTGCACCGGGTCTTAGTTGCAGCTTGCGGGGTCCTTAGTTGTGGCATGCGAACTCTTAGTTGTGGCATGCATGTGGGATCTAGTTCCCTGACCAGGGATTGAACCCGGGCATTGGGAGTGCAGAGCCTTAGCCAGTGGACCACCAGGGAAGTCCCCAAGATGCTTTTTTTTTTTTTTTTGGCTGAGTTGGGTCTTAGTTGCGGCATGCGAGATCTTTCCTTGTGGTGCGCGGGCTCTTCGTTGTGGTGGGCGGGCTTCTTTGTAGTTGTGGCGTGCGGGTTTTCTCTTGTCCAGTTTTGGTGCTCGGGCTCCAGAGCGCGTGGGCTCTGTAGTTTGCTGCACGCGGGCTCTCTGGTTGAGGCGTGCGAACTCAGTAGTTGTGGTATGGGGCCCAGCTGCCCCGCCGCATGTGGGATCCTAGTTTCCCAACTGGCCTCCCTTGCATTGCAAGGTGGATTATCTACCACTGGACCATCAGGGAAGTCCCCCAAGATGCTTTTTTTTTTAAAGGCAACAAAGAAGTTTGCATTTTAGTTTGTGTTCTACAGTTGACTTGTATAGAGGTCATGGACAAATCCTGTTTGTGTACTGGTAAAATTAGAAATGTATTTTTCACTTACATTTCAAAGCATATGACATTTTGTAAGTAAGCCTGGGTTATTTGCCAAAAGTACCAGAGGTCCTGGAGGGCTTTGCCAATTTAGCAGCTCCTGGTGTGTGTGCACACCATGTACTTACTTATTATTAGTTAATGCAGACAGTCATCAGAATTCCTTATCTCTGTGAAATAAATAAACTGATGGTGTTATTGTCTAGCCAGCTGTTGGTTGTATGAGACTATTAACCTGTTAAGATCTGAGTGCCTGCTATGTGTATGACACTGTGCTAAGCGCTGTAGAGGATATACCTAGGAACCATATCACTCCCCTGCCTTAGGATTTCCTAGTCCCTGCAGAACAAAGCACCCTGAGCTCTGTGAAACTAGTCTGTAAACTCTCAAACTGGAACAAACACCACAGTCACCTGGAGGGCTTATGAAAACACTGATTGCTGGGCCTCACCCCCAGACCTTGATTCTACCTTCGGGGCCCTAGAGTTTACATTTCTAACAAGTTACCAGGTGATGTTGATGCTGCAGGTCCAGGAACCACACTTTAAAGAATTGGTATCGGGCTTCCCTGGTGGCGCAGTGGTTGAGAGTCCGCCTGCCGATGCAGGGGACACGGGTTCGTGCCCCGATACCGGAAGATCCCACATGCCGCGGAGCGGCTGGGCCCGCGAGCCATGGCCGCGGAGCCTGTGTGTCCGGAGCCTGTGCTCCGCAACGGGAGAGGCCACAGCAGTGAGAGGCCCGCGTACAGCAAAAAAAAAAAAAAAAAAAAAAAAAAAAAAGAATTGGTATCTTAGTATTCAGTGAAGACTTGCTGACTAAACAGTGTTCCTTTAGATTGTATTGTGACTAAAGAAAAGAGATTTCAATGGTTTCAATAACATTTTCAGTTTCCTTGAATTTTGTTTGTTTGTTTGTTTGTTTTGTTTTTTTATGTGTGACTGCATTGGGCCTTGCTGCGCGCAGAATTTCTCTAGTTGCGGCAAGCAGGGGCTACTGTTCGTTGTGGTGCACGGGCTTCTCGTTGCGGTGGCTTCTCTTGTTGCGGAGCATGGGCTCTAGGTGCACAGGCTTCAGTAGTTGTAGCATGAGGGCTCAGTAGTTGTGGCTCGCGGGCTCTAGAGCACAGGCTCAGTAGTTGTGGTGCACGGGCTTAGTTGCTCCACGGCATGTGGGATCTTCCCAGACCAGGGCTTGAACCCGTGGTCCCCTGCTTTGGCAGGTGGATTCTTAACCATTGTGCCACCAGGGAAGCCCTTCTTGAGTTTTTAAAGTTGGTTCTTTGTAGGGAAGTGTGGTTATGGAGAATAAAAATAGTGACCATTTTTGATCCCTAACTATATATCAGGCAACAATACTAAGTACTTTATATAATATTTCATTTAAAATATGTAATATGGGGACTTCCGTGGCGGTCCAGCAGTTAAGACTTCGCCTTCCAGTGCAGGTGGGGGTGTGGGTTCAATCCCTGGTCGGGGAGCTAAGATCCCACATGCCTCGTGCCAAAAAACCAAAACATAAAACAGAAGCAATATTGTAACAAATTCAATAAGACTTTAAAAATGGTCCACATCAAAAAAATCTTAAAAAAAAATAAGTAGGGCTTCCCTGGTGGCGCAGTGGTTGAGAGTCCGCCTGCCGATGCAGGGGACACGGATTCGTGCCCTGGTCCAGGAAGATCCCACATGCCGCGGAGCCGCTGGGCCCGTGAGCCATGGCCGCTGAGCCTGCGCGTCCGGAGCCTGTGTTCCGCAACGGGAGAGGCCCGCGTACCGCAAAAAAAAAAAAAAAAAAGTAATATGATTTCATTCAATCTGCCTAACTTAAGCACAACTATCTATTGAATCAAGGTGTTTGGGCGTTTTTTAAAAAAAAGTTGGTCTCTGAAGAATATTTTTTATTGGGTCAAAGTGTTTGGGAAAAGGTCTTATTCAGTTACAGAGTTGTTTTCATTTCTTTTTTATGTAAATTAGATTAAGGTGGAAATTTTCCATGAGTAGAATCTTGGTCGTTTTGATTGTGTAGTGCATGAGTATTTATATTGTAATTACTTATAAACGACTCATAAACAGTTTAATATAAATTAATAGTCCCTGTTATCTTTTTTTTCTTTCTTTCTTTTTTGCCTGCATTGGGTCTTTGTTGCTGCGTGCGGGCTTTCTCTAGTTGCGATGAGCTGGGGCTACTCTTGGTTGTGGTGCGCGGGCTTCTCATTGCTGTGGCTTCTCTTGTTGCGGAGTGTGGGCTCTAGGTGCTCGGGCTTCAGTAGCTGGGCTCGTGGGCTCAGTAGCTGTGGCTCGCAGGCTCTAGAGCACAGGCTCAGTAGTTGTGGCTCACGGGCTTAGTTGCTCTGCAGCATGTGGGATCTTCCTCGACCAGGGCTTCAACCCATGTCCCCTGCGTTGGCAGGCGGATTCTTAACCACTGAGCCACCAGGGAGGTCCCCATAGCCAAATTTTATCCCTGGAATTTGTTTCCAAGCTGGAAGTAAGAGTCGGGGAGTACAACCCCTTCTGATCACCATTGGGAGGACTAAAGCAGAAATTCACTTGTCTCACATGCATTTTAAACTTTCAAAATAAACAAGGAGAAAACAAATCTCTTCCCTGGCTATCTCCCAGCTTTAATGTTGTCTTACGTAGGAATTTAAAGAATGTGCTTGGAGTTGGTCTGCAAGTAGTAATAAGGGGTTTGTCCTGACCCACATGCACCTGCCTGAACAGTAATTGAGAGGGCAGAAGTTGGCACTGGAAGAAAATGACTTTTTTGCTGCGAGTCCAACTTTTTCTTCAAGCTAGAGTTCTTTAGCACTGCACTTTAGTCACCTGAGCTGCTTGGCCATGGTTAGTCTTATACAGTCTTATGCAGACTAGATAAGGCATTGTTTCTGTGGGTTACCTGGGATCTTGGTGTTCAGAGTTGAAGCTTGAATAAAGCTTGAGATGTTTTGTTTGTATTTCTTGCTAATAGTTAGGTGTTGCTTGGAGGTGGAGTTGAAATATTGTGGGGTTTGTATTATGCACATTTTACATGGAAATCTGTATTGGAAGAATTTAACATGAAGTTCAAGTAAGCTGAATGAAAGGTTTTATTCCAGAATTTTATATAACCCCATTCTTTCTGTAGTCAGTACCTTTATGACTTCATTGAGTACAGTAGCAGACTAGAATGAGAGTCCTGGAGAGGAGCAGACCTAGAACCATTTCCTAGCACACAGCCTTTTGCCCTTAGCCTTGCCATTCTTTGTCCAGAAGAATAATTTAAGCTGGGCAAGCAGCTTTTGTTGTTCAAGGCACTTGAGGTGTTTTTGATGGCATCCTGTTCACGTACTGTGTCCACCTCTTTCCTTGTCTTCCTTCCCTTGTGTAGCCCTTGCCTACCCTAGGCCTGCCTTGGTATTCATAGGCACGTGTTAGCTTTACTAGTGGAATGGATTAAAGGAACTTACATTTTCTTTTCTTAAAAGAAGGTTGCCTTCTAGACGTTAAGGATATTCAATGATAAAGAACCTTCTACATACATGGTAATGATATATGAATACATGGTAATGTATTCTAGTTGCTTTTTCCATTTCTGTTAATTTAAGTCAGGTGCTTAACATTTATATCCTGCTTATTGTATAGTTGTCCTACTTATTACTGCTGTGGAACTAGCCAGTCCACAACTTAGTATGTAAAACAACAAGTGTTTCATTATACTCACAGATTTTGTGTGAGGAATTCAGACGGGAATGGTTTATGGCTGGGACTTCAGTTTGGGGGAATAACGAAAGGCTGGGGGGTTTGAGTAGCTGGGCTGGAAGATCCACATCCTAAGACCGCTTCTTCACTCACATATCTGGCACCTTGGCAGGTATTGTTAAAAGGCTGGGCTCAGCTGGGAGTTAGCCATAGTGGCTACATGGGCCTCTCCAACATGGAGACTCCAGTGTGATTGGACACATGAGGTGACTCGGTGTTTCAGCAAACAAGACAGAAGCTGCTTGCCTTTTATGACCTTGCCTCAGAAGTCATGTAGTATCACTTCTGCCATTTATTCTTTTTTTTTTTTAATATATTTATTTATTGGGACTTCCCTGGTGGCGCAGTGGTCAAGAATCTGCCTGCCAATGCAGGGACACACACACTCCCTGAAGAGCGTACCACTTCAGTAGTTGTGGCGCCGCACGTGCTTAGTTGCTCTGTGGCATGTGGGATCTTAGTTCCCCGACCAGGGGGTGAACCTGTGTCCCCTGCATTGGAAGGCAGACTCTCAACCACTGGACCACCAGGGAAATCCCCTGCCATTTATTCTTAAAACGTTAGAGCAGTCATGGGCACCCAGATTCAAGTGGAAGGGACATAGACTTTTCCCTGTAATGGGAGGTATGTTAAAGACTTTGGGCTCATGTTTTCCAACCACTATAATAGTAACTCTTTGGGTTTATAATCTGACCTGGCATTTTTTTGTGTGACCTTGGACAAGTTATTTAACTTGTTCATGCCCCAGTTACCTCATCTATAAAGTGGGATTGGTAGTAGTAATGACCTCATAGGGCTGTTATAAGAATAGGGTCTTCCATGCTGTGGCCTCCCTTACCTCTTTGTCCTCATCTCCTACCTCTCCGCACCCACTATATTCATAGACCCAGGTGTCTTCTTGCTGTTCTTGGAACACACCAGGGACACTCCAACCTCAGTGCCTTGACATTGGCTCTTCTTTTTGAACACTTTTCTTCCAGATATCCACATGGCTAACTGTCTCACCTTCTCCTCTTTTCAAACATCAGCTCAGCGAGTCTTACTCTGACCATCTATGACCCTCCCAACCTCCCTAATCCTGATCTGTTTTTTTTTTCCATTGCATTGTTACCTTTAACATAGTTTATAATTTCCATATTTCTTATGTTTATTGTATTTTGTCAGTTTCCTCTGGTATACTGAAAGCTCCCTGAGAGCAGGAATATTTGTTTTGTTTATTGATACTATTTCAGATACCTAGAACATGCTGGTCATTTATTACAGGTGAAGAGTAAATAAATATTGGTCGAATTAGTGATTAAATGAGACAATATGTGTAAAGCATTTAGAATGGTGCCTGATTCATAATAAGTAATAGCTAAATGTTAGCCATCATTAGTGGTTTGTTTACTGGTCTTTTCATCTCTCATCTCTATGTTGTCATTTCTCTCATCTCTCGTGTCCTGTATCTTCAGCCTCTTCCCTCTGTAGTTCCAATGAATTCATCTTCTTTCTCCTTTCTTAAAACCTCAGATAGCTTTCTTAAAGGGAGGCTTGATGGAAAGAGTCTGGGCTTGGAAGTGAGAGATAAAGTGGGAGCCTAGGGCTGGGGTTGAGGGAGAGGTTCTGAAGCCACTGCTGAGGAACAGTGGACCAGATGAGGAGCCAAAAAGTAAGAGCGACAAAACATAAGAGAAGTTGGGATTTGGAGTTACAGGTTTGCATTTGAAACAGGTCACTGAACTATGGGCAAGTTAATTACTTGTCTGTGCTTCATTTTAAAATTTTTAATAATTAAAAACTTTAATATAATCGACATATAACATTGTATTAGTTGCAGGTGTGCAACATAATGATTTGATATTTGTATATTTTGTGAAATGATCACCACAAAAAGTCTAGTTAACAATTAACATCCATCTCCACATATAATTACAGGCTTTTTTTTTTTCCTGTTCATGAGAATTGAAAAATCTACTTACTCTCTTAGCAACTTTCAAATATATAATACAGTATTATTAACTATGGTCACCATGCTGTATATTACATCTTTTTTATTTAACAAAAGAGAATAACACCATCTATTCAGGGTTGTTGTGATTGAAGAAACTAACACGTATAAAGTGCTTGGCCCAGTCTGCTCCATATAATGGGGGTTCTTCAAATGTTAATTCCCCTTTGAGATAGCTTTTGTAGTGTTATTCTAGAAAACTGGATAATCTAAACTCTTTGGTTTAGTATTCAAAGTTCTTGACCCACTTCTCTAGCTTGTTTTTTTTTTTTTTTTTTTTAACTGTTCACCTATATAAACTTAACACTACAGCCAAACAATTCTCCTTGGCTGTCTATTCATCTAGCAGTTTCACGCTGCTGGTTGCCAGGTCCTGTGTACTAAGAATACAGAGATGAGATAATTCTTACCCTCAAGGAGCTCATTGTCAAGTACTTTAGTGTAGGAATTAACAAGCTAAGCAAGGGGATGCAAGACAGAGAAGTACCAGCCTAGTCAAGAACATAAAGGTAAGAAATTGCGAGCAATCATGATGTCAAGGAACTAAAGCCATTTTTTTTTCAGTGTTAGTGGCATATGAAAGAGTTGTGAGAGATGAAACTGGCTAGACTTGAAGGTTAAGAGAGGTTCCCTCCCACCCCCAATCCCCCCAAGCTTTTTTTTTTTTTTTTTTTTTTGCGGTATGCAGGCCTCTCACTGTTGTGGCCTCCCCCGTTGCGGAGCGCAGGCTCCGGACGCGCAGGCTCAGCGGCCATGGCTCACGGGCCCAGCCGCTCCGCGGCATATGGGATCCTCCCAGACCGGGGCACGAACCCGTATCCCCTGCATCGGCAGGCGGACTCTCAACCACTTGCGCCACCAGGGAGGCCCCCCCCCCAAGCTTTTTAAGCTCTCCTTGTGCTGGTGCCTGGCTTGAAATGGCCTTCATCTTTCATTAGAACTCTACTACTTGTCCATCAAAGTCTCCATCCCTTTTTTTCCTTCGTCTCGCCCAAATGTGATCATACTCTCTGAGTGCTTAGAGCTTCATTGTCCAGCACATGTGGCTACTGAGCACTTGAAATGTGGCTAGTCTGAATTAAGATGTCTTGTGAGTATAAAATATATACTAGATTTCAAAGACAGTATGAAAAAAGGAATGTAAATCTTACTCTTTCTATATTATGTGTTGAAACATTTGGGAATATATTGGGTTAAATAAACTTATTAAAATTAACCTATTTTCATGTTTTTTTAAAAACTTATGTTATTTATATATATATTTTTGGCTGCATTGGGTCTTCGTTGCTGCGCGCGGGCTTTTCTCTAGTTGTGGCGAGCAGGGGCTACTCTTCGTTGCAGGGCGCGGGCTTCTCATTGCGGTGGCTTCTCTTGTTGTAGAACACGGGCTCTAGGCGCGTGGGCTTCAGTAGTTGTGGCTCTTGGGCTCTAGAGCGCAGGCTCAGTAGTTGTGGCACACAGGCTTAGTTGTTCCGCGGCATGTAGGATCTTCCCGGACCAGGGCTCGAACCCGTGTCCCCTGCATTGGCAGGAGGATTCTTAACCAGTGCACCACCAGGGAAGCCCTTTTTATGTTTTTTTAATGTTGCTACTGGAAAACTGCAAATTTCTTGCATAGCTCACGAATCTATTGGATGGAGCTTGGAGTATTCACTCTCTGATTTTCTCATGGGGTGGAGATTGCCCCTTGTTTCAGTTACTGTTCCCCGTGTGAGCTCCCCAGCTAGATTATGAGTGTTAAAAGTTTGACACCATACTTTTCTATCTCTTTTATCCCCTTATAGTACCTGCTACTTAGTAAGTGCTTAGCATATAATTAACTGGTCAGAAGCTACCAAGTCAAAGTTTTTAGCCACAATTTATTTGTGCCTTATTCTTCTGAGGATTGGTCAAGTAAATTATTTTTCAGTTTATTTCATAATAGATAGTTCACTTGCTATGCCAATAATAAGTGTTTTATTACAAGTGAAACCAATTTGAATTTATGCATATGAACAATAATAGTTCCCCTTCCCTATTATTCATATTTTTGGAAACATTTTCATAAACGCAGCTGCAAAAGTCGTATCTTTGATCTGAACAGTGTGAGGCTGTTCTCTTGCTTATTTATTCCTGTTAATACCTATATGTCACTTTCCTTATCCTTCCAACAGGTTACTGTTCTAACATTTTAATATATTGTCATGCGTGTACATGTACGTGTTCTTAGAAGTGTATGTTTCGTACTTTGTGTAAATATTGCATAGTCTCATCTGTGCGTCGAATCTGTTGCTTCTAACTGCTGCATAGCACTCTGTGGTATGAGTCCTACCACATTTTACCTACTTGCTGGGGTAGACTACCTGCCCCCTCCCCCCCTCCCCCCATGCAATGCAGCAATGAATATCTTCATACATGTCCCCTTGTGGAGCTGTGTAAGAATTTCTTGGGGATGTGTAGCTAGGAGTGGACCTCCTGGGTCACAGGAGATGTCAGATAGTGCCAGGTTGCTCTTCTGGATGGCTCTGTCAGCCCACACTCCCGCCAGTAGTGCACAGGGGTTTTTGTCTCCTTGGTTCCTCCAACATTTAGAATTATCCAGCTTTCTAATTTTTTTTGCCAGCCTACTAAAGTAGTTTAATATGCTGCTTCATTATTAACTTGCGTTTCTCTATGGTTTTTAGTATGTCTGTATATTCCTTGGCTCTGGGGGCCTTCTGTAAATTGCTGCTTTTCCTTTGTCCCTTTTTCTATTTGGTTGTTGTTTATTTCTTGTAGATTCTTAGGTGTTCCTTGATTTTCTAGATATTAATCTGATGTAGGTTTTAGACATTGCATGTATCTTCTGTCATCTTTCTATAAGACCCTTATTGGACAGAAATTCTTAATTTTGGTGTAACCAACGTTTGCCTTATGTTTGTGCTTTTGAAGTTTTGCTTAAATGCCTGGCTCACAAGGATATATTCTCTCACATTTCACATTAACCTTTTATCATTTTACTTGTCACATGTAGGTTTTTTAATCCCTCTAGATTAAAAGGGAGCCTGCCTTTTGTGTATGGACTTAGGTAGGGATCTAGTTTTATTTTTCTCTGTAGACTGATAAAGTGAACCAGTTTTCCCACTGCTATCCACTCAATGGTCCATCCTTTCCCCACTGGTTTATAGGACTGCTTTCATTGTATCTTATGTTCCCATACATTCATGCCTTTTAGCTTTGTATTTTGTTGCATTGGTCTGTTTTTCTGTTGTGCCGATACCCTACAGGTTTTCTTTTCTTTAAAAATTACCGTGGCTTTGTAATATATGTAATCTACGTACCTTTATATGTATCTGTCTGTTGAACTTTTTATTTTAAAATAATTTTAGACTTAAAATTGCAAGATTAGTACAGAGTTCATGTATACTTTTCACTCAGGTTCCCCTGATGTTAACACTTAGATAACCATGGTGCAGTTATGAAAACCAGAAAGTTAACATTGGTCTGATACCGTTAATGATGACTGCAGAACTAATTTGAATTGTCACCAGTTTTTCTCCAGGGTTCTTTTTCTGTTCTAAGTTCCAATCAAAGATCCCACAATTTAAGTTTGTCTGATGCTTTCTCAAAATTAGACTAAGGTTATATAGTTTTGGCAAGGATGCCACAGAAAAGGTGTTGTGTCCCTCTCAGCGCATGCTTTTAGAGGGTGCAATGAAAGAGATACATCTTGTTACTGGTTTTAACCTTGATCACTTTTCATTTCTGAACTTTTTTTTTTAACTTCTTTTTCAAGGCTGACCTGGCAGCCATGAAATATTCGTCCATGTACACTTTAGAGTAAGTTTAAGATTACTCATAAATTACTGGCTGGAAATTTTAATTCATATTGCATTGAACTTATTGATTAATTTGGGTAGATTGTATAATATTATCTATCTAAGAGTATAGAATTCCCATTTACTCAGAGTATCTTTTATGTCTTTTATTAAAAATTTAAAGCTTTCTCCAGAGAGCTCTTATATATTCTTAATTAAGTTACTTTCTACCTACTTTTTAGTTTTTATTGCTATGATGAATACTTATTTTTAGTTAAATTTTGTGGTAGGTTACTACTGGTGTAAGGAACTGTAGTTATAGGTTGATCTTGCACCTTGCCAAGCTCTCTCTTGAGTTCTAGTGGTATTTCCAATTCTTTTGGTTTGCAGTTAGATCATATCATCTACGGATAACGACACTTTTTTCTCTCCGAGTTTTTTTTTTTTTTTTAATTTATCTATTTTATTTATTTATTTTTGGCTGCGTTGGGTCTTCATTGCTGTGCGCGGGCTTTCTCTAGTTGCGGCGAGCGAGGGCTGTTCTTTGTTGCGGTGCATGGGCTTCTCACTGCAGTGGCTTCTCTTGTTGCGGAGCACAGGTTCTAGGCGCACAGCCTTCAGTAGTTGCGGTGCGTGGGCTCAGTAGTTGTGGCTCGTGGGCTCTAGAGCATAGGCTCAGTAGTTGTGGCGCATGGACTTCACTGCTCCGCGGCATGTGGGATCTTCCTGGACCGGGGCACAAAACCGCGTCCCCTGCATCGGCAGGCGGACTCTCAACCACTGCGCCACCAGGGAAGCCCACTGCCTAATTTTTAGTAGCACTGCCCATATTCTAGTTTTCATGGTGGATAAAGTGGCTCAGGTCAATTCCTTGAGATGGAGAAGGATCAGGACTTCTTTAATCTTTTTTCTTTTTTTTTTATTTGGCTGCATTGGGTCTTTGTTGTTGTGCGCAGGGTTACTCTAGTTGCGGCGAGCAGGGGCTACTCTTCGTTGCGGTGCACAGCCTTCTCATTGCGGTGGCTTCTCTTGTTACGGAGCACGGGCTCTAGGCGCGCCGGCTTCAGTAGTTGTGGCACATGGGCTTAGTTGCTCCGCGGCATGTGGGATATTCCTGGACCAGAGCTCACACCTGTGTCCCCTGCATTGTCAGGTGGATTTTTCACCACTGCGCCACCAGGGAAGTCCCTGGACTCCTTTAATCTTTGAGATTAAACAGCTCTGAGTGCCTGTTGTGTGTTTAGTGCTGCCACAAAAAGTGGCTACTATTATGTAACTTTTTTTTTTTTTTTTGGTCCTCAGGTTGTTTATTGTCACCTTAGGGAGGAAAAAAAAATTCATGCATGAAGTAATTGGCTAATAGTACAAGAATTCAAAATTATTTGTTAAAATGCTAGGAAATTTTTTCTTCTTTAGGGCCACTGATGGATGCATGGGAAAAATAAAATGAAGGCCAAGAAATGCAATTTAATTTGCTTCTGTTTGAGATAATTTTTTAAACACATTAGATTTAAAAATTTCAGGACTTTATGTATCAAACTATACAAAGTTCAGTAACTGTTGGAATTTAACAAACATCAGATATTTCAGTCTATGAGTTTACACTCTTACGAGGAAGTACAGGTTTCTTTTGGGTTTGTATTATGATTATTTATTTGCATAACGGTGTATTAGGTTAGGCTAGGTTATGCTGTGGTAACGTACATGACCAAAATCTTAGTGTCTTAACACAGTTTAAAAAAACTGTCAACTTCATTGACTCCATGAAGAGTGATCTCCATTTCCAGGCCATTTGGTCCTGTGACCCTCCATCTTTGGACAGTGCTCTGGGTTCAGGAGAGAAAACCACAGGGCTGGGGTCAAGCACTGGCAATAAATGCTTCAGCATGGAAATGACATGTCACTTTCACTCATATCTCATTGGCCAGTCTTAGGCACATGGCTATTGTGAACCTCAAGTGAGGGGTGTGAGTTTCTCTGGGAAGTCAGTGTATTGTGGTGGATAATTGTCTACAACAAAGTAGCCAAATAGAGATAGATACAAGCAGAGTTACATCCAGAGCCCAAAGGAAAAGAAATTCTGATGGGCTGCAGGGAGAGTCATGAAGGCTTCATAAAGATGGTGACAAATGACTCAAACATAAGGGAATGAGTAGGATTTTCTTAGGTTTGAAGAGAAGGAAGGGCGCTCAAACTGAGGGAGGATCGTGCTAAAGAATAGTGGATGATGTAGCGGGAGAGGAGGAATGGATTACATCACAGAGGGTCTTGAATTCATTTAACATTCATTCAGCAACAATGTATTGCACAGCTACTATGTGCCAGGCACTGTTACAGTTTCTGGGAATACCTGATAAGGAACAAAACAGGCAAAGATCTCTGTGTTCTCCTGCAGGTTACATGCTAGTGGATGTAGTGCTAAGGAGTTAGTTTTTATTATAAGTAGATTGGAGAGTATGCAAAGGTATAAACTAGATGCCTGTGAATTTTAAGTTTCTGATATTTCTCTTTTACATGCAGAAGACAGTTGATTTGCATAAAAGTTAATATTTTGTCTGTTTAACTGTACCTCACTCTGTAAAACTTAATACATGAAGGGCTGAATTTATAAAACATATAAATTAGAAAGTGTATGTTTGCATTTATTTTTTATTTATTTTTTTTTTTGCGGTATGCGGGCCTCTCACTGTTGCGGCCTCCCCCGTTGCGGAGCACAGGCTCCGGACGCGCAGGCTCCGGACGCGCAGGCTCAGCGGCCATGGCTCACGGGCCCAGCCGCCCCGCGGCACATGGGATTCTCCCAGACCGGGGCACGAACCCGTATCCCCTGCATCGGCAGGCGGACTCTCAACCACTTGCGCCACCAGGGAGGCCCTATGTTTGCATTTAAAGAGCTTTTTTGACCAAAATTTTGGATAGCAGTATAATTTTAAAAACTATATTTTCATTGCATAAATAGTAAAACCACTTGACATATACCTCATGGGAACAGGGACTTTGTTTTATGCACTGCTGTTTCTAACACTCAAAACAGTGCCCAGCTCATATTTATATAATATCTATTATACAGGGCTTCCCTGGTGGTGCAGTGGTTAAGAATCTGCCTGCCAGTGCAGGGGACACGGGTTCGAGCCCTGGTCCGGGAAGATCCCACACGCTGTGGAGCGACTAAGCCTGTGCACCACAACTACTGAGCCCGTGTGCCACAACTACTGAAGTCCCCACACCTAGCCTGTGCTCCGCAACAAGAGAAGCCACCGCAATGAGAAGCCTGCGCAGCACAACAAAGAGTAGCCCCCACTCGCTGCAACCAGAGAAAAGCCCGCGTGCAGCAACAAAGACCCAATACAGCCAAAAATAAAAAATAATTAATTAATTAATTAATTAAATTTATTTTTAAAAGTCTATTATACCTTACCATTTGATAAATATTTGAATGAATGAATAGAAGAAAGAAATTTGGGAGATAAAAATTTCCCGTAATTTAACCATGTGAATGTTACAGTGATCAGTATTTTGATATCATTTATTTAGTCATTCCAGTATTTATTAAGTACCTGTTATATGCCAACTGCTAAGATCTAAGGAACAATAAATTACTGTCCGTTTTTATGAAACTTACATCTAGTTTGGAAATAAACATAATGGTTATCAAAATTTTTTAAAAACTGTACTCCAGCTGATGTATAAAAATTTGCGTTACAATATACCTATTTTGTGTAACGCCTTAGTGTAATAACTTAGTTGTTATTTTAGTTTTTTCTTTAATCAAGTCCTTGTTTATAATAGGCTATGTTTTAAAATAATTTTTTTAAATTTATTTATTTTATTTATTTTTGACTGCATTGGGTCTTTGTTACTGTGCACGGTTTTTCTCTAGTTGCAGCGAGTGGAGGCTGTTCTTTGTTGTGGCATGCGGGCTTCTCGTTGCGGTGGCTTCTCTTGTGGAGCACAGGCTCTAGGCGTATGGCCTTCAGTAGTTGTGGCACACAGGCTCAGTAGTTGTGGCACACGGGCTTAGTTGTTCCGTGGCATGTGGGATCTTCCCGGACCAGGGCTCAAACCCATGTCCCCCGCACTGGCAGGCGGATTCGTAACCACTGAACCACCAGGGGAGACCCTATAATAGGCTATTTTATAACTAGGAAATTAGAATCTTTTTGTTATAGGAACAAAGTTGTTTAGATTTGTAACCAGTTTGTAAAAGTGTGTTTAACCTAAAGTATACATTTGCGGTAAAAAACATAGCAATTGTTTGCAATGCAGTATTATGTGAAAATTGAATAAAACAGAAGAGAACCTATCCCAAAACCTGGTACATGAGGGACAGAGATTTACTTAGAGGAATATGAAAAAGTAGATAGAAATTAACGTGGACATTCTGAAAAGGACATCGTTTGAGGACTTAAGTTGATGGCACAAATTCTTAAGCTTTTACTGTAAAATACTTGTTTTTCCTTTTTCCTTGATATGAGTGTGTTACAAAGTGTAGTTTCTTATGTTTATCACCTAGAATCAGGCTTGTTTTGACCTATAGGTAGAGAGAGAGAGAGCATGAGAAACAAGGGACATTTTCCTGCACAAAAAGTTGGAAAAGAGAAAAGAATGAAAGAGGTTGAAAGTGTCTTTGTAGTGTCGTGAGAGTGAGAGGCCTTCCTTGAGCAGGAAGGAGTTAGCAACCATGAAAAGTAGGCAGTGGGGCATGGCATCCTTTGGGCACTAGGGGAAAGAGGAAGCACTAGGCAGCTGGCTGCTTGTACGTACAGAATCGTACACATCAGGATTTGTATCTCTCGTACCTTTATATTTAATATGGTTACAGGCATATATGATTTGTTTTACCTTTATGGAGTATATTGAGTACTGTATTCATCTCTTCAACAAATATTTGTCAGGGACTACAGAGTCTGGCTGTGTCTTTAAACACATTGTTTTAAATTATTGTTAGCAGCATAGTTTAGAAAGAAGTTGGGAATCTAGGTTCTCTTTGACTTTTTCACTAGTGATGTGGCAGTGAATAAATCTCAGGGTATCCTCATCTGGTGAATGGTGATATTAGCTGTTCTGCCTGCATCACAGGGTGTGTTAAGGATAATATGTGCTGGTACATTTAATAGCATATGAAAAAGTCAAGTTCTTTTTTTAAAAATTTTTATTGGAGTATAGTTGTTTTACAGTGGAAAAGTTAAGCTCTTTACGACTGTAAGGCAGTCCTGTTTCTCTTATTTTATGTTACAGCCACATATAGAAAATATCTCCTTTCTTTCTGAACACCCAGTTGAATTTCAACACTTGGTATTTCTCTTCTCAGCATTTTCTTGTTTTCCTCATAAATTTATATCAGGTGGGCAAATCCCTTTGAAGTGCCACATGTATTGGGATTAAAATTAAAGCAGTGATGTTTTGTTTCTTCAACTAGAGGCTCTTAAAACTTGTCAAGTACCGTGGGTCTCTCGTTTCCTAATGTTTGTTGTATGTTTTATTATAGCACACGTCACATGGAGACGGGCGGCAAGAAGTTACCTCTCGCACTGGGCGCTCTGGAGCACGGTGTAGAAACTCTGTAGCTTCCTGTGCAGATGAACAACCTCACATCGGAAACTACAGACTGTTGAAAACAATCGGCAAGGGGAATTTTGCAAAAGTGAAATTGGCAAGACACATCCTTACAGGCAGAGAGGTAAATACAAATTATGCTTTATTTCTGTTAGTACACTTGCTCTGTTTAGTTCCATGTGAGAGAAAGAGAAAAAGAATGTATATATTTGGGCTAATTAAACATTTTTTTAAGAACAAGAAGCTTATGTATTAATTATGTGGGAGTTCTTTTGCTTTCTCATTTCTTTAAATGTTATAAAGATTATATTGAGTTTGAATAACCTTCTGCATTTAAAAAGAGGTAGTGTTCTTTTTCAGTGGTAAATGTATACCTACCACCACAGTAAAAATTCTTAACTTCATTATAAGCTCATGGTGCTTGAAAAAATCAATAGTGTTGTCTGTTTTTATAGATTTATCCTCAAGAAGTTTTGTCATCTCCCCAAATATTTTTCTCATAGCTTATGTTTGATAGGTTATTGTGCAGCGAGGCACATGCTTTCCTAATTTTTGTGATACTGGCTTTCTACTCAACCACATGCCATATTTATTAAAAACACTTCCATTAAAACTGCTACTAGGGGGACTTCCCTGGTGGTCCAGTGGTTGAGAATATGCCTGCCAATGCAGGGGACATGGGTTCAATTCCTGGTTCGGGAAGATACCACATGCCGCAGAGCAACTAAGCCCGTGGGCCACAACTACTGAGCCTGCGCTGTGGAGCCCACGGGACACAACTACTGAAGCCTGTGTGCCTAGAACCCGTGCTCAGCAGCAAGAGAACTCACCGCAATTAGAGGCCTGCACACCACAATGAAGAGTAGCCCCTGCTCACGGCAAGTAGGTAAAGCCTGCGCACAGCAACGAAGACCCAACGCAGCCAAAAATTAAAAAATAATAAAAATAAGTTAATTAAAAAAAAAAAAACTGCTACTAGGGACTTCCCTGGTGGTCCAGTGGGTAAGGCTCTGCTCTCCCAGTGCAGGGGGCCTGGGTTCGGTCCCTGGTCAGGGAACTAGATCCTGCATGCGTGCCACGACTAAGAGTCCGCAAGATGGGACTGAAGGATCCCACATCCTGCAGTGAAGATCCTGCCTGCCGCACCTAAGACCTGGCACAGCCAAAATAAATAGATAATAAAATAACTAATAGGGACTTCCCTGGTGGTGCGGTGGTTAAGAATCCGCCTGCCAGTGCAAGGGGACACAGGTTTGATCCCAGGTCCAGGAAGATCCCACATGCCACGGAGCAACTAAGCCCGTGCTCCACAGCTACTGAGCCTGCGTTCTAGAGCCCGTGAGCCACAACTACTGAGCCCACGTGCCACAACTACTGAAGCCTGCGCGCCTAGAGCCCGTGCTCTGCAACAAGAGAAGCCACCACAATGAGAAGCCCATGCACCGCAATAAAGAGTAGCCTCTGCTTGCCGTAACTAGAGAAAGGTCTTAGTGCAGCACCTAAGACCCAACGCAGCCAAAAAAATCATAATAATAATTAATAAATAAATATTTTTTTACGCAACTGCTACTAAACTCCCTCCTCACATTCTACTTATGCAGTACAGAACTGTTCTGCCTTTTTTAAATTTTTGACATCATTTATTGCATTTGGATCTTTGTACCTGCAGTTCCTTTGCCTAAAATACACTTCACCCTTTTGTATCGGAGTCACTTATTCTGGAAAGTAGTCATTGACAGACTCCCTTTCCCCAGGCATGGGATTCATGTTAAAAATCCTGATACTTTACTTAGATAGCATGTTTTACTATTACAATTACATAAACAATTACGTTTTACTATTACAATTACAATTATGTTGGAATTGATTATTTACCTGTCTTCCCCCTCTAGTCTATAGGGTAGACATCAGTACTTAATCATGTTTGGCACATGTTAAGTACTTAATAAATATTTATTGAATGAATTTAATGTTACTTTTGAAGGAAGCTTTATAAAAAAATGCTTCCCATGTACCAAAGCCTCCTGATATGTGTGCCAAGGTGGTATTACAGATGTGCCATGGTACTGATGCCTGCAGCCCACCATGCTGAGGACTGCTGGAGCAGGACCCACCCTGGGTTTGCTACAATTTGCCCTACAAATATTCCGATTTTCTGTGTGTGCTGGGACCTGAAGAAGGTTGGGGAGCATTGGTCTATGCTAACTGGAGTCTTAAGTAAAGACTGTAACTAAAAACTTGCCTCTTCACATTTCATCTCAATTTTAGTGACAGTTCCCTGGTTAAGACTCCTGGTTGTAGAGATGCCTGGACTGCTTTTGGAATCAGTAAATAGCATGAGTGGGTGTAGGTTTCTTTGCTGCCCTTGATCAAAAATTTTTGAAATAAGGAACAAAACCTCTGAGTTTATTTCCCCCACCAATCTCGAGTGGTTACTCGGCCAGTTTCCTTACATAGGTGGAGATGGTGGGTTAAAAGAGGAGTGGGACAGACAGACGCTCTCCCCTTTTACATAACATGTGTGCTGGAGTGTGGCTTACCATGTTTATATCTAGTAAGTTCTCTCTCCAGAAATGACTTGAATCTGACTAGATAGTGGGTAAATTAAAACACTTTTTTAAAAATTTGAAATAAACAATTTTATTCTTTTTTCCCCCTATTGTAGGTCTTACCCAGAATCATATAAAATGTAAACATTATAGAAATTCATTATGTAGAAAATAAAATTCCTTAAACTTTCTCTCCTCAAAGAGGATCATTTTCAGCACAGTAACTTTTTGTTTATTTTAACCAAAAGGGACTCATGGGACTTAATGGTAATTTTTCTTAGCAACATACTTGATCACTTCTGGATCTTAGTGCTCATAGATCTGATGTTATGTTTAATGGAACGTCATCTTCCAGTGTGTGCTGGCGCCATAGTTCACCCCCGTTGGTAGGCATTGGGTAGTTTCTGATTTTTTTGCTATTACAAACGTCTGCAGTGAACGTTCTTTAACATAACTTTCTGTGCTCTTTTTAAGAGTGTTTCTGTAGGATAAATTCCTAGAAGTGTGGAGGTCCTGGGTCAGAGGGGATGAATATTTGATACTGTAAATAGGTACTGCTAAATTGGTTTTGAGAGAACATTGTACTGTTTCATTAGCCCTACCGGAATGAGTGAGAGTGCCCATTTTTCTACACCCTTGCTAATATCGTAGATAATTTTTGTCTATCAGATGAGCAATAAATGGTATTTTTTTAAAAAGATTGCTTTTTCCTGATAAATACTTAGATTGATGATATTTTCGTATATTTGTGTCATTTTTATTTTCTTTTTAAAATAAGTTTCCTGTTGTATATCCTGTATCCATTTTTCTTTTCTCTTTTAAATCTTAGTGATTTAAACCTTTTATGTGTTTCAGACATCAGTCTGATCTGTCTGGGTTTCATGTCTTGGTGAGAAAGGTTTACTTCTAAGATTTTTTAAATTGATTCTGTTTTTTCTTTAAATACTCCTGTGGCTGGCATCTGAATGTTTAATTCATTTGGTATGTATTTTGGGGGATTAGTATGAGGTGTAGGGTTCTAATTTTTTTTCCCCTGTGTGCATTACTGCTCGTCCCAGATCATCTGTTCTCTCCCCACTGTTTATTAAATTCCCTTTTTGTTTCTCTGATTTAATTTATTTAGTTTTGTGCCCATATCATGGTGTTTTTAGTACTGCACCTTTTGATTGTACATTTTGATTTTTTTGGAGTAGGTTAAGTCCCCTGCTGATTATTCTTATTTTTTAAAAATTTCATTGCTCTTTTTTGCAATTTACTCTGTCAGCTGAATTTTATTTCATTCCATTTCATTCCATTTCATTATTTTGGTGGCACCATACAGCTTGCGGGATCATACTTCACCGACTAGGGATTGAACCCAGGCCACAGCAGTGACAGTGCTGAGTGGTAACCACTGGACTTCCAGGGAACACCCAGTCAGATGAATTTTAGAAATAAGATGCCATGTTCTAAAAACAGCCTTACTGGAATTTTGACTAGATTAATTTTGATGAAATTAATTGAATTTATAAGCTGATTTGGGAGGCAGTTTGCTGTTTTAATGATACCAAGTGTTTCTATCCAGGCTTATGAAGTGTGTCTCAATTTTGTTTTCAAGGTTCATAATTTTCTTCATCTGGGTTTTGCATAGTTCTTGTTATGTTCATTCCAAAGTGTTTTATAATTTTTGTTGCTGTTGTGAATGGGGTTTATGAATATATGGGAAGGCTACCAAATTTGCATAACATCTTGTATCTGAGCACCTTTTGAACTTACTCTCATTTTGGATACCAAAATTAAGCAAGTTTATGTTATTTTTTAAATTATATATCATTTTTTCTTTTGATGTACAGTTCTATGAATTTTAACACATTTATAGATTGATGTTACCAGTACCGTAATCAAGATACAGAATAGTCCCATTACCTCAGAAAATTCCCTTGTGGTCCCTTTATGGTTGCTCCCTCCCCCATCATAACCTCCTGCAACCACCTGTCTATTCTTCATCCTCATAATTTTGTTTCTTTCAAGTCTGTCAAGTAAATGAGATCATACAGTATATCTTCTCTAATGCTTTTGAGATTGATCCAGGTTGTTGCATATAGTATTCTTAGTTCTTTTTTATTGCTGAGTAGTATTCCACTGTATCACTGGACCACAGTTTGTATCCACTCCTCCACTAAAGGACATTTGAGTTGTTTCCATGTTTGGCAATTATGAATAGAACTGCTATAAACATTCCTGTACAGGTTTCTGTGTGAACATACATTTTTATTTCTCTAAGATAATTAACCCAGGAGTGGGATTGCTGGGTCATATGGTAAAAAACTGAAGTTTTTCTAGAAAGTTGGTTTTATTACAGGTTTATTATAGTATAATATTCCTAATAGAAACTTAAAACTCTAGTCTAGTTATTATTTTTATCACTTGGTACTGTTCTCAGCCCACTAGAGACTAAAGTTTTTCCATCAGCATTCTCTTGCCCTTTTATGGGAATGGGATGTATCTTTCCTATTGAGGTAGTAAGACCACTAAAGAAAACCCAGAGTGCTCCAGAAAGTGGTGTTGGTGCTTCAGAGATGTAATTCATTCTGAGTCAGTAGGAGATAAAGAGTTACTATATGTTATGGTAAGAGACAGTTTTAATTGCTGTCATTGGGATAAGACTAACAATGTAGTAGGATTATACAGTGGAAAGAATTCCCTGAAAGAAGAGAGTGGGGATAATCTATATCATGCACTTACGTTACAAGGACATTGTGAACATAAAAGATACTCAAGAAAATTTATGTGATGGAAGAATGGCGTTTTTACTGAACAGACAAATTAGTTTTTGTGGGGTTTTTTTGTTTTGTTTGTCTGTTTTGTGGGGGGTGGGGTGCTCACCGCACGACTTTTTGGGATCTTAGTTCCCTGGTCAGGGATTGAATCCAGGCCCTTGGCAGTGAGAGCACCACATCCTAACCACTGGACCTCCAGGGAACTCCTGTAACAGACAAATTAGATTAATGAATTATAACCAAGAGAACGTCTTACATCTAGTGAACAGTTTCTAATCAAGTCTTTAAATAGAATGATTGTGGTAGAAGTCCACTGTAGATGAGACCTATCTCTCTAGGATGATTCTTAATTTTTAGACCAGAAAAACACCCAAATCCTTATTTTATATATATTTAAAAATACAGGCACCAGTCATAAAATTCATCTGTTTTAACTCTTTGATGAAAATGCTACCTATTGTCATAGAAGCAGCTATCCCATATTTGGGATTTGGGGATGTTAGTTCCATCTGCTGTCTTGGTTTTGGCTAGCTTTTCACAGCTGAAGATTATTTTGGTTTTTGAAATATTGTTTGTTTTAATGTTACAGTTTTCTTTCAAGTCAAGTTTTTCTTTCAAGTTCATTTTTCCCCTTAGTTATTTTCATAGGCCCCCAGGGATCTCTCCCCTAACGTGAACTACAGGAGAACTCGCTTGTATCTGTCATTTGGTACTTAATTGAGACTGTTTTTTTACTGCCTTAAAAAATTATTTTCCAAAGTAATACATGTGTATAGCTTAAAAAGTCAAATAATGCTAAAAAGCTTCTAACTAAAATCAGACTTCCTTTGCCTCCTCTTTATCATTCAGTACCATTAATCAAAGGCTCCTACTTTCAGTTTTCTAGGCTTGGTTATCTCCTGATTTATAATTGTAGATATCACTGACTTTCTCCTTATGGAAGATGGATATAGCTTTCTTATGATTCACTTCCACATCTACTTTGCTTTCCTCAGCCTTTCTATTGCAATGATATATTTGGTTAAAGTTAGGTTTTTTTTTTAACTTAGTCAAGCTATGTAAATGTTGTTCGGTATTGGACCACAATAATTTATTTTCTTATATAATTTTTTATTTTGTCTAGAATTAATTGTTGCCTCAAGTTTTGTGTTTTTTTTTTTAAACTTTCTCATGGTTCTGTGTATTTCCTGCAAATTGATCCAACATATCTTTCAAATACCTTGCAGTACCGATGCATATGATGTAACATATTAGTTCAAGAGAGAATAGGTGGGTAGAGGTTAAAAACAGCAAGATAGTGCTTTCAAGGCACAGATGAATGGGGTAGTGGCTACAGGGAGATATCAGGCCAAGATATTTTTTAAAAGATGGGCAAGAGATTCCCTGGTGGCACAGTGGTTGAGAGTCCGCCTGCCGATGCAGGGGACACGGGTTCGTGCCCTGGTCTGGGAAGATCCCACATGCCGCGGAGCGGCTGGGCCTGTGAGCCATGGCTGCTGAGCCTGCGCGTCCAGAGCCTGTGCTCCGCAACGGGAGAGGCCACAACAGTGAGAGGCCCGCATACCGCAAAAAAAAAAAAAAAAAGATGGGCAAAATACCAACATGTTTGTCTGCTAGTGGGAATAATTTAAGAGAAAGGGTAAAAATGGTGCTTTGAGGAGAGGTGCTGGAATGGGTGAGAGGGGGTGGTAGAGGTATTGTCTTTGGATAACATGGACAGTCCTTACTTAGAAGTAGGAGGAAAATAGAGGGTACTGTGCCAATATTCTGCAGATGAGTGGTTCTGTATGAGGGTGGGAGCTTGAGAAGTTTTCTTTTCATTGCAGCTCTTTTTTCAGTAAAATAGAAAGCAAGATTAGCAACTAAGAATGTGACTGTCAAGGAGATGGGAGATACTAGAGATCTGAGCAAGTTACAGTAATTAACAGGTTAGTAGGAGAGTGAATGGACTGAGAAATATAGTAGAATTACCAGGCAGCCTTAACGCTTCCCTGAGGTTACTGGTCATGGATTTAAAGCGGGAATAGACAGCCTGGCTATAATTTACTGTCCAGCAACATTCACTTAACCAGACACAGGCAGACACATTTGTAGATGGTTGGGATTTGTTATAGTAAGTGTAGTGAGATGGAAACAGAGCAAGGGCATTGATTTGGAATACCCAAGGGAGTGATTTCAATTAAAGACAATAGATTTAAGTAGGAAGTAAGTACTTGAGGGAGAAGGCAGACCATAAGAAGGTGGTGGGATCGATGGCTGTGGATCCCGGTGAGTTCAGATAGTTATTGGGATTCTAGAGTGGGTGGGTGGGAAAGGTAAGAGGAGGTGGTTAGAGAGTGGGAAACTCAAGATTAAGATCATAGTGGGTTTTCCGATATTGGTAGTTCCAAAGTCTAGAGTATAACAGTGTAAATGGCTTTCCCCCCCTCCTTTCTAGCAGCTTTTTAGACTCTTCTCATTTATCCGTGCTGTTGAGAAATTTCACAGTGAAGTGCCAAGGAGTGGGTTTGGTCTTCTTTCTTTGTTCCTGGTGCTCATTGAACCCTTTCAATATGAACATTCTTATCTTTCAGTTCTGGAGAATTGTCTCATTTTATTACTTAAAAATCATCATTCTAGAATTCTTTTTTTTTTTTGGCTGTGCCATGTGGTTTACAGGATCCTAGATCCCTGACTAGGGATTGAACCTGGGCCCTGGCAGTGAAAGTGCCAAGTCCTAACCACTGGACTGCCAGGGAATTCCCAAGAGCCTTGATTATTTTATTTTATTTACTTATTTATTTATCTACCTATCTATCTATCTATCTGTCTTGGTTTTCTGTCTCTGTTTCTATTTTACTTTCTGAGTGATGTCTTTAACTTTATCTTCCAATCTTTTGTTTGTATGCCGGCCTCTCCCGTTGCGGAGCACAGGCTCCAGACACGCAGGCTCAACGGCCACGGCCCACGGGCCCAGCCGCTCCGCGGCATGCGGGAATCTTCCCAGACCGGGGCACGAACCCGTATCCCCTGCATTGGCAGGCGGACTCTCAACCACTGCGCCACCAGGGAAGCCCATTGTAGCCATTTTTAAGTGCAGCTCAATGTCAATGGCATTAAGTACATTTGCAGTGTTTGCAACCATCACTATCCATCTTCGGAACAGATATAGTCAATCCCATTATTCACAAATTCCATACTTGCAAATTCACATACTACAAATTATTTGTAATCCCAAATATCAGTACTAGCTGTGCTTTTGCAGTCTTTTTCGGACATGCACAGAGCAGTAAAAAGTTTGAATTGCTTAATGTGCATTTCCCCAGCTGAGCCCCAACAAGGTGACACTCTACCTTCTTTCAGCCTTCATACTATAAACAGATGCCCTTTTTGTGGTTATTTAGTACACATTTTCCACATTTTTGTGCATTTTGTTGGCGATTTTGTTGTTTAAAATGGCCCCCAACTGTAGGGCTGAGGTATTAGCCAGTGTTCCTAAGTGCAAGGCTTTGACGTGCCTTACAGAGAAAATACATTTGTTAGGTAAGCTTCATTCAGGCATGAGTTAGATAGTGCTGTTCAGTGTTAATGAATCAATAATGTATAGTAAATGAGGTATCCTTAAACAGAAACACACATAAAACAAGATTATGTATTGATCAGTTGATGAAAATCTTATGACCAGGGGCTCACAGGAGTCTTAACTCTTCCCCCCTAGGAACAGTGGTTCAGTATTCACTAGTTCAGTGTTCAGAGTGACTTCATAGAATTGTAATTACCGTGAATAACGTGAATCAACTGTCCTTTTTTTTCTGAAGGAGGAGAGTTATTGTTACTGGTGTTTTCCCCTAACAACAGATATACCCCTAACAACAGATACACGGGAAGGGGTATTAGAAAAGGGTATAGGCTTTCCTCAGATGTCTGATTCCCGAAAACGTTTTTAAGAGTGGAGAAATAAGCAGCACATTGAGAGCTCTCTACGTGAGGTGTGTGGAAGGTGCTGCTCAGGTGCCTGGCTTGGCTTCACAGTGGCTGGGAGGAAAGTTGGCCTTTCGCTGGGACCTTCCGTATTCAAGGCACTGAGTTATTTTCTCTGGTCAGTACTAAGTTCTTCCCGGATTGCACCCTTCTTAGAGCATACTCTAGGCTTGTATGTGCCCTGCTCTGGGTGTCTCTGATTTTTGTCCCCCAGAAATTATTTAAGTCACTTGTCTGCTGATGCCACCTCTCCCATTCTCTTTGCCATTCTTTGTCATTTTGTCTTTATTGTTTAATTGGACTATCAGGTGGAAGAAGAGAGAACACATGTGATTAGTATGCCATCTTTAACTGAATGTCCTCATTATGGGTATGGAGGTGCTTTTCATTGTTATTTTTATTCAAGTTAATTATATATTATACAGTTTAGAGAGTCAAGGCTTTTTTTTTCTTTTGTTATGTGTTCCCCCCACACACAATTTCCTAATCTCCTAAGATGGCCACTTTCAGTCTTTTTAACTGATTCTTTAGGTTTTACTTTCATATCTTTTAATAGCATGTTTTATTCTTAATTATTTTTTCAGTTTTAGGCATCATTATCTATTGACTTCACTATGATTTTTTAAAGTCATCACTGACTTTTAAAAATTAACTCCTTATTGATACATAGCACACATCCAGAAAAAGTGTAAACATTTGCTTAACCATGACCCAGGGCAAAAATATACCATGACTTGGGCTTCCCTGGTGGCGCAGTGGTTGAAAGTCCGCCTGCCGATGCAGGGGACACGGGTTCATGCCCCGGTCCGGGAAGATCCCACATGCCGCGGAGCGGCTGGGCCCGTGAGCCATGGCTGCTGAGCCTGCGCGTCCGGAGCCTGTGCTCCGCGGCGGGAGAGGCCACAACAGTGAGAGGCCCGCGTACCGCAAAAAAAAAAATTAAAAAATTAAAAAATATACCATAACTTGAACCCCAGAAGTCCTCCTTTTTACCTCCTTCTAATCATTTCACTGTCCTTCCTTCCCAAGATAACCACTATCCTGACTTCTGAAACACCATATTCTGTTTTTTTCTCTTAAAATTTTTCTAGTGGAATCATACAGTGTTTATTATTTTGTGTCTGCCTCTTTTACTCCACCCTGTGCTTGTGCCATTCACCCATTTTGTTTGTATTGTTAGGTTTTAATTTGAAGTTTTATTTTGTAGGGAGCTGTTATAGTTGATAGGCTTGTTCTCCGTTGCTGTAGACTGAATTGTGTCCCCCAGAATTTAGATGTTAAAGCCTGTTTGGAGGTAGGGCCTTTGTGGAAATAATTAGGTTAAATTAGGTCATAAGGGTAGGCCCCTGATCTGATAGGATTAGTGTCCTTATAAGAAGAGACACCAGAGAGCTTGCTTGCTTTCTTCCACTTGTAAGGACCCAGTGAGAAGGTGGGCATCTGCAAGCCAAGAGGAGCTGCCCGTGCTGGCACCCCAATCTCTGACTTCCAGCTTCCCAAACTGTGAGAAAATAAATTTCTGCTCTTTAAGCTGCCCAGTCTGTGGTATTTTTTGTTTTGACAGCCTGAGCTGACTAATTTACCGTTCTTCTGGATTATTGTGTCCTCTTAAAGGACTTGGGATCTTTTTTCTGCCTGCTCTTGTAGATGCTGGTGGTTGTAGATGCTTTAACACCAGTCAGGGGCAGGGTGTAAGGATCTTTTGACCAGTAGTTAATTAACAGGAAGTGGAAGATAAGGATTTTTCCTCCAGTGAGTATTTGCTGCAGGTTTGTTGGACTCTTGATTTGAGGAATGTGGGGCGGGGGGGGGAAGCCCTTCTCATGTGTGAGCTCTCTTTATTCCTATTTTGTAATTTTCCACTTTGCTTTAGGCGTCAGAGTGAATAAATGGAATTTCCCAGAATTTTACACAAGTGCCAGGGACACTCCTGTTTCCTTGCCTAGTGAATTCCCTTGGCTTTTGCTGTGCATGCATGCACGCACACACACACATATGCACACGCACACACACACGCCCTCCACAACCTTGGGAATGAGTCAGTGGTCTTCTCTCCAGTCTGCATCTTTCTGAGGCACCTAGTGATGCCCCACAGTTACCTCCTCTTTTGGTGACCTCGAGGTCTGAGCTCTTCTCCAGGCTCCAGCTCTGGGCCAAGGTTATTTTGGTAGTTGAGTCATCCCAGCAAGGGAACTGGAAGGAAGAGGGGATTAGGAGCTTCCCCCTCAGTTTTCATTGCCACACATACACACATCATGTTAAATGATAATGTTTCACTCTGAGGACACTTGCTTTTGATAAAATGACTCTCTTCTACAGTTTGATTTAGCTGAATGCAACACATTTTTTTTTTCTGTTTTTGCTTTAGATACTTGTTGAACAGCAGTACTTGAAAATGAAAATGTATAATAACAAAATCAGAATAGAATCTTTAGAAGGTGGATTTTGAGCAGAACCAGAAGAAACTAGTGATCAAGGGGCCTGTCATGAGAATAGAAACAAAGTCTCAGAAGATCAGAGGAAAGAGGAACTGGAAAGGCAGCATTTTTGATGGATTTGGCCATGAGAATGAGGAAGAAAACAGAACTGTGGCCAGAACAGTGTTATTGAAGGGGTTTCTTTGGAAATCCCTTTGGGAGATGGAAATCCCTTGGATCTTTAGGAGATCCAAGTATACCACATAAAATTACTTATGAAAGTAAAGTTTGAAGAAAATTGATTCATTCAACTTTAAATTATTTTTTTCCTTTTTGGCCACGCCACACAGCTTGCAGGATCTTAGTTCCCCGACCAGGAATCGAACCTGTGCACCGTTCAGTGGAAAGGCAGAGTCCTAACCACTGGACTGCCAGGGAGTTCCCTCAGCTTTAAAATAATGGAATTTTAAAACCACATTGGTATTTGTTAAAACACGAGAAACCCTGTTTCTTCACTGTTTTGTCTCCATCTCTGATGTGTGTGTGGTTACTAATGTGAGTATTCAAGGCCTCAGATCACCCCAGTAAGTGTTTATTGAATGCTTCTTGTGTACAGGTAGTGCTCTAGGGCTATAACAGGATGTCTTCTCCCCGATTGAGTTATGCACAAGGTGGTCATTGTTTGCATATTCCAGCAGCCAGTATTTCCTTTAGATTTATTTACTATAGTTTCCATCAAGACTTATATTTTCCAAATATAGAATCAGAATTTTGATTTTGCTTTTTGCAAGCACACACACTCATTAACTCTCCCCTCCTCCACCAATTCTGATTTTTTTCCTCCCCCAGTCAGGGGTGAAGGGGTGGTGGGTTCCTTGCATTTCAGGGTCAGACTCACTGGATGCCTTGCTGCAGTGTTTCCCTTTCTTTAGCTCCTTAGGAGGTTAATAGGTTCATAGGAAGTAATCAAATGGCCTGGGCAGGTGGAGGCTTTAAACCAAGTTAATCAGTTTAAAAAAAAAAAAAAAAACGTTAATATGAATAGTGCAGCAGTTCTTGAAGTAGGGATGTGGACCCCTGGAGGTTTTCTGAGACCATTTTAGGGGGTCTGCAAAATCAAAACTGTTTTGGTAATACTATTTAAGACATTATTTGCTTCTTCCATTCTTTCTCACGAGCGTACAGTAGAATTTTCCAGAAGTATGTGACGTGTGATATCATAACAGATTGACTACAGGAGGACATAAGAGTATTTCATTAAAATGTTATTTATATTAACACTAATAGACTTTTTTTTTTTATTTTTATTTTTTTTTTCTTTTTGCGGTATGTGGGCCTCTCACTGTTGTGGCCTCTCCCGTTGCGGAGCACAGGCTCCGGATGCGCAGGCCCAGCGGCCATGGCTCATGGGCCCAGCCGCTCCGCGGCATATGGGATCCTCCCAGACCGGGGCACGAACCCGTATCCCCTGCATCGGCAGGCGGACTCTTAACCACTTGCGCCACCAGGGAGGCCCTAATAGACTTTTTTTTTACAATTTTTTTTATTGTGATAAAATACATATAACAAAATGTATTATCTTAACTGTTTTAAAGTGTATATTTCAGTGGTATTAAATACATCCATAATGCTGTGCCGCCATCACCACCATTCATCTCTAGAACTCTACATCTTATAAAACTGAAACTCTACACCCATTAAATTTCCCCTCCCCCCTCCCCCCAGCCCCTGGCAACCACCATTCTACTTTCTGTCGCTATGCTTTTGAATACTCTGGGGACCTCATAAGAGTGGAAGCATGCAGTATTTGTGTTTTTGTGACTGGCTTATTTCACTTAGCATAGTGTCCTCAAGGTTCATCCATGTTATAGCAGGTACCAGAATTTCCTTCCTTTATAAGACTGAATAATATTCCATCTTATGGATGTGCCACGTTAACCTTTTCCATTAATCCCTTGATGACCTTTTTTATTTGGCCATGCTACGTGGCTTGTGGGATCTTAGTTCCCTGACCAGAGGTTGAAGCTGTGCCCCCTGCAGTGGAAGTGTGGAGTCCTAACCACTGGACCTCCAGGGAAGTCCCCCTTGATGATCTCCTGAGTTGCTTCCACATCTTAGCTACTATGAATAATGCTGCTATGAACATGGATGCACAAATAGCTTTTTAAATCCTTGCTTTTGGGCTTACCTGGTGGCGCAGTGGTTAAGAATCCGCCTGCCAGTGCAGGGGGGGACACGGGTTCGAGCCCTGGTCGGGGAAGATACCACATGCCACAGAGCAACTAAGCCCATGGGCCACAACTACTGAGCCTGCGCTCTAGAGCCCGCGAGCCACAACTACTGAGGCCGCATGCCACAACTACTGAAGCCTGCACGCCTAGAGCCTGTGCTCCACAACAAGAGAAGCCACCTCTGTGAGAAGCCCACGCACCGCAACGAAGAGTAGCCCCCAGTCACCACAACTAGAGAAAGCCTGCGGCGCAGCAGCAAAGACCCAACACAGCCAAAAATCAATCAGTCAATCAATCTATCCGTCCATCCATCCTTGCTTTCAGTTCTGGGTACATACCCAGAAGTGGAATTACTGGATCATCTGGTAATTCTATTCTTAATTTTTTGAGGAACTCTGTACTTTTTTTCTTTTTAACAGTGGCTGTACCATTTTATACAGTCCTACCAACAGTGCACAAGGGTTCCAGTTTCTCCACATCCTCACAAAGGCTTATTATTTTCTGGGGGGTTTTGGCAGTAAGCCATCCTGATGGGTGTGGAGTGGTATTTCCTAGTTTTGATTTGCATTTTTCTAATGATGAGGGATGTTGAATGTCTTTTTTATGTGCTTATTGACCATTTGTATAACTTCTTTGGAGAAACATCTCAAGTCCTTTGCCCTTTTTTTTTGCGGTACGCAGGCCTTTCACTGTTGTGGCCTCTCCCATTGCGGAGCACAGGCTCCGGGCACACAGGCTCAGTGGCCATGGCTCACGGGCCCAGCCGCTCCGCGGCATATGGGATCTTCCCGGACCAGGGCACGAACCTGTGTCCCCTGCCTTGGCAGGCGGACTCACAACCACTGCGCCACCAGGGAAGCCCCTTTGCCCATTTTTAAATCAGGTTTTTGTTGAGTTTTCAGAGTTCTCTGTATATTCTGGATATTAATCCCTTATCACATATGTAATTTGCAAATATTCGCATTCTGTGGGTTGCCTTTTTACTCTGTTGATAACATCTTTTTTGGGTTCTCGGGCCTCTCGCTGTTGTGGCCTCTCCTGTTGCGGAGCACAGGCTTCGGACGCGCAGGCTCAGCTGCCATGGCTCACGGGCCTAGCCGCTCCGCGGCATGTGGGATCTTCCTGGACCGGGGCACGAACCCGTGTCCCCTGCATCGGCACGTGGACTCTCAACCACTGCGCCACCAGGGAAGCCCTGATAACGTCTTTTGATGCATAAAATTTTAAATGTCATGAAGCTTTGCCCTATGTTTTCTTCTAAGAATTTGATAGTTTTATAGATCATAGATTTAGGTCTTTGATCCACGCTGAGCTAATTTTTGTATTTGATGTTAGGTTAAGAGTCTGATAACTTCACTCTTTTGCCTGTGGATATCATTTCCCCAGCACCATTTTCTTTTTTTAATAATTTTTAAATTTTATTTGTTTATTATTTTTGGCTGCATTGGGTCTTTGTTGCTGCGTGCGGGCTTTCTCTAGTTGTGGCGAGCGGTGGCTACTGTTTGTTGCAGTGCGCAGGCTTCTCACTGCAGTGGCTTCTGTTGTTGCGGAGCACGGGCTCTAGGTGCGTGGGCTTCAGTAGTTGTGGCTCACAGGCTCTAGAGCGCAGGCTCAGTAGTTATGGCGCACCGACTTAGTTGCTCCGCGGCATGTGGGATCTTCCCGGACCAGGGCTCAAACCCGTGTCCCCTGCATTGGCAGGCAGATTCTTAAGCACTGCACCACCAGGGAATCCCCCCCGCCCCAGCACCATTTGTTGAATATTATTATGTTGAAATGAGTTGTTCAGCACTTATTTTTAATTTATTTTTCTTTTTAAATTGTTTTAAAAAATTATTTTAGGGCTTCTCTGGTGGCGCAGTGGTTGCAAGTCCGCTTGCCGATGCAGGGGACACGGGTTCGTGCCCTGTCCGGGAGGATTCCCACATGCCGCGGAGCGGCTGGGCCCGTGAGCCATGGCCGCTGAGCCTGCGCGTCCGGAGCCTGTGCTCCGCAAGGGAGAGGCCACAACAGTGAGAGGCCCGCGTACTGCAAAAAAAAAAAGAAAAAAAATTATTATTTTATTTATTTATTTTTGGCTACATTGGGTCTTCATTGCTGCACATGGGCTTTCTCTAGTTGTGGCGAGCGGGGGCTACCCTTTGTTGCGGTGCGCGGGCTTCTCACTGCAGTGGCTTCTCTTGTTACGGAGCACGGGCTCTAGGTGCACGGGCTTCAGTAGTTGTGACATGTGGGCTCAGTAGTTGTGGCTTGTGGGCTCTAGAGCACAGGCTCAGTAGTTGTGGCTCACGGGCTTAGTTGCTCCGTGGCATGTGGGATCTTCCCGGACCAGGGTTGAACCCGTGTCCCCTGCATTGGCAGGCGGATTCTTAACCACTGCACCACCAGGGAAGTCCAGCATAATCTTTAAGAATATAAAGAGGACCAAAAAGGGCGAGAACCGTTGACAAAGAATCTTTGAACACTTTCCCCAGCCTTTGACTATAGTCCCTTTCTTCAGGGGTGCTTTTTATTGGATCTGTGTTCTGAGGGACACATAGTAGGAACACAGCCTCATTGACATGGGGTGAGATCATTGGTTGTTCTGGACCTCAGGTGCAAAGCTGGGTTAATTATGTTCCCTAAATCATGGCAAAGCCTCTCTCTTCACTTATGTTTCCTTCCGTCCCCTATCATCACCCCATCCCCCCTTCTCGATATCCATAGTTCCTAGTTCTGGTTATCCATAGTTCACTTTTTTCTTTTAATTAATTTTTATTGGAGTGTGGTTACTTTACAATGTTGTGTTAGCCTCCACTGCACAACAAAATGAATCAGCCATACACATACAGATATCCCCTCCCTTTTGGACTTCCCTCCCACTTAGGTTACCACAGTGCACGTAGTTCATTCTTAAGCAAGAAAAGACAGACTGACTAGGTGAGGATGTCGGTGCAGGGTTAGTACAACTTAATTTTTTTTCTTTTTTTTAAAGATAAGTGCATATAATTAGAAGCTGTAGCTCTTTCTTCCTATATGTTAGTGGCTTATTTTTAGTCTGCCTCACCCCTTTTTGAACAAAGGCTACCAGGTGACCCATTTGTTGCCTCTGTACATACTCATTTGGTTAGCTTGTAGATTGATCTGAAGCTATAGGGCCTTTTCCTTCTCTAAGAGCTAGTGCCTCTTCCTCTTCTCTAAAGAGCTTTTCTATTTTATTGAAATAAGATGTTTTTAAAGTTTTCAGATTCAACACCAACTTATTCGTTCGTATATTTACTCAATTAACCAGCTCCCACTTTGTGCCAGACGCTATGGAAAGCATTTTGGGCTGTATAAACCTATAAAAGCTATAGTTCCAGCCCTTGTATCCCAGAGTCAGATAAAATTAAAGTGTCAGAAAATAATGAATAGATTTGCTACATTGCCATGTTTTTAGAAGTGTTTTCATTGTATAATCTCTCTCCCCTTTTGGGGGGGGTTAGGAGGTGGTTTCTGGGAGACTTTTTTTCCCTGTGTCTATAGGTAACTTAAATGTAAAATGTTATAAAATACCCTTATTTGCATGAAGCCCCTCTTGTCAATTATAAAATATTTATAAAATGTAAAATATAATTGTAACTGGTTGAGTTTTAGGTTTTTGAGGTTTGTTTACTTGCTTGCTATTTAACAATGCTACATGTCTGGGCATTTACAAAACTATTACTAATTAGTCTATAATGACCAAATTCTTAAAATCCATAAATATTAATTTTTTTTCTAGGTCGCAATAAAAATAATTGACAAAACTCAGTTGAATCCAACAAGTCTACAAAAGGTAAGATTGGTCCAGTATCCAGTATTTTTTTAAATGATTTTCAGTGCTAATTGTCATCTAGTTTGTCCATTAATTACCTCTACTATTATTTTTATTTATTGTGTTTAGTACACAGTAAAGCTTCCTCTTCCTCAAATGAATTCAACTTAAATTTAATATGGTTTAAATGTAGTATTGTTGTATTTTTTTCCTTCAGTTGAAGATAATGATTTTTAAATGTTCTTAATAGCACAAACTGAAGGCTGTACTTTTAAGTTGAATATTCTAAATATTGACTAGAATAGAGTTATAAAAAAGAACAACATAGTTTCATGTAATTAGTCTTAAGCAGAGTTACACATCTTTCTTACAGCTAATACTGAGATCTCTAAAGTCAGCACTTTGGCTTTCTTAAACTACCACAATATGTCTAATCAAAGAGTGATGATTAATTGATATAAAAGGAAAATATAAAAGTAAAACTAAATTGATAGTTGAAAACATGTTTGTTAATGCGCTATTGCCATTTGTATTATCTAATGTAGATCAGAAGTTCTCAACCCAGTGCATGTTAAAATCACCTGGACCTCTTTTCAGAATCCTGATGACTGGCCCATAGGGAGATTTAATTGCTCAGGTAGGGCCTGGTCATAGGTATTTCACTGGTACATCAGTGAATGATGAATGATCTTCATCATAAGATCCTTCTAGTACCTTTTGGTTTTGCAGAGCCTTTTTACATACTTCATTTGATTTCTAGACTCGGCCTGTGGTAGCTGGGGGATACAGAGACCTAGAAATAAGAACAGGAAGTCCTCTGCCACCTAGCTGAATGTGTAACTTGACCTTGAGCAAGTCACTTAACTTTCTGGACGTTGGGCTTCTCATCTTTAAAAATGAAGATAATTTCACTAAGTGAAATAAGTCAGACAGAAAGACAGGTACCATATGATCTCATTTATATGTGGAATCTAAAAAATGAAACAAATAGACAAACAAAATAAAACAGAAACGGACTTACAGAGAGCGAAACTATTGGTTGCCAGAGGGGAGTTGAGTGAAATAGGTAAAGGGGATTAACAGATATAAACTTTTAGTTATAAAGTAAACAAGTCATGGGGATATAATATACAGCATAAGGAATGTAGTCAGTAATGCTGTAATAATTTTGTATGGTGACAGGTGGTTATTGGACTTATCATGGTGATCATTTCATAATGTATTTGATTGTCACATCACTGTGTTGTACACCTGAAACTAACATAATATTATGTGTCAACTATACTTCAGTTGAAAATAATAATAAAAATAACTAATTAAATGGGGATTTAATCTTCTCATGATGGATTATATTAATGAAATAATACATATCAAAGAATTTTGTAAACTGCAAAGCAGTGCGTAAGATATTTTAAGGGTAATGCCCTATGTACATTTCTAATGTAGTTCTAGTTCTAATGTTATTTTCTATTTATATCATCATAATTTTGAAACTCTGTCCGTGTGTGGGGGGGGGGGTGGGGGGGATTAAGGTGGAGAGGGAGACAGATTTTATCTTGAACTGAAAATGTTATTTAAACAAGTGGTTCTGCAGGGCATAGTGGGCCTTAAGGGCTCTCAGGGTGGCCCTGGAAGGATCCAAAAATTCCAGTCCTTTGTTCTAAAGATGAAATTGTATCCATTTCCTTAAACTCATTTCTTCATATATCTAAGGACTTGGTACTAATTAATAAGTTAAGGGTTACTAAAACTTGGTATTCAGAACTAAAATTAGCATGTAGAGAAGTTTGCTAAGGATTCTAATACAGTATTCTAATGTTACAGATCTTCCACTATTCGTGTGTACTTGCAGATAACTGGAATTCTAACAGTTTTCTAGGAAGAATTTTATCATAGTATTGTCTTGAGTTGGTTGTGATTTTTCTTTCTTGCTTTTTTTCATTATTTTTGGTCATAGTTTTTAATTACCACTGTTCTTTTTTGTTATTATTCCAAATTACTGTTTGTCATATCATTATCAGTTTAGTACCTGGTAGGTTGTCTGTTTAGCTTGATGGTGTGATGCACATTTGCATCAGCATTAATTTTGGCATATAAATAATAAGACTTTTAAGATTTGTTTGGTATAGTTCAAGTATGAACCATCCACAAAAGATTTATACTAAAGGCAGATCTGTCCAAGTTAAATAATTTGATAAGTGTAATGTTTACAGTTTGTAGGGCATTGTTTTAAATCATAAATCATGTGTTTGTATTCTTATAAATTAGAAGCATTCTATAAATATTTCCTTCACATTCTTTTTCGCTGAGTTCCTTTTCTATGGAAAAGTCACAGCAGAGTGAAGTATACCTGGCATCTTTTGCCCTTGGAATAGTGGTGCTTGCAGCTTGTTTTCTTCCTCAGCACCACTCACAGTTGTATCACACGTGCATCAGGAACAGTTCTCTTTATATTGTGATTTTAAACTCTGGAGCTTGGTGTATGGCCTTAGGAGCTAACATTTACATTAAACAACATTCTGCCATCAACAATATGCGATCTTTTTGTACTGCCACTACCAAAAAAAATGTGGACTGGCTCATTCAGGCAGTGTTTGAACACAGGTGTTAAAGTTGTGTCATTTCAAAATGTTCACAATATTCTGGCTTACACACTGAATCATGTACATCTGATAAACGCATTTAAGCAAACCTGAGTTGACTGCATATTAGTAAATTGATGTTATTTTCACTGACAAGTTCTTCACTTTTCCTTTTAATTTTTCCAGCCACTGAGTGAATAAATGTTAGATTCTAGTAAGATATATTTTTCTCCATTGTTTTTATATATCTCAATTTCTGAGTACTATCCCTGACACATTTTCTGTTCATAAATGTCTTTTAGGTCAGCCGTTAAAGAACTCTGTAATGTTGTGTACCTTTAATGGTTTTGAAAACAACAGGAGTGAAAAAAATATTAGTCTTCCTCCTGGTTTTGCAAAGTCATTTTTAGCTTTTTTTTTTTTTTCTTTTTGTGCAGTACGCGGGCCTCTCACTGTTGTGGCCTCTCCCGTTGCGGAGCACAGGCTCTGGACATGCAGGCTCAGCAGCCATGGCTCATGGGCCCAGCCGCTCCATGGCATGTGGGATCCTCCCGGACCGGGGCACGAACCCATGTCCCCTGCATCGGCAGGCAGACTCTCAACCACTGCGCCACCAGGGAAGCCCCATTTTTAGCTTTGATTTGGTTACAGATAATCTTGTTTTATTAAATTCAAGTCTGTCATTAAGAAGCAAGTTATGGCTTTATTAAGACATGGAAGTAGGGCTTCCCTGGTGGCCCAGTAGTTAAGAACCCGCCTGCCAGTTCAGGGGACACGGGTTCGATCCCTTGTCCGGGAAGATCCCACATGCCGCAGAGCAACTAAGCCCGTGTGGCACAACTACTGAGCCTGTGCTCCAGAGCCCGCAAGCCACAACTACTGAAGCCAGCGAGCCACAACTACTGAAGCCTGCGTGCCTAGAGCCTGTGCTCCGCAACAAGAGAAGCCACCGCAGTGAGAAGCCCACACGCAGCAACGAAGACCCAGCGCAGCCAAAAATAAATAAATTTATAAAAGAAAAAAAAAAAGACATGCAAGTACACTAAGTGTAACCCATCTGAAGTTATTTTCTTTTCTCATCTTGGAGTAGTGTGTTAACGTAGAGGGAGTATAGAGTAATGGTTAGGAACACAGTTAAGCCAGCCTACATGGATTCAAATCTCGGCTTCAACCCAACTTAGCTGTGTGACAAGTCACCTTCCTGGATCTTAGTTTCCCTGTTTGTAAAATGGAAATAATAACAGTACCTCTAGGGCTGTGGTGAGAATTAAATAAGTTAACATTTAAAAGCCCTTAGCACAGGGAGATCAGCTTGGTGCTTTGTGACCACCTAGAAAGGTGGGATAGGGAGGGTGGGAGGGAGACGCAAGAGGGAGAAGATATGGGGATATATGTATATGTATAGCTGATTTACTTTGTTATAAAGCAGAAACTAACACACCATTGTAAAGCAATTATACTCCAATAAAGATGTTTTAAAAAAAATAATAAAAGCCCTTAGAAGAGCTGAGTGTAGTTCCTGTTCCTAGCACGTGGTAAGGACCGAGTGTTTGCTGTTATTGTGTGTCCTGCTGAATATTGGTTTTGAGGGAGAGTGGGAGGTTTTTTTTTTTTTTAACTTTTATTGGCTTATAGTTGATTTACAATGTTGTGTTAGTTTCAGGTGTACAGCAGAGTGAATCAGTTATACATACACATATATCCACTTCTTTTTTTTTTAAGATTCTTTTCCCAGGAGATATTTTTTGTTTGATTTTTAAATTTTACCCTCACAGGAAATAAGTAAAGCTTAAGAATTGAATAGTAGGTTCTGGCTTAGGTCTCATAGGACTTATTTGCAGTAGACTACTTCTGATCACAGCTAATATTTGCGCATTTAGTATATATTGAGTACTGTATTAGTTTGCTTGAGGTGCTATAACAAAGTTCTGTAGACTGGGTGTCTTAAACAACAGACATTTATTTCACACAGTTGTAGAGGCTGGGAAGTCCAAAATCAGGGTTGCCAGCATGGTCGGGTTCTGGTGGGAGCTCTCTTGTTGGCTTACAGAGGGCTGCCGTCTCACTGTGTCTTCATAGCAAAGTAGGGGGAAGGTACATGAGCATGCTGTTTGATGTCTCTACTTATAAGGTACTAATCCCATCATAAGGACCCACCCTCATGACCTCATCTAAACCAACTTAATTCCCAAATGCTCCATCTCCAAGTATCACATTGTGGGACAACTTCATGAGGTAAGTTCTGTTATTCAGGAAAGAGAGGCCAGGGAGATAAAGTAATCTGCCCAAAGTCCCCTAACTACTAAGTGGTAGATGCTCGGGCAGTCATTTTATGATAGGTGTAGTCATCATTGAGTTGAGCATTAATGAACTCTAAATGAAAACATGTTTACCACCATTTAGGCAATAGAGCATTTGCAGTAAGCAATGTCCCAGGTATATTAGTTGGATAGGAATTCATTGTCATTAGATACTAGAGCATGTGCTTCCCATGTTCTTACACATGTAGGCGTTCTCACAGTAGCCAGTCTGATAGATATCTTTTCACCTTCATACTCTGTTAGGTGAGTATTACTACCATCTTGATTTTCCATTGAGGAAACAGAGTCTGAGAAGTTGATATAGTCAGACTCTCCAGTTCGTAAGTGATGGAGCAAAGATGTAAATCTTAGTCTGACTCCAAAGCGTGGACTATTTCCACTTCATTATGGCCCCTTCCTGTGATTAAATTTCCCTAACTGAGATGGGAAGTAACCTGAGGCTTTCTTTGTCGTAGCTATGAAGAAGTTAGTAAATAGTTTCAAGGTTGAGGAAATATTGGGTTGGCCAAAAAGTGCCTTCAGTTTTAAAGTAAAAATAAAAGACACATTTTTCATTTTCACCAAGAACTTTATTGAATAATGTATCCACCCTTTTGTTCCACTACCTTCTGCCATTTTTCAGGCAACTTCATAATTCCATCTTCCCAAAACTTTTTATCTTTTTGAGCAAAGAACTATTTCAGGTGCCTTTTACAGTCTCCCAGGGAATTGACATTTTTTCCATTAAGAGAATTTTGTAAAGACCGAAATAAATGAAAATCTGAAGTTGCAATGTCTGGTGAATACGGCAGATGAATCAGGACTTCCCAGCCAAGCTGTAACAGTTTTTGCCTGGTCATTAAAGAAGCATGTGGTCTTGCAGTATGCTGATAGAAGATTATGCGTTCTCTGTTGACTAATTCTGGACGCTTTTTGCAAGTGCTGCTTTCAGTTAGTCTAACTGGGAGCAGTACTTGTTGGAATTAATCGTTGGGTTTTCCCGAAGGAGCTCATAATAGAGGACTCCCTTCCAATCCCACCATATACAGAACATCACCTTCTTAGGCTGAAGACCGGCCTTTGGTGTGGTTGGTGGTGGTTCATTTCACTTGCCCCACGATCTCTTCTGTTCCACATTATTGTACAGTATCCACTTTTCATCGCCCCTCACAATTTGTTTTAAAAACGGAACATTTTCCTTACGTTTCAGTAGAGAATCACATGGGGAAATGCGGTCAAGAATGTCTTTTTCGCTTACCTTATGTGGAACCCATACATCAAAGCGATGAACATAACCAAGCTGGTGCAAATGATTTTCATAGCTTGATTTGGATATTTTGAGTATGTCAGCTATCTCTTGCATGGTATAACGTTGATTGTTCTCAATGTCTCGATTTGATCACTATCAGTTTCAACTGGTCTACCCAACTGTGGAGCATTGTCCAGCGAGAAATCTCCAGCACGAAACTTCACAAACTGCTTTTTTTTTTTTTTTTTGCATTATGCGGGCCTCTCACTGTTGTGGCCTCTCCCGTTGCAGAGCACAGGCTCCGGACGCGCAGGCTCAGCGGCCATGGCTCACGGGCCCAGCCGCTCCGCGGCACGTGGGATCTTCCCAGACCGGGGCACGAACCCATGTGCCCTGCATCGGCAGGCGGACTCTCAACCACTGCGCCACCAGGGAAGCCCCACAAACTGCTTTTGACATGTTCAGCCACAGCACCTTCTCCATACACTGAGCAAATCTGTTTTTGCGTTTTTACCTTTCTTGAAATAATAAAGCATAATATGCCGAAAATGTTTTTTTCTTCCATCTTCAATATTAAAATGGCTACACAAAAATTCACCAATTTTTTTAAGCCTTTTTTTAAATGCACTCTGATATGACAGCTGTCACACACAATCTAACAAAATTGTTTCAAATGAAGTTAAAGACAACTAAGTGCTACTAGAGCCATCTTACAGAAAAAACGAAGCGAACCTTTTGGCGAACCCAATATTTCAAGTACGAAAGAGAAGTGGGCCTTGTACCCCACCTCCCCTTCCAAACTTTGCGTAAGTCATATTTTTATGCAAATTTGTTTATTCACTCCTTCACTTAAACACTTACTAGTAAATACCTGCTGTGTGCTAGGCACTGTTCTAAGCACTGAGGGTACAACATTGAACCAAATGAAGTTCCTACTTTCATGGAATTGATATCATAGTGGGAGAGCAGCAATAAACATATATAATGTCATGTCAGTGCCATGAAGAAAAATAAAACAAGATGTATTAACCGTGTTTTCTTATTTTTTGTTTTCTTGATGCTCTGGCATCTGGGGCCTTGCTGACCTGAGATAAGACTACTCCCCAGGGCTAGCTAGTTCCTGGAATTAGTAAGCAACTCCCCGTGAGTACACTGTTCAGATGCAAACTAACCAGTGCAGAGCCCATACTCTGAACCACCTCCCCTATCTGGCTCTTAAACTCCAAGAGGCAATATTTCTCTGCCCTAATCATTGCAGAGCCAGTATCAGACACCTAGAGACCGTACTTATACCCAAGAACCTGCTGAACTTATTCCAGTGAACCAGTCCTCAGCCTGCTTACCCTGCCTGGACTTACCTTTCCTGTGGAAACCAGAATAAAAACTCTTCCCCATGCTTTGCCCTTGCTCCATTGGCCTTCTAACCCATCCTGGTGCTTCCTCACATGGCCCTGCATGGCACTGTATGCCCCCTTCTTTTGGGAACTATAAGTAACGAACCATCCTTTTGATGGTACTCTTCTCCTGATCTCTTGGCTCACCATACCTGAATAATAATAGAACCTACATTTTAAAACACAGGGTGGGGACTTCCCTGGTGGCACAGTGGTTAAGAATCCACCTGCCAATGCAGGGGACCACGGGTTCAAGCCCTGGTCTGGGAAGATCCCACATGCCGCGGAGCAACTAAGCCCGTGTGCCACAACTACTGAGCCTGCGCTCTAGACCCTGTGAGCCACAACTACTGAGCCCGCGTGCCACAACTACTGAAGCCTGCATGCCTAGAGCCCATGCTCTGCAACAAGAGAAGCCACTGCAGTGAGAAGCCCGTGCACCGCAATGAAGAGTAGCCCCTGCTCACTGCAACTAGAGAAAGCCCGCATGCGCAACAACGAAGACCCAATGCAGCCAAAAATAAATAAATTAATTAAAAAACAAAACCAAAAACACAGGGTGAGGAGATAGTATGCGAGGAATGTGTAGATTTCAAGTGAAAAGTAGGGGTGCCCTCTTAGTAATTCGTTTAAGAAACATTCTTGTTCTCCTGAACCAAGCGTTGTGATAAGAAGAGTCAGATAAGTACAACAGACTCTGGGTGAACCCATGTGGTTTGCAGTAAAAGTTTACTTAGGCCTTTAGGATCTAAATGTTTTTTACCAAGTAATAAAGAATGGAAAGACCTTTGCAGTCCTCCTTGCAGCGTTGACATGGAGGTCCTCACTAAGTGTTCGTGGGAGGATTGCACACACAGCTTGAGGAGCAGCAACTGCAGCAGCAGTGGGCTGCCGAGGCCTGCGAGTATGCAGGGCAGTGCAAGGCCCTGAGCTGGCGGTTACATCAGGCCAAACTGGGAGCATTGAATGCCCCGGCTCTTTAAGGAACAATCATCTCTGTGTAATAAACTTTTCAGTAATTCCCTAACTTTCCCCTGGGTTTTTCTGACTAAGATTTTGTTATCTTAGAAATACTCAGTCTTCTCGGTGGCAGAAACTTTGTCACCATACTTTGACATAATCAATTTAAACAGTAATCTCTTTTTCTTAAACTGGAACCATTAGTTAAAAACAAATGTGTGAATGTAATGAAATAATTGATTTTTTAAAAATATGTGTTTATGATAGCTGGTTAGCCAGCTTTAAACATGTATAGGGATGGAGGCACACTCCTCCCTGTGCCATCTTGTTCCAGTGTTGGACAACTCTAGTTATTATACAGGTTTTTTTTTTCTTAATTTATTTATTTATGGCTGCATTGGGTCTTCATTGCTGCACGCAGGCTTTCTCTAGTTGTGGCGAGCAGGGGCTATTCTTCGTTGTGGTGCACAGGCTTCTCACTGCGATGGCTTCTCTTGTTGCGGAGCACGGACTCTAGGCACGCGGGCTTCAGTAGTTGTGGCTGGTGGTCTCTAGAGCACAGGCTCAGTAATTGTGGTGCACGGGCTTAGTTGCTCCGCAGCATGTGGGATCCTCCCGGACCAGGGATCGAACCTGTGTCCCCTGCATTGGCAGGCAGGTTCTTAACAACTGTGCCACCAGGGAAGTCCCTAAACAGGTTTTTTTCTCTCATAGTTTACACTAGCATCTGTCTTCTAGAAACATGTACAATACTGTTTTCTATTCTTTCATTTGGAGCTTTGGAGGTTAAATCTACCAATCCACAAAAAAAAAAACCCTGCCAATCCAACATAACCAACTATCTTGGGTCTTCTTGGTCCCTTCTCCAGAGTAAATACTCAGCCTCTTGGGCCAGCTATAGGACTTGCCCTCAACACAGGGCTAGTTTATTCCATATCTGTAATTGATTTTTTTCTTAACTGAATTTATTTCATTCTTGCTGAAGACCATTTAAATGGTTTCCTACCATAATTCCAGTCTGTTCAGGGTATTTTTGAAAAATGAGTCTTTTGTATTAGCTATCACTTCTAGTTTGGTGCTGTATACATTGGACAAGGATGTTTTCATCCAATTAAAATATCCGACAAGGTAGGGACAAGGCACCTCATTGGAGAATCCACCCTTTAGTTGGTCCTGCTGACTCATCAAGTAATTTTTGAGTAATATTCAAACACCATTCTTAAATCCAGACTAACAGTAAGAGAGAAACGGGAATCCCTGTGTTTAAAAAAAATTAATCAAAATTACTGAGGAAAAAAAAAAAGAATGATTTTAAATTTAAGTATGTGCATAAATTCAAGTATGTGCAAAATACGGGAATTCCCTGGAGGTCCAGTGGTTAGGACTCCACGCTTCCACTGCAGGGAGCACGGGTTCGATCCCTTTTCGGGGAACTAAGATCCAACATAGCCATGCACTGCGGCCAAAAAAAAAAAAAGAAAGTATATACAGCAGATTGCTGAATGATTATCGAAGTATTATTGACTATAGATTCTTTTTATCAGGGTCTTTGTGGGAAATTTTACTTACACCCACTCAAGTCTGGTTTCTTTTTAAAGTTGGTGTTTATTTTGGAGCCCCTGTTAATGGTTAGAGCTCTGTAGTAGCAGTGACTTTTTTTGGCATCCCAGGGAATCTCAGTTGTGGGACAAGCCAGAGAACTGCATATTTGGAAGCAGAGAGAACCCGTTCATGCTTTTCTTATGGTCTACAATGTAATTTACTCTTACTGTTACCACCACTGAGTTATTTGGGGTACTTTTGCCTCAGCCTCCTCAGGGCAGTCTTTTTTAACCCTTGTCGTGCAGTAGAATCATCTGTGTAGTTTAAAAAACATTCTTAATTTCTCTTCTCTTTCTAAAGGTAACTGGTTTAAAGATGACCCCCTCCTCCAGTGTTTTAAGGTTTCTAGACTGCTGCCACTACAGCTGCCACATCTCTCCCCCCTCTCTCGAACTCTTCCTGACCCAATTTCTGGACTTCTTTCCTTCTCCTTGCCCATCTGGTGAAGCATAAATAATTGTTGGGATCTTTTTCATTGATGAGCGCTGTTCATCTTTTCCTTTCTTAATACCTTCCTCTTTCCATATTGACTTGTAGGAGACTAAACAGCTCAGGCCATTAACAAAAGTAGTTGTTAGAATCCTTTTTTTTTTTTTTTCTTTTTGCGGTATGCGGGCCTCTCACTGTTGTGGCCTCTCCCATTGCGGAGCACAGGCTCCGGACGCGCAGGCCCAGCGGCCATGGCTCACGGGCCCAGCCGCTCCGCGGCATATGGGATCCTCCCAGACCGGGGCACGAACCCGCATCCCCCGCATCGGCAGGCGGACTCTCAACCACTGCGCCACCAGGGAGGCCCTAGAATCCTTTTTAAAAAATTTTTTTAAATTGAAGTATAGTTGTTGTACAATATTATATAAGTTACAGGTGTACAATATAGTGGTGATTCACAATTTTTAAAGGTTATACTCCATTTATAGTTATTATAAAATATTGGTTATATTCCCTGTGTTGTACAGTATATCGTTGCAGCTTATTACCTAAGAGTTTGTATCTCTTACTCCCCTACCCCTATATTGCCCCTCCCCACTGGTAACCTCTGGTTTGTTCTCTGTATCTGGGAGTCTGCTTCTTTCATGTATGTTGGATACTAATTCCTTATCAGTCATATCATTTGAAAATATTTTCTCCCATTCAGTAGGTTGCCTTTTCATTTTGTCAGTGGTTGCCTTTGCTGTGCAAAAGCTTTTAAGTTTAATTAGGTCCCATTTGTTTATTTTTGCTTTTATTTCCTTTCCTTTAGGAGATGGATCCAAAAACATATTGCTGCAAGAGTGTTCTGCCTATATTTTTCTCCAGGAGTTTTATAGTATCCAATCTTACATTTAGGTCTTTAATCCATTTTGAGTTTATTTTTGTATATAGTGTTAGAGAATGTTCTAATTTCATTCTTTTACATGTAGCTGTCCAATTTTCCCAACACCACTTATTGAAGAGACTGTGTTTTCTTCATTGTATATTCTTGCCCCCCTTGTCATACATTAATTGACCATAAGTGTGTGGGTTTGTTTCTGGGCTCTGTATCTTGTTCCATTTATCTATGTGGCTGTTTTTGTGCCAGTACCATACTGTGTTGACTACTGTAGCTTTGTAGTATAGTCTGAAGTCAGGGAGTGTGATTCCTCCATCTCTGTTCTTCTTTCTCAAGATTGTTTTGGTTATTTGGGGTCTTTTGTGTTTCCATACAAATTTAAAAATTATTTGTTCTAGTTCTGTGAAAAATGCCATTGGTATTTTAATAGAGATTGCATTGAATCTGTAGATTGCCTTGGTTAGTATGGACATTTTAATAATATTGATTCTTTAGAGCACTCCATCTGAAAGCAGCAGAATACACATTTTCTTCAAGTATACATGGAACATTCTCCAGGATAGATCACATGCTAGGCCACAAAACAAGCACTGACAAACTTAAGAAACTGTAAATCATATCAAGTGTCTTTTCTGACTACAACACTGTGAGACTAGAAATCAACCACAAGAAAAAAAGCTGCACAGAACACAGACACGTGGAGGCTAAACAGTATGGATCACTAGACCAGTGGATCACTGAAGGAATCAAAGAGGAGATTAAAAAATACCTAGAGTCCTGACTATTAATTACAATCCAGCATCTGCATTCAGATCAGTGTAATGAATTAGGTAAACATTTACAAACAGGATATGGTAAATGAAATCTAAGTCAAACCCTCTTCATTTTACATGTTAAAATATTGAGAATAAAAATATATGTATATTGTTACATTTCAAAAATGGTAATAAGTGTAAGAAAATATAGCTTCAGTGTTGCTGCTGCTTCATGGGGAAATTTTTAATTTGTTGCCAGACTTATTTTCACTAAGGCAGCAAATTTAGAGTACAGATTGTGAATTGAGAATATTAGAATTTATTTTTAATTGTACCAGTTGTTCATTGTGCTAGTTTAGAAAAGCCACTGAAGAACCAACTATTTTATTTTATTTTATTTTATTTTATTTTATTTTATTTTATTTTATTTTATTTTGCTGTATCGGGTCTCAGTTGCGGCACACAGATCTTCCTCACGGCATGCAGGATCTTTCGTTGCGGCATGCAGGCTCTTTGTTGCAGTGCATGGGCCTCTCTCTAGTTGTCGTGTGCGGGCTCCAGAGCGCACAAGCTCAGTAGTTGTGGCACTTGGGCTTAGTTGTCCCGTGGCATGTGGAATCTTAGTTCCCCAACCAAGGGCCAAACCCACGTCCCCTGCATTGGGAGGTGGATTCTTAACCCCTGGACCACCAGGGAAGTCCCAAGAACCAGGTATTTTAAATGGGTTAAACTTAGAGCCTAGCATGGACCCATTTGTGGAAAATTGAAAGCTGGGCAAAAACTAGACCTTTGGGAAAGAATCCTAGCAACAACAGCCAGAATCACAGCCGCATGTTGCTTATTATGTGCCACGCACTGTTCCAAGATCTCAACATGTCAGGTTCCTTTATCCCTGGGGGTACCAGAGGCCCAGAGAGGTCAAGCCACCTAGATTCAGTCAGTGAGTGGTAGATCCCCAGGTGGGGACAGATAGTGGGCTCCAGAGTTCAAATTCTTAGTGACTGTGCACTAACTGACACACTGACTGAACTAACATTAGAACTTAAAGCCCTAACTTCACATAGCCTTTTCCCAACATGTCCCCTTGGAAGGAATCAGGCCCAGCACCTTCCATATGGGAAGGATACAAAGGAGCTTACTGAAGCTCCTTCACCTTGCGTCTGGTAGATACCCAATAATATCTGTTCATTATTTTATAAGTACCAAATTTATTTAATACTAAATTAATATTTTTCTCATATTGCCCTAATTCCAGGAAGCTTGACCACCAGAACCTTAGGTTTTGAGGCCGTAGGAAAATTTCTTTGTCTTTGAAATACTTGATCATAAAAATGCACATTGGGCTTCCCTGGTGGCGCAGTGGTTAAGAATCCGCCTGCCAATGCAGGGGACATGGGTTCAAGCCCTGGTCCGGGAAGATCCCACATGCCATGGAGCAACTAAGCCCGTGCGCCACAACTACTGAGCCTGTGCTTGCTCTAGAGCCCATGAGCCACAACTACTGAGCCCACGTGCCACAACTACTAAAGCCCATGCACCTAGAGCCCGTGCTCCACGACAAAAGAAGCCACTGCAATGAGAAGCCCACACACCACAACGAAGAGTAGGCCCCGCTCACTGCAACTAGAGAAAGCCTGCGCTCAGCAGTGAAGACCCAATGCAGCCAAAAATGAACGAATGAATGAATGAATTAATTAAATGCTTTACATACAGAAGAATGTTACATATTTGCCATATAAATATGTTTAGGGTATTTGATTCAAGAAATGGTTCAGCAGGGCTTCCTTGGTGGTGCAGTGGTTGAGAATCCACCTGCCAATGCAGGGGACACGGGTTCGAGCCCTGGTCCGGGAAGATCCCACATGCCGCGGAGCAACTAAGCCCGTGCGCCACAACTGCTGAGCTTGCGCTCTAGAGCCCGCGAGCCACAACCACTGAGCCCTCGAGCTACAACTACTGAAGCCCACGTGCCTAGAGCCCATGTTCCACAACAAGAGAAGCCACCACAATGAGAAGCCTGTGCACTGCAATGAAGAGTAGCCCCCACTCACCGCAACTAGAGAAAGCCCACGTGCAGCAACGAAGACCCAACGCAGCCCCAAAAAATAAATAAATAAGTTTAACTTAAAAAAAAAAAAGAAAGAAATGGATCAGCAGCAATACTTTAAATCAGTCACGTTGTAACCTTCCCCAACCTGACCTCCTTCTTTGTTTCCCACCTTACAAGGTAGCCACTAACAAAAATTTTGTGTTACTATTTTCTTTATTTTTTAAATTAATTTATTTTGGCTGCATTGGGTCTTCGTTGCTGCACGCAGGCTTTCTCTGGTTGCAGCAAGCGAGGGCTACTCTGGTTGCAGTGCGCGGGATTCTCATTGCAGTGGCTTCTCTTGCTACGGAGCACAGGCTTTAGGCATGTGGGCTTCAGTAGTTGCAGCACGTGGGCTCAGTAGTTGTGGCTCGCACATTCTAGAGTGCAGGCTCAGTAGTTGCGGTGCACGGGCTTAGTTGCTCCACGACATATGGGATCTTCCTGGACCAGGAATCAAACCCATGTCCCTTGCATTGGCAGGCAGATTCTTAACCACTGTGCCACCAGGGAAGTCCCTGTGTTACTATTTTCTTGATTGTTTTTATAATTTTACCACATAAGGGTCCCTCATCAATATAGTGTGAAGATTTTAAATATTATATAAATGGAATCATGTTACTTGTGTCCTTCTCCTATTTGTTTTATTTTGCCCAAATTGTGTTCCATGTTGATGTATTTAGATGTAATTTACTTTCACTGCTATGCTCATTTTCATGGTTATATAATATCCTATTATATGAATATTTCATGATTTATGTATCCATTTTCTGTCTGATTCAGAGACATTTGGATTGCTTATAGCTATTTGTATCACAGACACTGCTATGGATTGTCCCGTATGTGTCCTGGTGAAGTTGTTTATGTTTCTTTTTTTTTTTTTTTTTTTTAATTTTTTTTTTTTAATACTTGCAGAATGAACGTTATTTATTTATTTATTTATTTATGGCTGTGTTGGGTCTTCGTTTCTGTGCGAGGGCCCTCTCTAGCTGTGGCAAGCGGGGGCCCCTCACTATCGTGGCCTCTCTTGTTGCGGAGCACAGGCTCCGGACGCGCAGGCTCAGCGGCCATGGCTCACGGGCCCAGCCATTCCGCGGCATGTGGGATCCTCCCGGACCGGGGCACGAACCCGTGTCCCCTGCATCGGCAGGCGGACTCTCAACCACTGCGCCACCAGGGAAGCCCTGTTTATGTTTCTTAAGGATACGTGTCCAGTAGTAGAATTATTGGTTCACAGGATATGTACATTCTCATTCATCCAAAGCAGTTGTGTTAGTTTATATTCCCACCAGTAGCATATAAGACAAGTAATGTCACATCCTCGTCAAAATTTGATTTTGTCTGATTTTTCAATTCTTGCCTATCTGATGGATATAAAACTATGTCATTGTGGTTTTCATTTGTATTCCCATGATTGCTGATGAGTATTACATCATTCATATTTTTATTGGCTTTTCTTTCTTCTTCTGTGAATTGCCTGTTCAAGCCTTTTCAGTTTCTAGTGGATTTTTTCTTAATCATTTTAGAGATTATGTATTCTGGATACTGACATGTGGCAGATATCTTCTTCTGTTTGATGGTATATGTTTTCATTCTCTGGATGTTGTCTTTTGATGAATAGTAGAATTTCTTAATTTTAACACACCTGAATTGTCAGTCTTTTCTTATATGGTTTGTACCTTTTCTGTGTTCTTTAAGAAATTCTTCCCTGCCTGGGGCCATAAAGATATTTTTCTCTGTTGTCTCAAAGGTTTATAATCTTTAATCCACCTTGAAGTTGTGCATATTGTGAAGTAGCAATCCAATTATGTTTTTTCATACGTGTTACAACTTATTGCCTTGTTTCTCCTTTTCCCACTCTTCAGCAATACAGAGTTTCCATACCTACCTCTACACACGCATACTGTGTTCTTCCAAAGTGGTTATTCTGGTTCACTTCACAATTGCTATTTTAAAGGCAGTTGTTTTACATTTATTTTCATATTAAAATTTTTTTTTCAGTAGTAGAATGGCAGGGCTTCCCTTGTGGCGCATTGGTTAAGAATCTGCCTGCCAACACAGGGAACACCAGTTCGAGCCCTGGTCCGGGAAGATCCCACATGCCGCGGAGCAACTAAGCCTGTGAGCCACAACTACTGAACCTGCACTCTAGAGCGCACGAGCCACAACTGCTGAAGCCTGTGCGCCTAGAGCCTGTGCTCTGCAACAGGCGAAGCTACCACAATGAAAAACCTGTGCACTGCAATGAAGAGTAGACCCTGCTCACCGCAACTAGAGAAAGCCTGCACGTGGCAACAAAAACCCAACACAGCCAGAAATAAATAAATTTATTTTAAAAATAGTAGAATGGCAAATGATAAACGGAACCCCAAAATACATGACAGGAAAAATCTGAGCTAAATTTATAGAAGCACAAGAGTGACAAGGGAGACTTATCCTCTCTCAGGCTATGTATGACACATTAAGTAGAGGAAAAAAAGATCTTAATATAGAGCCCCTCCACTAGCCCATATTACAAATTGCGCATTTTTAATTTAATTAATTTATTTTTAATTTATTTTTTTATTTTATTTTTTATTTTTGGCCACACCATGTGGCATGCTGGATCTTAGTTCCCTGACCAGGGACCAAACCCGTGCCCCCTGCAGTGGAAGTGCGGAGTCTTAACCACTGGATTGCCAGGGAAGTCCCACACATTTGTGCTTTTTTTTTTTAAAGCATCCCTTTCTTAGGATACATTACAGTCCTGTGCCAGGAAATTATTGTGATAACTATTCAAATCTATGATGACTGCAACGTAAATGATTTCCTCACTGTTGGGCAATGCTTAACTTGTGCAGCTATAAACTGTTAATATGATTAATAAGCCTGCCTAAGAGATCTTTCCAGGCTACATTTTCTGAACAAGCAATAAAAATAGAAACCAATAAAAATAGAAACAAACAAAAAGTACAAGCATGTGGAACTCGAAAACACTCTTTGAATTCATGGGGTCAAAGAGAAAATGCAAACCAAAATTGCAGTGTATCTAGAAAGTAACACTGTGTATCCGAACCTATAGAATACTGCTTTTGGTGTTCAAGAAAATTTGAAACCTTAAACACATTATTAAACAAAAAATGACAATACATTAAATATTCAACTAATAAGTTAGAGAAGGGAACAAAATAAATCTCAGGAACGAAGAATAATGTAAGGAACTTATAAAGGGCAGAAATTAGTGAATTGGAAAAATAATCAAATTATTATGAGAGAACCTTTTGTGCAAATAAACTAGAACACCTAAAAAATGGATAATTTTCTAGGAAAACGTACCTTATCAAAATTAACTCTACAAAAGAATCTAAATGCATCAGTAACTACAGAAGAAATTGAATAGTGGTAAAAAGGCCAGCTGCCACCTCAGATTGCCATATGCAGAATTTTATGATGGGCTTCTTTGAAACCTTCAGTGAATAGATCTCGAAGGGAAGCTTCCAAATTCTTCTCTGGAATTCACATACATGGCTATCAAAATGTATTAGAAACAGGGAAGAAAACTATAGTTCAATCTCACTTATAACCTCCATTCAAAAATTCGGAATTAAAGTATTAGCATATAGGACTTCCAGTTAAACATTAGTACATTTATCCTTGCTCCTTCCTCCCACTCACTAAAGAGTAGTAAAGGAATTAAAAAGGAGTGTCAAAAATAGAGAAGACTGGCAGACAAAGAATTAAACCTAGTTTGCCAGATGGAAAGCAGATGGATGAATAGTTGTGTGTGTGTGTGTGTGTGTGTGTGTGTGTACACTATTATATATATTTTTTCATGTAATAGACTTAGCAAATCATAGTGAACTGAAACCAATCCCTAAGGGGAGCACTTAGGGGTGGGAATAGGTAGGCTGGTGCCAGCAAAAATCATGCTGAGTCATGCCACAGAATTCAGAAAGTTTAAGGATTAGTTCTGTTAGCTTCTTCTGTGGGTGGAGGTACACGTAGAACTGGAAACAGGATTGACTTAAAATGTGTAACTGGGCCTCATACCACCTTCAGGCAGCCCGCCCTTCTCTGCCCCAGTAGAAATTGGGCAGTTTATTTTCTGAAGAGGCAGAACTGAAGAGCATCTAGACTTGGAGACCCCATACTAAAAACAGGGGCCCACTGAGTGGTGAGACACTCTTTCTGTCTTCCCTCTCCTTGCTTGCCTCCCAGAACTCTTTTTTTTTTTTTTTTTTTTTCAGTACGCAGGCCTCTCACTGTTGTGGCCTCTTCCATTGTGGAGCACAGGCTCTGGACACGCAGGCTCAGCGGCCATGGGTCACGGGCCCAGCCGCTCCGCGGCATGTGGGATCTTCCCGGACCGGGGCACGGACCCGTGTCCCCTGCATCGGCAGGTGGACTCTCAACCACTGCTCCACCAGGGAAGCCCCCTCCCAGAACTCCTTAGCCCTTCATGTGTTGCCTGAAAAGGAGATTGGAGGATTCTTCTCCAGGAAAATTGAGTTAAATGAAAATATAGATAGAGACATTTATTGTCTTTCAGTGAATCTACTTAATCTTTGACCGGTCATCCTATGGTCCAGCTTTTATATATATAACTTTTAGTCCAGCATTTTGGTGCTTCTCTTAAATATGGGAGGACAGCCAAGAATCTCCAGATATTTGAGGATAACCTGAAACTAAAACAAACAGGAATAAGAAAGAGAAAGGAACACGGGAAGAGGAAACTCAGCTACTTTAAAAAACAACAACACGGGCTTCCCTGGTGGCACAGTGGTTGAGAGTCCACCTGCTGATGCAGGGGACATGGGTTCATGCCCCAGTCTGGGAGGATCCCACATGCCGTGGAGCGGCTGGGCCCGTGAGCCATGGCCGCTGAGCCCGCGCGTCCGGAGCCTGTGCTCCGCAATGGGAGAGGCCACAACAGTGAGAAGCCCGCATACCGCAAAAAAAAAAAAAAACAAACTATAATTATGTTTTCAAAGATTTTAAAAAGAGGGAGACAGAATGCAATAACGACCATTATATTCATGAAAGAAGAACATGGTGCATTGAGAAAGGACTGTTGGGGAGAGGGTAATTTATGGTATTAGAAAGAAATTCAATAAAGGGGTTGGAAAATAAAGTCAAGGAAATCTCTCAGAAAGTATTACAGAAGTTCATAGAGATGAAAATTAAGAAAGATACCATGTGAAATTGAGGTACCTATCTAGGAGGTCTAGTTTCTGGTAAAGAGGTGTTGTAAAAAGAACTGGGGATAGGAGGGGAGATTATCAAAGACTAACAGAAGGTGATTTCCCAGAACTGTAGGACCTGAATTTCCAGATTGAAAGGCTCAGTGCCCAATGCAGTAAATGACAAAAGACCCACAATATATCTGGACTGAATGCTAATGTACCACAGAGACTGAATCTGTGGTATATTAAAACTTAAATACATCAAAATTAAAGAGAAGGAAGAGGAAAAAATAGGTCACAAAGAATTGTAACAGAATGTCATCATTACCATTCCACACCACTGTAAGCTGGAAGGAAATGTATCGAGGCCTTTAAAATTCTGAGAGAACTGGATATTCATGTGTAAAAGAATGAAACTGGACCCCTGTCTTATACCATGCACAAAAATTAACTCATGGATTAAGGATTTAAACGGAAGATATGAAACCATAAAGCTCGTGGAAGAAAACAGTGGGAAAAAGCTCCTCGACATTGTTCTTTTTTTTTTTTTTTTTTTTTTTTTTGTGGTACGCGGGCCTCTTACTGTTGTGGCCTCTCCCGTTGCGGAGCACAGGCTCCGGACGCACAGGCTCAGTGGCCATGGCGCACGGGCCCAGCCGCTCCGTGGCATGTGGGATCCTCCCAGACTGGGGCACGAACCTGTGTCCCCTGCATTGGCAGGCAGACTCTCAACCACTGCACCACCAGGGAAGCCCTCGACATTGTTCTTCGCAATGACTTTTTTTTTTTAATATGACACCAAAATCACAAGCCAAAAAAGTGGGACTACAAAAAACTTCACAGCAAAAAAAAAAAAAAAAAAAAACGAAAAGGCAGCCTACAAAATGGGAGAAAAGGAACCCCTACAACCAGTAGCAAATAAAACCCCAAATAATCCGATTTAAAAAGCAGCAAAGGGGGCCTCCCTGGTGGCGCAGTGGTTAAGAGTCCGCCTGCCGATGCAGGGGATACGGGTTCGTGCCCCGGTCTGGGAGGATCCCATATGCCGCGGAGCGGCTGGGCCCGTGAGCCATGGCCGCTGGGCCTGCGCATCCGGAGCCTGTGCTCCGCAACGGGAGAGGCCACAACAGTGAGAGGCCCACATACCGCAAAAAAAGAAGAAAAAAAAAAAAAAAAAAGCAGCAAAGGATCTGAATAGACATTTTTCCAAGAAGACATTCAGATAGCCGACAAGTGCATGAAAAGGTGTTCAACATCACTAACCATCAAGGGAATGCAAATCGAAACTGCAGTGAGATATCACCTCAGCCTGTTAGAATGGTGGTTATCAAACAGACAAGAGATAAATGCTGACAGAGGTGTAGAGAAATGGGAAACCCTGTGAACTGTTGGTAGGAATGTAGATTGGTACAAGTACTTTGGAAAACAGTATGGAAGTTTCTCAAAAAATTAAAATTAGAGCTACCATATGATTCAGCAGTTTCACTTCTGGGTGTATATCCACAGGACATGCAGTTACTATCTCAGAGAGATATCTGAGCTCCCATGTTCGTTGCATTGTATACTCAATAGCCAAGCTAGGGAAACAACCTAAGCGTTCATTGACAGATGAATGGATAAAGAAAGTGTGAGGAGGAGTATTATTATTATATATTCTAACCTATAATAATAGGAATATTATTCAGCTGTAAAAATGGAAATCCTGCTCTTTGTGACAACATGGATGGACCTTGAGGGCATTATGCTAAGTTAAATCAGACAAACACTCTGTGATATCAGTGATATGTGGAATCTTTAAAAAAATTGAACTTATAAAAACAGAGAGTAGATGGTAGTTGCCAGGGGGTGGGGATGTTGAGGGAAATGGGGAGCTGTTGGTCAAAGGGTACAAACTTCCAGTTACAAGAGGGAAAGTTCCGGGGATCTAATGTACAGCATGGTGACTATAGTTAACAAGTACTGTGTACTTGAAAGTTGCTGTGAGAGTGGACCTTAAATGTTCTCACCACAACGAAAACAACAAAATGGTAATTATGTGAGGTGAGGGATGTGTTAGCTAACTTTACTGTGGTGAAGATTTCACAGTATATATGTGTATCAAATCATCACATTGTACAACCTTAGACCTACACAGTATTCTATGTCAATTATATCTCATTAAAATGGGGGGGGGACATTTCTGAGAGAAAACAATTATGACCTAGAATTCTTTTTTTTTAATTTTAATTGTTTATTTTTGGCTGCTTTTGGGTCTTCGTTGCTGTGCGCAGGCTTTCTCTGCTTGTGGTGAGTGGGGGCTACTCTTTGTTGCGGTGCGCGGGCTTCTCATTGCAGTGGTTTCTCTTGTTGCAGAGCACAGGCTCTGGGCGCGTGGGCTTCAGTAGTTGTGGCACGTGGACTCAGTAGTTGTGGCTCGCAAGCTCTAGAGTAAAGGCTCAGTAGTTGTGGCACATGGGCTTGGTTGCTCCGTGGCACGTGGGATCTTCCCGGACCAGGGCTCGAACCCATGTCCCCTGCGTTGGCAGGCGGATTCTTAACCACTGTGCCACCAGGGAAGTCCTGACCTAGAATTCTTTACCCAGCCAAAATGTTAATCAAATGTGAAGATAGAATCAGAACATTCTTGCAAGATTTTAATCATACACTTATCCTTCCTCAGGAGCTATTGGTGGGATATTTCACCACAAGGGGGGACAATACTAAAAAAGAGAAGAGCATAGGGTCTAGAACAGGAAATCCAACACAGCAGGCCTTGAGAGCAGGACAGAGGCCTCCAGAATATGCATATTTCCAGGGGGCGAAAAGAAAGAATACGTGACTATTTGAAAGTATTTGAGAGGAGATATACACTTCTGTTACAAAGCTTAAGGATGAATTAGTAAAGTGAGAGATATATAGAAAACCTAAGTGAACAAAATAACCGGGACAGTCATTAGCTCAGAGGAAATCAGAAACATTTTTGATAAATAAAAAGAATGGAAATGCATTCCTAGTGTGGCTATAAAGAATATTTGTATAATGTAAACTGAATACTTTAGCCAAATATTATGGTAACTGATCAGGAGGAAGGTGGGAAGGGATGTGGGGTGGGGGACAGGATGTAAGAGAGCTAAATCTTCACTGCCAATACTAAGAAAATAGCTAATATCAGGGGGAGGGGCTAAGAAATCATAGAATAACAACACAAGCATGCTATTCAGAAGTAAGGTAGTAGGGACTTCCCTGGCGGTCCAGTGGTTAAGACTTCACTTTGCAATGCAGGGGGTGCGTGTTCGATCCCTGGTTGGGGAGCTAAGATCCCACATGCCTTGTGGCCAAAAAACCAAAACATGAAACAGAAGCAATATTGTAACAAATTCAATAAAGACTTTAAAATGGTCCATGTCAAAAGAAAAAAATCTTTTTTTTTTTTTTTTGCGGTACGCGGGCCTCTCACTGTTGCGGCCTCTCCAGTTGCGGAGCACAGGCTCCGGACGCGCAGGCTCAGTGGCCATGGCTCAGGGGCCCAGCTGCTCTGCGGCATGTGGGATCTTCCCGGACCAGGGCACGAACCTGTGTCCCCTGCATTGGCAGGCGGACTCTCAACCACTGCGCCACCAGGGAAGCCCCCCCCAAAAAAATCTTAAAAAAAAAAAAAAGAAGTAGGGCAGCAAATACCTGAGTTGAAAGTGCTTGACATTATGAACAAGGGTTGAGGGTGGAGAGATATATTACATTACACAGTTCGACTTTTAAAACGATATGTACTACTTTTAGCAATAAAAATTAAACATAATATTTATTTAGCCAACACTGTAATAGAACCTCATGAAGAGGATGGAGAGGGGAAGCATAAGTCTGTGTTTGGAAGGGTTTAGGAAAGCTAAATCCAAAGTGGGAGTCACAAGACAGTGTCTAAAATGGAAAATCAAGGAAGCAATATAATCTGGCATTTTAGAAATATGCAGTAAACAATAGATGAAATAGCTAAAAAAGTTGAAAGGATTGCTCATGAAAGTCAGCAAAGGAAAGAGGGTGAATTTGAGTAAGGACCCAACATTTTCTGCTATGGCAGACAAAGGTCTTATTTCCATACTATACAAAAGGTCTTGCAAATCGAGGAGAAACAGGAGTATATAACCTAATAGAAAATAGTCAAAAGATACACTCAGGCAATTAGTAGGACAGATGGTCAATATTCAAGTAAAAAATGTTTAATATCTGAAAAGATAACGTTTTTTCACCAGATTTGCAAAAAACTGATAATACATATTATTGGCAAGAGTGTAGAGAATGAGGAACTCTGTTATTGCTGACATAGTTTAAATTAATATATATTTAGAGAGTAATATAGCACTAACAAAATTTTAAAAGCATGTATGCTCTTTGGCCCCCCAATCTACTCTGCCAATATATTTGCATAAGTGTATGAGGATGTATATATACAAGGATGCTTGCTCATTGTAATGTTACAACAGCAAAAAGTTAGGGATAACCTACATGATATCAGTACAATTCTGGTTAATTACACTGTAGTACACCCACACATATATCTCCCCCCATCTATAGACAGCTCTTCCTGGGTAGGAGATAGGTCACTGCCTTTGCCTAGTGTTAAACAAATGGTCTTTAATAGTGCTCTTATCTTCTCTGTTATTTGTTAACTTTCCTATTCTGTTGTTTATTTTAATGTTAGGGTGGTTCTGAGAGTAACTAAACTCTCTTTAAGCTCCTTAAGTTTTGCCTTACTGTGCTGGCTGTCATATTTGCTGGACTTTAAAGATATTCCCTGGAAGACTTGCCTGCCTTTCACCCATCAGCAGCCTTGGCCCACACTATGAAAAGGAAGAGTAAACTCTCTTCTTGTTAACAGTCCTCAGAATACAGCAGTTTTCTTTTTCAGTAATTCCCCTTTTGTCAAAAAACACTTTTCTCTGTTCATTCTCCACCTTTTTCTTAAAATTCAAATTAATTGGAGGAGAGGAGATAGATACTACAGTTGTGATTCAGAGTTCAAAGGACAGATAAAAGTATAGAAGGCAAAGTCTTCATCTACCCCTTGACTTCCATCCATCCAGGTCCCTGCCCTGGGGCCACCAGTGGCATCAGTTTCTATTTGTTCTTCTAGAGGTATTCTGTTTATAGAAAAGCAAAGACTTTTTTTTTTTTTTTTCACATCAGAGCATTTTGACAGTTCCTTCTCCACGAACTCTTTGGGCTTTTGCTAGGCTCTCTCCCTCAGTTTTGTCTGAGAGGGTCTTTGATTTGTTCTTTTGTTCAGCAGAGGTGCTGTGATCAGTGTGGTAAGTGAAACAAAGGGACATAATGAGGAAAAAAGCAGGTACATCATCCTTCTCTCTTTCCTTCATGAAGTACCCCAGAGATGTTCCAGGGTATGGGAAGCTGGTTACAAACAGAGGTTTGTGACCCCACTTGTAGGTCTGTGGTAGGCATTAGATTCCAGTGTCTGGATTTCATTCTGTCACTCTGGCTGCCTTTTCTGAGTCTTCACTGTGGGCCTCAGCTCTCTTCTCTCTGAAATGCTTGTTCGTTGATGATTCTGTTTTTTCATTTTACAGTTAGGTGGTGTCATTTCCTTCCAAGGATACTATCCCTATGCTAATAATTCTACAAAATTTATCTCTAGCCCAGACTTCTTTCCTGAGCTTCAGACCCAAATACTAAGTACCATGCTTTGCTTTCAGTACCCTCACTTAACTGCCCCTCACATGGCATGTCCAAAGCCAGACTCACCTTCCTTGCTGCAGCTTGAGTCTTCTCTGTCTCAGAGTGGCACCCAGATTCACAAACTTGGGTGTCAGCTTCAACTCTGCCTCCCTCTCCCTTACCCCCTGAATGCTTCTTACCTGTATCTCCTTCTCTTCATCCAAGGCAGCTAATAATTACTCACAATCTTGATTTATAGTTCACCTCTTTCCTAGTAAAGAAAAGGTGGGCGATTATATTCCTGTCCATTCTTTCTAACACATGAGTTGTCATCCAGCGTGTCACTCAGCTGCCATGAAAAGCACAGGCTCTCAACCTTTGGCCTGGTCATTCTGTCTCATACCTGTATATCTGGAGAAGCAAGTCTGAACACTTTGGTCATGATGATTTAGATCACAGTTTAATGACTATGGTAACATCTCACCCCACCCTCTGCTGTCTCTTATATGCTCATTTTATTTTTATATCAGTTGGTAAAATTGTTTTTTCCCAAGGATAATTCCTGTACATGCTCAGTACAGGCTTTGGGGACATTTCTTTACTCTGTAGTTCTGTAGGCTTAGTGTGTTTAGTGTTCTCGTCACCAGGGTCCGTGTCTTTGCCTTTAGAGATGTTTGTTCTCCTATCTACCAGTTCCTAAAGGACATAAAAATGGGAAGATGTGTAGAGGGTGGAGATCAGTTGATGAGGAGAGAACTCTTTCACTTTACACATTTCTGTGTTATTTCATTTTATTTTTTACAACTAGCATCTGCATACGGTTGAAAGGGAATGTAGAGAAATAAGATAGTAGAAATAGGTGAACATCTTATTTAAATGTCCTTTTATAGTAGCAAAACTTTAAAAAATATGTTGTACAATCCTAGTAGGGACTTTGCTTAAAGTTCATGTTTTCTTTTCAATAAATTATTTATATCCAAATTTATCTTCAGCCATCAGGTTCACAGTTGATACAAATAAATGAAATCTCTGGCATTTTAACCATATATGCAAATTGTCAACTTTTTAAAAAATTCTGTGCCAGTACCCACCTGTTGCTCTGGATTTTTCTGTATTGCCAGCTTGTAATCTGTCGGTTGTTTTACTTGTACATTTCAAAGGTGGCTGCTTGGACTCATGAGATGAGTGTGGACTCTGGAGTCAGACACCTCAGACTCTGGGCTGCAGCACGTGTTAGCTGAGAGAACTTGATCGAGTTTCTTAACTTTCTTAGTCCTCCTCTCCTGTACATTGGAGATGATCGTAGTCACCTGACAGAGTTGGGACAATTAAGTTAGAGGCTCATAGACTTGAAGCATCTAGTGCTGAGCTTCAGCCAGAGGTGACACTTGATCACTATTAGCTTTTTGCTTCCTCTCCCCACCCCCTTTGATTAGCTTGGTATAGAGTTTATGACCTCATTTCTTCCTGACGTATAATTCTGATAGGGGTGGGCGTGTGAAGTGACTTTGGCAATACCCTGACACCGTCCTGCTGGGGAGCCTTCGGCTCTTCTTTCTACAGCGTAAGCTCGTACCACTCATCCTGCTGCCACTCGCCTTTCCTCTGTGTTCACAGCGCAGCCCTGGGTGTCACCTCTGCTGTGTGTGACTCAGGGAGTTTCAAACTTCAGTGTGTTACCGGTGGTGTACGACTACTCTCTAAAAATTACTCCAAAACTTAGCAACTTAGAACCGTGTGTCATCTCACAGTTTCTGTGAGTCATGTGTTTGGGAGTGACTTAGTTGGATGGTTCTGGCTCAGGTGCTCTCAAGACATTTGGAGTGAGAGCCACAGATGCAGCATCCAAAGATTTGATGGGGGCTGGTGTGTCTGCTTCCAAAAGGCCCTCTCACCTGGCTCTCGTCCAGGGCCTGCAGTTCCTCACCAGCTGTGGGTATGAGTCCTCATTTCCTTGCCATCTGGGCCTGTCCATTGAGGTGCTCAGTGTGCTCACGACATGCAAGGAAGTGATCTGTGAGAGCAAGGAGGGAGTCCCCGCGCCTTTTACGACCTAGTCGGACTCTGAAGTCCCCTCACCATCGCCTCTGCCTTACTCTGTTCATTAGAAGCAAGTCACTCAGTGCAGCCCCCACGCAAAGGGAGGGGTATTAAGTTCTGCCTTTTGAGGGGAGGATTGTCAAAGGATTTGTGGACCTGTTTGAAAACCACCGCACCTGGGGTGGTGGTTGAAAGGTGAGATTCTCAAGGCCCATTTCAGATCTAGTGATGGGTAGAGCCCAGGAACCTACAGTTTGCACAAACACCCTAATGATTCTGATGCTGGTGGCCTGAAGCCCACACTTGGAAACCCACTGCTCTGCCAGATGGATCACTTGGTCTTCTTTAAATAGGCTTAATTGGTTGCACCTCCCTGTCTTTGCTCACATACATGGAGCACACATAGCCAGCCCATTTTCAACTACATAAATCCAGTTACCTCCATGGTGCCCACTACCCCAGACATAAGTGAGCTCTCCCTCCCTTGAATCCCCGTAGAGTTACATTTTGTTCCCCTGCTCTTTGGTTCTAATCACTTCGGTTCTGATGTTTTAGTGCCGCACTGCTAGTGGGATTTAAAAAACAGTCGCTTTCATTTGACCTCTCTCGCCAGCAGAACTACGACAACCCTGTGATAGGCATTCTGCTACTCAGGATTTCAAAGCAGTGTGGTCATTAGAATGCTGAGGAGCCTGGCTCAGACCACACTTCTTGGTAGTTAGTGCTTTCCTGCAGGCATTTGTCAAACAAATGAGTTCCTGTTGCGGGCCAGGTTTGGATTCAAGGATGCAGTAGTGAAGGGAGACAGACGTGCTCCCTGTGGATGAGGACACAGCAGTGAACTGGTCAACAGAAATGTATTATCAAAACAGTCTAGGAAGGAAGTAAACAGATTGCTATGATGTAAAACAAAGGAGACCTACTTAGATGAGGTTTTTAGAGAATCTGCCTGAGTCTTGAAGGATGAAAAGGAAAAAGACTCTAAGGAAGGAAAGAGCTTAGTATGTTCTAATATCTGAGAGAAATCAGGGTGGCTGGAGCTGAGGTTGGAGGGTAGGCAGAGGCTGCCATGGTCAGGGTTTCATTCTAAATGCAGTGTCCTAAGCTGTGTTAGTATGATATCCAACTTGGCACTCTTCTAATTTAGCATTTGTAGAAATAACTGGGAGGTTCAAATTATAGCTACAAGTCCAACTATGATGGATTGGAAAATGAGATTCCTGTGTTAGCTTGACAGAGGGAAATTAAGAAAGAACTCAAGCCTGAATGGTTGTCAGGGAGGCTATCTTCTCATCTCAGAACAGAAAATGTGGGAATGACCACAACAGCAATAGGAAGTATTTATGTTGGAGATAAAAGTGCTCCTGCCTTTAGGGATGATCCAGTATTCTAGACAGGAAGGCTCTTCATCTTGATTACATGTTTTTAAGCTCTGAGCTGTCTGTAGGTCAGATACCATGCCTTTCAGCTGTTAGCTGCTGATTCAGTTCTAGATCAGACCTGGTGGACGAGGACAAGCGCAGGGAGAGCCCCAACTTCCTTTTCCCATAGCCAGCTGCTGCTCGTTTCCCAAACCGCTTTCCAACCTTGCCTCCTGTAGGCTGTATAGTATACTGGGTGCTGGGAGACTGGTTCTGGCCATATTCCCCATGGAAAGATAGTAGGACCTTGGAAGATCTTTTCCTCTCTTTTTCTGGTTTCCATTTGTTTGCAGGAGGGTTGTATAAGATGACCTCTAAAATTCTGTTATTTTCTGAAATCTCATATTAGCCCAGGCCCTAATGCTGTGACCCGCCTCTGAACTCACAGCATGTGTTTGTGCTACAATTTACTATTTCCCCTTATTCTGTGTGATGCGTAGTCAGCTTGAAGTGGTTTTATTCAAAATCTTCTTATAGAATTACTTGGAATTATCATGATGCCGTTCATTGTGACTATACAAGTTTTGATTTGCAGAATTAGAACCCCTAGGTAGTTATTGAATCAGACTAAGTCTAATCACAAACTATTCCTGCTTAAATCTGATTTCTGTGTTCAAGATAGCAAAATATAATTCAAAGTATAATTCACAATAGCAAAATATCGTCCTCTTCTGGGACCTCTGCTTTTTCATAAGATAAAATTAAAGTATTTAGTATTAGGTAACAAAACTACTTCATAATTACCCTGGATTTCCATTTCTTAGATGTGGACTACTAAACATTATCAGTGAATCAGTTATCTAAGAGAAAATTTACATTTATATTGCAACCATGGAATATAAATATATCTTCATTAAATATATATATATAATGTTTAATAACCTGTGTTGGGGGAATTGTGTGTGTGTTTGTTTTTTAGCTCTTCAGAGAAGTAAGAATAATGAAGATTTTAAATCATCCAAACATAGGTACTTTCTGCTTTCTTAAATACTTTTGGGTCTAAATGCATTCTTGAAAGTATGTCATAAAGCTAAACATATATTCCAGGAGTGACAGGAGATTTCTTCCCTTCTCCCAGCCCAGATATACTTTTAGAATATATATGTGTATATATATAGTGATCATTTTTGTTAACTTTTTGAAATTACTAAAGATAGGTTAAAAGATTAATGTAAAGCTTTAATTCAGTAGAAACATATGTAATCAGATTATAATTTTCTAATTTTTAATATATTAGAAAATGTCATAATTGTACTTAATTTATAGATAGAGAAGAGGGAATTATAGTAAGTTAGAGTTACGATTTTCAAAGGTGTAAAACTTTCTGCTCTAGCTGTGTTCCCAAGAAAATACTGGTACATTGAATCATATTTTAAAAGACATAGGGAACTAGCTAGCCAACTCTGGATTTCAAATTCCAACTTCCCACCAAAAAAATACTGCCAATAACTAGCTAACTTAAACCTTTTTGTTTTGTTTTTTAATTACTTATGTTGTATGCTGATTAGAGTTCTCTGTACTTACTACTAAATGACATATCTTGGAAAATATAAATTTCTAAAATTTAAATTCCCATTGGATTAAAATAGTTTACACAGAAGAGCCAATATTTGCATTGGAATTTTATTTTATTTTATTTATTTATTATTATTATTTTTTTGGCCGGGCCACGTGGTTTGTAGGATCTTAGTTCCCTGACCAGGGATCGAACCCCAGCCCCCTGCAGTGGAAGCTAGGAGTTCTAACCACTGGACTTCCAGGGAATTCCCCTTGCATTGGAATTTTAGAAAGCTGTTATTTATATGTTGATGGTTTACCAGCATATATGCCTTAAATTTCTTTAAATAATTTTTCTTAACAGCCTGAACATATATCATCTTAGAAATGATATGATACTTTTATTCACCAGTTCGACAAACACATCCAGTACTGTGTAAGGTACTTTATTTGATCTAATACTCTGTGTTAAAGCATCAGAAAATAACCCACAATATAAGAGATTAGCATTCTCCCTCCCTGCTCCCTTTTTTGCTAAATTTAATTGTAAAGTATGTATTACCAAAGTACATACAGGAGATAGTGATTTGATAGCTTGAGAGATTAACTTCAGTTTCATTTAAAAATTTTATATTTCTGATTGATTTGTTATGGTTTTATGAATTAGCAGTAATAGAAATATTATTTGTATCTGTAACAAGAGACTGCTATAGTAGTCACACTGACCCATTGAAAATAATTCTTTTTAAAAAGTTCTTTTCAATTATTTATAGTATAATCCCTTCTACTTTGCCATCTCTGGCTTTAGAATAGAAACAAAGGAACCTCCTTAGGAATTCCCTGGCAGTCCAGTGGTTAGGACTCCACACTCTCACTGCCAGGGGCTCAGGTTGGATCCCTGGTCGGGGAACTAAGATCCTGCATGGCACAGCCAAAAAATAAATTAAAAATGAAAAAAAATACATCTTTAAGATAAAGAAAAGAAACAAAGGGACCTTGTTCTCTGAGAATTGTGATAAGTTTCCCAAGCAACAGAAGTCTCAAGCCTTATATGTATCCTAAGCCATAATGACAAGTGAATGGACTTGCACTTCTAGGAATAGAACAGATATAGACGTAATACAGGATGAAATGAGAGCAGATACACTTCACTAGACTGCTGAGTGCATCCTGAAGTTACACCGTTTGAGCACCCAGAAACTATGTTTATTTTTATGGAATTCCATGTTTTTATAAAATCTTTTCTGCTGTTGTAATATATTATAAATTTTCCTAAAAGATTTTTGTAGCGGGCCAGCTATTAAAATCTTTAACAGGAAAAAGTTACTTTTTGTAGTTATAGTTTATATGTACATAGTACTGTGCATGTGGACATTTGTTTCTTTTTCTCCTGTATCTTCTCCCCTCCCCTAGTGAAGTTATTTGAAGTCATTGAAACTGACAAAACACTCTACCTAATCATGGAGTATGCCAGTGGAGGTAAGAAATTTATAAATTGTTTTTCTTTCTTTCTTCCCTTTTAGAAGAATACACAACCACACAGCCCACACGGATAATTGTTAAAGTTTCATTTAACATTCAGAATCATAATACACTAGGATGAGAATCAGGAAGGTTTATTCCTAGCAGTTCTGTGGGTTGCTATTAAGTGTTTCATTATTCACATCATTAATTGATAATATGCAAATACTTGGATTTTTTTATTATGATATAACATAAAATTTACTCTTTTAACCATTTCAAGTATATAGTTCTGTGGCATTAAGTACATTCACATTGTTAACCATTATCATCATCCATCTTCAGAACTTTTTCATTTTCCCAAAATGAAACTCTGTCTCCATTAAACAGTAACTCCCCATCCTCCCTCCACCCAGCCCCTGGCAACCACCATTCTGCTTTCTTTCTGTATGAATTTGACTACTCTAGGGACCTCATATGAGTGGGATCATACAATATTTGTCCTTTTGTGACTTCCTGTTTCACTTAGCGTAATGTCCTTAAGGTTCATCCATTTAGTAGCCTGTGTCAGAATTTCTTTCCTTATCAAGGCTGAATAATATTCAATTGTGTATATATAGCACATTTTGTTTGTTCCGGTACTTGAATTTTCAAAAATATCAGTGCATTAGCCTATTTGAAATAAATGTGTACTGCATGTTAGATGGACGTCTTTATCAGATTTTTATGTCATTGGTGTCCGTCATTTCCCAAGGCCAGAAATGGTGGTCACCGTGTTTATGGTTAGACTTCCCTAAAATAAAGATTAAGGACTGGTAATTATTTGCCTATAAGGTTGTATACATGTAGACACTTTTATGAAATGAATGTATATCGCTGTTATCTTTTACAAAGATTCTTATTTTAGGGTTATGGTTGGGCTATGCTTGTAGTTTTTGGACTGTGTGTGAGTTTTCATTATTTGTGAAAGGCAGAAGCTTTCTTGTTTGTGTGTTCCCTGTCTCTAGCATAGTGCCTGGCACATAGCAGATACTCAGCAAATAAGAATTGAACTGAATTAATTAAATTATAAACTACTGGAGACATACTCTATTTAACTCTACAGTATAGATTAAATTGTTTTGATTATAGTAGAGTTTTGTTTTGTTAGCACTTTGATCCAGGATGCAGAACCTGGAGACAGAAAGTTGAATCACAGCCTCACTGTGGTGAGTTAACCATTAAATAAAAGATTGTAAACCTGTTGTGGGCAGAGCAGGCACACCCCTGGCACTACTTTTTCATACTCCTAGTTCATTATTAGTTGTGTGTTTCATCTTTTAAATGTGTGGTTTGAGAATTTAGTTGGGATTTTCGCAGTTGAGGAGCAGTAGGAAGAGCTGAAGGTTAATTGTAGAACCATAAGTCTATACGGAGTTTGAATGCTATCTACTCATCTTACGGTTCATAATCATTTCATTTGTGTAGCCACTGCAGTGTACAAGTGCTTTTTTCTCTTACCTGGTCTCCTTTGACTTTCACAATGCCTCGGTGATGTGGCCAGGCGGTGAGCGATGGGCTTTTACCCTTGAGGAAATGGAGGCTGGGAAATCTCACTGTGGTCATGTTGCCAGGCCTGGAGCCCAGCCTTCCGACACCATATAGCCTCTGCTGATTGGTCAGTCAGTCACGGCTTTCCGTTCCCATCTATTTTAGGTACCAGGGTCCTAGAGATTGCTCTTTGTAGGAGAAGTCAAAAACATCTGAGAAGTGTCCATCCAGGAAGAGGATGGACTCCAGAAAAGACAGACATGGAGTCAGTCCAGCCAGTGCCTCTCATTGGCAGTGTGACCTCATAAGTTACATGTCTCTGAGCTTCTTACTGGGCATGGGAGCACAGCCCTCCTTTGAGGGCTCGGTGCCATTGCTTAGCATTATAACAGCACTGATTGGTGGTGGTGGTGGTTTATTGGCTTGGGCCATTTGTTTTAATCAGCTCAACAAAGCACCATCTCCAGGGCAGCTGTTTTATTGTTGATACATGTGCCATTTTGAACAACAAACGTTTCATTAAATTGGCTACCTAGGGACTTCCCTGGTGGTCCAGTGGGTAAGACTCTGTGCTCCCAATGCAGGGGGCCCAGGTTCCATCCCTGGTCGGGGAACTAAATCCCACATGCATGCCACAGCTGAGAGTTCGCATGCTGTAACTAAGAGTCTACATGCCACAACCAAGAAGCCTGCATGCCGCAACTAAGACCCCACGCAGCCTAAATAAATAAATAAATAAATAAATAATTTTTAGAAATGGCTGCCTGCTCCTCCCCCGCCTCGTATTTTTCAATTTGGTACAATCATGGAATTTTAGAATTGGAAGGAATCTTAGAAGTCATCCAGGGCAATTGCCTGATTTTTACAGATGAACCTAAGGCTCTGAATGGTTGTTCTATGCCAGTGGTTTCATCACTGGTTATAGTGGCAGGACCTGAACTAAAACCAAGGGCCTTCTGAACTGTCCTGTCCTGTGTCCTTTCATCAACCACATGGGCCGTGACCTGAGCAGGGAGAGCCACTGTTTGCAATTTTTTCTCCTAATAAATAATAGCCTTTAGAGGTTTTCAATTCAGCTGCTTAATCTGAGTGTTAATGCATTTTTAATAAGGGGAAAAATAAAGAGATCTGGGTTGTATTCCTGGTTTATAACTTAGAGACTGTGAGTTTATGGTTCCAAAATCTCTTAACAGGTTTATATTGCATTTGAATTTTAAAATATTTTAAAATTATATTGACAGACTTGGACTTTATCTGTGTGACTCTACAACTACTGGGTTTAATCCATTACGTTTTTCTAAAAAGTCAAAACTGTTCCATATGTTATGCACGCATCTTTGTCTTCACTTTTTAACCACTTGTTTTGACATAGTGTATTATTCTGCAAATAGAAATGTCATTCTCATAGAAAATACTGACATTTTACTGAGCTGATATTTAATTTTATAATTCATCATAGTTAAATGAATTGTGTAGTGTAAATTAACAATAGGTAATTCCTTTTAAAAGATCATTAGGTAGTCAGTGATAACTTCAAAATATTTATACCCATTTAATATTTTAAAATTTATTCAAATTTAGGGCTAAAAGTTTAAGTCAGAGATATTAATGTACAGTTCAGAATAACCTCTTCCTCAAAAATATTTAAGTCCTGAAACTAAGCACTTTTTAAGTATCAAAATATTTTAGTTAACTGTTGTCACTAAGCTGATGGAAATATTCTTTATTTGTATGAAGTAAATGTGATTTTTTTTCCCCAAACACATTTTATATCCAATTTGCTAAATTAGTACTCTTTGTTGATTTCAGAGGTGTTTCTTTATTCCAAATTGATAAGCAATTGGCAGTACTGATAGGTTCCTTGAAATGTCACTTCTCTTCCCTGAGGAATTAATACTGTGTAAACTACCACCTAGACGTCCACCAGTGAGTTCTGTTGGCTTTTCCTTTGCACTGTGTCCTGAATCTCCCCACTTGTCACCACCACGGCCGTTTCCCGCTCTCGGCCCAGCCACCCTCTTTCTTGTCCTGAATACTGTGCTCTCCCCAGTCGGTTTCCCGGTCCCTTCCTCAGCCCTAACCCTCTTCTCCCTCTAGCAGCCAGAGTGATCCTTCTAAGAAGCCTGTCACTTCATATTCTCCTCTGCTTCTCCTCTCACTTAGAACAGCCTCCACAGGACTCCTCTTGATCTCGCTTCTCCTACCATCTCTGTGCTCGTTCACTCCTCCCTTTTCCCTTGTTCACGCTTCTCCAGCCTCGTGGCCTCCTTGCTCTTGTCTCTGTCTAGAATCTTTCTCCCAGATAACTAGTGTCCACTCCCTCACAGTAGTCAGTGCAATGCTTACACACACAAACACACTTCCTGTTTCTTTCCCCTGACTTTTCTCCACAGTACTTTTTATCATCTGATATACTGTATATTCATTTGTTTATTATCTGTCTACCCCCTCCTAGAGTGTAAACTCCATGAGGAAAAGGACTTTGCTTTGTTCACTGCTGTGTTTCCCCAGAGCCTAGAACGCTTCTCAGCAGTTAGTAGACACTCGATAATTATTTGTTGAATGAATGAGTATATTCAGGAAATGCTTTTTTGTCATGGTCCTATAGTGAAGACATCTTCTTTTAACACAAATAACTTAACCATTTTAACTTTCACTTTTCATTACCAAGTTTTTATTAAAGCATACTGGAAACATAACCTTTAAAATAAAAGGTGTATAATTTAAACATATGAGAATTTAATGTTAAGGCTTATCTTTAGCTTAAAAGATTTTATCTATAAACTTTGCCTATAGTTAAGGCTAAGTTAGTTCAGATTCCACATATTTCTGTTTATCTTCATACCTATATTTTAAAAATTAAAATTAGAGCGGGCTTCCCTGGTGGCGCAGTGGTTGAGAGTCCGCCTGCCGATGCAGGGGACACGGGTTCGTGCCCCGGTCCGGGAAGATCCCACATGCTGCGGAGTGGCTGGGCCCGTGAGCTATGGCCACTGAGCCTGCGCCTCTGGAGCCTGTGCTCCACAGCGGGAGAGGCTGCAACAGTGAGAGGCCTGCGTACCACAAAATAAACAAATAAATAAATTTTAAAAAATTAATATTAGAGCATTGCTAAAAGTGAAACATTTTCAGTTTATGGGAAAGTTAATGCTCAGAAGTAGGACTTCTGCTTACTTTTATTTCTCTCAATTATAGGTGAAGTGTTTGACTATTTGGTTGCACATGGAAGAATGAAGGAAAAAGAAGCAAGATCTAAATTTAGACAGGTATGGATTGCTGCACCTTTAATTTATTGATTTAATACGTTTTCTTGCTTAAACTCTAAAGCAAACAAGTGTTTGCCTCTATAAATGTCATAAGGCCCATAGGCCGGATCAGGCTTTGGCCATTCAGTTCAACACAACAAAAATTGATTAGTTTATTTAGTGCTTTCATGCCTAAGGCACTGTGCTAGAGGCAACCATGGGTTCTAGTTCTAGCTTTGTAATTGAAATTTTAGCCCCACTTTTTTTTTTTTAGTCCCACTCTTAACCTTAGTTTTTTGACAGTTGAGCCTTAAAAAGCAAGAGCCTTGCAGACACTTGAGATTGCATTAAAGAAAACCATTTCCAAGTTTTTAGCAAGAAGTGGCACAATCCCAAAATTCATTATTAGTTTTGTCTTACATAAGCCAAAACCAAACAGAACTTAACCTGTGAATTAATGGCTTACCTTCTTGCTTGTTTTACCCCGTGGCCTTAAAGAGACATTCATTTTAATAAATAGGTTTTAAGCATAAAGGTGACTTAACTCTCTAATAACAATTACTATTTTTGATTGATCATTACCTGCTAAATATTGGGATAAGTGCTTTACCTACATTAATGTAAATCTTGGAGCAGCCTTGTGAGTAAAGAGTATTATGCCTGGGGCTTCCCTGGTGGCGCAGTGGTTGAGAGTCCGCCTGCCAATGCAGGGGACGCGGGTTCATGCCCCGGTCCGGGAAGATCCCACGTGCCGCGGAGCGGCTGGGCCCGTGAGCCATGGCCTCTGAGCCTGCGCGTCCAGAGCCTGTGCTCCGCAACAGGAGAGGCCACAACAGTGAGAGGCCCGCCTACTGCAAAAAAAAAAAAAAAAAAAAAAAGAGAGTATTATGCCCATTTGCTAAAGATAAGGAAACTGGCACAGGAAGACTACATAACTTGCCCAAAATTTGATGACTGGCAAGTAGGAAAGCTGCCATTGAGTCAGAGACACGTCCTCCGACTGCAGGACTAAAATCCTTCATCATTATGATGCGGTCTTCCTTAGATTAGGAATCAGCCAACTCCTTCTGTGAAGTGCCAGATAGTAAGTATTTTAGGCTTCGTAGGCCATACAGTCTGTTGCAACTATTTAACTGTGCTGTAGTAGCACAGAAGCAGCTTAGGCAATATGTGAATAAATACACTCATATGATTGTGTCCCAATGATACTTTTATTTGCAAAAACAAGTGGTGGGCCAGATTGAGCCTACAGACCATAATTTGCCCACCCCTGATTTAGATTAAAGGAAGGAGCAGGTACTTTATTACTTCTAAATTAACGCTGTCCTCCCATAGTTTTAAGTTCTGTATTTAAATGGCAATATAGCCTCATTTCTCTCAGAACCTTTAAATGTTTGTTTTATTAACATTTAAGGTTGTTAAGGTTGAAGTATAGATAGGAGTCTTTAAGGGTTTCACAATATTTAGAAAGGCAAGTTTAACCGATTTTCAAGATTTCTCTTAACAGTTGCCTCTTTTGATTTGCTTAGTCTAGTGTTTACAGTTAAGGACTTACAAATAAATTTCTGAACTTTTGCTGTTGCTTAAATTTAATTTGATTTAAAAGTACTAATGGTACTTTGAATTAAAACCTGTTAGATATCAAAGTTGAAATTGACTTTGGCCATCATTTAAATTCTCTGATCCTCAGTTTTTCTAGCTATAAAAAGAGGAAGTTATACTTGATTAATTCTGAAATCCTTTCCAGTTCTGATATCATTTTATCCTGTGGTCTATGGAAGGAAGCTCAAATTTCTCTTTATTACAAAACAAGTCTGTTTGGCCCTTTCCATAACTGTACTCTTAATTTTTATAAATTGGCCACCTAAAAGTCAAGATTTTTTTGCCTCGTAAAACTGAAATTCCTTCCCACTCAGCTGAATCTATCTGACTTGCAAATGTTTATGCAAATATGATTTATTGACTGCGAGGAAAAGGCTCTTGCCAGCCGACAACAGCAGGTTTGAGCCTGGACTTTCTCCAGGGAAGCAGTTCAGTGCTTAGACCTGTCCTCTCTTCGTCCATCTCCTCCCATCCCCCAGGTGGGGTCTGACTTGTCAGGGATACTTGGACATTTATCACACAGCTTCTTATCTTAATTTCCTGCAGAAATTCTGAAGCATTATTGGGGGCACCTGTTAGTTGGTCCAGGAAAGAGAGTTTATGTACTTGTACAATTACTGGCTTGGTTCACAGTGCTTACAATTAATGTAATCTTTTCTCCTGCCACAGTGTTTCCTTAAGTCCACTTACTAAACCTGGAAGGATCAGGCATATTGGTGCTTCCACTTTTCTCTCTTTCTAATTGCCATGCCTTCCAAAAGTTCATGTCATAGTTACTTTGATGAAATAAAAAGTTTTCCTATTTATTACAAAGAGAAAGGTGTGCCACACACAGAGTACACTATGCTTGATCTGTTTTCTGTCAGAAATAGGCCCTTCTTTCCATATGCATCAGCAGATGGCTTTCCCTCTTCCCATTTCCTTCCCCACTCTCATCCTTGTTACTGTTTATGCTGTTCTAATTTATGCTGGCTGAGCTCTCATTCTTTTCAAAGAGAGAGAAGAGGTTCCTGGCTCCGCCTTCTTCCCTCAGCTCTTTCTGGGTGGGTTGCTGGTGTTGCTGCCTGTGTTCTTTCATGTGTTGCTGGAAGTGAATTAGGCGTGCATTCTTATTTCACCTGGGAAACATCTGGGTTGTCAGCCTTCTTTGGAAATAACTGCTTTTACCTTAAAAGCAGAACGCAAAAAAGCAATAATTGAAAGTTGAGTACTTTCAGGTTATTGTGGCATCAGGTTAGCTTTGAGCTGTTTGGAAGTAAAAGAAGAGAAATTCTCTTTGAGAAAGGGTAGGACATTGTCACATCTGGTTCGGAAGCAGAATTTGAAAATAACCTATGAGAGAAATCTCAATATGGGGGCCGGGTTGGGGGGAACAGGGAAAATTTGATCAGGCAGAAGTAAGGTAAAATTTACCGATGTCCTTCCTAGGCAATAAACCTGTTACTTTGAGGGAAACAAATCTATTGATATTTCACTGTCCCAGTTTTCATGCTGACAGAATATAGAACAGCGTAATTGTTAACAGATGCTCTTAAAACTGATATTTTGGCATTGGAATTTGTGTACCTTTAGTTGATTTTGAGTGGGCTGGTCTTCTGCATATGCACTTTATAAAGTATGAAGCTGCTTAGTGAAGCCCTGATTTTGGCATCATTCCCACCCTAACCCCAGCCCAGCTTATCCTTGCTGCTAATTCTGAACCAAAATAGCAACCAATAGAACAGCCCTCTCTGAGTTTTTGTGTCCAGTGTAGTTACATGCATGTTGCTTACAACAAAGTTGATGATGATTTGGAGAAACAAGCAGTATTTTCATTATAACCCCAGTTTTATAGATGTGTAATCTTATTTATTTATTTATTTACTTACTTACTTATTTACTTACTTACGTACTTACTTACGTACTTACTTACGTACTTACTTACGTACTTACGTACTTACGGACGGTATGCGGGCCTCTCACTGTTGTGGCCTCCCCCGTTGCGGAGCACAGGCTCCGGACGCGCAGGCTCCGGACGCGCAGGCTCAGCGGCCATGGCTCACGGGCCCAGCCGCTCCGCGGCATATGGGATCCTCCCAGACCGGGGCACGAACCCGTATCCCCTGCATCGGCAGGCGGACTCTCAACCACTTGCGCCACCAGGGAGGCCCTAATCATATATATTTAAATACACATATGTAATACCAAAGTAGAGACTAGTGGCAAATGCACCAGAATAACAGGAGATGTCACCTCTATTTGCTGGTTATAAAAGCATATTGTTGTATGTACTTTTCTGTATTCCCTAAAGTTTTTATAATAAGAATATAAAAGTTGTATAATTAGACAAGGAGACTTAAAAATTGCTAGTAAGTGTGAAATTTCAGTAGAGCAGTTATTTAACAGTACCAATCAGGGAATTCCCTGGCAGTCCAGTGTTTGGGACTCCACACGTTCACTGCCGAGGGCCCAGATTCAATCCCTGCTCGGGGGACTAAGATCCCACAAGCCGCACAGCGCGGCCAAAAAAATAATAATAATAACAGCACTAATCACAGGAGTAATCAAAAGTTGGCTAAATGGAAGCACATCATTTGCTGAGAGTAGGAGGGATTCTTCTTGATAAAGCACATCATAGTTTTCGTTGTTTGTAGTTCACACACATCACAACATTCATCCTTCCAGTTTACGGAAGAGGAAGCTGGTCCTCAGAGAAGTGAAGTCAGTTTTGCTGTCCTTGAACCTACATTAGCCAAAAGGAAGAGAGTGTTGTAGGGACTGGCTGGGGAGAACCAGCCTGGATAAACACCCAGCGCCGATAGTCCATAACTGCCGGCTTGGTTTTGAGTTAACGACGTGGGCATGCAGAAGTTGCACCAGAGCCTTCTGATCTGGGGCAGGGCTCAAGAAGAGATTCTCTCGTTAAAATTAGAAAGAACAGAACAGCCTCACTTAGCTCTTCTTGCACTCACTCTCAGTCTCTCCAAATTGAAAAGTTCAGAGCATGAGAAAATTATATTTAGAGATCCACGCAGACATTGAAGTGAGTGCTCACTGAGTATTCTGCACCAACGATGACTAATAACCTTGCATCTCTCCTGTCCAGATAGTGTCTGCAGTTCAGTACTGCCACCAGAAGCGGATCGTTCACAGAGACCTCAAGGTGAGTCCTAGTGCCCTTCCTAGTGACACTTTCCTTGTGTGTGCTCAGTTCTCCCAGTGCTCATGACTCAAAGGAGGCATAGATTAGACTGTGTTATTAAATTTTTTAAAAAATCCTAAGATATATTTTACATTTCAATTAAGGCGGCTCATAGTTGGTCTCTGGAGAAAAATCATCCTACCACCAAACAGATGGGGGCCTCCAGAAATGCACGCTCTCACCTGGACAGTGTCCGCAGTGCTGCCTGGCATCCTTTTCTGTTTTTCTAGTCAGCATTCTCTCCTGTTAACAGCAGTGGTATTTAAATGAGACCTACTTCACGGTTCTCCACCTCTGCCCACACTCCTGGCATAGGATAAGGTTTCCTATTTCACAGAGAAAATAGAAACACCAGGCAGAAACTCCCTCTTTCCCAGCTGCACCTGCATCCACCCTTAACCTTTCAGGATTTCCCTCTTGTTACAGGACAGCGGGGTGCCTCTGCTGACCCTGCCTCTGTGTTCTGGGTCCTGTGTCCCTCCAGGGGCTGCTTCACTCTGTTTGCTCCCATCTCTCCCTTCTTCATCCGCCCTCTCTCTCTGCTGGCGTGTCACTAGCAGCATGTATAAAAACATGCTCAAGTTTATACCCTCTTTTACCGAAAAACCTCCCCACCCCGATTCCCCTTCCTGGTACACCCTTTTTTTCCTCTTTACCTTCACAGCTGCATTTCTCTAAACACTGTTTAGATTCTCTCTTAACTTGATATTCACTATTTTCTCTCCTCACATAACTGTTATCAGTTTGCTTGTTCTCTGCTCACCCACCCTTGCTGCATTCACATCCACTCCAGTAGCTGCAGTGGCCACCTATATGTTGATGACCCCCAGATCCATTCCTGCAGCCAGAGCTCTCCTCTAGGATTTAGTGTCTAGCTGACAAAAGGACACCTTCACCTCAGCATCCCTCAGGTAGCTCGGGTTCGGCAAGTTCAACACCTAAACTCTTCCTTCCTAAACTTGAATTTTTATTTCTCATTGTGGTGACTGTCCTTCAGGTGCCTCTCTCTCCTTTACTCTGCCGTCCACTCAGACCCCAGGTCTTTTTGCTGCTGTTTCCTGAGTATCACTTGAGCTCACTCTTTTCTGTCCCCACTCACACTCTCCTAGTCCAGACCACCAGCATATCTCATACCTGATTACTACACTAACCTCTTGCCTGGTCTTCCCTGCTTCCAGTTTTGCCTCTTTCTTCCATGTCTGTTTCCTACATTGTAACCAGAATGGTCCTTTAAAAACACAAATAAGATTGTCATTTCCTGGGCTTCCCTGGTGGCGCAGTGGTTGAGAGTCCGCCTGCCGATGCAGGGGACACAGGTTCGTGCCCCGGTCCGGGAAGATCCCACATGCCGCGGAGCTCTATATATCCAGACACTAATATGACACCTGGTGTGTAACTGCCACCTGGTAAATGTTTGTTGAAACAAGTGGAAAAGACTGTGATCTCTATCTTGAATGAAGTTTAGGATGCTCCCTCCTCAATAATAGCCATTATACAGCTTACTTAGCAGTGTTTATGAAATGTGGCTATCCACCTAAAGCGAGTATCTATTTTTTAAAAGCCCCTTGTTCTTAAAAAGCTCTTTAAAGATGTTATTGATCATGGACATTTGCTGTATAATTAGTGCTAGAATCAGTCTTTACAGTCAGGCCTCCATATCCCCGGGTTCTGCATCTGTGGCTAAGGAGGGCTGGCTGTACTATACCGTTTTGTATGATGATGGATTATGGTATCCACAGGGGGTCCTAGAACCAGTCCCCTAAGAAGGCTGAGGGATGACTACACCTCATATCTGTTACTGGTTATTAATGCTGAAAAATGAGGAATTCTGATTTAGCTCCTATTTTTTTTTCTCTAAAAAGAATGTTTTCTTATTCATTAGGGTATATTAACTTTACATCATTACAAAAAGCTTTTGTGAAATGCCTGATTCTGTCACAGTTCTGATTATATTTTGGTTAAATTTCATTTTTGTCTTGGTGTTTTCCCTCTAGGCTGAAAATCTATTGTTAGATGCTGATATGAACATTAAAATAGCTGACTTTGGTTTTAGCAATGAATTTACTGTTGGCAGTAAACTGGATACGTTTTGTGGCAGTCCTCCGTATGCAGCCCCAGAGCTCTTCCAGGGCAAGAAATACGACGGGCCGGAAGTGGACGTATGGAGCCTCGGCGTCATTCTTTACACTCTAGTCAGCGGGTCACTCCCCTTTGATGGACAGAACCTAAAGGTATAAGAAGTGGTTGCATCCATGTTCTTCAGAAAGCTAAAAGGATTTTATAAAATGATAAGAGTTAATGTGTTAACGTTGTTTCAGTGGGGTTCTTGGTTCTTAGGTTCTTTTTTAACCTAAAAGTTGACTCACTAGTTTTCTTTCCTCTCTGCCTCCCCAAAGGAACTGAGAGAGAGAGTATTAAGAGGGAAATACAGAATCCCTTTCTACATGTCCACAGACTGTGAAAACCTTCTCAAACGTTTCCTGGTGCTAAATCCAATAAAACGAGGCACTCTAGAGGTAATCACATAAGTGGAAATAAGGAACAACTTTGGAGCGTCTTTAAAGTATTTTTAGAACTTTGCTTGGTTTGTATGATGTATTGAATATTATCCTGGGGTTTTTTAGGTAATATTGAGACATTTTTTAAAAGTTATCCTTTGGGCCATAATCGATGAAATGTTGAAAATAAACTTTCCTAAATATTGTGATTACCAGAATGTTTCATTTTATGCTGCTAATGAACAGTTCACCTTTCAGCAAATTATGAAGGACAGGTGGATCAATGCAGGGCATGAGGAAGATGAACTAAAACCATTTGTTGAACCAGAACTAGACATCTCAGACCAGAAAAGAATAGGTAATTATTCTGTGCCTGCATGTTGGTGTATGTACAAGTATCATATTTCTGTTTTGATTCATACGTGTATGCCTAAAATGGGGATAATGGGAAGTTAAGCATAAGTTACATGAATCAGCTTATATGTTTTGTCATATTTAGGAACTTATCTGCAGTTTCCTGTAATAGCACTCAGTAACTCAGAAATAAGCCAACTGCCCGTTTATGTTAGAAAATGTGTGATCTTTTGGGTCAAATAAAGGAAATTATTTTACCCTATAACATAATGATTTCTTAACCAAACGAAACACATAAACTATATTATACCCTTCTTTTAGATATTATGGTGGGAATGGGATATTCACAAGATGAAATTCAAGAATCTCTTAGTAAGATGAAATATGATGAAATCACAGCTACATACTTGTTGTTGGGGAGGAAATCTTCAGAGGTAAGAATAATCAGATAAAAACCTACAATATCCTTTTTGTGAATTATTAGCTCATGTAAACTCTTAGGTTTTTTTTAGTGTGTATAACATTTGATAATATTTTTAAATTTACCTTTAAATAACTAACTCCTATGGCTATTATGAGATACTATTTTAACTTTAAGATAATAACCTTTAATAATTTGGCTTCCATTAAGTTAACCTATGGTCATTAGTAGTTTTTAAATGATGTAAAGTATCAGATGAAATAAATAGGGCGTTTTAAGTTTTTTGAGAAAGCCTGGAAGGAAGAACATAAATACTTATCCTTGTGTGAGTTTTTCCAACAGTCAGAAAAATACTTTTGCCTGAGTTTAGGGTTGTCATTTTTGTACACTGATTCTTCTCTCTCAGTGAACTACTTATGAGAGGTTTGTGTATTGTAAGTTTAGTTTCATAATAAACCATTTGGGCTCGTGTTGTGGTTTGCTCTGTTTTTCTCATTTTCTCTTAGCTGGATGCTAGTGATTCCAGTTCTAGCAGCAATCTTTCACTTGCTAAGGTTAGGCCAAGCAGTGACCTCAACAACAGTACTGGCCAGTCTCCTCACCACAAAGTACAGAGAAGTGTTTCTTCAAGCCAGAAGCAGAGGCGGTACAGTGACCATGGTAAGTTTGAGACCATTCCAGTGTGTTCTCTCAGAGTCTCCCGTTAACCAGGAGGCCTCCTAACACCGGGAAGCATCCTTTTGCTTATGGACTACTGGGGTTGGAGTTGCTTGATATCCCTTCTTGACATTGCAGGACAAAGCAGTCCTGCAGGTTCTGGCATATTTATCTCAAGCTCTGATCTCCTTGGTACACTCAGTAAGTTTTTTTTTTTTTTTTTTAATTTATTTATTTTTGGCTCCTTTGGGTCTTCGTTGCTGCGCGCGGGCTTTGTCTAGTTACAGCGAGTGGGGGCTACTCTTCGTTGCGGCGCGCGGGCTTCTCATTGTGGTGGCTTCTCTTTGTTGTGGAGCACGGGCTCTAGGAGCACGAGCTTCTGTAGTTGTGGCTCGCGGGCTGTAGGGCACAGCCTCAGTAGTTAGGGCGCACAGGCTTAGTTGCTCCGCAGCATGTGGGATCTTCCCAGACCAGGGATGGAACCCATGTCCCCTGCATTGGCAGGCGGATTTTTAACCACTGCGCCACCAGGGAAGTCCCTCAGTAGGCTTTTATTGAGTAAGACCTGACTGCGTAGAAGCCTTAGCCACATGTGACTGTTGAGCACTTGAACTGTGGAAATGATTTTCAGTTTTGTCTCAGTTAAATTTATAAAGCCATGTGCAGCCAGTGGCTACCACATTGGACAGCGCAGCCCTGGAAAATGTATAGTATCCCAGTTTTGCCTTAATTGGTTTAAATTTTTGACCTGTGTCTTTCTCAGCCACACTCTAGCTGTTGGTGTGTCTAACCACCCTCACTCTTAAAAGTTTTCACCATAGAAGTGAATATTTCATGAGACTTAAGACCCTAAAAGATATGCTTACCAAACCTGACAGTTATTCTACCTTCAAGGCAGCCCCATTTGTTGGAATCCAGAGACTCTAGTAGGTGTGTGTTTATTCACATAGTATTATTTCCTTTAATTCGAGCGTGCAGGAACCGAATTTATGTTGGCCTGGTCCTAACTTTTAAAAACACATCCTCACATGGAACACCCGTTCATCTCTTTGTTCAGTTCATTCCCCTTCTCTGGACTTTGTCCACCTCCATTCTTTCACCTTGAGATGTGGCACTTGGAATTGCACAGAGTGTTCCAGGTGTCTGCAACTTCGGTCTTGTACCAAAAGTGATGACACTCTGGTTTCCATTTCTCTCCCTGCTGCCACTGCCTCTCTACTTGGTGTGGGCCAAAGCAGCACATTGTCCTGACACTGTCAGTACACTGTCTATTTGTCTGCTATTTTCTAGGGTATAACTGAGAGCTCAGAACCTGTCTGATGCCAGGATTTGTGCAGGTGGCATTTGTAAACCAAGTGTTGATCTGGGTCTCTGTCTCTTGTGTTCATATTAGTTGCTTACAAGGAGGGGTTTTCCGTGTACTGCAGAGCAATTAGCAAAGTGCCTACGTGTTGCTCTAAATCAACCAGTTTAAAGGGAATTGTTCCTAAATCCTGGAAGAAACCTGGTGATGGAGTTTTCTCATGTCCCTTTCCCCAGCTCAGAAAATTTTAGACCTAAGAAGAGCTCACCAAACCCCCATATTAGCAATAAGGAAATAGGGCAAGAGAGCTCACCAGGTCTTCTGAAGTTAAATAGAAGTGGGAACGCCTGAGACAGACCCAGGATTCCTGGCCCCTGGTCCTATGGCTCTGTCCACTAACCCGCCCATTACCTCGTATAGTAGTGCTTTTATAATAATAATCATCCTTCTTTCTTGGAGCCTCTGATATTAAAAAGAAGTTCACAAAAGAATATTTCCAGAAATTCTGTATATAGAAAATCACTGACCCAATTCCACATTCTTTGGGGATGAAGATAGTGATCAGCAAAAAAAAAAAAAAAAAAAAAAGATTTGATTATGCCTCTGGCACTGTTCATTTAAGTGCTGAAAATGAGATAGGTTCCAAATAATAAAATCTAGTAAAGCACAACCACTTGGTACCAAGTGAAGGCAGACAAGCCTGTAGATAGACCAACTTTTAGCTTGCCCTCCCACCCCATCTCATCTCTCCTCTTGTTCCCTACCTCTGGATGCCAATGATTTATATCTGCCTGCTTCTGTAAAATCATAACTTAATTTTTATTTGTGTTTCTTAATTTCAGTCCCATGTGTGAACTCCCCTGTATGTATGTACATTTTTTTCTAGGAAGGGTGATCTTCATCAGATTTTCAAGGGGTTCTTTTATTTAAAAAAAGAAAGAAAAGAAAAGAAAGTGAAGAATCACTGTTCTATTAACCAGTCAGTGGTATTGGGGAGGTTGGTAGTGATCAGAAAAAAAAATAAATTTGCATCCATTTCTCACATCTTATACAAGGTTGGATTCCAATTGGAATAAAGATGTAAATATTAAAAAAAGAAACTGGGGCTTCCCTGGTTGTTCAGCAGTAAAGAATCTGCCTTCCAGTGCAGGGTACTCGGGTTTGATCCCTAGTCGGGGAACTAAGATCCCACATGCTGCAGGGCAACTAAGCCTGCATGCTACAACTACTGAGCCCACGTGCCTCAACTAGAGTGCGCGTGTGCCTGCGTGTCAATGTGCTCTGGAACCTGCACGCCACAACAAAAGATCCAGCATGCTGTAACGAAGATCCCACGAGCCACAACTGAGACCCAACGCAGCCAAAAATAAAATACAAAATATATAAATAAATTAATTAAATAAAAATTATTTTTTAAAAAAATCATATTTTGGGGAATTCCCTTGCGGTCCAGTGGTTAATTAGGACTCTAGGCACTTTCACTGTTGTGGCCCGGGTTCACTCCCTGGTCAGGGAACTAAGATCCTGCAAGCTGTGCGGTGTGGCTCAAAATTAAAAAAGGAAGAAGAAGAAGAAAAATCACATTTTTGCATGATATATCCACACCACAGAACACTACTCAGCAGTAAAAAGGAACAAATTATTGACAAATACAACAATTTGGATGGATCTCAAGGGAATTATGCTGAGTGGGGGGAGACAATCTCAAAAGGTTACATTGACTCCATTCACATAACATTCTTGAAATGATGGAATTACAGAGATGAGAACAGATTAGCGGTTGCCAGGATTTAGGGAAGGGACTTGAGGTGGAAGATAGGTGGCTGTGGCTGTGATAGGGTCGCCCACAAGGTCCTTGAGATAGAACTGTTCTTCGTCTTGACTGGTGGTGATCACATGAATCTGCACATGTGATTAAAGTGTGTAGAGCTGAATACACATGCACATAACACACAGTGCAAGTAAAACAGGAGCAGTCTGAATGAATGAGGTCAGTGGGTTGTATTAATAACTGTTTCCATGCACAATCTCAAATCCTAAAATGAAAAAAAAAATCTTTTAATTTTCTAAATAGCAATAATAAATGTTTCAAAACAAATTGGTAGTAACCCTAAAGATTCAGAATGTCATTAGATGTATCATGATATTGAGAGGAAAGAGAAGTATTAAGGGTAGTATCACCCTATACTTGGCTGATTCTTTGTTTTATATGTTAAAATAGCCAAACTGAGAACTTGATTGTTGTTCTCCCATAAATCAAATCTTTGTTTACTTTTAATTCAGTTCTAAATAGAGTTACCATTATTTATTTATTTACCACACCATGCAGCTTGTGGGATCTTAGCTCCCCAACAAGGGATCGAACCCGGGCTCTCAGCAGTGAAAGCACAGGGTCCTAACCACTGGACCACCAGGGAATTCCCTAGATTTACCATTTGGATTTTTGTCCTAGAAGTAGCTTTTCTGTACCCCATCCCATCCATTTTTTTTAATAATTTATTTTTCTGTTGAAGTATAGTTGATTTACAATGTTGTGTTAATTTCTGCTATACAGCAGAGTGCCTCAGTTATACACATATATACATTCTTTTTCATATTCTTTTCCATTATGGTTTATCTCAGGATATTGAATATAATTCCCTGTACTATACAGTGAGACCTGGTTGTTTATCCATTCTATATGTAGTAGTTTGCATCTACTAACCCCAAGCTCCCAGTCCCTCCCTCCACTGCCCTCTTCCCCCTGCCATCCATTTTTTAATAGACCTAAAATATAAAGGCTTTTCTACCATAAATGATGAGCATTTGGTGCTGTTCCTTAAGATTACCACTGGACGTCATATATAATGAATATACTAGTTATCTCGTTCATTTCCAAAATTCTTTGAACTCCGAATCTCCTGTGTCATCAGAGTCTCTAGGTGATTTACTGCAGGACATCAGTTAATTGCCCACCTGGGATGTCCCTAGTCATCCTCCTCCTGGGAGGGGGTCTGACCGGGAACATCCACCCATGTCCTCCCTGTCACTTCCATGAGAAACATGCTTTCTTTTGCTTATACTGCCTCTGCCTCTCCTTGTCTACTCAAATTCCTGTTTACCTAGAAGGTTATGAGTGCTTTAAAAAAGATGCAAGGTAAAACTTCAAAAGAAAGAGTCTGTAAATCTGTACTGTTCTTTTCTAAAAGGTGACAGCATCTCTTACACAAACAGGATGAAACTCACTCAGATGTATAGACACCAGGTGAACCAATTCATTCTGCATGATGTGTGTGCATCAAGTTAGTTTGATTATTTATCTGTCCAGTAACACCCTGTGAACAGAAAGACAACTATATAAGCTTATTAGTTTAAAAAAAAACAAACTTTAAAAAAGTAGAATGTTAGGGACTAATAAGTGAAATTTTAAAATTGAATTCAGGACTTCCCTGGGGGTACAGTAGTTAAGAATCTGTCTGCCAATGCAGGGGATGCGGGTTTGGGAAGATCCCACATGCCACAGAGCAACTAAGCCCGTGCGGCACAAGTACTGAGCCTGCGCTCTAGAGCTTGTGAGCCACAACTCCTGAAACCCGTGCACCTAGAACCCGTGCTCCACAACAAGATAAGCCACTGCAATGAGAAGCCCACACACCGCAACGAAGAGCAGCCCCCGCTCACCACAACTAGAGAAAGCCCACGTGCAGCAACGAAGAGCCAACGCAGCCATAAATAAATAAATTTATTTTTTTTAAAAGTGGTTAGGTAATTTTTAAAAAATAAAATAAAATTGAATTCATTGCATAGGGAAAACATTATACATGAATGGGAAGCATCTTAGAAGATTTCTACTGTCTTATATTTTCTTAGATGAATAGAAATCTTGGGTCATCTTATAAAGTGTTCATTTTCACAGGATAAAACATAAAACTATATTCTGACTTTTAAAAAGTGAACTCTGTATTTTAGCTGGACCGGCTATTCCTTCAGTTGTGGCGTATCCGAAAAGGAGTCAGACCAGCACTGCAGACGGCGACCTCAGAGAAGATGGAGTTCCCTCCCGGAAACCAGGCGGCAGTGCTGGAGGAAAGGGAGTTGCTCCAGCCAGTCCCATGCTTGGGAGTGCGAGTAATCCCAACAAGGCGGATATTCCTGAACGCAAGAAGAGCTCCACCGTCCCCGGTGTAAGTATTGTCGGACTGTAGGGCAGGCTAGGGTTGTAGGATTGAAATGATAAGACATTTTGCTCCTGTTTGTTCATCTGCCTACAAAGCCCTACCCACTGGGCCACCAGGCACAGTCTCAGCCTGTAAGGATCACTTGCTCTGTTGCACGTATTTCTTGTTGAGCCGTATCCCACTGGATGAGTGATCAGATCCTTTATGTCAAGGGCTGTTTTTAGTTACTCCATAAACATCTGCTAAACTTCAGACTGTATCAGGTGCTGAGATATGGAAAGACGTCATAATCTTAACAGAGGAAATGAATAAAACCAAATGGGGACAGTGCAGACAGGTGATGGCAAACAGAAACCTGATGGAGTCTGTACAGGGCACTGTGAGCTCTGACTGCCAGAGATTTGGTGTTTGCCCTTCATCTCAAAGGGCTCTATCGATACAGAGTGTTGACTGAGTCCTTACCATGTGCCAGGGACCATGCTGAGTGCTTTTTCATGTATTAGCTAAATGTTAAAAGTGAAGAAATTGAAGAAAAGTTAGGTAATTGTCTAAAATTATACTGCTAAACTGAATCCGTCCGTCTCTTAATCCCTGCCCTGAACAAAATCTCCCTAGGAGTAGGTAGTATATGTTAAATTGAATCTATTCAGTTTCAGAAACTTCTTGGTGAATTGAAATGTGTTCTCTCTGACCTAACATAGTGATTATTATTCTTAGCACTCCAAAAGTAATTTTTTTAATGATTTGATGTTTGTATTTATTGTGAAATGATCTCTAAGTCTAATTAACATCCGTCACCATACACAGTTACAGAATTTTTTTCTTGTGATGAGAACTTCTTAGATTTACCCTCTTGGCAACTTCCAAATATGCACTACAATATTGTTCACTAGAGTCACCATGCTGCACATTGCATCCCCAGGACCTATTTATTTTATAATTGGAAGACTCAAAAAGTAATTTAAAAAAGAATTTGCAGAGAATGAACAATTTTAAGCATATTCTGTAACCACATTTTTCCCTAAAAGTTAGCGGTGATAAAGCCTTCCCTCTACCCTAAAGAAACCCCAAACTGAGGAGCCCACATGGAATCCGTGCTGCTCCCTTTGGCCGGTTCTTGGGGAGGGGCTTATAAAGGAACCTAGAAGGTTTTGTGTGTTCCATCCTTTGACATTGTGCTTTATCAGAGTAAACGCTGTGTGGAAAGGTTTTTTATTTGGCTTCCTAATGCAGTAAAATTGGATCGTCATTCCATAGCCCTGCAATTTAAATTCAGCCTCCAATTTTTGTTGACAGTTACCAGAAGAAGAAAAAGACTTTGTTCCCTGCCTTCATAACTTCCATTCCTTCACTCTATTCATCTGCACACCCACCTTTTGAAAGTATATCCCAAGCATTATTAGCCACTCATACATGATTATTTATAAAGGAAAGTATGTTATTATAATTTTCTCCCATTTGTTTTCAGCTTCCCTATACATGATCTGCTCATGCTGTATTAAAGGTGGCTGCTTTTATCTTTGTTTTAAAATTGTTATCTGATAAAAGTTTTTACTTGTGACTTTTGTTCCTTGCTTTTTAATTTTGAAAGTATTAGCTTTTTACAAATTGATGTGAAATTCACATGACATATAATTAGCCATTTGAAGCATACTATTCAGTGGCATGTAGTACATTCACAGTGTTGTGCAGCCTCTACCTCTCTCTAGTTCTGAAACACTTCAGAGCACCCTGTGCTCATTAAGTAATCACTCTCTCCAATCCTCTCTTCCCCAGCCCCCAGCAACCAGTAATCTGCTTTCTCTCCCAATAGGTTTGCCTATTCTGGAGATTTCATATAAATGGACTTATACAAGCCTCTTGTGTCTGCCTTCTTTTACTCACCGTAATATTTTCATGGTTCTTCCAAGTTGTTGGGTGAACTCATTCCTTTTTATATGCCACAGTTTGTTTACCTTCTTACTCGTTGATGATGGACATTTAGATTGTTCCTATCTTTTGGTTATTATAAATAATGTTGCTGTAAGGATTTGTGTACAAGTTTGTGTACCGCACCTGCTGTATTTGAGTCTCTATTTCTCCACATCCTTGCCGATACTTGTTATTTTCTGTTTTTTTTTTTTTTTTAAGAAGATGTTGGGGGTAGGAGTTTTTATTAATTTAATTAATTTATTTTTGCTGTGTTGCATCTTCGTTTCTGTGCGAGGGCTTTCTCTAGTTGTGGCAAGCGGGGGCCACTCTTCATCGCGGTGCGCAGGCGCCTCTCACTATGGTGGCCTTTTGTTGCAGAGCACAGGCTCCAGATGCGCAGGCTCAGTAGTTGTGGCTCACGGGCCTAGTTGCTCCGTGGCATGTGGGATCTTCCCAGACCAAGGCTCGAACCCGTGTCCCCTGCATTAGCAGGCAGATTCTCAACCACTGCGCCACCAGGGAAGCCCTTTCTGTTTTTTTTAATTATAGCTATCCTGGTGGGTGTGAAGTGGTACCTCATTGTGGTTTTGATTTGCGTTTCCTAAATGACCAGTGATGTTCAGCATCTTTTCATGTGTTTATTGGCTATTTGTATGCCTTCTTTGGAAAAATGTCTATTCAAGTCCTTTGCCCATTTTTAAATTGGGTTGTTTGTCATCTTGTGGTTGAGTTGTAAGGGTTCGTTATATATTCTGGATATTAAACCTTTACCAAATATAGGATTTGCAAATGTGTTCTCCTATTCTGTAGGTTCTCTTTTCACATCCTTGATAATGTTCTTTGATGCACAAAAGTTTCTTATTTTGATAAAGTCCAGTTTATTTTTTTCTTTTTGTTACTCATTTTGGTGTGTGTGTCTTATCTGAATCTCTCGTCAAATCCAAGGTCATGTAGATTTACCCGTCTTTTTCTAATAGTTTTACAGTTTTAACCCTAATATTTATTTTTTTATTTTTTTAATTTTTGTTTTATTTGTATATTTACCTTATATTTATAATCCTTGCTTTTTAATTTTTTACTTTGAAAGTATTACCTTTTAAAAATAGTGGATCTCTCTGTCTGCTTTGTTTTAAATAATCCATGAGTTATTACTCTGTAGATTATTACAGCCAGCTTTTCAAAGTCACTTTACCATAGCCATTTTTCATTATTGCAGAAACATTGGAGGGTAGGAAGGAGGGTGGAGGTTGCTGCCTTCATCCTCTTCTCTGATCTAGTGACCAGTACTGTTGATATTTTAGTGTAGGTTTATTTAAAGAGTATTCACGTTTATTTAAATTAGGTGGGGTTTTTTTCCTATTGTACTATACTTACTAAATAGCTTAAGACCAAAATGCCCTTTTTTTTAAATAGAGTAATACAGCATCTGGTGGAATGACGCGGCGGAATACTTACGTTTGCAGTGAAAGAACCACAGCTGATAGACATTCAGTGATTCAGAATGGCAAAGAAAACAGGTATGAAATTTTACCTGTTTGCAAGAAAATTTGTTTTTCCCAAGAGAAATGGAAGAATGATATTTGCTTCTCAGTTTTTATAGTCAAAATTCAAATAATAGTGGTAAGTATTCACTAATGGTAAGTTAAATTTGAACGCAGAGTTTTAGTGAGATCCTAGAATTCCAAATTCCTCTCATTGTCCAGAGCTTATCCTCCTGGCCAGCTGTGTGTGATGATTGGAAGGGTTGAGTTAAAGCAGGGAGCTTTCCCAGAGGAACTAGATGGTAAGCTATGGTTTAATTGTAGAATTATGAACAGGGAAATGGAGATTATTTTGTGCATATGAATAACTTGAACCAAGGCTGGAAGGGAGAAGGACGAGGACCTGAGACTGGGAGCCACACCTCAGGGAGATGTGGAGCACCTGGTGGGGTGGGTGAGCCTTCAGTCAGAGGTCAGCAGTGTGTCAGAGGGGCATGGTGGACGCGTGGTAACACAGTCTTCACCTGAAAAGGACACACTGGAGTATCCCAGAGAAATGGAGAGTGCAGTCTTCTGAATGATTTTAATCTGGTAGAGAGGCAGTCATACATTGGATAAGCATGATTTAAAATACTAACAAAGTAATGTGTCAGTAAGGAATTAGATCATGCAAACAATTTTCTTGGGGTTTCAAAATAAGAAACAGAGAAGTGGGATTAAGTACATCCAGAAACCATGGAGGAGAGCTAAGTTTGGGCAGAGGGAAAAGTGGGTGGGGGGAGTTGGATTGGTAGAGTAGTTAAATATATTGTATATAGAACAAATTTCCCAATTGGGCATGATTTTCCTTCTTTCTTTTTGGAAAAGTAGTATAAAACTAGATTCAAAATGGTGAGCTACGGTCAAAGTGAGCAGATAAAGTTCTGGAGTAGAAATCCATAAAATAAATTCACATCGTCTTCCATTGTCCCCTGGCCTCTCTGAACATTGCTTGGTCATATCACATTCTCATGTGTAGCATCAAAATTGTTTTTCCTCTTTTTCTGACATTTACTTTTTGAAATTGCATTATAAGATTTCTGTTTCCTTTAGATCTCATCAGTCAAATGAAATGTTTGATCAGTAACTTATATAACAACCTAAGCAAAAATTCTTCTATCCTCTTCTGTCCTTAAAACCAGACTATTTTATCATTCCCCTCTTCCACAGACCACTTATGTTTGAATTGACATGAAGGTAAAAGCTTACTATGTGAGATTACATTCATTTTTCAGTGAATTTTTAGAAATATTTACATCCTGGTATTCTGTCTTCTGATTCCTATGTATGTGCTTGTTTTAACATTGTCTTTTTCGTATGATTAAGAACTGTTAATAATTTGAGTAGAGCAACTGGGCTAGATAGCTTATAAATTAGTGATTCATATATTTATTTTTTAATAGTGGTCTATTTTTTGGTAAATTTTCTTTTCTTACAGTTACTTTGTTAAATCTATCAAATTTCTTCTAGTTCGGAGTGACTGAATAGGAGATATCAGAAGACTTAGAAGTTTCTTTCTTCTTTTTTTTTTTTTTTTTTTTTTCTGGCCTCATGGGATCTTAGTTCCCTGACCAGGGATTGAACCTGGGTCCCCCACAGTGAAAGTGCTGAGTCCTAACCTCTGGACCGCCAGGGAATTCCCAAAAGTTTCTAATCTGTTATGGATTTTAGTCTATGGAACTAGAAAAATGTTGTTTCATGACCCTTCTTTTTACAGATTCTTCTGAATTGTTGAATTATTCTATCAGATTCCTTTTGAACTTCAGAATATACAGTTCTCTGAGGTGCAGAGTCAGACTTTTATTTAAAGGCTGTTAAGACCAAGGTCTAGGTCTGCTGCCTTGAGTTGTGCTTCTGTGTGTGCATCTACTCCTCTAATTCTCCTTCCCCACAGTTACTCAGTTCACTCTTTGGAAATAGTTTTAGGAATACTCTGATTGCTTTGGAGTCATTACCTGTCTGTGTTCTACCTGCAGACGCCTTCCTCAGTGGGGCTACCTCCTCCTTATACCAACCTGGGCCTTAGGGCATCTGTCAGCATCAGCTCTTTAAATGCTTTGCTTCTGAAAGTGTTGTCTTTATCTTCAGACAGAGCCCCCAGCCACACAAGCTGGGGCCCATGATTTTAATAATATCTGGATTTTCTTTTTCTGTCTTACAAATGAATTGAAAAATTGTGGGAAAATATTGGAGGTTTGAGTGCCAAACTGGTGGTCATATTTTTTACTTCCAGTTAAGGAAGGCATTAAATGTGACAACTTTCTCACCCTTAAAATAGATGCTTGAGTCATAAATTATGCACTGAGCCTTCTCTGTGCGCAGATGACTTCTTTGGCAGATTGTTGCTTTTTCCTCTCCCATATATATCTTATTCCTTGACTACAATACTAGTGAGGTACAGGATGCCTGGATCTATGTTAACTTCTGAAAGAAGGACATTAATTCTCATTTTAGCCAGAATGTTCTGACATGGGATAGATGTCATATCAAACAAATTGAAAATACCTTTCCTTTAATAACAGTAAGTGGATTAGAATTTTAGAAAGATTATCAGGCATAGACATAAAACCAGAAGATTAACAGGAACTTCACACAATTTGAATTTTAAGAAATCATACTATTTCTGTAAGTTAAAGTTTAAAAAATGATTTTTTCCTTGTACCCAGAACTACTAAATACATAGCGCAGTTACTGTTCTGTTTATGTAGGTTCCTGTGGGGTCTGTGAGCTATGGCCATCATTTGTGCCACTTTTCTGGGGGAGAAATTTTGTCCAACTTGATGCAGCCCATTGTGATGTTAGGGTTGTGTGTTGTAAATAGAATTTTTGTGAGTTTGCACAGACTTGGCATTCGGCAAACATTTATTGAGTTTACTGTTCCCTAGATTGAGGTGCTAGGCCTACTTTAGACGTCCAGAAAACCACATCTGTTTTGTTGCTTGCTTTGTGGAGCTCATGATGTGACATGATTAAACTTCTAAAGAAATAATTCATTTAATTGCCTTTAAGATTATGTAAAAATTTAATAATTTGTAATGAATATATCAATTTCCACTTCCTTTTTAAGAAGGTCTTTGACTCTAAGGAGGGTCAGTTTTTTGTTGTAAAGTGTCTGTCCACACAATCGTGCCTCCACTGTCCAGCCAGGGAGCAATGGCCTCACGGGGAATAGACTGAGCATCTCCCTGCTCTGGATAAGGAAAGCCATTTCCTTATCCAGAGTCTTTGGGACCATTTATATCCTCCAGGGAAGATGCCAAATAACCCCTGCCTCCTCTTCTGCCCCTGCTTTTTTTTAAATGCATCTATTGATCTTAGCTCCTAATTTGGGCAAGAGAACATCAGCAGCTGGGCAGGGGGATAAAGTGTTTGACGACTCTTGACCTGCTCGGAACAGGTAATAGAGCACAAAAGACAGTTGTATTTATCTGTAACTTATTAAAGTAAAATTATATGTATCTATGTGTATGTATGTCTGTACGTGCATATTAGAAACAACAAAGCATTTCTTCAGATAGTTGAATCACTTAGGACTCTCTTTGTTGCAGGTGACAGAAACCCAGTCCAAACAAGTTTAAATTTAAAAATTCCTATAGCTAAAAAAGGTCCAGGGATAGACTCAGGGTTCATCTCATAGTTCTGCTTCTTCTGCAGGAGTTCCTTGGTGGACTCAGCAGTATCCACCTTGACATCTTCCCACACTCAGCTCTGCTCAAGCAGAAGCCCTGGGGCTGTCTTCTGGGGCCCTGTTGGTCTGGCTCTGGCCATGTGCCCATCTCTTAATCTGTCACTGGCCAGGGTAGCTGGGAAAATCTGGGGTGGAGTCAGTGACATCGAGAGACCAAGAACCTATTTCTACCGAAACAGAATTCAGGTGTTTTTGCCAAAAGGAAAAGACTGTGAAAAACACGCAAGTGAATCTGTGTTTAATCTTTATAAGCCACTCCCCCAAGTGAGAGGGCAGGATTGTCAAACAGAAACTCAGAGACAAGCAGATCTTCTTGAGCAGTTTATTACAAAGACCTGTCTCCTTCATATTGGGACTGTTAGAATTCCAGTGGCTCATTTCATTAATGTACCTTTTCAGTTAGGAGACCCCGGGGACACGATGAGATTGCAGGCCGTGCTTCCAGGGCGCATGAGCAGACAGGAGTCACTGCGGTACAGTGTGGTGTCCAGTAGCGGGTGCCTGCACTGAATACATAGAGCGGAATGAGTCACTCCTGATGGGAGAGGGCACCGGTGGAGACTTCGCGGAGGGAATGACCTCTGGGTTGAATTTTGATGAAAATAGAAAGATGCCAGCTCTCCAGACACGGAGAATAGCTCCTGCAAAAGTTCTTTGACCTGATACACGACCAAGCGACTGCACATCATCAGGTGGGCCCGAAAGTCTAGTTCCGGGAGGTAACAGTGGAAGGTCAAGCCTGGTGGAGAGGTGGCAGGGGCCGAGCTGTGGGCACCTGAGGATGCTACTTGGATGCCAGCGTGAGGAGTTTGGACTTTATCCTGAAGACGCAGTGTGCTTTTGCATGGTTAAAAGCAGATGAGTGACAAGGTCAGGTTTGTGCTTTAGAAAGTTCACAGCTGTATGGTGGACAGATTGGAAAGTGTGGAATTGGAGACCAGTAAAGACAGGTGACTTAGGACTGGGCCTGTGGGAGAGGGGAAGCGCCGCACAAAGACCCTCAGAGTAGAGGTGGGGAGGCCCGGGCTCGCTGAAGTGCTGTGAGGCAGTTGACACCAACAAGATGTCCCAGTTGCTCTGGATGTGGGGCATGAGGGAAAGAACCTGATGTTTCTAGGTTTCAGGCTTTGAAAGGATTTCTGTAGAAAGTCACTGAAAGAGTATGGTCAGAATTCTAAATCCCTGATTATCTTTTTTTTTTTTTTTTGCTGTACGCGGGCCTCTCACTGTTGTGGCCTCTCCCGTTGCGGAGCACAGGCTCCGGACGCGCAGGCTCAGTGGCCATGGCTCACGGGCCCAGCTGCTCCGCGGCATGGGGATCTTCCCGGACCGGGGCACGAACCCGTGTCCCCTGCATCGGCAGGCAGACTCTCAACCACTGTGCCACCAGGGAAGCCCCCTGATTATCTTTTAAAGGAAAGAAACTGCCCCTTTGAAATTCCAAGGACATGATGACTGAGCTGGAATTAAGGATGGGGAAACTCCCTTAGGTAGTTTTGTCCCATAGCTGTCTGTGCCAGGTGAAACTGCAGACATGTAGCCACTTCTGTTACTCTTTTTCTGTCTGTAAACAGTTAATTCACTCTTACTAGTTTTCCCACCTTGAAAAGTGGGGCTCTGTTGACCCCTTAGGAATTCTGAGTGTTGTTTATAAAGAAGTGAAAGTCCTCTGAGTAGGAAGGTTTTAACAGGATACTTTTTAAAAATAAATTTATTTATTTTATTTTTGGCTGCATTGGGTCTTCGTTGATGAGCACAGGCTTTCTCTAGTTGCAGCGAGTGGGGGCTACTCTTTGTTGCAGTGCGCGGGCTTCTCACTGTGGTGCTTTCTCTTGTTGCAGAGCACGGGCTCTGGGCGCTTGGGCTTCAGTAGTTTGTGGCACGGGGGCTCAGTAGTTGTGGCTTGCAGGCTCTAGAGCACAGGCTCAGTAGTTGTGACGCACGGGCTTAGTTGCTCTGCAGCATGTGGGATCTTCCCGGACCAGGGCTCGAACCCGTGTCCTCTGCATTGGCAGGCGGATTCCTAACCACTAGCGCCACTAGGGAAGCCCAACATAGGATACTTTGATAAATACAAACAACATAGGATATTTAAACAACATAGGATACTTTGATAAATACAACTAGTTACTACTATACCTGTGATTTTACTAGTCCATTTAAAATATGACAGTGTGCTTTGGGAACAGGTCAAGAGCATAGTGTGCTCATATTATAGATTCACTTTGATTTGAATGGAGGCATCTCTTTTAGGGTAGGCTTAATTTTATACATAGCTCGGAAGAGATCGTCCCTCTCACATAAATATTCAAACGTGTATGATGTTATTTTCTTTAAAGCTGATAAACTTTTTAAATTGCTGTTTTAGAAAAAGCAGATACAGATTAGCAATTGCTCCAGAATCCCCAAAACAGGTTTAAGAGATTTTTGTTCCTTGACAAAGACGAGATGGTTTGGGGAGGAAGGTTATATGCTTTGAACAAGAGTTGCTCTTTTTGTCACTAGTCCATCATACTGTTGTTTCTGCCTCTGCCTGAACCCAAACCCCCTCCCAGCCTGATGGAAATGTTCGCTTACGCAGCTAGCCCTGCCTCTGTTTGTAAGACATCTTCCACCTGTCGGCTGCGACATCACAAGTCGATGTCCATGTCAGGCTCTGGGCGCCCCAAGATGATGTTACCTCCAATAGACAGTGAAGGAGATAACTTCAAGGCTATGTAAGAAAAATGCACATTCCTTGTGAAACTAATGTGTACCCACTGCTTCTTAATTTTGTGCTGTGGATTTTATAGTCCAAGATTTTGTTCCAGTTGTCTACAAAGTGTCCTTCCTGTGTGTGGTTTTAGTTCAGCACATGTCTCATGGTGTCCCTGGTCATCTTTGTGTCTTCATGCCTTTGCACACTATAAAGGGTGTAAGAAGTTCCCCCTTCTTTCCAGGTTGCTTTCAGCATGTGGCATTTTACAGCACTTATGCCATTTTTGTGCTTCCAAAACTTTTTAGTTGCCTATTCTTCAGTTTCACCTGCATAGCCTTTATTTCTTTTGTATTGGCAAGGTTCTCTGCATGTAAGCAATTTGAGAGGGAAGCAAAGGAAAAAAAGCTTGAGTTAGCTGTTCTTTGTTCTAGAATTTCCCTGCATTAATCTTGTCCTTGAAAATATGTGTGTACTGTTCCCTTAAACTCCATGAGGTTTTGTTTGATTATGTACTATTCCTTTGGTACCCTTTGCCATTTAACTTACCTTTTGCTCCTAAGTCCTCTAAAATACCCCTTGGATCTGGATTTATATAACTGGTTTTCTCCACTCTATATCAAAGGTATATTGTGATTGTAAATGTTTGTGTGCCATGTTTGCTACAAAGCCAGGGTTTTGTGAACAGAGACTAAGAATCTGTCATTTTCTGATCTCAAAGCACTATTCCTGACCAGAGAGCTCCAGTTGCTTCAACACACAGTATTAGCAGCGCCACCACCCCAGATCGAACCCGCTTCCCAAGAGGCACTGCCAGTCGTAGCACTTTCCACGGCCAGCCCCGGGAGCGGCGCACTGCCACGTATAACGGCCCGCCTGCTTCACCCAGCCTGTCCCATGAAGCCACACCATTGTCGCAGACTCGAAGCCGAGGCTCCACTAATCTTTTTAGTAAATTAACTTCCAAACTCACAAGGAGGTAAGTGCCTAGGTGGTGCTGGTTGGTTGGAGCAAACACAAGGGCAAAAGGAGAAGTGTCATCTTCCTCGTTGTGTGAAGCCACTGCCCAGATGCTTTTCATTTTGTCTTTAGCTGACATTTTTCTGGTTTGCATATCTAACGCTATACTTTTAAAACCTTTCAGAAGAGAAATTACAGAGCTCAGAGTCTTTTCACAACACTAAAAGTTCTCTAGCACTTGGGAGGTTGTTGTTGTTTAATTACTTTTCCTTTTAATCTCACATCTCTCTACATGGCGTGTGCACTTCAGTTTAGCAAAACCCCAGATCCAGTGTAGTCCGGGGGCTGGCACCCCATAAGTAGCCACCGAGGAAGACGTGTATGGTGTGATCATCCCTAGACACGGAGGAGAGAGACATTTCCTCTTCTCTTGTTGCGTTCCAGTGTCGTTGAGGAGCACCAAGTTTCTTTGAGCTTCAGTCTTGAAATTGTTCTCTCTGTTGGCCTGAGTTATAATGAGAACAAGGTAACATTCTGTATTGAATAGTTTTGGAGATAAAATCCTTGCCTTATTCTCAGGAAGAAGCTAGTATCTGGTCCTGTATAAAATCTTTTGTATGTCCTATAGACTGTCATTTGGGGCCTTGGGAAATCTCTAAAGGTCCCTTGAGGTACTTTTTATTTCCAGAATCTAGTTTAGAGGTTGCAAAGCCTAAAAACATTGGCTGCTATAAGAGGAAAAAGAAAAGATACCAGTCTGCATTATAAGCAAAGGCACCTTTAGCCAGGACCACACCCAGGAAACCTGAGAGCCCCTGCAGTTCCAGGACACCCAGAGGAAATTCTTTGAACTTAAGCCTCTCTGTGGATTAGTCTGTCCGAGGTGTCCTGCAGGTTTTGCCTGTTACAGACCCTCTGATTCATCACTTGTGTCTTCTTCACAGAACAACAGTGGGGTCTTCCCAGAGTCTAAAATGATACACGCCCTCCTCCTCCTCCTCTCTTCTCTGACTCCCTGTGGCCCATTAGCCTACTGATCTGTTCCGTGCCGTCTTCTTTATTTAACCTGTAAGCTAAATAGCACTTTTCAGTCTCCCCCAGTAATTTTATTTTAAATCAGTCATCTAAAACTCAGACAAGTCACGTTAAACTGTCTTTCCCCAGATGATCTGTTCATTGTCAGGATGTCAAATACCAGCTTAGGGAGGACTCCTGATACCCACTGGCATTGACTAGAGGTCAGAGGAGTCCAGGGTTTCTGGTCCACCCTATTACTCTCTTAGACCCTTTGCTGAGACGTCCCATCGCGGGCTGGGCAGAAGAGCAGAATGGTCTGAAGGGCCTTGCCAGATTTGGGGCACCCATTTGTGGCCAGCAATAAAGACAATGAGTTCAACCCAAGAAGAGTCTGATGACCCCCAAAATAACGCACTGCTTCCTTTCAGGGTCATCCCAGGTGCTGTCCCCAGCCTCCCTTAGCTCCTTCCTTGGAGCCTAGGCTGCTTAATGTCAACTGATATTTTGCCCTCTGGTCCCCGAGCACAGAAGGGATGTGTGGCAGTCAGGTCTGTCTAAGCTCCAGTCACAGGACAGTCAGCTTTGTGTCCTTACACTTTGGTCAATAATGGGCTCTTTTTTTTTTTGGTTTTTTTTTTGGTCATCTTAATACTATCATTGATAAAAATAACATCAGCCACAGTATACTGAATGCTTCCTATGTGCTAAGCTAAAGAGATGTCTGTAGCTTTATAGATATAGGAATATTCATTTTATATACATAAAAAAGTATGTGTGTATGCACACACATGCATTCTCTCTCACACACTCATTTAATCTTCGTAATCTACCCTGTGGAATAGACATTGTCCTCCTAGTTTCATAGAAGAAACTGGAGGCAGGGTTCAGAGAGATTAAGGCATGTGTTCAAGATCCTACAGCAGAAGAGTGCTGAGTCAGACCCGTGGCTCCAGAAGAGCCTTGAACCCACTATGTAGTGTCCCTGGCAGAAAACGGTAAAGCACTTGTTACAGACGTGAGTCCTTTTCCCATATTTTCTAATTAAATTTATTTCATGTATTTGAATTGAAATTGAAGGCTGAGGCTTCTTGTTAAAAATATTCTAGAAGGCTGAGGCTTCTTGTTGAAAATATTCTAGAGGGGGTCATCTGATTTTGTAATTTCCACCCCAGAATTTTTACAGAAAGTCTTCTGTTTGTTAGTTTGCAGACTGAGACCTGTAGCCCCCCTTGGTGCTGTCCTTCAGTTGTGGTCAGTTCATTCTTGAGAGCAGTCAGAGTCCTTGCTGCCACAGCATCAGCTTCTTACCCTCTCCTAACAATAATTGTGAGGGTTAAAGTTCTAGTGCAGGAAGGCCTCAGGTGTTGGCACGTAGATGCCGCAAGGAGACCTGCTGTGACGTGGTGGGACTGGCATCAGAAAACTCGCCCTCTGCTCCTGGCTGTGCCCTGGATGTTGTGAGAGCTTTAGAGAGCTGTGGGCTCAGGGCGCTCAGAGTCACCCATACTCTGCAGGCAGGACAGCCCGGGCACAAGCGCAGGTGCCTCTGTGCTCCTGGGAGCCATCCACATGGCCCCAGGGCGGAGTGTGAGAGCCTTAATCCTGCAGCTTCCTCCTCTTTATACCTCAAGGGATTTAAGGGAGGAAGAGTTAAGAAAATCAGTCCTGTGGTACCTGAGCAGGCCCCTTGACTTTTCTCCGGTAGAAAATTCGGAAATGAAAATATGTTTTAAAGGCCTTTGAAACAGTTTTCACGTGCATGAACTTTCCTTACTGTGTGTAATCCTGCTGTATACTGCTTTGGATCTGATTATGGAGTGGTTGGCCGTTACCTCCAGTAGTTAGATACTTTTAAAATGGGTAGGTATCGGAGGCAATGCAGTAGTCATCCCAGATGAGGCACAGCAACACCGAAGGGAGTTGTTGATCCAGTCAGTCCTCAGATACGCGCGCGCCTCCTGTGCTGCCTCAGAACTGAGGCTGAGGAGGGGCTTGACAGGCCCAGCTCACACGCACCCAGGGATGCTGATGGCGCGATCATACAAGCCTGAGCCATAGTTTGAAAGTTCCTTTGTCAAAGTCTGTTCAGCACAACCCAAGCATCTCCTGAAATTTTTTTTTAATGAGCAGAGTCACTTCTTATAAATGCAGCTCATTCCATTTATTACATAAAACATAAAAAGGAACCCCCCACTGTGGTCTTGTCATTTAATTTTCATTCATTTTGATATCTAAAGCTCTAAAAAGTCGACTTCATTTTAAACTCCCAGTAACTTATTACAGTTCTGTATGTCAGTTATATCATAACTGGAAGGGAAAAAAAAACCTAACCTCCAATGATGTTTTTTCTTAAAAAGTGATTTATACGAAACCACTGTAACAGACATTCTGTTAATGTCTAAATCATCTTCCTGAAGTAAGTAATGATTCTCTTCATGGGTAAATATTTTTACAATGAAATTTTTAATGTTTCTGTATAAGGTGATATTTTTGTTCATAAGATATTCTGAAGAAAGTTGAGGAATGTTACTTTATTTCTAGTACATTGCAAATGGCTTTAACACAAAATGTTGAATTTTATTATCTTAAGGTGTACCCATCTGAAGAACCTTAAAACATTAAATTATAGTTAATGTCAATATTTACTGCTAGATTTTTCCTTACAAGTACAGACTTTTTATATTTCTGTTTAAAAGATCACATACTCAATTATTTGTGATAATTTTACTTTTTCATCAAATGTCGCTGTTTCATTGTTCATTGGACAGGAGAGGAGCCCTGTTTTACTTGCTGTTTTTTGTTCTATCTGTAATTGACTATTTAACTTGTGCAACTCGTTTTTGTTAATTTTTTTTTTTGGCTTAATTTCTTTTAGAAACATGTCATTCAGGTTTATCAAAAGGTAGGATTTATATATACACATTTTTTTTTCAATCCTCACCCTGAAATGGCTCCTGCAATTAACATCAGGTTTGGCTTTCTAGCCCTGTTTTTTTTCCTTAAACACTAAACTTTCTGCTGAGAACTAAATACTTCTTTGAAAGGAAGCTGGAAAGAAAGAGATTAACTCTGTCAGGCATTTTTAAAGGGACTGTGGCACCCATGTAACAAGAGGCCTACGCATGCTCTGTGCATTTTCTTCCTTTGGTAGAATTATTTAGCATCCAAATAATTCTGTCTTCATACTAATAACACTTAGCATGCTTCTGTTTGAAGAATGAGATGTTCAGTAACAATGTGCAGTTCACGATTAGCCTCACGCATGCAGACGGTAAGTGGTGACTGTGTTAGCTGTCATCTTTTATTTCATGAAGGATTGCATCAGCAAAAGGCTTTAAAATGACAGATAAATCAGCTAATATCCTGATACTGGAAATAAATGTGAAATTCACACCTACAACCTCATTTGTTGGGGTTTTTCAGAAATTAAGACGTGGGCAACTGTATAGCAGAAATGTTTTAATATTTTCCAAGAGTTGAAGAGTGAATAGTATTGTTTCTAAAAGGCACTTTCCACCAGCCTCTGAAGAAAGTACGTCTCATTTTTACTTAACGCACTCGTAAATGTTACTCTTCCTAGGTAGATAGTGTTTTGATGATGACACTCGAGAGACCCAGAGCGTTGCTCACTGTCCCGGGATGCACACACCCTTGAGGGAAAAGCTGCCACGGCAGCCACGTCGGGCCTGCTCCTCTCAGCTCACCAGCGGGCCAGCTTATGGGTTTTCATGTGGAGGCCACCAGTGGGTCACGGAGAGGCTTTGTTCACGTGAGCTCTTGATCAGAAACCGTGGGAAGAGTGCTTTCTTCCTGTGGGAAACTCCACTCCATGATTATTTAATTGGAAACGCACTATACTTTGGGGAGTGATCAAAAAGAACACCTCCAGTTGAAGGCCGTGAGTGTGCGCAGATTCCAGAGCTGGGCAGGAATACCTGTTGTGTATGTGAAGCAGGTGTGCAGCCAGCCTCCTGCACGGCCTTCATGAACACATGGGGATGGCCTCTGGCAGAGTCACACCTACAAGAGTACGAGTTTTAATAAGCTCAGCTGGTGACCCAACAGTGCTTTGGATTTGTTCATTTTATACTGTCTGTGTTTGTATTTGGGTTGGTTGTGTACTGGTGTGTAAGATATCTTTTCTCTTTCCCACTTCTCTGTGCTTCTGCATTCTATTCATTGAGGCTTCCAACTGAATATGAGAGGAACGGGAGATATGAGGGCTCAAGGTGAGGGAAACTATTTTTACTTAAAATATTTTATAGGTATTTACCTCATTTCTGTGGCAGAGGCAACACCCTTTTCTGAACGTTCTGCATCTGTCCCTGCTCCAAGTGGAATTGCTTAGTGCCACCAGCAGTATGTGGTCAGGAAGCATTGCTGCTGCCGTTGGCACCTGGCAGCCACATGAGGGCGCTGGAGTGCTGCAGCCACCTGCTGGTGGAAGCCTCTGGTCCCAGCCCCACCTGGGTTCTCACTGGTGTTTGGGTGTTAAAATATGCATTCCTAGGCATAGGAACGTGGAATTGCCATTTGAAAACTGTGACCAGGTAGCCTGGACCTCAGCAGCAGATCAGCCAGTGGCCTAAAGCCATTTCAAATATAGATGCTGTTTTGGGACTACAGTTATATAAATTTGAACATTAAGTGTAATTTTTCCTCTTTTTCTTTTTAATATTTGTAAACTCAAAGCTGAGCAGAAGTGACTTCACTTTCTAAAGTTTGATATTAAGTTGACTGTGTTCCTTCCTTTACCACCTCATTGTTCCCCTTCCCTTTCCCCTTTCCTAAGGCAATAGTGCACAACTTAGGTTATTTCTGTTTCAAAAATTTGAACGAAAACTTCATGCCATGGATTAGTTTTCTTTTGCGAGACACCTGTATATCCCCTTGTTCAAATGTAAATGTTCCCTTATGCTTTTGAAATAAATTTCCTTTTGTAATTAAAAAAAAAAAAAAAAAAAACGCATTCCTCCTGCCTGAGCTCTCCTGACCCGAGGTGAGGTCTGGGAGTCTGGAGCATTGTCGACCTGGTGAGAACTCCTGGCATAGTTCTAGTCTCAAGGAAGGAAAGCAGAATATTTAGGAGAATTTTTTTTTTTTTGGCCGCGCCATATGGCTTGAGGGATCTTAGTTCCCAGACCAGGGGTGGTACCCCGGCCCTGGCAGTGAAAGCACCGAGTCCTAACCACTGGACCTCTAGGAAATTCCCTAGGAGAATTTTCATATCTCAAATTAGATGTCCTTTTTTTTTTTTTTTTTTTAAGAATGATTATGTAGGGAGTTAAGTGGTTAGGACTCTGTGCTTTCACTAGGTCCCAGGTTCAACCCCTGATCGGGGAACTAAGATCCCACAAGCCGTGCAGTGCGGCCAAAAAAAAGAATGATTATGTAGTTGAGTGTTTTGCTTTTAAATTTTCTGTACCTGTCATTGCATGGGTCTGGCGGCGGGGGGAGTCACCAGCTGGGCTCAGGACTCTAGATTTCTTCCACTTGTGCCCTTTCTTATGACAGTCGCTACCATGCTGTTTCAGGTCCTTGTTAGCCCATTTCCTCTCTTCCTGGTCTTTCTAAAACACAGCTCTGATCATGACTACCCTGAATGAAAACCTGCAGCTGCCCCATCGCTTGGCCAACCGTGTCCATATGAGGCCCTGTGTGGCCTCAGCAGCCCCAGTTTCCCACACACACAAATCCCTCAGTTGAGGCAGAAGTTCGAGGTGAGTCAGGCAGCATCCCCCCGCCTGCCCTTGAGCAAGTCTAGCTGCCCTGAGCTTGTCTCCCCAGGCATGGTTGGGAGGGACTAACAGAACCCACCTCCTGGTGTGCTGAGGATCAAGGGCTCAGTACACGCCAGCAGCTGTCTTGTGGGGTGAGACTGCGCCCTCAGCTCCAGCCCGTGGGTACCTTCGATTTTGCCCTCAACTCATTCTGTGCTTTCCACACCTCCTTGCCTTCCACCTAAGAGATTTCCTCTGCTCTAGACACAGACTTTCTCCCACCTCTGTCATGTTGAAATCCCGTGGTCTCTTGTAGGTCTTCTCAGATGCCATTACCCGCCCCGCCTCCCCCCACCCCCCCACCCCCGGCCTTGCCCTCCGCTCCACTCCTCCCTTCTCTTGCGCTCCTCCCTTCAGGCGGCTCCACCTCTCTGGGACTCTAGCTGACGGCCCCTTATGGCTGTTTCCTTGTGTTTTAGTCTTTCCTCCCCTGACCCCAGGTTAGAGACCTTTTGCTTTTTTTTGTAACCTATTTAGTATTTAACAGCATTTGATGCTTAGGAAGCTTTCAAACATTTTTTGTAGGTGTGAACCAAACTGAATATTCTGTTAGCGGGTGGCTGACAGGGAGAGTTATATACACAGTAAAACCTACGGCCTGCTCTCAGCTCTGATGAATTTGCCATAGGATTGAGTGTATTGAACATACATACACTGTGAGTTTTTAATGCACAAGCCTGTTAGGTATTCACCCTCCTAATTGAGAATGTCAGTAACGGTTTGTGGCAGTAATGATTAAATACCGCAGAGCAGTGAGATGGTAGATGCCTGTTGGAGTTCCTGAGAGAGCCGTGCCTGGGACCACAGCCTGCACCTTGTGAATCTGTACAGTTTGCATTCAAACTGGTCATTTCAGTGCTTGGCAGCAAGTAAGCCTCAACATTTCATTTTCCTATTTCAGTAGTAAGGTAGTGTCATCTAAGAATTCTTTTTAACTGTGAAATTGGAAGTTTAAATTAACAGAAGGAAAAGTGCTAAGGTGGTGGTAGGGGACTGAGAGAATGGCCCACCCCGTTACCTAGCTGTGCTTAGCATCTGGGGCTGTTTGCCGGGAAAGCGATTTTCAACTGTGTTGAGTCACTGGTTATCCTGAGTAACAGTTACAGTGGAGGTTATGATGAATTGAATCTTTTAAAATTGTGGTAGGAGGGCTTCCCTGGTGGCGCAGTGGTTGAGAGTCTGCCTGCCAATGCAGGGGACCACGGGTTCGTGCCCCGGTCCGGGAAGATCCCACATGCCGCGGAGCGGCTGGGCCCATGAGCCGTGGCCGCTGAGCCTGTGCGTCCGGAGCCTGTGCTCCGCAACGGGAGAGCCCACAACAGTGAGAGGCCCGCGTACTGCAAAAAAATTGTGGTAGGAGAAACAGCCAGGCCGAGCAGACCTGGTGGCTGGGCTGCTGCCGCCACCTCCCTGAGCTGGCCTGTGAAGGGCCCTGCCGGCACCTTGCCGCTGGCAGCCAGCCTGGATAGCACGGGCTGGGCTCTGGAGACGTGCTCAGCTAGCCTCCACTTTGCCTCCTCCCAAGGGTTCTGTTTAACACATTACTTCCTTAGTTTTCACCAGATGACTGGTGGAGACTTTTCGGCCAGGTAGATTTTTTACATCTGTGGCTTATGATTGGGACTGGAAGGGGGTTGTGGAGAAATAGGTGAGTACTTCTTGGCAAAGGAACAGACTACCAACCGTGAGCCCATGCGGGAAAAACGCAGAAGTCATTTATTATGCTGTATTGAAGACGTTGGTCGTGAGCTGGGTAGAGGAGAAGAGGTGGGTTTTCCTGTGCAATTAAGAATAAACCTGCCACTGTGCCTTTCAGTCGCAACGTATCTGCTGAGCAAAAGGAGGAAAATAAAGAAGCAAAACCTCGTTCCCTGCGCTTTACCTGGAGCATGAAAACCACTAGTTCCATGGATCCCAATGACATGATGCGGGAAATCCGCAAAGTGCTGGACGCCAATAACTGTGACTACGAGCAGAGAGAGCGCTTCTTACTCTTCTGTGTCCACGGCGACGGGCACGCGGAGAGCCTTGTGCAGTGGGAGATGGAAGTGTGCAAGCTGCCAAGACTGTCTCTGAACGGGGTCCGGTTTAAGCGGATATCAGGGACGTCCATAGCTTTCAAAAATATCGCTTCCAAAATTGCCAATGAGCTAAAGCTGTAACCCAGTAATTATGGTGTAAATTAAGTAGCGATTTAAAGTGTTTTCCTGAACACTGATGGAAATGTATAGAATAATATTTAGGCAATAACGTCTGCATCTTCTAAATCATATTAAAATATAAGGACGAGAGCACGCCTGGGAGCGAAAGCTGGCCTTTTTTCTACGAATGCACTACATTAAAGACGTGTGACACGTGTGCCCTCTGTCTTATTTCCATTGCCCTGAAAGTCAGCGTGTGACATCCATCTCCACGTGCCTCCTGTCTGTGCGGGTGTGAGAGTGGACGGTGTGTGTGTGAAGTAGTGCTACGGAAGCATCTCCTTACACTGGCAACCAGAGTTGTTACGAGTACCTCTGTGGGAGATTATTTGGTGCTAAAACATTAAAATTGCCAAGGAGGAAAATACTGAATTACTACTAAGAATTAACTTTAAGACTAGTTGGTAATTAATGCAGGTTTACAGTTCATGCCTGTGGTTTTGTGTTTGTTGTTTCGTGTTTTTTTTTTTAGTGCAAAAGGTTTAAATTTATAGTTGTGAACATTGCTTGTGTGTGTTTTTCTAAGTAGATTCACAAGATAATTAAAAATTCACTTTTTCTCAGTAAAATCTTGCATTGTCTCCTAATACTGTATTTAAGACTCAGATTAAGGCAGTGACTTAAAAGTATGTGTTTTTGCCTCCACCACCAAGTTGAACAAAAGCAGATGGAAAGTGTGCGAAGGCCGGGCCACTTTTTCCTTAGCGTGGGTCCCAACATTTTGTGATTTGTAGCATCCTTTTCCCCAAAGGCAGTAAAGGGAGAAGATGGCCCTCCTGGTGACCTGAGCAGGATGGGAGTCGGGAGTGGCTGTCAGCCTCGGCCTCGGGAGCCCCGGTGCGCCCCCGTGTGGAGAAACGCCAGGCCTTGGCAGTTCTGGGTTGGTTCTCCGTGAAGTATGTAATTTTCCTCTCTTGTTCTTTGTGATTCAGTACCTGAATTAGACTCACAGCCGTTTCCCAACATCTACATGGTTACGTAAAGAGGGTAATGAACTCATCAGTCAGTTTGATGCTTTAATCTCACGGGGATATTATCACATTTATTGGTGTGCTGTTTGGGTTCTGGGTTTGTCGGTGGTGGTCCAAGCATGAAAGTCTGGACAGTCACGCAGTCACCAGTACTTACTGTCTGCCATGGGCAGAGCACTGTTTGGGGTGTTGGGGATGCACCCCTAGCCTCTGAAAGCATATGTCCTAACAGGAGAGCAGTCAGTAAGCAATAGTACAGTATCTAGTGTGGAACAAAGTGGTAAGTGGCATGAACAGCGTCCCAGGGCAGGGTCAGGCGTTCCCGAGGTCCTGGGGCTCGGGTGGGGAGGGGTGCAGCAGAGTGGCTGCGCGGGAGGCGTCCGCGCACGTCTCCCGGAAGAGGATCTGGCCGAGGCCGGAGCGCAGCCGCGAGCTGGAGCAGAGTGGAGGGCGTTTGGTCAGGGTGCCAACTGGGCCACGGAGGCGATGCAGATGTGTTTTCACTCCGAGATGGGAGCAGCTGGGGGGGTTCCAACAGGAGGAGAAGAGTGGCCTCAGGCTTTCAGACGCTTGTTCTGGAAGCTGTGTTGCGAATTCATCCCAGGGCGTGAGGAGAAGCCAGAAACGCCATTTGGAGGCTGTCGGCCGTAATTAGGTAAGAGGTGATGCTGCCCTGGTGAGACTGGTTGGATTCTGGGTATGTTTTGAAATAAGAGTCAACTGCCTTTACTCCTGGATTAGAAATGGGTAAGTGAGAAAAAGCCAAGGATGACTGTCTAGTTTTTGGCTGGAGCAGCAGAAAGGAGAGGGTTGCTGCCCATGAAACAGGACGGGTTGTGGGAAAGTTTGGGGGTGGGAGAACAGGTTTGAACGCATCGAGTTTGAGGTACCTTTACACACAGGTGGAGACTGGGGAGAGACCCCAGGAACCCTCGGCAAGTGAGAGAAGCTCATCAGAGCAGAGGAGAGGACCAGTGCTGAGCCCCAGAGACAGTGCCTGGGGAGGCCGGGGAGAAGAGGTGGGCCTGGCGGGAGAGCCTTGTGGTGGGAGGAGTGCCAGGCCTGTGGTCCCCAGCCGGGGTCAGGGAAGGATGGAGGGGTCAGTGCCCTTTGACCTAACAATAGAGCCGACCATTTTCACCTTACTGGTGCTTTCAAACCTTTGTGATTACGGGGAAAAAAACAAAACAAGTCCCCTCCTTTTTTCACTTGAGGCATTTTCCTTTCTCCTCCAGACCCATCCCCTTTCAGCATGCACTTTTCCGAGAGCTCAGTGTGCACGGCTTCCTGTGCAAGATGGCCCTGCAGGAGCTGCGGGGGTGAAGCGGAGCTCTGCCAAGCAAAGGTGTGGCTGCAGCCGAGTTTCTTCTGATCCTGTTGCCTTGGACGTGTTTTAAATTGTTTTCAAGGACAAATTAAATACTAGAAGTTAAACTCCTTTAGGAGAAATTAGTTTACCACGTGCCCTAATGAAATGGCCACTCTTTATACAGACACAAATGTTCATATTACTTTTGATTGCTTATTTGTCATAAGCCATATCTGCATCTTAATATGTTACTGATCCAGTCAGAAATTGTGTGTGTTTGTAGTACCAATATTCACCTGCAGAAGTCATCTGAACTGGTTGTATGCAAAAGGCTCTATTGATGAAGGTTTGAGTTTAGTGGCAGCATAGGTAGTGTTACCTTTACTGACGTTAAAACATGAAATCTCATCCATTACTGAGGGGCCCATGTCCTTCCTTGAGATACTACATCCTCAGGATATGGCATTTTTATTCTTCATACAGTGAATTTTTGTTACTTTATTTGGCTGCGTTGGGTCTTAGTTGCAGCACGTGGGATCTTTTGTTGCGGCACACAGGCTCTTTGCAGCACATGGGCTTCTCTCCAGTTGTGGCACGCGGGCTTCAAACCACACAGGCTCAGTAGTTGTGGCACACGGGCTTCAAACCACACAAGCTCAGTAGTTGTGGCACACGGGCTCTCTAGCTGCACACATGCTCCAGAGCGTGGGCTCTCTAGTGTGGTCCGCGGGCTTCAGAGCTCACGGGCTCAGTTGTGGCATGCAGGCTCCAGAGTACGTGGGCTCTCTGGTTGAGGCACACGGGCTCAGTAGTTGGGGCACGTGGGCTTAGTTGCCCCGTGGCACGTGGGATCTTAGTTCCCCAACCAGGGGTCGAACCCATGTCCCCTGCATTGGAAGGCAGATTCTTCACCACTGGACCACCAGGGAAGTCCCCTATGGTGAATTTTGAAAGGGAATATTCTAGAGTACTTTGATTACTTGAGACAAAGCCACACTTTTTTCCTCATTTACTTCCCTGGAATCCCTCAGAAGTGAGGTGAGGTACCTGGTGAGGCAGTAGTACTGGCTTTAGTTACCTGACAATCCGAGTGTTGTCTTACTCTTGGAAATAAGGCTTGTCTTCCAGTTAGGTCGACTTTCCTCTCACCTAGATCAGGCAGATCAGAGGAACCAAGACAGCGTTTCTTAGTGACGTGCCTTGTTCGCAGGCTGTCCTTCCGTTTCTAAAAGTGAAGACCCGTGCGGAAAACTGAAGAAACAGGACTAACTTTCAGAAGCACAACTGTGATCGCTTCCACAGCATATGTTTCTCCAAAAGTCTAGAGAACGATGATGTTTAAAAGACACATCTCCCTCCATGTGCAGTATGAACAAGTTACTGTTGCCGTGGAAACTGTCCCTAGAATACCCTCTCCCGGCAGTTCTTGCTCCATGAGTGGTGCTGGGTGACCGTGGGATCCCCGGGGCACTGGTGGTTTCCGTGCGCAGCATCAGGGAGACACGGGCCTGGGAGGCATGTCTGTGAAGTGCAGTCTCTTCTGGTCTGGCTCAGGCAAGAGCGGCAGCAGGAGGGAGGGCTTGGATCAGAGGGTCCGAACTTGGCTTTTTGGGGGTTTTGTTGTTGGGCTGTTTTTTGTTTTTTATTACTAATTTGCCATGGGACCCTTTAGTCAGCTCAGCAGCCACTTCTGAATGGGGAGGGAAATGGTTGCTTTTGAAGGGAGCAATGTGAAGAGGGTGACATGCCTTGCAGGTGTCCTGACAGTGCACAGGTGATCCAGGTGTGACTGTCCCTGAGCGCAGACCCCGGCTGTCCTGGCCAGTCCTCGAGGAGGCCAGAATCCAACAGCTTCCTGAGTTGGTCTTGGTTTGCCACGTGGAGAGACCAGAACCCAGCCAGAGGTGACGCTTCCTCACAGGCAGTGCTCGCTGCGTGGTGCGGTGTCATCCCAGTGTGGCTGCCCGGCCGCTGGTGAGATTGGCGGATATGTGACAGAGCAGCATCACAACCCTCAGGAGTCAGAAAGTGGGACTTCCCTGGCGGTCCAGTGGTTAGGACTCCACATTCTCACTGCTGAGGACCCGGGTTCAATCCCTGGTTGGGGGACTAAGATCCCACAAGCTGTGTGGCACAGCAGGGAAAAAAAAAACACAAGCAGGACATCTGGGCCAGACTTATGTCCCCAGGGAAGGGAGCTCACCTGGTGAGGAGGGGATGTGATGTGTGTGGAGAATGGGTTGTGGTGGGAGAGTCCGAGACCTTTCTTTGTGTTTGGGCCAGACTCGGGGGTGGCTTTAGGGCCCGGAACAGATAGCAGGGTGGGCATTGCAAGGAGGCCTTTGTGAACTCAAAATAAGAAAGTCCTCTGCCAGTAGGGGAGCCCCTGGCCACAGCAGGGGCGCTGAGCCTGTCCCTGCTAGTTGCTGCAGCAGGGTCTGTGTGGCCAGGAAGGCTGGGGCAGGGCGGATTCTGAAGCAGGACCTCGGGATTCCCTCTAGACAGACTCAGAGCCCTGTTTAAAAGTGAATTGGGCAGCGTGGCCTAGAGGCGTATGCCCTTGACCTGGGCAGCCTGGTGTCCAGATTCCAGCTTCTGAACCTCAGGTTTCCTCCTCAGAAAGTCAGCATGTTGTAAGAGTATCTCACTCTGGGTTGTTGGCAGGGTCCACCAGGCAGCCAGTGCAGAGCAGGACGCCTGTCAGGCAGGCGTCTGGAAGTCAGCAGGGCGCACAGGCACAGGTCCTTTTAAAGAAGAACACCAGCCAGTCCTCTTCTCTTCCTTCCCGGCTTGCCCAAGGCACAGAAGTCCTTGAACAGCACACTCTGGCTCTCAGGAGGGTACACTGCCCTGCCAGCATAGACCTCATAAGGACATTCCCCCAGTGTCTAAGGTGTAGAGTTCTGGGCTCAGAACCTGCTGTTAGGAAAGTTGACAGGCCTGTGCCACCACCTTCCTGGCCGCAAGCCTTTGCCGGTGTCCCCAGAGGACAGGGAGGAGCAGCAGGCCTGGTGTGAGCGCGCAGACAGGAAGCCGACAGCGACAGCGCCGCCTCCACCAAGGCCGGCCCCGGCCTCTGCAGGCCTGCTTGCCCAGCCCCGCCCTCTCACTGTCTGCTGCTCCTGCCGCCCTGACCGTCAGCGTCACTCACAGATTTGTTCTGTCCCTCGTCTCCTGACCTGACTAGAACGTAAGCCCTTTTCTTGATGTAACCCGGGTACCTGGAGTAGTGCCTGGGACACGGCACAAAATAAGTATTCATTGAGCAATGAGGATCGGGGTGGTGATGGAGCACGCGCAGGAGAGGTCTGGAAGGCACAAGGCAGCTAGCTGTTCATGAGTTTCCCCTGTAGCTGCCTCTCCCCCGACGGCCCAGGCTGAAACAGGCAGCAGCTGTGGGAAGCCATGTTTGGTCTGTACAAGGCCCATCCTACTTGGTGTCCAGCAGCTCTCCGAGCCTTTCCTGTTTTACAGACGAGGCCCAGAGGTGGGATGAGAATGGAGCCCACAGTCCAGGTGACTGGTGCACTATTCTCTTCACCCAGCTGCCTGTATAACCGATGCCCATATGGTGTCATTCAGCTCAAGTGGGGCTCAAACCATGCAAGTTCCTGGGGATGTACAGGAGGAGGCCCCGCATCGCATGACATTTGCAATCAGATGTGAAACTGCAAGTTGAAACGCGTGGCTTAGCACCATACTCTGTCCCACGCCACAGAATTGCTCGGTCAGTGTAGCGCTTGGATTTCAGGCCACTGAAAGAGTAGCGGCCTGAAGGTCGGCAGTGGGTGTGAGCTGTGTTCAATCAGGTGGCCCGTCAGGTTCGCTTGCGTGTTAACAGTGGCCCCCGCTCTGACTGCTTGTCATGAGCAGGAGCCTCCCACAGAGCAGGGTCACCTTGGGGTGGAGGCCAGACCACGCTTGCCGAGACGACCTGGATCTCTTGGGGTGAGGGCAGGGGAGACTGGGGGCCATGTCGGGCACTTCTGATGCCATCGGCGTTGGTTTGGTCGCCTTGCTGATTTATTTTGTTTTTTGTGGTGGTTTGTGTGATGGGGCTGAGTGGTTGCACATTCTGAGGTTCTCACATCCTCTCCCAGCTCCCTGGATATTCATTCTTGTGGTTTCTAGTTATGGTGATAAGTAGAGGCCTTCCTGGGGGTGTCACCAAGAAAAGAGACGACCGATCATACCACGGCTCTTCCCTGTGCCATTTGTACGTTCCTGCTCCCTCTACATCCCACCCACTTAACCCATCTCTGAGTGTTATTTTAAGCCAGAATCGTCCCTCACGCAGAAGGGAAGTCTGCAGTTGCTCATCAGGAACTTCTCTGGTTTCTGCTGGGCGCCTCCAGTGCCAGAGGGCTGCGAGGAGTTCGGGCTGGTTCTGCGTTTTCCGGATGCACAGCAGCTTCCTGCACCACCCTGGGAGTCTCTCCTACTCTCCTTGACTAGCGTTTAACTAGTCAAGGCTCAAGTATTTGAAGATAAAAATTGTATTCCCTCCCTGAATTTTGCTTCTCTAAGTTAAACTGCCCCAGTTCTTTTCAGATGTTTCAGGACAAGATGTGAAGACTTTCTATCATTGTTTTTATGTTCATATATTCCTTCATTGACATTCATACTTGGGGGCGTTTAAGGTGAGACAGCCACTCTGGAGGGCCCTGTGCTGAGCTCTGGGGATCCAAAAATAAGGCAAAACCCGTGTCCTCTAGAAGCACGTTCTCACAGGAAGAGGTACACAAACAGAACCTTGAAACCTGGTATGGCCAGCGCTGCAAGAAGGAACACCAGGGCTTGGGGCTAGCAGGAAGCCCAGTCTGGGTGGAGGAGGCACATAGAGATGACAGGTATGGCCTGAAGCCCCCCAAGTCTGCTCAGTGGAAGAGGAGGGCGTAGCGTGTACAAAGGCAGGCACAGCGGGCCCATCCCATCTCCAGCTCGGGATATGTGTAAGGGCAGCAGTGGGTCTGGCGTGCTGCCGGACAGGCTTTCTTGTCGCCATCCCAATAAAGCACGTCTCAGACAATGCACCTTTGTTCTGTTGAGGGGACTTAGGGCCAACACTTCCTTAGGCAGTGACGTGGCAGGCTTCTGGGGAGAGTTCTGCTGCCAGACCAAATGAGACCCTGCTGCCCTGGGAAGCCAGGTCCCAGGGACCAGAGAGGAAGCATCCTAGTGTGGGGCACCTGGCTCACCAGCTCTTTGCAGAGCCGAGGTCTGCACCGACTTGCCCCCCCTCTCTCGGGAGGGAACTGCCAGCAGTTCCCTGGCACACAGGAGGTGTGAATACTTTCTCAAAGCAGGCATGTTCTGCATGGAGATAAGCTGGGAAGTAGGAGCATGTGCGGTCGGGTTCATTAGCGTGGCACCAGGAGTCCTTTGGTAGAGGGTTCCCCTGAGACCCATGTCCCAACACCAGAGCTGTGGGCTGCTCCTCCAGCCCCAGATGCACCCCATTCCCTGAATGCACTGTGCAGCCTGGGGGCTGCTGTGCTGGTCCCTCCTTGGCTCGGGTCCCCAGGCCAGTCTCTGCTTGTCCTTCAGCACCCAGCTCAGCTGTCACCTGCTGCCCACCTGGCTTCTCTTTGTGTCTCTGGCCCTCTCCCCTCCTTCTTTGAGCTCTAGAGGCTTGGCATGGGCTTGTCTCATGACTTGTCACATACCGACTTAGCCTGTGGGTAGAGGGTGGGAGTTCCTGTTACCCTGAAAGGCTGTGCAGGACATCCTCTTGTCTTGACCTCGCTCGGTGTGTAGGGCACGTTTTGCTGGGTTGAGTTTCCCAGTATCACAGCATTAATGAATTGAACCAAAACACTGGAACGGGACTGGAAAGGCAAAGGCATGTTATCCTATGTCTTTGATGCTGGGGAATAGAGGAAAGCCATCAGCATCTGGATCCTCCTTTCTGGTCTTGAGGAAGGAGGAGGAGGCGGGACCTCTGGCCCCGACCTCTGCTCACAGCATCTCCTCTCCAAGACAGGCACTGGCGCCGTGACTGCTGGTGCGCAGCCCAGGTGGCCCCTGTCAAGCATAGTCGACAATTTCAAGTATGGATGAGTATGGACCACCTTTATTCTTTTTTGAAATTGTAACGCTACTTAATGTGTTGGGCAGTTGGTGGGTCAAAAGTATTGACAAAACTAGACTTTTCACTCCAGTGAAAATTTGATAGTTTTGTTTATTTGCTAAATGGTGTACTTCTGTAGTAACCTGGGCATGTATTGATAGTAACACAGACCACCCGTACCAGAAATAGGAGCAGCCCAGTTTGGGTGAGGTGGGATGAATGGGGAAAAACCCAAAGCCTGACCCCATAGCCAGTGTTCTCTGGAGATTCACAGTGAAACCATTGCATGATGGGGACTAGGAGAAGGACGGGTGAGGGCTGAGGTCCTTCCTAGTTTTGCTTGTTTGTTTAAAAGAGAGAAGAGGTTTATTCAGGGAGATAAGTACTCCATAGACAGAGTGTGGGCCATCTCGAAAGATGAAAGAGACACCAGGGTACGGGGTTGTCAGTTTTTATAGTGGTGGGTAATTTCATAGGCTAACAAGCGGGAGGAGTATTCCAGCTATTTGTGGAAAAGGGTGGGGATTTCCAGGAATTGGGCCACTGCCCACTTTTTTACCTTTATGGAACTGTCATGGCACCTGTAGGTGTGTCATTTACCTTCCTGATGTGTTTCAATGAGTGTATACTGAAGCTCAGGGTCTAGTGGAAGTAGACTCTTCCGCCATCTTGGACCAATTTGGTTCTAATCAGTTTATGTCGTGTCCTGGGGCTGTGTCATTCTTTTAAAGGTTGTGTCTGGCCCCCTTCCTGTCTCATTCCCCTCTCAGAGATTTTACTCCCATAATCTTATGGGAAGCAGAGGGGCAATGGTCTGCCTTCTGTAGCTGCTTCAGGGCTGAGTAGGGTCATTGACCCTGCTTATCAGGGAGTAAAAATCTCTAGATGCCTGATCTAGGGGGTCCCAGGGGTTGGGGGACGGGGGCAGCTTCTTGCTTTGAGTTGGTATGGGCTGGAATCCTCGCATAGCCATCATCTTGATGTGGAACTGTTGTAACTGCTTCCCTAGCCTTTCTATGAATCTTTTTGAAGATGAAGCACTTTTGTAACAGCGTCAGAGTACAATAACTGTCTATAAATGACAAAAGACTTAAAAGGCCGGACTTCCCTGGTGACACAGTGGTCAAGACTCCGTGCTCCCAGTGCAGGGGGCCCACGTTCGATCCCTGGTCAGGGAACTACATCCCACACACATGCCGCAACTAAGGAGCCCACCTGCCACAACAAAGACCCGGCGCAACCAAATAAATAAACTAAATAAATATTAACAACAACAACAACAACAAAAGGCTTAAAAGGCATGGTTAAACATCTGATTACAGTGTAATTGATAAAGAAGCTTGGTTATTGTTGTGACATAACAATATTTTAAGGTAACAACTAGAACTCTAGTTTTATACCAGGACATACCCAAATTTTAGAGACTTTATATAATTTTTAGAATGTCTATATTAATAACATTCATCCATACAGTATATTTTTAAGTAGCTTTATGGCTCGTGTGATAATGCTTTCTATGTAATTCAGCATACTAAATAATACTAGTTTGGGACTTCACTGGTGACCCAGCAGTTAAGAATCTGCCTTCCAATGCAAGGGACGTGGGTTCGATCCCTGGTCGGGGAACTAAGATCCCACATGCCACGGGGCAACTAAGCCTGTGCAATGCACCTACTGAGCCTGTGCACCCTGGAGCCCACCCAACACAACTAGAAAGAAGCCTGCGCTACAACGAAAGATCCCACGTACCTCAACTAAGACCCAACGCAGCCAAATCAATATTTTTTTAAAATAAATAATACTAGTTAAATATTTCTCTCTGAGACGCCTCAGGAGCCCTCTAAAGCATCCCAAAGTTAGCTGAAAGTCAAAAGAACTTTGATTACCATTTGAATTTGGGAAGTTTGTCAAAAAGTTTTAATTAAAACACTTGATCAAGTGTAAGATCATCGGTCTCTGTGAGACAATACTAATTTCTTAACCAAAGTTACAAGAGATCTCAAAAACAAATACAGATCACTTAAAGACAATCTGTTATCAAAAGCGACATTCCAAGAAAACTTTGTTCTCTTAACAGAAAGAAAAACCAAATCCAAGTCTTACCTTAGCTTACTCCCAACCAAATCCATTTACCCAACTAAATTCAATCCAATCTTAGAAAACCCTGATCGTGCGTAACTCTTTTCAGTATTTTTTTCATTCCTCACACCTTTTACTGAAAACACATATCTTAAATTTTGTTTTTTCCACATTGAGTTATTTTTCTTGCTGACAAATTTGCAATAGATACAAGGTCTAGTAAACCTAGGTTCAACAGAAGTATTATACTTAACATTGATGACTCTAAAGACATGTCTATATTAAACCAACAAGCTTAAGCCACCTTCAATACCGGATATCAGTTTAGTACTAAATATTCTCCAGATGACATGAACCTGAAATTCATTCTGGCCAGATTATTTTCTATTTCTGAGCATTTATATAAATGCTTAATTTCCTTTAAGTCAATTCAATAGAGCTCTTTTACGAATTAATTTTTGGCAATACCACACATCTACAACACACATATAGATACAAATGAACACACAAACACAGAGGCCTCGTAGTTCCCATTCCAAAATTTCAGCCATGAGTCAGGTACAGCAATGTAAAATCCATCAGTCTATAAAAGAGGTTGGATTAAAATTGGGTTTCTGAAAAAAAAAAAAGGGTTTCTGGCAGATGGAACAAATCAAGCTCACTTATCTAGATGGCTAAACCCTTTCTACTAATATTTATGGAAGGTGTTTAAGATTTTTATTTGTCCTTGGCAAGTTCCAAATTATTTATGCCCCTTTTCAAAATTTGCATTTTAAAAAGATGGCAGAGGGACTTCCCTAGTGGTCCATGTTTATGACTTCGCTTTCCAGCGCAAGGGGTGTGGGTTCCATCCCTGGTCGGGGAGCTAGGATCCCATATGCCTTGCGGCCAAAAAATGAAAACATAAAAAACAGAAGCGATATTGTAACAAATTCAATAAAGACTTTAAAAATGATCCACATCAAAAACTCCTTAAAAAAAAAAGATGGCAGAGACAAGAGTTGCTGGTAGGACATTTGCATCTCACAGGCACAGGCATGTTCCTCCTAGGTTTCCCCTTTGTTTAATACTTACAAGCCTCTTAAAATAAATAGGGAAGGTTTTGGGAGTGGTAAAAGGATTAGTGGGTTTTGGATTATTTTTGGAGCCACACCTCGGTTCCTGTAAAGACTTGATTTGTAAGACAAGGACAGTTTTTTGTTTGTTCTTTTAAAGAATTGGGTGGCTACCTCAGTGATATTGAAGGACTGATATACCCATTCACTTATGTTGGAATGTTTTACTTTTCCTTATCTAGCTTAGGGGAGAAGCCCTCCCCCAAAATCCCTATCAGGTATGGTTAGTTTAGTCAGAACAGTGGCCTCACATTTTGGTAATCTATTTACACACAATTTTGGGGATCCTCCCTGGGTTTAAGAAATTTTTAAATTATGGCCCTCAGTCCGGCCTTTGAGGAGGCTTTCCTATAACCTCACGTGATCCCATTTTTACAGATAGCTGGACAATTTTTAGCCCAATTTTTTCACTCATTCCATTCCTATTCTGTAGGCACCCTCGGCTTGAATTTTATAAGCACACACAGTGGAGGCATTCATGGCATTACAGTGTCCAGATTTGCCCACTCAAAGGAAAAGTGATACTGGGAGTCTGGGAGCGGGGGAATGCAGAAGAAAGCAACCTTTGGTTCTAGCACTGTGAACCAGTTCAACAGCCCGTAGTTTTAAAACTTGGATGGGGTGGAATGGAGACCTCCTCTCACTTGGGACTGAAGCACGCTCCCCTGGCCAAGAGTAATTGTTTTTCTTGGTGGATGCCTGGAATTTAGTAAGCAAGTCCATTTCCCAACAAGGGAATGGGGCACTCAGGCATGAGCAGCACTTGGTTTGGGGCTTTCCATCAATCCCCGTTATCTTACAGGATTAGGAGGACAGGGGTCCAGGGAAATTAGCACAGAGTAGGCAGTCTCCATATCTAATAAGAAAATACCTTTCCTACCTGCCGCGTCAAGGGTTACCCAAAGCTCCTCCGGAGAAGTGACCATGTGTCACTGGGGAGCTGGGGAGGGTCCCGGGTCCCCAGCCCTGTCAGTCTTTGGTCCTCTCAGCCATCGTTGGTCTGAGAGCCCCGAGTCCCCTTCGGCATTGGGGGCAGTCCCGCTTCCAGTGGCCCTTTTGATCTATCGTGCAGGGCCCTGGTGGACTTTTCCCATACAGGGAGCATTCGTTCTTCCGGTGGCCCTCTTATCCACACTTAAAACAGATCCTTCCTCAGTGAGACAGTGGCTCTGATCCAGGCTTCCTGGATCCTGTCCTCACCATGGGTCTTTGCAAGGGTGAAAAACCCTGAGATGGTGCAGGGGTTAGCACCTCTGCCAGTAACTGTGCTGTTTGCTGTTGTCCCTGAATCCTTTTTGTCTCTTAAACCCTATCTGTATTGTTAAATATTCCGAACGCGAAATCCATGAGCTGATTTATGGGGGTCTGGGGTCTCCAGCTCCCCAGATGGGGCATTAGGGGTAAATGGTCTGGAAGACTGTGGCCCCCTCAGAATTGGGGGAGGTAGGAGTACCTGGTTGTGGACCCCAGGGAAGTGGACTCATAAGGGGTCATCTAAAACATCAGGCTCCCGTGGGGGAAGAAGGCACTTGGAAAGGGGTGTGAGCCAGGCACACCCGGCAGGAGTTCTTTAGACCTGGATTATGGAATAGGGTCATGAACATTTGGATGGATGGGACTTCCCCTCCATTTACCTTTCTTTTTTTTAAATAAATTTTTATTTTATTTATTATTTTTGGCTGCGTTGGGTCTTCGTTGCTGCGTGCGGGCTTTTCTCTAGTTGTGAGCAAGGGCTACTCTTCGTTGCAGTTCGCGAGCTTTTCATTGCAGTGGCTTGTCTTGTTGCGGAGCTCGGGCTCTAGGCGCATGGGCTTCAGTACTTGCGGCTTGCAGGCTCTAGAGCTCAGGCTCAGTAGTTGTGGCGCACGGGCTTAGTTGCTCCACAGCATGTGGAATCTTCCCGGACCAGGGCTCGAACCTGTGTTCCCTGCACTGGCAGGCAGATTCTTAACCACTGCACCACCGGGGAAGTCCCTTTCCTTTTGCAAAATAAGTCCAGCTGCAAGATGGATTATAATTTAATGACCCAAATTTTTTTGCCAGGTCTCTTGGTCCCCTAGTTCGTACTGGGGCCATGCAGTATTGCAAAATAAAATTAATTTCCTTTTTTTCTTAAACCATCTTAAGTTTTCCCCAACTAGCTAATAATATGCATCCTAGCAGAGAGTCCTTCGGGATGCTTGTAGTTGCCCCCATTTTTTATTGGGATGTCTTGACATGACAGGGGTCTGATTGATCCTGGCCAGATGGTAGTCATTTGTTCTGGCATTCTCCCAGTGTCAGCAGTCAGGTCCCTGAGAGCCACCAGCCAACCTGAAATCTGCCAGGTTGGTTAGCCTGAGGACGCCCCTTGGATTAGTTAAGGAAAGGAACAAGAGTCCCAGGACCTAAATCCTTCAGAGACGGAGGGAGGAGACCTAGGCCCTGAGCCAACTAAACAGGTTAACTTTATCACTGAAACAAAAGAAAGAGAAACAGATAGAGCCGGGGGCCTCCAAGGAGGCTCAAGGACCAATAGACAGTCCAGGAAGTCAGGAGAGGAGGATATAAGAGGAATCCAGGATAGGAGGGAAGGTGTGCGGCCACACACTTCCTCAGAGAGGCTCGTAAGCCCACTGAGAAAGGTGCTCGCCCGCTACCTCTGCTCAGGGGTTGATGAAGTCCGCCTGTGACCCCCACAAGAGAAGTGCTCGCCCACACTTCCGCTCAGGGGTGTCTGGGCTCCCCACGAGATGTGACCCTTCAGAGGGAGCATGACGCCCAGCTTGGTATCAGTCGACGAGGGGGTTGAAATAAGGAGCATACTGAGTGGGACCAGGAAGGTGCACAGCAGGCTGAGTGCGGACGTGCAGAGGGAGCTCTGGGTCGGACCGGACCGGGATGGCGGATGGGAGCAAGTCTGGGGGTGTTGGCGCCACTGCCGGCAGTCTCTGCTCACGTGTGTCCCATCCTGACTGAGTGCACGCTGGCTGGGAGGGGCCCAAAGCCAGGCTGTTTCTAGAGCCATTGGTCTCAGTTCCAAGTAAATTCCTGGGCCAGCAGGCACCAAGCCAGGCCTGACATTGCAGTGGGATGAGTGTGTAGCCAGGCAGGACCCCGCCCCAGTCCCCAATGCCAGGTCAGGAGTGATACTGGCTGTCACACGTGTGCACCAGGTTAAACACTCGAGGGTGTTCCACCCGCCGGGCTTGGGTGCCCCTTGTCTGAGGTGGCCTCTGAAGCGTTTTCCCTGCAGCCCCGGATGCCGCGAGAGTGTCTTGGAAATGTGCTCCTCTAGCTGTGCAGTTGCGTGCCAGGCTCAAAGCCAGGGTTTTGCTACGAAAGCAGAAGGGGAGAATGCACAGAGATTTATCAGCAACAGGAGGGGCTGGAAGGAGCACTCTTAACCTTTCTGGGTGTTCAGCTTAATTATCTAGGTTGAGCCTTAGATTTTGACAAGACCCCAACTCTGGGAAAGTTGTGCAAGTTAGAACTTCTGAAACCAAGCAGAACATCTTCACTTCTCTGTGTCTTTAGCAAAGCAGAACCAGCTATACAAAGACAGATTTGGGGGAGAAAGGTAGAGAGAGTCCAGATGCTGGGAATGGATCCCTGCAGAAAGCCTCTAGCCAGACTTGGGAACAGGGATTTTTGTCATCCAGTTCACATGTGAAAAGCCTCAACCCTCAGCAGGGTCAAAAAGCCTTGCTTCTGCAAGCTGAAATTCTGTCCCCTGTTCACTGGAAACCTCAGAGGCAGCAAGATGACTTCTTGCCAATGAAAAGATGTTTTCCTTTGTTACCTGTGGAGTGAGTACATGTGTGCCCCCAAGGGCGCTTTATGGGCTTTGGTGTAGGCACCAAGCAGCTCCAAGGAGAAATGCAGGATGAAGGACCTTCCAGGCAACTGCCACCAGTTCAGCTACTGATAAGAGCAGCAGGTCCTGCACACTGGACGTCTGAGATGTTCGGAAAGGTCAAAGAGCAGTGAAAAGAGCCCAGGACTTGGAACTGGGTGGGCTCGCTGGTGCTGACCCCTGAGCCAGTTCACTGTTTCCACCCCAGGGGTGGGGAGAGGCTCACCCAGAGCAAATGGGGGTGGTGGCGGTGAAGCCCAGCAGCCCCAGTGGTCTCCCACCAACCGGGACACATTAGAGTGTTTTTTTTAAACCACTCAAAAAAAGAATTTGTTTCAGCTATTTATATAAGTAATATGTGTTCACTGTAGGAAATTTGGAAAGTAAAGTATAAAGAAGGAAATCACCTGTTACCCCACCACCCACAGCTGACTACTGTTGTTCGGGATTTTTCCATACGTGTTCTGTGTGGGATCCCAAGAGTACAAGCTGTTGTATAACCTGCTTTTACACTTCTGCTTTTTTTCATCATGTCACCGTCTCACTGAGCTCCCCACGTTGCTGTCGATGCCCGCGTGGCGCCACATCGAGGGAGGGAGGTGGCCTGGTTTTTTAACAACCCTTTATCGTTGGAGTCCTGACCAGCTCTTCCCTGTTCTAAGTGACTGCATCACTTCATTATCTCTGTAGGGCAATGGTTCTCGAAGCAGCTGAGGGCCAGTTTGGCCCCCCCGGGGACACTTGGCAATGCCTAGGGACATTTTCTTTCCATTGTCGCAGTCGGGGTGGGTGATACTGCGGCATCTGGAGGTTGGAGGCTGGTGATAGTGCTGAGCACCCGCAGTACCCGGGGACCGCCCCCCTCCTCCCGCCAACCGGCTGTCGGTGGAGAAGTCTCTTGGCTGGGCCCCGGCTGCGTCACAGGTGTGATGCTCTCACTGGTGCTGGTCGGTGTCCTCCATCGAGACAGTGAGCGAATGCGAGTGTGTATTGTCATGTGGCGGGGCATTTCTTAGGCCTTCCGTGTTTGACCGTGGTTTCAGGAAAATTAAAACCACCGTGTTTAGAGGTCTCTTGAATCCAGAGGAAAGGGGGAGAGGTTGTAGGGACTGTGGCTGAAGGGTCCATGGGCTGCTGAGCAGAGGTGCCCTTGCTGAGTGTATAGTCAGCTCTGTCTTGTCCTAAAAAAGAATTAATGCAGCTTACAGCTTACAAGCGTGCATTCAGTACAGCCAGGTAAAATAAATGAGAAATAAAGTGAGAAGTAAAAGTGAGGCAAAGGGAAAATGGGGGGGAGGAAAACAAGCGGCCTAGGGGAGCAGCAGTGGGTTTGAGATGGCGTAGCTCTGAGCCTGTGGAAGACACTTCCCCCCAGGGTCCCAGGGAGCTGTGCCTGCCCTGCTCGCTTGACCAGGTTTCCGAGAGCCCATGTGCTGTGTGTGCCCCACCCCAGCTGCGGGCGAGGGCAAGAGGGCGAGGCTTAGGCCACTCCAAGGGAGTTGGCTTCCCTGCACCAAGCCCTGAGAGGCCTGCGCAGGTGGTGAAAGGGAAGTGTTGGAACATTCTCTTATCAGGAAGTGACATGCCTGCCTGAGCAGGGACCTCAGGTACCCGTGCACACGGGAGGGTGGCTTCGGGACAGTCATTCCTGAGCCTGCACCCCTGGGCTCAGTCCAGGTGGTGGTGAGGGGGCCTGAGCAAGGAGGAGGTCCTTCAGCTGGAGGGAACACGGGCAAGGGCCCCGGGGTGGGCGCGGGCAGACGGGCCAGGAACCCTGCTGGCCCCTCGGATGGTAGCGACACAGCCAGACTGGGCAGCTCCTGCACCAGCTCGGGGAGGCCACCCACTGTTCCCGCTGTCTCCTGAGCTGCCCTCAGCCTCCCCTCTGCAGGGCGAGGCCTTCACAGAGGAGGGGCACACCTCCTGTGCTCGTCACAGCCCTTTTTACCCTGAGTCTCCAGATTCTACTAAGCACTGTCTGGCCTGGCCCAGCCCACACTGGCTGGAGGGGGACAGTGGCTGGAGGAGGAAGCTGAGAAAAGGGGCCCCCTGCCTGATGTGAGCCCCTGACCTGGACCTTCATGGCAACAGGGCCAGCCCAGAACTGGCCTCTGGCCCCCAGGCCAGTCAGGGACCCCAAGAGGGGGTGCAGAGACCCCTTCCCTGCCAGTCTTCTGCACCTGGGGGCCTGCCCCCTTATGCCCAGCCTATCCAGGTGTTCACTCACCCAACCTCTGGGCCCATGCCCCCTTCCCTGGCAAAGGCTCCTGAGAGCCCTCCCCAGCCTGGACACCGCCTGGATGGGCCCCTCAGACCAAGCCTGGCCACTGAGGAAGATGCCAGGGCGCACCTCCTCCTCCACTGCTGCCCCACCAACCTGCTTGTCCTGGGCCTCGGGGTCTGGGTTGACAAGCTGCCCCTGGGACGTGAGCGCCCACAATCCTTAATGGGCAAGACTGCCCAGTCCAGGGCGCGGAGGCCATGCCTGGCTTCTCCCAGGTGCAGGATAACCTCAGGAGGACTGTGTGGCTGATGCATGGGGAGTTGGGCATTGCAGACCCCGATGGGGTTGAGGAACGGGAGGACAGAGGCGGCCCTGGCCAGCAGGTGGCAGCACAGACTGTCCGCAGAGCTGAGGAGCTGGCGAAGGAAGACGAGCCCAGGACCCTGGCTGGCTCACCCGTCCCACCCAGGGTGCCCACCCATGGTGGGACCCCCAAGTGAGACCAGATGGGGACAGCAGCAGCCGGGAGGTGGCTGGGAAACAGACCAGAAGGCCATGTCCCAAACAGCCCCAACCTCCTTCCTGCTCAGGGACCCTCTGGTGGGGACCTGCCATGGGAGGCCCTGGGACTGGGCACCTGAGGGTCCTGGAGAGGAGGCTGCAGGGAGGAGGGGGACTGACGGGGCCCTGGGGCTTCCTGGAAGGGGCTGGAGGGCTAGGCTAGGGGCGAGCGAGGGGACAGTTCAGCCTAATGGGAAGCTGGGAGGGAAGGAAGGGGAGGAGAGACATTATTTAGGAGATGGAGTAGGTGTTGAGGTGGGAGAGGGAGCAGCTGCCTGCAAGAAGAGGAAAAGGGTTTGGGGGAAAAAGGTACCAAGTTTCTGGGCTCCTGCCCTCCCCCCCAGCGTCCACAGCTCCCCCAGGCTACAGGATGGGGCTAAGCAAAGTGCCAGGCTCCACGCCCCAGGCCCCAAAATCCTTTCGATGCTCAGGCTGGGGCTCTGCCACCGCGGAGCTCCTCCCCCTTCTTGTCCCTCCCCCACCAGCCCACCCCAGGCCTGCAGGGAAGCCAAGCAGACAGGATGGCGGAGAGGCTCATGGAACAGGACTAGGTGGGTACAGCAGGGTGCCTGCCTCCTGGTTACTGCTGTCCCAGCTTACAGTGAAGCGCAAAGGGTAGACCCAAGACTCAGGCCTCAGAGCCTGGCTGCTGAGCCCTGGGCTGCCCCTGGAAAGGGGAGGCACCACTCAGACTTTGGGCAGGCCAAAACCCTAGTTTATTTCAGCATCAGCAACATCTCAACCATCACAAAAATAAACTCTACCAAGGGCAACAGAAGTCTCTACAGCAAGGCTAAGGGCTCAGCCGCCAAACGGCGAGCCTCAGGGGTGCATGGTGGGCACTGCCCGGACAATAAGTTAGGAAGCAGCAGGGCTGGAGGTGGTGGCAGATGCAGGCCAGGGCTTCACTTCTGGGCAGGCACGAGGTCATCGATGGCCTGGCCCTGCTCCAGCCGCTGCTCCATCTCGATGAGCAGCTTCACGCCGTCCACCACCATCTGCACCAGCTCCACCTCCGAGAAGCCCAAGCGGTCTGCGTTGGAGACGTCAAAGATCCCGCCCACGGCAGCCGTGTCCACACCGCCTGGGGAGACAGCCAGGTCAGCAGGGCTGGGGGGGTGCTGCCCCGGCAGAGAGGGGTGCCTGCAGGCCCCCCACCCCACTCACCTGTGCCTCGCTTCTGAAGCCGCAGCCGCTTGAGCACCTCCGGGAACTTCTCGTGCTTGCCCAGGTGGGGCAACTTGATGTGCACCCCTGCCCGCAGCCCTGTGCCCAGGTTAGACGGGCAGGTGAGGATGTAGCCCAGGTGAGGGTTCCACATGAATTCGTAGTTCTTGGACTTGAAAAGCGTTTCAATCTGGAGGTGGAGGTGTGACAGGGGAGGCCTGGCTGAGACACCCCCCAGGGGACCAGCTGAGACCCGGGAGCCCCCCGCAGGACCCTGAGGCAACTGACACCTGGACTCCCCAGGAGGTTAATGGGGCACCTACATCTCTGCCTGAACCAGGGGGCCTGGCCCTGCCCACTCCCTGGCACCCAGCCCCCACTGTGCCAGCCCAGGTTGCGGGGGCCAGGCCTGACCTGGGTGAGGCCATTGCAGAAGCGGGTGAACACCTCCTTCATGTTGCCCCCCTTCTGCATGGAGATGACCCGCAGGTGGTCCTCCTCGTTGATCCACACCAGGAAGGTCTTATTGTCATTGTGCCTGGGGGAGGGGCACAGTCAAGCCTCCTCCCTGGACTGTGGTCTCAGGGCACATCCAGAAAAAAAACTCTAGGGGGTCCCCAGACCGGAGGCACTTCCCAGGTCCCTGGGGTACTCATCCCAGCTGTATCCAGGACTCCAGCCCCGTCAACAGACTGGGGGCACGGAGGGAGGCCAGGACAGCTCAGAGGGGACAGAAAGAGAGGCCTGAGCTGCTTCCCCAGCTTGCCCATCAGGTACTGTGTGGTCCCCCCCACCAAGGGGATAAGGGGCAGAGGCAGCCAGCACAGCCCCCCTACAGGGGGATGCGCTGTAGCTGGGCGCGGAAGCCCCACGATACACGCACAGTGTGAACAGGAGCTTGTAAGCCCTCCTCCCCCACCGCCCACTCGAGGAAGCGTCTGCGTCACCCAGCACCTGACTGACTCCCCGCGGGGAAGCGGGTGGGAAAGGAGAGAAAACAAGTAGCTCCAGCTCCCCAGAGGGGGGTGGAAGAGAAAAGCCAACACGACTGGTCCCCCACCTCTAAGATCCTGAGAGGCTGAGGCCTCTACTAGCCGGGGTCCTTCACTTACCTGCGAGGTCAAGGTCACCTGCGAGGAGGCCTGGGTAGCACCAAACCCATCCCAGGAGCGCGGCCCCTCCCTCTTCCTCCTCAGCCTCGCCAGGGAGAGGACCAAGCCAGGGAGAGGACCAAGCGGGGGAGTGGGGACCCGCGGGAGGGGGGTTGGGGAGTACGCACCAGATGCCGCGGGCATCCGGCCAGTCGCGGGCCATGCCCGAGGCCAGCAGCAGGGGCGACACGGGCTTATCGAAAAGGAAGTGGTCGTCGATGAGCTGCTGCTGTTCCGCCTCGGTCATGCTTTTGAGCGCATAGTACCTCCCCGCCAGGTCACCGTCCAGGCTCGACAGGGCTGCGGAGGGGCGCGCTCAGGAGGACAAGCGGGTGGGCTCCTGTCCCACACCGCCACCACCCCTAGCGACACGGATCCGCCCCACCTCCCCGTGCCCGCTCGGCTTGGCTGGAGTCCAGTCCTCCCGGTCTGGGCGGCGGGCCGAGCCGGTGACCCGGCCCAAGCCGACCCTCGCCGGGCCCCAGGACGCTGTAGGCGCGGGGCTGGGCCTCGGTCCCTCCGGGAAACCGGAGCCAGAGCGCAGATAAGAGCGCGGCGTCGGCGGCTCGGGTGACTAGTAAACAAGCCGGCAGGGGCCGGGACCGGGAGTGTGGCCCGGCCGGCCCGACCCTTACCTTCGACGGCGAGCTTCTCGATGGCGCGGCGCTCCCCGCGGCTGCAATGCGGGGGGAGGCAGAAGCCGCGGATGCTGCGGCCCGTGCGCACCCGCGAGCTCAGCACGTAGTTGGGGTCCAGGTCGTCGCCGCCCTGGGGGCCAAGCAGAGGTGAGCTCCGGGAGACCCCTCCCCAGGCCGACCCGCCGCCCCGGGCCGCCCGGCACCTGCAGGTTGTCGGGGTTGAGGTCGGTCTTGTGCTCGTCTGTGGGCTTATAGCCGCCGTGCCGATCCTCAATGATGGGGTCAAAGAGCTCCTTGAACACGTCGTACGACTCCTCATCGCCAGCCACGCAGCCCACGGTCATGATATAGGGGTGGCCTGTTGGGGGGGCGCGGAATGGGGACAGTGACGTCACTGCCAGGCCTCAGCGAGCCGCTGAGGACCCTACCGCTGTGCGCGGGAAGAGGGCGCCCGGACTTTGGCCCGAGGGGGGGACTGGCATGGGGAGGGGGGACTCAGCGCGGATACGGCGCTGGCACCCTGACCCCGGGACTGGTGTGCGCGTACCTGGGTTGTCCACGCCGGTCTGGATGACGTCGTCCAGCGTGAAGCCGCTCGGCGTGCTCTTAGCGCGCAGCTCGGCGTACAGCTCGGGGGTCAGTACCTTGGCCATGTGATTGTTGTGGCCACTGAGGTCGGGGTACTCGTCCTCGGCCGGGAAGCGCAGCTTCAGCGTGTTGTGGCTGTTGGAGAAGGGCATGGCGGCGGCGGGCTGCGGGGAGACGCGGGGGTCAGCGGGCACCCGAGGCTCCGGGCCTCCTGGGAACCTGCTCACCACCCAGGGACCCGGGCACCGGTCGCCCGGGACGCGGCCAAGGTCAGCGGGGTCGGCACTGCGCGCAGGGGGCTACCACATCGCCCAGGACCCCCGGCCTAGCTGGCGCGCCCGCTCCAGGCGGCGGGCCCCGGCGTGCCGGGAGCGCGCGACGCCGCGGCACCCGAGCCCCCTCCATGCGCAGCGCCCCTGCCCCGGTGCCCCGCTACCCACCCCCACACCCCCGCCCTCGGGCCCACTCACTGAGCAGCCGGGCAAGGGCGGGGGTTCTCGGTCGGTCGGCAGCTCAGGGCGCGGCGCAGGCGAACAGCTGCCGCTCCGCGCTCCCGCGGCTCTTAAGGGGCGCGACGCGGGCCTCCCATTGGCCGCTATTTATAGCCCATTCATTCCATTGGGCCGCGCTACGGGGTGGTGCCGTCGCTTTGTCCGCCGCCCGCAGCCCCCCGCAGCCCCCCCACCCCAGGCAGCCCACCCCGACTATCCCCTCGCCGGGACCCCGCGCAGCCCGCCTACCCCACCCCACGCCCGCCCAGGATCCCGAAGCCGGAAGACATTCTGGATTCCCATCCCCCGCCCCCCCAGCCTGCCTCCGAGCGGGAAACCGAGGCAGGAGGGCCACCAGGCCCTTGAGGACGCTCGGGCTTGTCTGCACCATGGCTCCTGCCCTCCCTCGTCTTGCCTGTCCCCGCGGTGGTTGCGGCGAGGGGCCAGGCGAGGGCGTCCAGGGCTTCCACAGCAGGTACTGCCAGACCCCCGCCGCCCCCCCTTCTCCCGCCCCGTCCGAGCTGGCCCCGAGCCGCCGACCTTCTCCAAGGTGCCCGGGCGGTCTTGGTGCAGCGCGAAGGCGCTCCGGAGGCCTGGCTGCGGCCCAGCCCGGCGGCACCCTTTGTGCCTTGACCTTGGGCAAGTCCCCGGGCTTTGGGGCGTCTGAGCCAGACACCCCGGGCCCAGCCCCTCCTGGTTGATGCGGAAATACTCTGGCTTTGCCGGGGAGTGCACAGTCTCAGAGTCCCCAGACCCCAGGCCTGTGCCTTCTCTGCAGGGGACAGGTTCATCTCCCCACCCCACCCCCAAAGGCAGTCCTCGGAGACTTTTGGCAAAGACTGGAGGAAATGCTAACAAACAATAAGCACATGTGAGATTTAAAAAAAAAAAAAAAGACACTAAAAATCAGAATCACGCAAGTTAAAATAACGACTATGCCTTCCACTAGCCCCAGCACACCCAGACTGGCAAAAAAAAGAAAAGATTGATACCAGCCAGTGTTGGCTATGGGTTGGAATGTGGGGAGACAGGCATTCACACGCTGCCTGCAACTGTGAATTGCTACATCTTTTTAGGAAAGTAATTTGGCAGTATCTATTAAAATTTTAAATGTTCATACTCCATGACCCAGCAATCACACTTCTAGGAGTCCAGCCTATAGACAGTCTCATTTCTCTTTGCAGATAGACCAAGAGATGTGTAGTAGGAGAAACAAACACAAACAAACCCGGATATAACACGATGCCCATCACTTGGGGCCTGGCTGGGGGTAGGGAAGGCATCTCCCCAGTGTGGAATATTATACAGCTATTAAAAAGCGTGAATTGGAGCTTGTGTGGTTGAGGTCCATCATATGTTGCTTTGTGAATGAAGCAAGGAAGGGGGAATACCCTTATCTATGTGTATATTTAACAAAATCCCTCCAGGACTGCACAGTGTGCTCTGTGGGCAGCAAGGTGAACCCTGCTGCGGCTGCTGCGAGAAGACTGGCTGTGAGCAAGCAGCTAAGTGAACAAAATGTCATCCGGAGATGGGAGGAGATGGGTCCTGTGGAGGCTGGGGCAGAGCGGGCATTGCAGCGTGTTTGGTGCCTCTGCGGAGTGGGCGCTGGAGCAGGGGGCGAGCATGGGCCTCTGCCTCTGCCTGTGCGCTCTGTCCCCTGAGGTTACTGCGGACATACTCCTGCCTCTTCTCTTGCTCACCTTGGCGTGTTCTGACCTGCTCGCAGTCAGCATTTTTCAGACCCATGAAACAAGCCAAGGTAAAAAGGCAAATGGGTCTGGATTGGCCAGACAGCAGGTGTCCCTTAAGCCTGAAATTCCTGCATTCTGTGCCCCCTGCAGCCCCTTCCCCTAATTTTAGAAATATCTGCAGCTGCCTTTCCCAATTCTCCACCCCAAAGGCCTGATGGGCTCAAGTTTCTGTTTCTAGAAACAGAGCTGCTGGTCCTGGAGGCCTATTGGGCTTTCAGACCCCAGCGGGTGGAGGGGTGGCATTCAGGGCCTCCTCTTTGTCTGTAGCCTCTGCAGCTTCACAGAAGGCCCCCCTCCCCTACCCTCAGGCCACCAAGGGCCTGACCAACTTGAGAGAACGGGGGCAGGAAAGGACCCCTGCTCCCCTTTCTCTCCACAAGCAAGGTCCACACTGGAGAGGTGAAGTCCAGAGGCTTGGGGTCTTGCGCAGGGCCAGGCCCTAGGGATGCTCCTGCCTGGGGCTCCAGCAATCCTCAGCCTTTGGAGATGAGTGTTTTGTCCTAGTTTTGCAGATGAGCAAAGGGAAGATCAGAAGGTGCGTGATGGGGGACCGGGTCGGAGGTCTGGCAGTCCCTCGGCGGTCCTGGAGCGACTGGCCCTGTGCTAACCTGAACTGGGGCCCACCCTGAGGACCCCCGGCTGGCCAAGTCTGGGCTGGACTCAGTCTGATAGCGCACATGGTCAGCAGCTGTGATGGGGGAAGTGGGGAGGGGGCCTTTGAGGCCTTTAGACCCAAAAGTCAGGGTGAGGCCCCCCACCAGGCAGGGGCTGCTTGGGAGCCTGGGTGATCCCAAGCAGGGGAGCAGGAAGGGGGCCAGGAGGGTACCGGCCTCCACCTCATCAGGAAGAACACTGCCCCCAGCTACACTTGCCCTCGTCTGTGGACCCTCCACTCTCCCTAGGGCCCACAGGAGCTGGTTTGGCCGCGTCCAGGCAAGAAGCTGGGTGACATCACCAGGCCCATTTATGGTCCAGGTTTCTTGGAAATCACACCTGGTTATAAATTAACCACCTGGCCCTGGAGGGGGTGGGGAGCCTCAAAGGAGTCCCTGGCCTTTCATCCACAGAATATGACCCCGCTCAGCAGGGCAGGCACAGAGCTGGGCAGGTGGAGGTGAGCCAGGTAGGAGGGCAGGGCCAGGATCCAAGCAGGGGACGCGAGGCCATCCTCAGAGTCTGTGCTCAGAGTGCAGCCAGGGTGGGCATTGCTTCCTCCTGGTGCCCTGCCCCTGAGCTCCGCAAAACCCAAAGGGGAAGTTAGTCAGGATCAGAAAAGGGGCAGGGGCTGCTTTGTGGTCACAGAGCATGGTGGGGCAGGAGACTGAGCTGGTCAGGGAAGAGGAGACCTTGGGTCACCTGATCCCTGCCTGAGAAGAAAGCAGAGCAGCCTCCCCCAGTGGGCATCCTCAGGGTCTCCCTTTCCTCCAGGGCCTACTTCCTGCCAGTTCCCAGCTTTCTTCAAATCTGCCACTAGTTCTCTGAAGCCAAGTTTACTGGCTTTAAATCCCAATCCCACTTTGGACACATTGGCTGTGTGATCTTACGCAAGTTACTTGACCTCCCTGAGCCTCAGTTTCCCCATCTGTAAAGTGGTGGTCCCTCTCTCACAGGATTGTGGGGAAGACTCAATGTGATGACACTTGACTGGGCTCATACAGTATCAGTTCTTTTTTGGGGGGGGGCCCAATATATAAACTCTGCCCTGGGCAAAGTACCCACCTGACCTGGCTAATCAGTTGGTGCTTGAGGACTTAGGCTGATGGGGCGGGCTCAGATGGACAGCCCTGGGAAGGCTGCTTGGAGGAGGGGGCAATGGAGGAGCTGGCCAGCCAGCCACAGAAAGGCCAGTGGGAAGTTGGGAGCCCTAATTTAGGCTCTCAGTAGGCACTCAGCCGCTGAGTAGCTGCAAGCCTGGGGAAAAGGAACCCCCATGAGAAGTGGAAAGTTGAGATCTCCCAGGTCAGCGAATAGGGGGTGATTCAGGCTGGTGCAAAGTCACCTGGAACAAAGGTTGGTGAGCTGTGGATGGAGCTGGGTTGTCTCAGTGTCGAGAGCAAGAGGCAAGGGGACAGTGATACAGCCACACAGGCAGCTGGTGGCCAGAGCACTGGCCCCACAGGGACAAGAACCCACAGAGAATGGGAGGCCACCAAAGGCCCCTCACCTTCTTCCTCTGGGGCTCCAAGACCCAGGCCCATTCAGGGCAGGGGCATGGAGGGGCTGAAGCTAGGCACCTGGGTCTCCATCATGGGCTCTGTGGTCCACAGACACCCTCGCCAGTCCTGGCCCCAGAGGAGGGAGAGTTCAGAGTGCCTCACAGGTTGGCAGGGCTCTGGGAAGGGACTGGCTCTGTAGGGCCTGGCTACTCCCATTTGCCCAGGGTGGAGCAGCCTGGGCCTGGGAAGTGTGGCCTAGGGTCATTGCTAGCTGGCCCTGGGTTAGGGCTCAGGCCTCAGGGTGGCTGGGCGGGCTGGGGTCTCTATCCCTCTCCAGTCCCCAAGGCTAACAGGATAAGCCCTGGCCCACAGGGACCTGTGTGCTGGAGGAAAATAGTCCATGTCCCCTGTCCCCCTCCCCCGCACACACTCTCCAGAGGAACCGGTTCTGTATCAGCTCTGCTGAGACAGAGCAGGGCTGCTGCTTCCCTTTTCTGCCCCTGTCCTCCAGCTGCCCCTCCCCCTGTCCCCTGCTCAGGCCACTGGCCCTGTCCTCACTGACCGACCCCAAAGGGAGCACAGTTCACCCAGTGCTCATTGCACCCTGGGTTCCAGGAGGGGACACAGGACCCCCTCCCTCCTTGAAGCAGCTCCTGCACTCCGGAGACTGTGCCCCTGAAGAGAAGGCAGGCCAAGAAGAGGCAAGGCCTGGGCCTCAGGCCACTTCTGCAGACCCTTCCAGGCCACCATCTCCTGCTCCTCTGGTTGACCCTAGCCAAAGCCTTCTGGGTCGACCCTCTCATCGGCGATTCCATTTTCTGGAATTTATCCTGGGGCCCGTCAGAGGTGTTCCCAGAGCGGTTTGCAGTGACAAAATGTCCATGGCAAGTGTCCTCGTAGGGGACTTTGCAGCTCGCCTGGGCGGCCCTTCCGGGGACTCCGGGGCTGTCAAAAGCCTGCGGAACGGGGCCCTGCCCTGTTCCCAGCCTTTATCAATAGCGCCCGTAGGAAGAGTCTGGAAGGACTGCAGCAGCTCGGCGGCGGGACAGTGGGACTTTCAGTTTGTCTTTTGCACGAGTAGATATAAAGCAGAGTCCGAGCACGAGGCGCGCTCCGGTGGCCGAGAGGGACGGCCCGCGGGTCCCAGGAGCCCGCGCGCGAGGGGGCGGTAGTCCATGACGTCATCGGCGGGCGCCGCGCACCAGGCCGGGGCCGGAAGTGCTGTGGCGGTGGCGCGGGGCCACGTGCAGACCCTCCGGGAGTCAGAGCCCGACGAGCGTCGCCGGTGAGACTCCGCAGGGCCAGGGTGGCAGTGCGCGGGTGGGGGTCGCCCTGCACTTCCCTGCAGCCTCCCATGGCCGCCCCCAGCCCGGTGCCAGCCTGGCCTGAGCCTCCCCCTGGCTCTACACAGGCCAGGCCAGTGTTTCTGTTTACTGCCCCCTGCACGTTCCCAGCCTCTGCTTGGGAGCCCTTACATCTGCATCCCCCCGCCACTTGTCTGCCCAGGAGCCCGCCATAGGGGAAACTGGGGAGGGGGGGGTTCTGCCTGGCCTGGAGGTGACCTCACGGGCCATTTGCAGCTCTCCTCTAGGTAGCCGCTCTCTCATCCTACAGCTGGAGAATGGGAACCAAGCTCCTGGAGAAGGGTGATGAGAGAGAGGGTCAGGCCCTTACTTTGTGGGAATCCTTGGACCCCTCCTCTGCCAGTGTAGGGCCTCAGTTTCTCCATCTGTGATTTGGGCTGATGGCTTTTTTCTTAAGACCACACCAAGCAGGGCTTCAAATGTCAGGCCAGGGTGCAGCCCTATTGGGCTGTCCTAATGGACAGTGCCAGGGACTGAGCCAGCTACTCCACCCTCATTGCTCAGAATCTGGGCCTCACAGCCTTCTCTCTGGACCCCAGGTGCATATCCTGCCTCCTGGCCCCCTTACATGTTCATGCCGACACACCTCCCAGGTCCCTGGCACCTGCCAGACAGCAACACCATGAGTTTCGTGGCGTATGAGGAGCTGATCAAAGAGGGTGACACAGCCATCCTGTCCCTGGGCCATGGTGCGATGGTGGCAGTGCGTGTGCAGCGTGGGGCCCAGACCCAGACCCGGCACGGCGTCCTTCGGCACTCAGTAGACCTCATTGGCCGCCCCTTCGGCTCCAAGGTGACGTGCGGCCGAGGTGGCTGGGTGTACGTGCTGCACCCCACCCCCGAGCTCTGGACGCTGAACCTGCCGCACCGCACGCAGATCCTGTACTCCACCGACATCGCCCTGCTCACCATGATGCTGGAGCTTCGGCCGGGCTCTGTGGTCTGTGAATCGGGTGAGTTCTTCAGGTGGCCTCAGTTCAGGAAGGTGGAGGTCAGACCCACTGTCCAGACAGCCTCCAGCCTGCCCTTCCTGCGCACAGGCATTATTACTCAACTTCTGTTTTAACAGGGTCTTTCTGGGGGGGCTGACCGCAGGGAGTGAGGGCAGAAGCAAGGAGGCCGGTCAGGAGGCTGGTGCTGTGCTCTGCGTGGGAGGTGATGGGACTGGACCGAGGCTAGCCCGCTGGGGGAGCTGGTGCCCAGGGGCGATCCTACGTGTCGAGGCGGGGTGGGGGGTGTGAGCCCTGCTCGGCGCTGACCAGGGTGCTGACAGAAGGGCAGAGGGGGCCTGGCCTGGCAGTCCCTGACGGCTGTGAGTGGGAGCCCCAGGCCCAGGGCTGAGAGTGCCCCTTCCTGGAGGGAGACCAGGGCTGCTGCACGGTGCTCACTGGGGGTGAGGAGGCGGCCCAGGCCGGCACCATTGTCACTGAGCCCGGAGCCTGGGGTGCAGATGGAAGTGCCTGAAGGCAGCTGTTCCCAGCCTCTGCACATGTGTGCACGCGCGTACACACACACACACACGCAGGTGCTGGGGATTGAAGCATGCAACCTAGCCAAGAACAGCCCCGGCCCAGGTGTGCCTAGATTTCCAGCCTGTTTCTCGTGGGCCGGGCGTCTGGGTTCCAGAGTCACGAAGAGTTCCCAGTAGCACTGCTGCCAACGTTTGCAGGCTTCAAGCCACCTGCATCCCTCTCTTTGTCCACATGGCCTCAGTTTCAACATGCGGGCAATTGGATGGTTCTTTTTGCCCAGCCAAGCACTTTGAAACGGGGAGAGTCAGATGCAGAAGCTGGGCAGTGAGTGGGTCAGAGAGTGGGTGGGGCCTGGGCAGAGGCTGAGTGCTGAGCACCAGGGCGGCTGGGGGGAGGTGGGCGGGATTCAGGGCCAGCTCAGCCCCTGCTTCCCCCTGCGCAGCCACAGCCAGGGCCTCGCTCCATTGGGCTGAAAAGTGCTGTCAGTGAGCGTGCTTCCAGGCTCCTCTGATGTGCCAGCGTCCCTTCTAGGAACCGTGGCTACAGCCGTGACAAGACAGACCAAGCTTCTGCTTCTCAAAGGGGACAGACAGGAAGCCCACTGTGACCGTTTCGGTGTTGTTGATTGCTGGGGGGCTTGGGAGACAGGGCTGCGTGTTTGAGGGTGACTCAGAGAGGGGTCCCTCCAGCTAGGGGTGTCAGGGAAGACCTCTCTGAGGAGGGAGCAGTGAGTTGAATGTGGTTGAATATGATGGGAAGGCGGTACCAAGAGCCATAGTGGAGGGTCAGCCCAAGGGAGAGCCTTGCAAAGACCCTGCGCGAGGGACCATCAAGGAGACCAGCGTGGCAGGAGCAGGGATGAGGTCAGGGAAGAGGTGGGTGCTGCTCGGGAGTCACGAGGAGTCCGACTCCGCCGTGCGTGGAAAGGGCAGAGGCCTGGTCTGACCGAGGCGGGAGAGAATCCGCGGCTGTGTCGAGGTGGACTGAAGGCGGGGGCCAGGGGCTGTTACGGGGAGCCGGGAGGGGGGCCTGGGTGGGCGCGGCAGGCAGGTGGGGAGAAGGAGTGGCTCCTGGAGACATGGGGGAGGAGGTGCAGGAGTTACCTGCGGGGGAGGGGAGGGCTCCTCCGTGGCGTCTGGCTGGGCAGTCACGTCACCAGCTGGTTCGGGAGGCTTGGCAGGGAGTGGATTTGGGCTGGATCGGCTCCAGCTCTGCACCTGTAAATGCTGGGCGGGCGCTGTTTGCGGTCGCGGGGGAGGTGATCTGTGTGCAGTGGGCGCCTGGGCGGCTTCGTGAGGCCTGGCGCCTGGAGCAGCGAGGTGGGGGAAGGTCACGGGGGTGTGACCGGAGGACGCAGGCCCGGCCCGGGCGCTGCAGGACAGGAAGGCCGGCAGAGGGGCGGCCCGTGAGGCTGGGGAAAAACTGAGAGAAGGTGACGTGGGGGGCACGTTGGTCACCGTGTCTCTGGTCGCTCAAGGTGAGGGCAGAGCTGCACCCCGTGTGGCAGGGTTGGGGGGGCAGGAAGATGGACTGGCCTGAGTCCCTCGGGGAGCTTGGGCCCAGCCACCACGTGGGACGGTTCCAGTCCTCTTGATCTGCTCCGTACAGAGCCTGCAGGGCCGTGGGCCAGTCCCGGTCCCTCTCGGGACCTGTCTTCGGGGCTCCAGGTCTGTGCAGCAGAGTCTCTCCAGAGCTGGGGGTGGGCAGGGCTGCCGCCCTCCCCGCTGGACCCACGGCGGACCTCAATGATCAGTCAGCTCCCTCCTCTCTCCCCTGCCACACGTGCAGCCTCCGTGTCCCAGGACCCCTCAGGGAGCTCCAGACTGGTGCCTGCTGGTAACCCGGGGTCGGCTGACCTCGTGGGCCCTTGGTGGGTCCCTCAGGGTGAGGGTGGGCTCGCTTCCCGTCTGACACCCGTCCCGTCCCGCTAGGCACCGGCAGTGGCTCCGTGTCGCATGCCATCATCCGCACCATCGCACCCACGGGCCACCTGCACACGGTGGAGTTCCACCAGCAGCGGGCGGAGAAGGCTCGGGAGGAGTTCCAGGAGCACCGCGTGGGCCGATGGGTGACCGTGCGCACCCAGGACGTGTGCCGCAGCGGCTTCGGCGTGAGCCGCGTGGCGGACGCTGTCTTCCTGGACATCCCCTCGCCTTGGGAGGCCGTGGGCCACGCCTGGGACGCCCTGAAGGTCGAAGGTGAGCCGGGGCGTCTGGGAGGGGTGTGGCCAGGCCGGGGCCCCTTTCAGCCTGAGCTGGGGGTGGGTCAGGGCAGCGGGGGAGTCGTGGGGAGGTCGCCCAGAGAGAGGGTGAGGGTGAGAGGGGTCAGGGCTGGGGAGAGTGGGGCTCCACCTGGGCCCCTGCCCCTTGGCCTGGCCCCGCTTCCACCCCAAGGTGGGAGGTGGCTCGGGTCCCTGGGGAATGTAGCACCCCTGCCTGAGTGAGAGGCGGGGCCTGCACCCCTGGGCATGCCAGAGGTCAGAGGGCAGCCCCTCACCCCAGCCGGTGCCTGCAGAGTCTCCCTTCCCCACCCGCCACAGCCAGGCTAATGTGCCCCTTTTAGGGAAGATGCTAGGTGCAGAGGCGGGAAGGTCGGCTCCGAGCCAGGAAAGTGCTGGCGAGGCCCTGGGTTTTTCCCTTTTCTGGAGAAGTTGCTGGCTCGGGCAGCCGGGCCCGTCCTCCTGCCCACTGAGCGATGCAGCACGAGGGGGCGGGAGAGGCAGGCCGGGGCGCCCCAGGGAAGCCTGCGCCTTGGAAAGACAGGCGCCGAGGCCCAGCTCTGGCAGCAAGGCGGCCATAGCGTCCCAGTGGGGCCCCTGCCCGCTGGCTCAAGCTCAGCCCTGGACTCCTGTGTCCTGGTCTCTGCTGAGGTGGCCTGGGGCTGGGGAGAGGGGCAGCGCTGGCTTCCCCACACCTCCGCCCCCTCCGGCTTTGCCCCCTGGACCCCTGCAGGTCCTCACTGCTCCAGGGACACCAGCGGGCCCAGGCCTCGGTCTCCAAGGCCGCAGCCGGTCGCGCAGCTGTGGGTGAGCCCAGGCAGTCCCTGCCCTGGGCTCCCTCCTGCTGAGGGAGCCAGGCCGTGTGTTGTCCCGTCCCCTCTGCCCCGCTAAGCCCCGTTCTCTGGATCTGCTTGTTCTGGCCCAGAGGCTCCCGACTTCCTCGTGGGTCTGGCGTTTCTCCAGCTTGGCCCAGTGAGGTGCGGCCCCGGGCTCTCTGGGCCTCTGGCTGACCAGCAGGCTCAGGCCCCGTCTACTGGGGGGGCCCTGTTTCCTTGGCTGTGTGCACGGGGGTTGGGTCCCCTCTCGGGGGTGACCCTGTGCCCTCTGGGTTCACGTCAACTGCACGCTCTGCCTCCAAGCCCAGGCCTCCCAGCTGACCACCTGGGCGTCTGTCCCAGGTCCCAGGTGTGGCTGCGGTGACCAGGCCTCAGGGACCTCCGGGGGCTGGCCTGGGCCACATCCCTTCCCCTAGCCAGCCTGCCGGATGCGTGGGCGAGCCCTGGTGGGGGGCGGCAGGAAGGGGCTGCGCTCCCGCGCCCTCTCCCTCACCCTTGGTCTGTGGGGCTCCGCTCAGAGTAGGCGCCTCGTGTTCCCAGGAGCGGGCGACAGCCTCTAATTTCCCGTGACTGCCACAGCCCCCGCCCCCCGGGCTGCTCTGTCTGGTTGAGGCTGTTCAGGCCCAGCACTCTGGCAGCTGCCGTGCCAAGGCTCCGCGCTGGCCACGACTCTCAGCTGCCTGGTGGGAATCAGGGGTGGCGGTGCCCTCTGGAAGCCCAGGGGGATCAGGGTGGTGGGCTGGGCCCGTGCCAGCACGTGAGAGGGCTTTGTTCAGGCAGGCCCCCTGCCCCGTGGCTGCAGAAGAGCTTCTGCCTCCGGGCCCCGGCCCGGCTCCTCTATTCTGGGGCCGCAGCTCTTCGTGGCCAGAGGGCTTGGTGGGGGCTTCATGGCCTCGGACCCCAGGGCAGGGGTCAGGGCATCCACCCTCCTCAGCTCTCACAGTGGGGTCTTGCAGCGCCCACTCCCGAAGGGACTGGGGGTGCATTACCTCTGCCCTGCAGTCCCAGGCCACAGACCCCCGGGCCAGAGGAGGCGGGCAGGCGGGCAGGCGGGCAGGCAGGGCTCTGAGGGCGGCCTCCTGCCCTCTGACCCCGTGTCCTCCTCCCGCGCAGGCGGGCGCTTCTGCTCCTTCTCACCGTGCATCGAGCAGGTGCAGCGCACGTGCCAGGCGCTGGCGGCCTGTGGCTTCTCGGAGCTGAGCACCCTGGAGGTGCTGCCCCAGGTCTACAACGTGCGCACCATCAGCCTGCCCGCGCCCGACCTGGGGGCCAGTCCGGGCCCCGACGCCGGCCCCTTCCGCAGCGGCATGCCCATGAAGGAGACCGTGGGCCACACCGGCTACCTGACCTTCGCCACCAAGACCCCGGGCTAATGAGCCGCCCGCCAGGAGCTCCAGGGAGCTGGGAGCCCCGCGGGGCCGGACGGGGCGGCGAAGCCCGGCCAGAGGCTGCCTTATATGGTCGGCGGGTGCCTGCCGGGGCCTGTGTTTAGAAACCTACGGACGCAGGGTGGGCGGGGCCGGGGGCCTCCCGGGTGGCTGAGTGGGGCTGCCGTGGTGGAGCAGCATCCGGCCTCTGGGGAGGGCGGCCTCCCGCCCACGTCACCGCCGTGGTCAGCGTCCCCATCCTCCTGCTCTTTGTTGCCACTCAATGTCTCCACTGCCACCGTCGGTTCTTCTGGATGTTGAGGCCCAAGAGTGCAGGTGGCGGGGCGCAGGTCTGACCCTTCCCAGGTGGCCCCAGACGAGGAGGGGGGAAACGGAGGGAGCAAAGACCCGGAGGAGGAGGGCCAGGGACCCCCACGGTCCAGCTGCCCGGCATCTGAGGCGACCCCGCTGTGTGGCCTCAGGCCTGACCCCACCCCTCTGGGCAGTGCACAGGCCGTGTGGGCATGTCCCCAGGTTCCTGCTGGCAAAGGGCCGGGGCAGCCCCGCTGCTTGGCTTCTGCCTCCGGGAAGCACCTCTGCGGCCCTGGCCCAGCCAGAGCCCTCTCGTGTCGATGCATGCGAACACGCAGCGTCATGTAGGGAAGAGCTGGGCAGGGTGGGAACGTGCTTCCGGTGGCTGGCCCGTCGGGTCGGAGCCACTCGGTGCCCCTGCCGCTCACAGGAGCTGCAGGGAGTGCACCCAGGACGGAGGGGGCGACGCCAACCCTGCCCTGGCCTGCTCTCCAGCTCTGGTGCCCGGCTGACGTCCCTCCCGCCCTGCTGCTCAAAGGACCTGGGTGCCTGCCCTTGGCCTCAGCTAGCCGTCAGGAGCCTCGGTGACCCCAGGTCGGCACGAGAGCCCCAGGGTACCAGGCTGGCCTGAGGCTGGTCCCCGACCACCCCTGGCAGAGAAATAAAACACTGTTGCCCCTGCTGTGCTGACTGGTCCACCCTGGTGCCCCACGAGGTCAGACCTCCACTCCCCACACCAGCATCCAGGCTGGACCTCCCTGCACGTGGCCCCCCCCCCGGCCCCTGCTCCTTCCTCTCCCAGGGCAGACACCACAGGGACTCTGGACTCCAGGACAATGGCCTGGGACATGGTGGACAAAGGGGCAAGTGTGTGGCCACCCCCACCCAGCTGCAGAAAGGGCCACTTGTTCCTGGGAAGGGTGGGGGCGGGGGAGGGAGAGAGTCCCTGTCTGTGTGTGTGTGTGTTTCCGTCCATCCATGTCCGGCTGGGCCTTCTGTCCACAGCCCGGCCTGGGCACCTGCGTTGCCTCTCTTGTTGCCTGAAGGGCCCAGAACTCAAGAAGGACCTCCCAGGCTTGCTGTCCTGGCCCCAGGCCACCACCCAGGCTTTGGGGGTCCTTGGAGGGATGCCAAGTGAGGTGGGCCTGCAAGAGGACCAGTCCCCTGGTGGCAGTACCACAGGGCCAGGGGTGTCTTCTGTCTTCTAGTAAGACCTGTGTCCCCTCAGAGACCCTAGGGTCCCTAGAAGCCCTTGCACTACTCCAGGGGTCATGTCCCCCTTCAAGGACCTGTCCTGACCTCTGACCAAATGCCTAGTCTGGGGACAGAGGAGGGACCTGGGCTTTCCTTGGCCTTTAGGAAAAGCCCGTGAGGTGTCTGATGGAGGGCATAGGCCTCCTCTGCAGGCCTGGCTCTGCCTGTTCTCCAGGCGGGGCTTCGGCTGGCACGCTAGACTGTGACCCTGGGTGAGTCACTGGAGCCTGCACTTGGGTTCGTGTGAGCTGGAAGGGAAAGCCCAGGATGGATGAAGGGTGGAGGGCCACCAGGGTAGGGGTCAGGAGACCTGGATCCCTGTCCATGCTCGCAGTTGCACGCACAGAGCTGCTCTCAAGTGTGGGGCCCTCCAGCCCCTTGACTGTCTGCCAGGCCCTGCACGGGAGCCCCCAGGGCTCCACTGGGCCTCTATCCCATGCCAGGGGCCTCAGCCTGGAGCCCCACCTGGCCCCAAGCCAGCAGTGAACTCCTGCGCATCCTTCAAAGCCCCTCAAGTGTCTCTCAGTGCTTCCCACTCCCCCCCACCGAGGCAAGAGCGTCTTGCTCAACCACGTCTTCTGCTCCCACACGTCCCAGGCTGGTGATACCCCTGTAGGGCTGCCCCTAGCCTGGGAGCCCCTTCAGGCAGATGAGCAGAAGCCAAGCGGCCGCACAAATTCTGCAGATGGGGACCTTGACACCCGGAGAGTCAGGGCCAGGGTCCGTGGTGAGTGACCGATCAGCAGGTCACTTGGTCACCTCCTCGAGGCAGGAACCTAGGGCTGGTCACAGGACCAGGATTCACCCGGAAAGTCCCCGTCCAGCCCCAGACTCCCACCTCTGGCCTTCAGTTTTTCCTCGGAAATTCTTGCGCCTGCCCAGCCGTGGTCTGAGTGGCTGAGACATGACACATCGACTCCCCCTGCTGTAGCCCCCACTCCCAGGTCTGAGCCTGGGAAGCAGATGGCCACTCAGACTCACTCACCTGCCCTGAGGGCCCCAGGCCAGGATCCCACCTTCGGGCTGGGATCGGGGCCTGCCTCTGGGGCTGTCTCCAGCCGCCTCCCCCTGGAACCTCCCGGGCTTTGCCCCCGCAGCCCCAGTGTGAGCTGCTGCTGTCCTCCCTGTGCTTCACCGTCATCTGCCTTGGAGGGGCTTGTGCCCTTTGCCCAACCTGGGGCAGTGTGGGTTGGGGGCTCGGGGCGGTTGTTGGATGGGTGTTGGTTGGTTCAAGGGATGCCAGGCCCCTGGAGGCTGTACCCTGTCTAGCAGAGGGCGACAAGGAAGGTCATCTTCCGCATGAGGACAAGTCGGGGGATGGGCTTCCCCACATCTGCCCCCCTCAGCCCTGCAGTCTGCAGGAAGGCCCCCCTTCCCGTCCCCTCCTCTCTGCCTCCATGGCCTCTGTCCTCCCAGGGCTGCCGGCTCTCCGGCCTCTAGTCTGCGTGCTGGAGGGCGGGTGGGCTGCGTGGGACCCTGGCCCAGGGGGATGATGCAGCTCTTACCCCTTCCCAGCCCACTGCACAGGGAGAGAAACTGAGGCCCAGCAGAGATAAGGCAGATCCAGGCCTCCTCCACCCACCCACCCAGGACCTCCCATATCTGACACTCTCCCACCCGTGTGGTTGTGTAGGGTGTGACCACGGAGGCCAAAGGGGACTTGCTGCTGCAGTCATGGAAGGCTCCTTGGAAGAGGCGATGGTCTGCAGGGTGTGGAAGGGCTGGTGGAAATTGGAGGCGGGTGAGCAGGAGGCCTCCCCAGGTGGGAGCAGGAGCCCCCAGGCAGGACAGCTTCCTGCAGGCCCAGGAGAATGAAATGGAAAGCGTCAGGAGAGGCTGCTTTGGAGCCCCAGGCTGGTAATGCCTGCTGTTTGCAAGGCTGCTCTGAGTACAGGCCAGTACAGTGGGACCCAGTGCTCTTGGGCCCACATGCCAGCCTGGGGGTGTCCCTGCCTCCTAGAGGGGCTCAGGTGAGAGCGTCCCTGGGTTGGCCCTGCTGGAGGTCTTGGCTCCTGATGCCCCCAGGAGGGAGCGTGCAGATGGGGCCCCAATCCTTAGGACCATCCTCTTCACCAGCCTCGGGCGCAGCAAGTGGGGGTGGAGCACCTGCCAGCAGACCCAGACCTTCAGGGCAGCCTGGCCTGCCCGCGAGGGCTCCCCAGAACCAGGCACACACTGCCGGTGAGGAGTGCACGGCTGGAACAAAGCAGGGAGGGGGGAGCGACAGGGAGGCCTCACCAGGGCGTGGCCTCTGCAGTCCCAGGGGAACACGGAGTTTGGACTGGGCCCTGCAGTCAGCCTGTCCTGTCCTCAGCAGGGATAACCAGACCCCGCTCTGCCCTCTGGAGGATGCACTTAAGGGCTCGGGCTCCGGGTCTGCTGGGGTCACATCCTCCCTCTGGCGCCACGTTGGCGAGTCCCTCCCTCCTTCGTGCAGAGGTGAACACTGCCTGCCCAGTGGGGGGATGGGGGTGGGGGAAGCTGCCGCCGTGAGAATAAGTGTCTGTCGCGTCAACGTTTGGACTGTGGGTGTCCACAGAATGTCTCTGATTATTAGCGCTAGTGGGAAACACTGCCCTTTCCAGGAAGACCCCTGGCCTTACTTCGGATTCCAAGGCCAGAATTTGGGGGCCACTTATGAATCTGAGAAATGTCCTCTGCACTTTGTGACACTTGAATAGCTTTTTGCACCTCCAGGGGCACTTGAATAGTTCATTGGAAGACTTGACATTGAGACTTTTCAGGGAAATCCAGGTCATCCAGTCACTTATAGTTAAGTTTGTGCTTATGGTTAGTTGTATAATAAAACTAAAAACTGAGAACATTGGGCTGTGCACAGGCAGATGGCACTCAACTGACCTCCACAATTTTTGGGACACGTGTACTAGTTAGCTGTCACCACAGACGTGCTGCCTAACAAATAATCCCCCCAGCCCTAACACTTGGTCTTAAAGCAGCAGCCAGTTCCTTTCTTGGGTCTGTAGCTTGACTGCTCCTGGCCGACCTCTGCCAGGCTCGTCCACGTGTGGGGGCTGAACTGATGTCAACTCTGCCCTGCTCCACCCTTTCCTCGTGGGACCGTGGCTCGTCTCACGTCCCGTGGCTCAGGCGCAGTAGGGGCGAGCCTGGTCATGCAGGCGTTTTTTCAAGCCTTTGGTCACATGGCCTAACCTCAGATCCTGGTGGAGAGAGAGACCCTGTGATTTTAGGGGAGGAGCTGCAGGGCTGCCAGCACAGGCATGGGGGCTGGGGCTTGCAGGTCCTCAGCCAGCCGGGTTGAGACAGCCAGGCTCGCCAGCCTTTCTTGCCCTCCTCTGTGTGTGTGTGTCTGGGTCTGGCCGCAGGATGAGGGCATTTCCTTGTGTGTGTGTGTGTGTGTGTGGCCGCGGGATAGGGCATTTCCGTGTGTGTGTGTGTGTGTGTGTGTGTGCGCGCGCGCGCGTGCGTGCGCCCAGCCGCAGGATGAGGGCATTTCAAAGTCAGCCTGCCTCCAAAGCAGCAGCGTTGGCGGGAGGGAATAACTCCGCTCCCACCAGGCTGAGAATAGCTCAGAATTGGGTCACGCTCCCCGAGAGCTCCGGTCACAGCCTCCAGCCTTTGAGGATAATCAGCTTTCTCCCCGACATCTGTCCCTGCAAAGAGGAGGGCAGGCCGGGTGCGGGCACATTTTTAGAAGAAGCGGAGGGGATCGGGACGGGGCGGGGAGTCTCTTAGTGGCTGGCCCCTTCCGTCCCTCCCCCTCTTCCTTTGCTGTCCCCGCTCCATTCATGTCCCCTGCCTGGCAGGCCACTTCCACCCTTCCTGCCCACCCTGCCACTTCCCCCACTCCCTGGGACCCATCAGCCCTGCCCAGGGCCAGGTGATGTGAGAAAGCTCCAAGGGTGCCCCCACCCTCCTGCCCTGACTCCTTCCTGGGCTCTCTTTCCTTCTGTCCTGGGTAGAGGTGATGGTGGGGAGTGGGCGGCCCCCCTCTCCGAGGATGCAGGAGGCTCAGGTCTCTCCAGCCTTCAGGCTCTGATGCCCTGCTCGCCACTTGGGCCCAACGCGGAGTGCAGCCCCTTGGCTTCCAGAGGAACTGGAATCTCTCAAACTGCTCTTTTCTTTCTTTTCTTTCTTAAAACAAAAACACGCCTTGATGAACTTAAGCGGCATGGTAACGACTATGGAAGCTTCCAGCACCAGCTACCTGGCTCTTTTCGAGGCTGCGCTGTTGTCGACAAGAGCTTACTTTCCCCTCCCTTTGGTTGGAATGTTTGTGCCGATGCCCCAGGCCCTTCTGGGATCACTGTGTCTCCCAGTGGCTCCATCGCAGAGGCCCCTGGGCTCCCAGATTGAGAGCAGCAGGGGACAACAGGGCAACGCGGTGCGGGCACTTCTTTTGGTTCTGATTCGAACAAACCAAATGTTTTATTTTACAAAATAAGACAGCTGGGACATTTGAAGGCTGAGTGGATGTTTCATGGGTTTAGGAATGACTGCTTTTTCAGGTGTGCTAACGATACTATGAAATGATAGGGTGGCTGCCATCTGACTCAAAATAACCTGGGTGGGGGGAGGGGGAGGGAGATCCGAAACCCTGGTCCCCTGGGACCAGGAAGCCTTTGGGATTCTCTCTACTTTCACCTTTCTTTGATATGATACAGAGTTTTGTTCTGTTTTGTTTTGTTTTAAAGAAGAAATGCTCCAGGCCACTTATCCATTGCTTTGCTCTTGACTTCCCAGCCCTGGAGGAGGTCAGCCGGATCAGTGCCCAGAGTCACTGGCCCCAGCCTCCCCTCCCAGGACCACCAGGCTCCTCCTACATCTAAGTTGGTGGTGTGTCCCTCGGGTTCTCCAGCACTGGGGGCGGGGTCAGCAGTTCGCGTGCTGTGGGGCAGGAGGGAGACACACAGGGTTGGTCCCCTGCAGGGGCAACGGTGAGCCGTCCACTCTCTGCTCCCCTCAGCGTGGATCCAGTGGCCACAGACCCAGGAGCCAGCTTGCTGTGGTGGAGCCTGGGCCTTGGGAGCGGCTCCCAGCCTCGCAGGGTGGGAGGGGGAGCGCTGCAGGACGCCCTCACCTCCTGTCTCGGAGGGGGTGCTGCCCGCTCCAGGAGGTGGCCGCTCCTCTGGCCTCTGCAGCTCCAGACAGCCCCCTGTGTTGGCTTCCAGACCCTCCCGGTAGCCCTGTACCCGCTTCGTCCACCCTGCTGCCACCAATAGGCCTGACCTCATGCCATGCGCCCAGAAGATAACTAAGGGATTCATTCGATTGCAGCGTAATTCCCATACAAGGATGGGCCCGTGTTACAGTCCAGCTCCAGGGGTGCTGGACCCACGTATGCACGCCTGGACCCCCGCTGTCCCTCCCTGGTCTGTCCCCGCGCCCATCCCAGACGGACACCCAGCTGCCTCCTGTCACTGTCGTTACATTTGCCGATAGAATGAATCTAAACGGGCGAGTGAACCAGGGGTCTGAACACAGCCTCTTTCCGTGGTGTCAGGGAGCACCGACAGGGCCAGCAGCGGACACACGGCTCCGCAGGACCCAGGCTGCTGGGCACGCCGATGGGAAAGCTCCGAGCCGCTGGACACACTCGGGTGAGCAAGGCGAGGGCCCTGCCGAGGAATGCGGGTGGCCGCCTGTGGGGCGGGGGCTGCGGGGGCGACAGACAGAGGCTTGTTGCTAAGCTACGGGCACAATGGACATTCCCGGCACCAGGCAACTGGGACAGAGACCGCGGGAGGAGGACGGGGGGCCCAGGCCACCCCCCCAGCTCTGCTGTCCCCCAGGACGTGAGGCACACGCTGCCCGGCCCCTCGGGGCCTCCGACACCCAGGCCCACTAGCCGGGCACCCAGTGGGGAGGGTGGCCAGCACTGGCTTCTGCAGCTCAGGCTGGCCCAGCCCTCCGTGTCGGCCACCTCCTCTGGGCCTCTGTCTCCTCTGACGGTGCTTCCTGGCCGGTCCCCCCAAGGCTCAAGTGTAGGGCTCTCACGGGGTCCTGGGCGGAGCTTAGAGGTTTCGGTGGGCCTCCGTCCCCTCCCCAGCCATTAGGCTCGGCACCTCCGCTTTTGGCCGCACCTGGCCAGGGCTGGTTCTGCTGGTGGCCACGCCCGGCAGGGCCCCAGACCCCCGGCGGCTGGCCCCAGTGTCCAGCGCGGCCTCTGTTTGTCTGGGACAAGACAAGGGGTAGTTCGGCTCCCTTCGGGCTCCACTTCCTCCCTCCGTGGAGAGACTGCTAAGGAGCTCTGGGCCCAGGGCCGCCAGCTGGTGCCCAGCGGCGGGGCTCGGCGGCCCTTCCCGCCCCTCTGACGGTCATCAAGCTCCTGGTCCGGCCACCGGGCCTTGGCCCTCACAGGTCCTGCATCCAGTGGCCCAGGGCCCCCTCCACCAGGGCGGCCGAGCCGCCAGGTCCCCCGCAGCCCGAGAGGCAGACATCCCAGGAGCCCACCCAGGCCTGTCTCCCACTGCACAGCGCCGGGGCCCCAGCTGAACTGCGCAGTCCTCGTGGGCCCGACCATGTCCAAGCTCTGCGTCCACAGGTACGGTGTTGGAGTCCACCAGGCACCGTCTCTGCACTTTCTCAGCTTTTGTCTCTATTCTCTGCTACCCTGTCTTTGCTGACCCCACCACCGGGCCGGTCCCCCGGCCCCTGCCCAAGGAGGTGCCCAGTGCAGTCTGGAGGGGGGTGACTCGCCCTCACTGTGGACGCTTGGCGGAAGGGTGAGGGTTTCTCCCAGCCCCACCGGCGGGGGGCTGGGTGGTTTGGGGCAAAAGACTTGCCCTCTCTGAGCCTCAGCCCCCCACCCCCTGTGGAACATGGGGTACGCCCAGAAGCTCCCTGGCTGGGCTTAGGGGGTTTCCCGCATGGGGACGTGCCCAGGCCTGCAAGCCCCTCACCCCACCACACACACATGCACACAGGTGTATGCACACACATGCATGCACACACATGCACAGAGATGAATGCACAGGTGCACGTGCCAGGCGTCGTGGGATCCAGGGAGATAGTAGTTTCAGAGCCCCCCATGCCCGAGCCCACCCCAGGGTGCTTCCTTACGCCAGCCTCATGGTTCTCCTCCCCCTCCTGCAGCCCTCCTCCTTGAAGCTTGCCTGCCTGTCCTGGGACCCAGACAGACAGCTGGACACGGACCCTCCCACACCAGGCCAAGACCCGCCCCCCCCCAAGAGCTGCCTGGGCCCAGCAAGGTGCCTGGGGTGGGGTCTGCACCTTATCAGGAGCAAAGCCAGGGGCGGCAGCTGTTCCCCTCCCCTCCCCCACTCCGTCCACTTCCCAGGGAGGCAGCCTGTGCCTCTCCAAGGCCGAGCAGGGGCCCCTCGGGGTCTCTTCTAGGCCAAAGCTGAGGACAAAGAGGCAGCTGCCAGCAGGGCGGATTGGGGGGCCTCGGCCTTTGTGAGCACAGGGCCCCTCCTGGTGACCTCACCACCGGCCAGAGAAGGGCCCTTTCTTCCCAAGGCGGCCGTTGGGAATCTGCCTGGGGACAAAGCCGCTGCCCGGCAGGGGACCAGTGAGGGGCTGCCCCCCCATGGCATAAATTAGGGGGCTGAAGTGGGGGAGGGGAGGGCAGGGCGGCTGCAGCTGGTGCCCGGAGGAAGGCGCGCACAGACGGCCACGGAACCCCCCTCACACACCGGAGCGTGAGCTGCCCCCTCCGAGGCTCATTCATTCCTCTCTACTCCTTCATTCATTCCACACGTGGCCACTGGGCACTGGCCCTGTGGACGCAGAAGAGCATCTGGAGGAGGAAGGAGTGAATGGACGGGTGATGGCTGGGGCTCCCAGTCTGGAGGGGGAATTGGGACAGCCAGTCACCACGGTCCCCAGACTCCAGGGCTGGGCAGGGAGCTAGTCCCTCCAAGCAAGTGCTCGGGACACCCATAGCTGCATGTCTGTCCCTGTGGGGAAACCAAGGCCCAGCAGGTGGCCAGGCCTGAGGTCACAGAGCAGCCTCTCAGCCTGGCCAGCTCCCCAGGTGAGGTCAGGAAGACATCTGGTTTTCAATGAGATCAGTGGTGTCGGGTGACATCCGCCCCCTGTGGGGCCCAGGGCTCCACAAGCTTCCTCACTGCCTTGCTGGCCCGCGGCCCTCCCTCTTCAGGGCACCTCCCCTGCACCAGAGATGACCCCTGGGTGAGGCCTTGCTGGGTCAGGTGGCTCAGGGTGGCCAGTGGTGGCAGGACATGTGGACATCACAGATAGTGCCCGGCCGGCACAGGTCACCCAGAGAAGCCCCTTGGGCTGTCCCATGGATGCCCCAGATCTCCTCTGTGGCCTGCTGAGCCCCGCTGGGCAACGGAGACACCTGCCGCCATCCCTGAGGCTCTGAGTGCACCAGGGCCCCAGGCCGGGCAGGCTTCCTGCGGGCGGAGGCAACAGGGCAGATGGCCCTGAGTGTCAGGCCGGGTCCAGGAGGCATGCACAGGAGGCCCGGTACTGTCCGCAGGGCTTATGTCAGGCCCAGGGGGTCTCCTTCAGAGTGACAGCCCTCTCCACCTGCCCCACCCGCCATGAGTAGGATCTGGCCCTGCGTCCTGTCCACACTGAGTACAGAGGCCGAGAGGGTGTCTGAGCGTGTTCTGTCCCCAGGGCTCCTGGCCGCCCCTCCCGCCCAGATGCTGTCCTGACCTGGGGGACTTGGCCTGAGTTGTTCGGCTGGGGCCCGTGCTCCAGCAGCGCAGAGAGCTCTGAGGTCCGGAAACTCCCAAAGCCCGTTTGCAACCACTGGGGGCCAGAGCCCAGCAGGAGACAGGGAGGAAACTTACGCAACCGAGCACCGACTGGGTGCTGGACAGTTCTGTCCTCCCGTCACCCCCATTTATGGATGAGGAAACTGAGTCTCTGTGGCTGGGGAGGAGACCAGGAGGAGGCCTGAGGCTTCCAGGACACTGAGCCCCCAAAGGCTGGGGCGCAGCCTGAAAGAGCCCCTCACGCCCTCCCTGGAACAGAGAGCTAGCAGGGCGGGGGCGGGGTGTAAGTAGGCCGGCGCTCTGTGCAGCGTTGCCATGGCGCCGCCGTTGCTGCCGTGCAGGCTTCCTTCTGGGCCCTGTTCCCAGGACACCTCGAGCTAGCTGCCAGGCGTCCCTCCCCAGCCCGGCCAGGCCCCGTCGCCACTCAGGGGCTGCTCCCAGTCTCCGAGCCCTCCTCTACCCCCGGGCCCCTTGCCCACCCGCAGGCTGCCGGGGGGAGGGGGCCGTGGCAGAGCGTCTGTCCCACCTCGTCACACACACAGCACACACAGCCTGTGCACACGCTCACAGCACACACGCGCAGCCACACGAGGCACTCGGTGAAGGTGAAGCTGCTGGAGCTCCGCCTCACAGTGGGAGGTGGGCTGCAGCGCAGAGCTTCGGCTCCAAGGCGCCCCCGGACTCCGCGGGGCTGCGAAGCCCGGAGCTGGGCCTCAGCGGCCTTGGCGAGGGGCCTCCTCTAGCCTGGCTGCCCTGCTGAAGGAGCGGGGAGGGGAGGGGCTCTTTGGGCCTAAGGGGCAGACCGAGCCGAGCAGCAGCGCATTCGCTCGGGCCGCCTCTGGGCCCCGCTGGGCTTCCTCCACACACCACGGCGGCGGCCGTGCCCACCCCGGGCCCCGTGTGTGCCTCGCTGGACTCAGTCCCGCGATGAAGTGGCTTTCACCGCCCGCTGCACAGGCAGTGGCCCAGGGAGGCCCTGGTGGGTGGGCAGCCGCCATGGCCGGAGCCCCGCCCGCCTCCTTCCCGACGCCAGCTGACGTCAAGGCGTCGGTGAGGGCGCTGACCCCAGGGTCCCGGAAGCCCTGCCGGCAAGGACCCAAGCGGGGGCGGGCAGGGAGGGGGCACGGGAGCCGAGTTCCCTGGGGACGGCCAGGCGGGAGGGGCCGGGGGGACTCCCAGGCCCCCCTTCAGGGTCCCAGCTGGGCCCTAGGAGCTCCCCCCTCCCGGTCTGACGCCAGGGGTCCTCACCGCCGCCCGCTGTCTGTGCAGGCGCTGGCTCCTCGCCAACAGGAGGGCCTGCGTCCTTCCGACCTGCGTCCCGCGGTGGCGGTGGCCCCGTGGGCACCCGCGTCCTTGGGGTGAGCGCTTTGTCCGTTAGAATCCCAAGGGCCCGGGGAAAGGCCCTAAGCTGTTAGCAACGGCGGCCCTTCCGCACAAAGGCCCGAGGCTCCCCGGTGGGGATCCTACCTCTGCGCCCCCTGCAGCCTCCCCAGCCCAGCGGCCAGCAGCGCTTGAAGCTGTGTGAGGCGCTCAGGGAGCAGAGCTGGCTCAGGGCAGAGGAGAGGGGCTCTTGAGAGGCCCCCAAAAGCTTCCTTGGGCAGGGGCGTGGCGGAGGGGCGAGTGGGTGGGCCGGAGCTGGGAGCATGCTGGGGGTCCTGAGGGAGAAAGGGCAGGAGGCGTCCGACATCAGGCGCGGGGGCGGGGGAAGGGTTCTTGCTCCTGGCGCTGAGGTGACAGAGGCACAGAGGCTTGCCTTGGGCACAGGCCAGGCTGGAGGCCGGGAGGGACCCCTGCGCCCTGGGCCACCCACCAGGCCCCATGGCTGGAGCTGCTGCTGTCGCCCTCACACCTGCCCCGCCTTGCTGCTGCAGGTGGCATGGGGCCAGAGGCCTGCTTCACACGGCGGCAGAGACCTTTGCCTGGCGCACGTCACCTGAGCTGCCCTGGTTGCTGCCAACACAGGCCCTGGGAGGCCTGCAGGGGGGAACGGAGGCCTGGAGAAGGACAGGGCTCCTTGAGCCCCGGGAGCACCGGGGGAGGCCCAGGCAGGGCGAGGACCAGCCCTCCCTTCCCACTGCCCACAGCAGCGTTTCCTGACCCCGAGGGCCCAGACCCCCGGCCCGGGCTCGCCTACCTGCTACTGATTTCCAGTTCCTCCCTTCTCTTCGGTTTCCACTGACTTCCTCGGCCCTCCTGCCCTAGACCTCAAAACACAGGAGCCCCAGTGGGGCCCGGGAACAAAGGATGGGACTGGGATCAGCCAGGTCAGCAGAGGGGCGGGGGGTATCTGTCCCAGGCCAGAGCGCCTTGGGGCCTGGAGGGTCAGCACACGGGGCAGGGGGCAGGATGTGGCATTTGGCTTGGACATGAAGGTTGAACTCAACTGCCCAGGAGGGAGGGACCAGCCTGCGTAGAGATGGGGGCGGACTGCAGGGCTGCCTTGCCTGCCAGGCCACCCAGCTCCACCCTGATGGCGCGATGCCACATGAGCTGTGGGCAGGTGGGCAGACCCGGCCTGAGACGGTCCTGCTGGACCCCCAACTCCGAGGGGTGAGTCAGAAGCTGCGAGATCCACAGGCCTCCACAAGGACCCATCAGAGCGCGTGGTCGCGGCGTGACGGGTCATGGAACCCAGCACGAGCACCACGCACAGCTCGGGGGCAGAAGCCGTAGCCAAGCGGCGCCGCGGCCACCTGTCCAGCATCCCGAGGGCAGCTGCGCGGCCGGCGCCCCTGCCTGCTGCCTGCTGCTCCCTCCACCCGGGCGGGTCCTGGGCTCCGTGAAACTGGGCCGCGGGCGCCGCCTGGCGGCCGCACAGCAAAACAAAACTGGAGGGCGGGCCGCGGAGGGGAAGACCACCCTCCAAGGTCAGGGGCCCAACGTGGGAGCAGGTGCGCCGCGGTGCGGGCCGGGCCGTGCGGAGGGCCGGGCCGTGCGGTGGGTCTATCTAGGTCATCCTTTTCCACCCAGCCGGGCAGGCCCCGCGCACAGTGGGGCTCACACAGGCCTCTAGGGATCTCATCTGGAGGGACCCCCCCAAGGGGCGCTCTCTCAAGCTGGCCCAAGCACAGGCCTAGCACCTGGACGGCCATCCATGGCAAAAGTCATGGGGCCTGGCTTGATGGAGCTGCTGTGGGCTGGGCCTGGCTGGGTCTCCCCAGAAGCACCCAGTCTCAGAAGGCCACCTGAACCTGGCTCTCTTGTTTTTGGGGAGCCTCTGGTCTAGGTGCAATCCTGCCTTGCCAGGCACACATGGCTCCCCCCCACAGCCAGCAAGGCCCTGTGGGATCCAGCCCTGCAGACTCTCACCTGACTACAACCACAGGGGCTGCTGCACCCCAGGGCCTTTGCACAGCTGTTGGTCTGCCCTCACACTCTTCCCCCGGCCCTCGCGTGGCCCCTACCTCCGGGGCCACCCTGATAACCCTGTTGGTCCAAGTTCGCCCTGGGACACCTGCCTTTCCTTTGAGTGGCTGGGTCGGGGATGAGTGCCAAAAGATGCCTTTTTCTGAAAAGACGGAACCTGGGCCTCCCAGAGAAAATAAGGCATATGGGACCCTGAGGGTGGCCTGGGCCTGCCTAAGCTGGCCTGTGGGGGAGGGCAGCATGATGAGGCTGTGGACGGTGCCGACGAGACCTCAGGCTCAAGAGCCAGGCCCATGGGACGTGGCTGGCTTCTGTGCCTGCCTGTTAAATTCTCTGCATACTTCTTTCCTTTTTTTTTTTTTTTTTTTTTTTGGCTGCACTGTGCAGCTTGTGGGATCTTAGTTCCCCAACCAGGGATTGAACTCAGGCACTCGGCAGTGAGCGTGTGGAGTCCTAACCACTGGACCGCCAGGGAATCCCCCTGATTCTAAACACTTTGTGAAGCCATCTGAAGGTCTGAGATTTTCCATTACTTATGCAGCAAGTGTTTTGGGGAATATGTCTTATGTGCCAGGAGCCAAGGACACTCTTTCTAAAGAGAAGTTCAGCCAAAGGGTGTCCGAGCGCCCACTGCTGCCTGGGCCCGAGGCTGCAAGGATGGAGAGAAGCTTCTGCCTCGGAAGGCGCCGCGGCCGGCAGGGGGGTGACAAGCCCATGGGCCCCGAGGGATGCGGCAGGGGAGCGGGGGCCAGTACCAGGCCACACCGCTGTCTCAGGGATGGGGCTGAGGTGACAGAACCCACCAATGGTGGCTCGCCCCTCCACCCAGCTCCACATCCTGAGTCTGCTGGAGGATGAGGTGGGACAATCACGTGGGTGTGAGGACCAGGAGACGGGAGGCTACAGGGAAATGGCGCAGGAGTTTAAAGCGTTAGTGTACAAACAACATCAGCCATCTGCTGTGACCGGTTCGGTGTTTCTCCAGTGTTTCTCCAACTGGGAGTCACGGGTGCCTGGAGCTCCGAAGGTCTGTGAATCCTAAGCGGGGGAAATGCCAACTACACTTGAACTGGCCGAGTTCTCAGACCCTCCGGACGCCTTCCCGCCATCCAGCCTGCACCCACGCTGATGAAATCAGAGCCCCTGGGGTGGGACCCTCCAGGTAAACCCTGTGCTTGCACGTACCCTACTGGGCTGTCCTGTCCTCCCGGTTCGCCATGAGGCCTCGGGCAGTGCCTTGGGCAAGTGATTGCTGTAGAGTCCAAATCTGTGAAATACACTTACCAAAACCTGCCGTGGAATGGTTCCCAGAGTTTAACATGCACCTGAGACGTTTTGCCCAGGGCCTGGCATGCAGGAAGGTTCACTCAACGATGGCTTGAAAAATGTTTAAATGATAGCGGAAGCAACGTAGGACACCCCCCCGACCCGCATCAGACACTCTGACAGCCGGGCACCCGCTGACCTGCCTCTGGGCCCCAATGCGGGCCTCACTCGCCATCCAGTTAGCGCTTCTGCGCCCTGGAAGTAAGAACCAAGTTTGCCAGTGCTGTGCTGCTCAGCCCCTGTGCGACATCGCTGCCCCGCGCTGGGGTTTCTCCTGTCTTGTTCCTGACCAGCCTCGGGGGGTCCCTGAGCCCTGTCCCTCAGCCTCCCTGGCCCATGGCACTCACGGTCTCTCTCCAGCGCTCACAGAGGACCTGCCCTGCTCTCCTGACATCCTGGAGTTTATGCCCGAGATGGATGCGGGACAAGCGTGTCCTTTACCACCTCCACGCTGGTTGAGACACAATAGGATGGACATTTCCCAACCTGAGCACCGAGCACACAGCAAGAGGTTGAGAACAGTTTTTTTTTTTTTAATTAATTAATTTATTTTTGGCCGCGTTGGGTCTTTGTTGCTGCATGCGGGCTTTTCTCTAGTTGCAGTGAGCGGGGGCTACTCTTCCTGCGGTGCACGGGCTTCTCATTGCGGTGGCTTCTCTTGTTGCAGAGCACGGGCTCTAGGCGCGTGGGCTTCAGTAGTTATGGCGTAAGGGCTCTCGAGTGCAGGCTCGGTAGTTGTAGCACACAGGCTTAGTTGCTCCGCGGCATGTGGGATCTTCCCGGACCAGGGTTCAAACCCGTGTCGCCTGCATTGGCAGGCGTATTCTTAACCACTGCGCCACCAGGGAAGTCCTTGAGAACAGTTTCTAACGTGCATAAGTAACCCAAGCCTAACGGGGCAGAGCGCGTCTTGGGGGGCGGCAGAGAATTAAACATGTCAAATTGCCTGTCTTTTTAACCTGTGCCATTTGTTTCTCCTGGCGGCTGGCCTCTTACACATCACACACCTGCACGGCGGGGCTGGCCGCGCTGCTTCTCCACTTGGATCACCGGAACACGCAGGCAGGGAAGACAGAAGCGGGCCTGTAGGAGGAGGCGGGGAAAAGGCAAAACCAGTTGCTGCCACCAGGTAATGGGTTGTAATGGGTTTACGACAGACAACTGCCAAAGCGAGGGTGCGCTGCGAGGTGGGTGAGGGAGCCCGAGGCAGGGTGGAGCATGTTGGGAATGCCGGAAGGACTAGACGGTCAGAGAGACACGGCCGCCCGGCCAGCTCAGGCGGCAGAGCACGAGACCCTCAAGGGGCCAGAAAAACAGCTCCATTAAGATGAGCTTCCACAGCACAACACCGTACCTCAAACCTTTCCTCCAGGGAGAGGACCTTTCCAGAACGCTCGAGTTTCCCCTCCTGCGAGTAAGGGCAGCTCCTGTGCGCTTGGCCCGCGGGCACCCTCCCCAGGGAAGCAGCACGTGAGGCCACATCTGCTCCAGGTTCCCTGGCCTCCCCACTTCCTGGGTTGTTTACGGGGGCACAGTTACCCCTTCACCTGCCACTGGATCCCCGTCTGTGCTCTGCGCTGCAGCACCCTCACATCGCTGCCCCCGACTGGAGCCAAGGAGCCCTCCCCCGGACCTGGCCTGCTCAGGGGCACCTAAGTCAGACAGTACCCAAAGGTGAAAACATGACGACAGGACTCACACCTCAGACTCGTGTCCTTTCTCCACTGCAAAGGGAAGCTAAGAGATTTTTAATTTATTTCATCAATAATTAAGGCTATACTAGTATGTATGTCTATCTCAAAATAATACTGAATATTTAAGACATGGTATTACAGTAGTCACACAGTTCATGGGGCGGGGACGAGAACCAACACGCTGGAATGACACACCTGAATTATACGTCAAAATCAGTGTGGCAAATTGTTCTCCAATTATTCTTGAGAAAAACACTGCATGAGTTAAAAGCTAAAAAGCTTTGCTTAAAAAAACCTGTGTGAACAGGATAAGCTTAGACCCTCCAAAACCAGATTAAAAACTGGCCAAGTAAAACAAATGAGAAAAACTGGTTAAACTTTTCAAATATACTAAATTATGTCAAATATACCCAGGCAGTTTAGCAAAATAAAGCATTAAGTTGTACTTAGTAGACATAGTCATTCTATTTATTGTCTTAACTACTTCACGGTAGGCTGATTAATCTGTTTGGATAAAGAATGACCTGAAGGCAATGCTGACTGAATGGAAGGTAAAGAAAGCAAACACTGCCAGCCAATTTTTCATGAACATGGATTATACAGTTTAATGCAGACCCAAGGCCAAACATTTTTAGGGGGTAGGTTTTACTTCCAGTACAGAGTCTCTTCATGTCAGATCATAAAAATACAATACAAAGTGATGAACCCAAAATACATGCAGCAGCCCCATTAACACACACGCCTCCTCACGAAAGGCAGTAGCAGCTAAAGCCAGTATCGCTGGGGCTCCTTACGGGACCCGAATCATCCGGTAAAAGGAACTAGAACAGACTGAAGACAGGGAGCGTCACTGCTCAGCACTCAAGGCTGATTTGATTATTTCAATGACCAAAACAATCCCCGTGAGAAATCCAACATGACCGTGGACCGGCTCACTACCCTATACTCACCCCCGATGCGCAAAGCTTAGCAGTTTTTGGCATCTCTGCGAGTTATGGAAAACACTGCTGGAAATGAATGCTAGAGGAAGACCTGCTTTCAAACAACAATGGATACTCTGAAAGGACAGGCTAACATTTAACTTTCAAATCTGAAATTAACGTGAAGCAGTGGGGCCTGGTGCAGGATGTGTGTACGTCTGAAGTGAGTTAGAGTACAGCCTTGATTGCCCAGTGATACAAGTATGCCAACAGTGCTCGAACTTAAAAACTCCTCAAGATTTCAAGAGCACCCTGAAATTATGATACAGAATAGCAATCCTGAAACGACTTCGGTCAGCATGAGCTACCAATAAGCTGCACTGAAAGCCCGCTGGACGTGCAGGTGGAAGGCTCACGGCCCAAAGACCTCTGATTGCCCTTTGACCCCACTGTCCGATGAATCTAGAACATTTCTAGTAGGAAAGACATACCAAGGGCTTTTAATTATTGGGCAGTACTGAGACAAAGTGAAAATTTTTTAGGGCTACACGTTTATCATCTTTTAGGTATTTAGGGCTATTCCTTTATCCATTTTATTTTTAGCTGTTTCCAAAGTTATCAACTTAATTATCTCTGAAAGAAAATAACAAATTACTATAGAGCTCAAAAGATGTATTCTAATACGATTATTTTGAGAGCTGACTACAGAGTAGTCTGTTAGTTATAATACTGGGGCAGCAAGTTATCAAGGCACTTCAGAACTCTGGGAAATTCTTTTGTTCACATTAACAGGCAACTGGTAAACTTGGATCCTCAAAAACTATGTACAGAAATATGTATACCCTTTAGCAGAAGAAAAAAATTTCCTGCACTGATAGACTTTACTGGCCCTTTCAGGCACTAGAGAAGCATCCATGTGCCAATACCATGAGCTAAGGAATGCAGCAGGTGCCCGGAGTGCAATGTCTGCAGGTGCAGGGAGCTGATGCTCGCTTCCCCTGAACAAGCTTCAAAGAGCGGGTCTTGCAGGGCTGCTGACAGTTTCTGCTCTCATACACTAAACCAGCATTGGGAATGTTTAACAAGTTTGTCCCTTATGCCGCCTTGAACGACAGAAGAAGCCCATTACATGCTACATGCAGACATTTTTGCTTCTTTTAGCATAACCTGATAATTGGTAATTTCCACTTTTCATTATCTTACTATGGGTGTGGGTGTTCCCTTTTTTTTTTAAAAGTCCATTAACTTCATTTAAATGTTCCCATCCTTAGTAATTTCTAAGGGAAATTGTAAGTTGAAATTTTACAAACAAAAACAACTGGAAGGTCTCAGCTGGTGTTTTATCCCTTCTTCAATGCAGTCTCAAAGGTGTTTTCGCTATTCATTTTCATAATTTTATTATGTCATACACAAAAGTAAGACTCCCCCTCTAAATGCAGAGTACAGGAGAAAATACAGTGTATTTCAAGCAAAAAATGTTTATGAAAAAACCCACCATCCAAAAAAAACAAAAAGACTCCCACCCTATTAAATTGGGTGGGACCAACTGGGTTTTATAAATGAAAAAAATCCTTCTGCTTTATTTAGCATAATAAAACATATCATTGTACTGCGTTTGTGCTTGGATCTTACTTCTATTTAACCAAAAATTTCCCCCTTCCTCATAATTGTCCTGGTATTTATTATGTAAGGTTATGTCTATTCTAGATTCTGAAATATCTGCATTTTAACGCTTGAACAACCTGTTAAAACTGTTTTAAAAGCTGCCCCTGTTCCATTTACTGATTTAAAAAAAAACAACAAAAAACCACACCACAGCATAGTGATCCAAATGGAAAAGTTACTATGTCATAATATTTGTTTTTCAACATCAAAAGCAGCAGAGATACTGAATTTGCTTAAATCATAAATACTGAGATTGACATATGCATGTATAAATCACATTCAGGCTCAGCAAACTGAAAGCTCTCTATACATACACAGACAAATATATATAAAGTGCAAAATAAGAATGATCAACCGTGGGCTCTCTGGCGTTTTAGTACTCCCACTCATCGGATTTCAAGTCGAGATAGCTGAGAATATTCTGTGCAAGCTTCACCGCCTGCTTCCGGGCGGCCTTGCACGTCTCCTCTCCCTGGGGGTCCACGGCGTCCAGGGCGAGCAGCTGCGTGGTGAGCAGCTCTTCCAGGCGGACGTAGTTCTTATCATTTCGGCTGCCGTCAAACGAGAGAACTTCCCCCTGGATCTCTGACAGGTTTCCCAGGACATTCCAGACGGCTCTGTGTGAGGGGTGCTCTGCACAAACAAACAGCTTTCTTTTCTCAAGGGCTTCCTTCAAGTCGATGTAAGTGATGAGGGTCTGAACTTCAATCACCGCTCTTCTCCTGGCTTCCCGGATGCAGGGGTTTTTTTCAAGACTTACCTCATCCAACTGTCCAATCAAACCCTGCAGTTCTGTTTTGGAGCTCAGGTACAATTCTGAAGGATTCTGTGCTTGAAGAAGTTCGTTTTTTATTTCTCTCATTCTCTCGAGGACCTTTTCTATTTTTAAAATGGAATGATTCTGCCCCAGGTCAAACGCACGAGTGGTATCTGCTTCCTCTTCTAAATCCAAGTACTTCAATAACTGGTTGATATCTTCCACGACCTCCTTCCGGTAATTTCTGATTTCTGTGCGCCCGCACACGTCTAAAGCATCCAGATCAGCCATCAGCCCCGAGAGCACACAAGATAAGTGCCTGCAAGTCTCAGTACTGTTCACTCCCATAAGAAGGGCAATCAGAGTGCCTCTAGTCTTGTTCACTTCACACATCACAGAGTTAATTTTGGCAACTGAGGGATGCGTGTCCTCAGAAAGTGGCAGGGAAGGCTGCTTTTTCACACAGTCCTCGATAATCTCCTGCACTGCACAGATTTTGGTTAAAGTGTGATACCGGGCTTTCCGCAAGGAGATCTTGCCTCCAGTCTTAACGTGTGTCAGCCTCAAAATGACATCCTGGATGCCTTCTTCAAACTCATCAGTTACACAGTTGCCTCCACTATAAAATGGCACAATCTTCTCTTTCACTAGGGACTGGGCTTCTTTAAAAATGTTCTCTATTTCGATCCTGTGTGGGTGGTTTGCATTTTGCTCCAACTCTTTGAGAAGACGTTCTGTCTCTTGTGCTGCCCTCTTTCTAGCTTGCTGAATATCTCCTTTTCCTTCAGTATCTACCGAGTCTATTTCAAAAAGTTGTTTTGTTAGAATCCTCTCCAGTTTCTTGTAATTCTTGTCGTCTGACAGACCGCTGAAACCAATGACTTGCTGTTCTATGCTTTTTACCTCCTTTTGGATCTCCTGAAGCCTACTAATAGAAGGATGTTGGTTTCCCATCTCCATTCTTTTGTTGTGTTCAGTTTCACAAGCACTAAAAGATGACAAACATGATAACTTATTACACCACAAAGCCTGCAGAATGGTGATCATCTGTTAATTCATTCTACAAAGATATGCTTAAGAAATACGGCTTGTGGGCCTCCCTGGTGGCGCAGTGGTTAAGAGTCCGCCTGCCGATGCAGGGGATACGGGTTCGTGCCCCGGTCTGGGAGGATCCCATATGCCGCAGAGCGGCTGGGCCCATGAGCCATGGCCGCTGGGCCTGCGCATCCGGAGCCTGTGCTCCGCAACGGGAGAGGCCACAACAGTGAGAGGCCCGCATACCGCAAAAAGAAAAAAAAAAAAAAAAAAGAAATACGGCTTGTTATTGCGATCCCAAGGACAGTCACACTCAAGTACAGAAATTAGAGTGACTAATCAACTCCCTCTCCTGAAAATAACCTAAACATGACAGTGATTGAGACTGGGGTTACTGCAGTGGGGAATATGAGCCGGAGCTCCGGACCTGGCAAATTCAGTTTCCTCAGTCATCAAAGAAAACGGCATATGCCTTCATAAGTATGCCATGAGGTTGAACCATCAGCTTGGAAAAAGCACAAGTACCTTAGGTCTTAACACTGGAAGCTGGGTTTTGGCAAGGGCAGGGCACCTCTGCGGAATGTAAAACAGCAGCTCTTCTAACCTTCCAGACGTCATGGGTACACTGAAGCAACCCCACCAGGCCAAAGTGCTATGCCTAGTTTCAGGAAAAGGAACTAAACAAAGGGAGCTGGGCTACGGAGACAAACACCAGGGGTTCGCAGACACGCCCCAAAGTCCCTGCTCTACTACTTCTCCACCCTTTAAGCACTTGTGTAAAGAGACCCTGTTTCTCGCCCCACCCTTTCCATACCTCACAAATGCTCCCTGCACAGGGATAAAATTCCACAGGGAGGGCGACTGGGGTTACGTTAAAGGCACCACCTTGGGCTTCGGAGGCCTAGTACCGCCTGGGCCCTACCATGCGCCTCTCCACCTCCAAAACACACCCCACGAGAATGAGACAACTCTGTCGATTTCATTCACCAGCCTCGCTTTAAGGGTCCAGAAGGGTTTAACGCATTTTTTTTTTTAACGCTCTTTCACGGGAGGGGGATGGATGCACAACCGAAACTAATCCCCTGTGGGTGGCCGAGCCCAGAACACGCCTCTGGAAGCCCGGAAGAGCAGGCTGCCTCGACTGTTTCCTCCTCTCTCGCCCGGCCCTCCCAGCACTTCACCCAGCAGCGGTCTAAGCTGGTTTGGTCTTGGCTTCCCGTGGGTGAAGTGGCCAGATGGAAGATCGACCCTTTACGGGGTGCGGCACCGGAGCTGCGCCCCAAGCTGCATCTCTCTCCCCGTCCCGGCTAGGTCTGAACGGGGCAGCCAGTGAAGGGGCCGGCGGTGGCAACGGCAGCTACTGGCCGCAACGGCCGCTCCGGGCGTCTCGCCCGGGCCCCACGACGCGCCCGCCGGCCTGACATCACAGTGGCCCGTGGGGGGAGGGGACGGCCGCGCTCGGCCGGGCCATGGGAGCCGGCGAGAAGGGAGGGAACTCGGGCCCGGCCGGCTGCGGGGAGCCCGGCTCCGAAACCAGGCCCGGCCGCGTCTAACCCGGGGCGGGGGTGGCGCCCAGGGACAGGGGTCGTCCGCTGGCAGCCCGCGCCGAGGGGAGACCGCGCGCCCCCACCCCGCGGATGCCTCCGCCCTCGCTCACCTGCGCCGCCCGCGCCATCGCACGCTTCGCCGCCAACTCCCCGCAGTCCTGCCGTCGCCGGGCCCGGCAGCCCCGCCCCAGGGCCGAATACCCCCCGCACTGGGAAAAAGTCCTCCGGCGTCCGCGCTGCACCTCGACCCTTGCTGAGCCCGCCGCTAGCCGCCTAGCGCAATCCCCTGAATGCCCGAGCCCGAGGAGCTGCCACCGGGCGCGCTCGCCCCGTTCGGCCGCCCACGCAGCCTGTCACATGCAGGGCAAGCTCATGGTCGGCCGAGTCGTCCCCTCCCGCGGACTTTGCGACCGTGCCGTAAGGCAGCCCCTTGCACCGTCGCGACTCCGCTGTGCGTCGCGGTAGCCGCCGGACGGCAGCCATGGCGGCCTTGCGACCCCCGAGGACGGTCCTCCTTCCTCTCTGCCGCCCCTTCTCCGGCGGCGGCTGCCAGCTCGTCCCCGAGCGCGGCGGTGAGCGCAGGGATGCCGCGCCGAGCCGGGTGAGCGTGGTTCCCGGAGAGGTTGGGCCGGGTGTGACCGCGAGGGGCGACAGACCCGAGCCGTGCTCCTCAGGGACACACGTGGGCGCTCACCTGCGTTGCCGCACTGGCGGCCTCGGCTGAGCTACCCGGGAGCAGGGTCCCCGAGCCGGCACGGGGCTGGCGCGGAGCAGCGTACGCGGCGTGGGGGGACGGGCGCGTGGAGAGTGGGGAGGCCCTGGCGCCCCCAAGTGTCCTGCGTCGCCCCACCTCGGGGCTGTTGACAGAACTTCTGTTAAATAGAGCAGAGTCAGCTAGGAAGTTTACACGTACCTTATTTCTTGTCGAGGATAATTAGTCTTTACATTCAAAGAGCTGTTGATAAGCATAGCGTGTGTGTGTGTGTGTGTGTGTTCGCGCGCGCTTGGCCTCGTGCAAATTATTAGTGCTTTTCGTCAAGTGATGACAAACTATCGTCATATCTTGTAGGACTTCCAGTTGAACGCTTTTTCTGGTTTGGAAACTCTGTGTGCATATATGCATGTTACTGACCAAAGATGCACAAAGATGAGTATCTTTAGCAGCAAGGGGTGGCGAGCAGTTTTTATAAATTGCACAGCTTTGGGGAAGGATGTTTTGCTTGAGGGAGCCGTAGGCCTTCATTCCAACTGTCACATGAAAATTTGGACTAACGGTGTGGAATGGGCTGCAGATAGAATATTTAAACGAAGCCTTAAAATACTGGACCTCCCTGGCGGTCCAGTGCGTAAGACTCCGCGCTTCCACTGCAGAGGATGCGAGTTCTATCCCTGGTCGGGGAAGCTCCGCATGCCGCGCGGTGCAGCCACCCCCCCCCCCGCCCCCAAAAAAGCATACAAAAACTAACGTTTCATTTGCCAGCAGGCTAAGGAGCGAGGCTGGCAAGCATCCTTTAAACGATAATTAAAGAAGGATAAAAAGAGCCTATTAAGAATTCCAAAACGTGCCTGCCTTTAAATTTTCATTTATTTTGGTCTGTTGCTGTTGGCATGCTTTTATAAATGCAGCTTTGAAGTTCTGTCTGGTTTACAGTTTAAATCGGGAGTTACCAGGGCAACTGGGCACCTAGACCCCAAGCCTCTGGCTCAGTTCCCTCATACAGTGGCCGCAACCCTGACTTCTGTGCCTAGAACATAGAAACCCACCAGCATCTCAGTCTTTGGGCAGAAAGATACTCAACAGGTATCTGAAAATGCTCTGGGAGGGCAAACAACATCAGCCAACAACTGCCCCCAGGGTGAGGACTTAGCCCAACTTCTTTTGTGAATAAGTGCTGGAAAAAAGAAAAGCACCCACACAGGGCTTTCTCTGTTGACATACGGCCTTCTGTTAAAGTAAGCCTTACTGTGGGTCTGATCCTCGAGATGAGACCTCTGCCTTTTGCAGTCCGAGTGACAAGGACCCGGGGCTGCGCAGCTGTTGGACTGCCTACACCTTTGAAGGCGATGATGCCGATGAGGCTGAAAGTGGGGCAGCTGACCCATGAGTCAGAGCAGACCTTCCCCGGTCTAGCCTTACGACTTGTGTTGTTGTTGTTGTTGTTTTTTATTTATTTATTTATTTATTTGTGGTACACAGGACTCTCACTGTTGTGGCCTCTCCTGCTGCGGAGCCCAGGCTCCGGACGCGCAGGCCCAGCGGCCATGGCTCACGGGCCCAGCCGCTCCACGGTATGTGGGATCTTCCCGGACCGGGGCACGAACCCGCGTCCCCTGCATCGGCAGGCAGACCCTCAACCACTGCTCCAGCAGGGAAGCCCTTGTTGTTGTTTTTTAGAATGTGTTCCCCATTACGCTAGGTTTTGGATGGGACATTAAAGAACAGTTCTTTCCTCAGGGCAATTTGTGTTTCCTATGTATTTGACCCCATCTTTGTGTGCTTCCTGAGCACACAGCCGGTTCTCCGGGTAATTAAATTCCTGCAGCAGAGAGAGATTGTTGTCTTTCAGGCTGTGATTTTAAATATTTTTTAAGGTCTTCTTAAAAGTCACAGGTCCTAAACCTTTTGTTTTCTTTATCTAAAGAGATATATTTTAATCCTGTATTTCTAGTTCACCCTATGTATTTTCTCATTCTTTGTTCTTCGCTTGCGTTAAGGAGACCTGCTTTTAGGACCTACACAATTTATTTCCCTCTCTAATCTCTGGCTACCAGTTTATTATTATTATTTATTTATTTATTTATTTATTTATTTATTGGCCATGCTGTGCAGCTTGCGGGATATTAATTCCCTGACCAGGGATTAAACCTGGGCCCTCAGCAGTGAAAGCGTAGAGTCCTAACCACTGAGTGGCCAGGGAATTCCCTGGCTACTGTTTTTTTTTTTTTTTAATAAATTTATTTATTTATTTCTGGCTGTGTTGGGTCTTCGTTGCTGTGCGTGGGCTTTCTCTAGTTGCGGCGTGCGGGCTTCTCATTGCGGTGGCTTCTCTTATTGTGGAGCATGGGCTCTAGGGGCACAGGTTTCAGTAATTGTGGCACACGGGCTCAGTAGTTGTGGCACACAGACTTAGTTGTTCTGCAGCATGTGGGATCTTCCCAGACCAGGGCTTGAACCCGTGTCCCCTGCATTGGCAGGTGGATTCTTTTTTTTTTTTGCGGTACGCGGGCCTCCCACTGCTGCGGCCTCTCCCGCTGCGGAGCACAGGCTCCGGACGCGCAGGCTCAGCGGCCATGGCCCACGGGCCCAGCCACTCCGCGGCATGTGGGATCCTCCCGGACTGGGGCACGAACCCGTGCCCCCTGCATCGGCAGGCGGACCCTCAACCACTGCGCCACCAGGGAAGCCGGCAGGTGGATTCTTAACCACTGTGTCACCAGGGAAGTCCCTGGCTACCGGTTTTTAATAGAAAAACATTATAGAACTTAGAGTTAAGCACCACTTTTCCTTCCAAACCCAGATTAAACTGAGCTGTCAAATCAGGAGTTCTCTAGCTGCTTTGTACCTGCTTATTCCTTACCTTTGTTGTTTACGTCATTGGTTTACACCTTTGCCTGCACATTTGGAATGATCTGGAAGACTAAGAAATACCGGGGCCCACCCCCAGAGGTTTTTTTTTTTTTTTTTCTTTTTGCGGTATGCGGGCCTCTCACTGTTGTGGCCTCTCCCGTTGCGGAGCACAGGCTCCGGATGCGCAGGCCCAGCGGCCATGGCTCACGGGCCCAGCCGCTCCGCGGCATATGGGATCCTCCCAGACCGGGGCACGAACCCGTATCCCCTGCATCGGCAGGCGGACTCTCAACCACTGCGCCACCAGGGAGGCCCAACCCCCAGAGGTTTTGATGTGATTGGTCTGGGATGCAGCCTGGGCATCAGGATATTTACTTATTTTCTTAATTTGTCTAGTTGTTTTCCCCCCAGCTCTGTTGAGATAAAACATAAGGATTCTCTCTCTCTCTTTTTTAAAAAAATAAATTTATTTACTTATTTATTTATTTATTTTTGGCTGCGTTGGGTCTTCATTGCTGCACGTGGGCTTTCTCTAGTTGCGGCGAGCGGGGGCTACTCTTGTTTGCAATGCGCGGACTTCTCATTATGGTGACTTCTCTTGTTACGGAGCACGGGCTTTAGGCGCGTGGGCTTCAGTAGTTGGGGCTCGTGGGCTCTAGAGCGCAGGCTCAGTAGTTGTGGCGCACGGACTTAGTTGCTCCGTGGCACGTGAGATCTTCCTGGACCAGGGCTCCAACCCGTGTCCCCTTCATTGGCAGGCAGGTTCTTAACCACTGTGCCACCAGGGAAGCCCCAAACATCAGGATTCTTAAGGGCAAGTCCAATAAGTTCACAAGTCAGGGAACCACGGTTACATTATATGCATGAATATTTGCTTATAGTCCTGAATTCCGTCACGTTTATACCGATAGTAAACATTTATCAAGCACTTGCATGCACTCTTCTGAAAACTTAACATATTTTACCTTATTTAAGCTTCAAAATTCTGTCCAGTAGGTGCTTTTATCGTCCCCATTTTATAGATGAGATTGAATAATTACTTTTCAATAATTACTTACTTTTACAGTAAGATTAAACAGTTTCAAGATCATAATGCTTGCACTTAAGGAATATACGTGTTATAGTTCCTTTATCCAAAGGATAATGAATTAAGATTTTTCTTCTAGTAATTTTTAGATGAACAAAACAGAAACAGGCCCTCAGCATGGAGAGGTAATATTTGCAAATAACAGATAATGGAACTACTGATGTCACATTTTGCTTACATTTTCATTAAGGAGAATGATCTCCAAAATCCCCAAGTTTAGATTTGGAATAAACCTCATAGGAAGAAGTTGAAACTCAGGATAAATGAGAAACTGGTGAGAGAGCTAGTCATTGAATTTTAAGGTTAACATGGATATTTCTAGTATTTCAAAGGCTTTCAATAAATAGTTGGAAAACAAAGCTGGGGTGGGAGGACTTAAAAACCATGCAATTTAACTCTGTTATCATAAAGGTGAGGAGATTGGGACCCAGAGATGTAAAGTGACTGGCCTGCTATCACAGAGCAGAGTCAGGATTGAAATCAATGTTTTCCCACTCTCAGTCCAGTGTTGTGACGCTACCAAATGCTTTTTCTTCACCTACTGAAACAATTACATGATTTCCCCTTGTTCTGTTAATGTGGAGAATTACTTTGATTTATTGATTTTCTTTTTTTGTTACTTATGGGAAATTTAAAACATGTACAAAGATAGAAGAAGATAAAGAATTGCTGTGTATCCAGTACCCTGCTTCTACAGTTATCCACTCATGGCTGTTTATTTCATCCTTACCCCCATCCAGTCCCCCTTCCCAGATAATTTTATGCCAAATAGCAGACATATTTCATTTGTAAGTATTTCAGTATATATCTTTAAAAGATACAGACTTAAATATATATACATATATGTGTGTGTGTGTGTATATATATATAAAACATAATACCATTGTCACACCTAAAATTTTATAATTCCTTAATCCCAGCAAATTTCCAATGTTCAGATTTCTTCAGTTGTCTTAGAAATGTCATAAATGTTTTCTTTTACAATTTGCTTGTATCAGCATGCAAATAAGGTCTACACATTGAGATTGATTAATATTCTTATAGTTTTCTTTCAATCTATAGGGTTTGCCTCTATCCCCTTCCTTCTTTTTTGGAATTTTTGAATTTTATTTATTTTTTTATACAGCAGGTTCTTATTATCTATTTTATACATATTAGTGTATATATGTCAATCCCAATCTCCCAATTCATCCCACCACCACCACCACCCCTCCACTTTCCCCCCTTGGTGTCCATACGTTTGTTCTCTACATCTGTGTCTCTATTTCTGCCCTGCAAACTGGTTATTCTTTACCATTTTTCTAGGTTCCCCATATATGTGTTAATATACTATATTATTTTTCACTTTCTGACTTACTTCACTCTGTATGACAGTCTCTAGATCCATCCACGTCTCTACAAATGACCCAATTTTGTTCCTTTTTATGGCTGAGTAATACTCCATTGAATATATGTACCACATCTTCTTTATCCATTCATCTGTCGATTGGCATTTAGGTTGCTTCCATGTCCTGGCTGTTGTAAATAGTGCTGCAGTGAACACTGGGGTCCATGTCTTTTTGAATTATGGTTTTCTCTGGGTATATGCCCAGTAGTGGGATTGCTGGGTCATATGGTAGTTCTATTTTTAGTTTTTAAAGGAACCTCCATACTGTTCTCCATAGTGGCTGTATCAGTTTACATTCCTACCAACAGTGCAAGAGGGTTCCCTTTTCTCCACACCCTCTCCAGCATTTGTTCTTTGTAGATTTTCTGATGATGCCCATTCTAACTGGTGTGAGGTGATACCTCATTGTAGTTTTGATTTGCCGTTCTCTAATAATTAGTGACGATGAGCAGCTTTTCACGTGCTTCCTGGCCATCTGTATGTCTTCTTTGGAGAAATGTTTATTCAGGTCTTCTGCCCATTTTTGGATTGGGTTGTTTGTTTCTTTAATATTGAGCTGCGGGGCTTCCCTGGTGGCACAGTGGTTGAGAGTCCGCCTGCCGATGCAGGGGACACAGGTTCATGCCCTGGTCCAGGAAGATCCCACATGCCACGGAGCGGCTGGGCCCGTGAGCCATGGCTGCTAAGCCTGCGCGTCCGGAGCCTGTGCTCCGCAACGGGAGAGGCCACAACAGTGAGAGGCCTGCATACGGCAAAAAAAAAAAAAAAAAAAAAAAAATTGAGCTGCATGAGCTGTTTATATATTTTGGAGATTAATCCTTTGTCCATTGATTCATTTGCAAATATTTTCTCCCATTCTGAGGGTTGTCTTTTCGACTTGTTTGTAGTTTTCTTTGCTTTGCAAAAGCTTTTAAGTTTCATTAGGTCCCATTTGTTTATTTTTGTTTTTATTTCCATTACTCTAGGAGGTGGATCAAATAAGATCTTGCCGTGATTTGTGTCAAAGAGTGGCCTTCCTATGTTTTCCTCTAAGAGTTTTATAGTGTCTGGTCTTACATTTAGGTCTCTAATCCATTTTAAGTTTTCTTTTGTGTATGGTGTTAGGGAGTGTTCTAATTTCATTCTTCTACCTGTAGCTGTCCAGTTTTCCCAGCACCACTTATTGAAGAGACTGTCTTTTCCCCATTGTATATCCTTGCCTCCTTTTTCATAGATTAGTTGACTATAGGTGCATGGGTTTATCTCTGGGCTTTCTATCCTGTTCCATTGATCTATATTTCTGTTTTTGTGCCAGTACCATATTGTCTTGATTACTGTAGCTTTGTAGTATAGTCTGAAGTCAGGGAGTGATTCCTCCAGCTCCATTTTTTTCCCTCAAGACTGCTTTGGCTATTCGGGGTCTTTTGTGTCTCCCTACAAATTTTAAGATTTTTTTGTTCTAGTTCTGTAAAAAATGCCACTGGTAATTTGATAGGGATTGCATTGAATTTGTAGATTGCTTTGGGTAGTATAGTCATTTTCACAATATTGATTCTTCCAATCCAAGAACATCGTATATCTCTCCATCTCTTTGTGTCATCTTTGATTTCTTTCATCATTGTCTTATAGTTTTCTGAGCACAGGTCTTTTACCTCCTTAGATAGGTTTATTCCTAGGTATTTTATTCTTTTTGTTTCAGTGGTGAATGGGATTATTTCCTTAATTTCTCTTTCTGATCTTTCATTGTTAGTGTATAGGAATGCAAGAGATTTCTGTGCATTAATTTTGTATCCTGCAACTTTACCAAATTCATTGATTAGCTCTAGTAGTTTTCTGGTGTCATCTTTAGGATTCTCTATGTATAGTACCATGTCATCTGCAGACAGTGACAGTTGTACTTCTTCTTTTCCAATTTGTATTCCTTTTATTTCTTTTTCTTCTCTGATTGCTGTGGCTAGGACTTCCAAAACTATGTTGAATAAGAGTGGCAAGAGTGGACATCCTTGTCTTGTTCCTGATCTTAGAGGAAATGCTTTCAGTTTTTCACCATTGAGAATGATGTTTGCTGTGGGTTTGTCGTATATGGCCTTTATTATGTTGAGGTAAGTTACCTCTTTGCCCACTTTCTGGAGAGTTTTTATCATAAATGGGTGTTGAATTTGGTCAAAAGCTTTCTCTGCATCTATTGAGACGATCATATGGTTTTTATTCTTCAATTTGTTAATATGGTGTATCACATTTATTGATTTGCATATATTGAAGAATCCTTGCATCCCTGGGATAAATCCCACTTGATCATGGTGTATGATCCTTTTAATGTATTGTTGGATTCTGTTTGCTAGTATTTTGCTGAGGATTTTTGCATCTATATTCATCAGTGATATTGGTCTGTAATTTTCTTTTTTTGTAGTATGTTTGTCTGGTTTTGGTATCAGGGTGATGGTGGCCTCACAGAATGAATTTGGGAGTGTTCCTTCCTCTGCAATTTTTTGGAAGAGTTTGAGAAGGATGGGTGTTAGCTCTTCTCTAAATGTTGATAGAATTCACCTGTGAAGCCATCTGGTCCTGGATTTTTGTTTGTTGGAAGATTTTAAATCACAGTTTCAATTTCATTACTTGTGATTGTTCTATTTATATTTTCTAATTCTTCCTGGTTTAGTCTTGGAAGATTATATCTTTCTAAGAATTTGTCCATTTCTTCCAGGTTGTCCATTTTATTGGCATAGAGTTGCTTGTAGTAGTCTCTTATGATGCTTTGTATTTTTGCGGTGTCCGTTGTAACTTCTCCTTTTTTTTTTGGGCTATGTTGGGTCTTTGTTGCTGCGCGTGGACTTTCTCTAGTTGTGGTGAGCGGGGGCTGCTCTTCATTGTGGTGCGCGGGCTTCTCATTGTGGTGGCTCCTCTTGTTGCGGAGCACAGGCTCTAGGTGTGCAGGCTTCAGTAGTTGTGGCGTGTGGGCTCAGCAGTTGTGACTCACAGGCTCAGTAGTTGTGGCTCATGGGCTGTAGAGCGCAGGCTCAGTAGTTGTGGTGCATGAGCTTAGTTGCTCCGCAGCATGTGGGATCTTCCTGGACCAGGGCTCGAACCCATGTCCCCTGCATTGGCAGGCAGATTCTTAACCACTGTGCCACCAGGGAAGCCCTAACTTCTCCTTTTTCATTTCTAATTTTATTGACTTGAGTCCTCTCCCTCTTTTTCTTGATGAGTCTGGCTAAAGATTTATCAATTTTTTTTATCTTCTCAAAGAACCAGCTTTTAGTTCTATTGATCTTTGCTATTGTGTTCTTTGTTTCTATTTCATTTATTTCTGCTCTGATCTGTGATTTCTTTCCTTTTACTAACTTTGGGTTTTGTTTGTTCTACTTTCTCTGGTTCCTTTAGGTGTAAGATTAGATTGTTTATTTGAGATTTTTCTTGTTTTTTGACATAGGCTTGTATTGTTATAAACTTCCCTGTTAAAACTGCTTTTGCTGCATCCCATAGGTTTTAGAAAGCTTTTTTTTTTTTTTTTTTTTTGCGGTATGCGGGCCTCTCATTGTTGTGGCCTCTCCCGTTGCGGAGCACAGGCTCTGGAGGCACAGGCTCTGGAGGCGCAGGCTCTGGAGGCGCAGGCTCAGCGGCCATGGCTCATGGGCTGAGCTGCTTCGCAGCATGTGGGATCTTCCTGGACCAGGGCACGAACCCGTGTCCCCTGCGTCAGCAGGCGGACTCTCAACCACTGCACCACCAGGCAAGCCCTTCCCATAGGTTAACTTTTTTTCCCAAATGTATTTATTTATTTATTTATGGCTGTGTTGGGTCTTCGTTTCTGTGCATGGGCTTTCTCTAGTTGTGGCAAGCGGGGATCACTTTTCATCGCGGTGCGCAGGCCTCTCACTATCGCGGCCTCTGTTGCTGCGGAGCACAGGCTCCAGACGCGCAGGCTCAGTAATTGTGGCTCACGGGCCCAGGTGCCCCGCGGCATGCGGGATCTTCCCAGACCAGGGCTCGAACCCGTGTCCCCTAGCATTGGCAGGCAGATTCTCAACCACTGCGCCACCAGGGAAGCCCTCCCATAGGTTTTGTCGTGTTTTCGTTGTAATTTGTCTGTAGGTAATTTTTTATTTTCTCTTTGATCTCTTCAATGATCTCTTGGTTATTTAGTAATGTATTGTTTAGCCTCCATGTGTTTGTGTTTTTGACGTTTTTTTCCCTGTAATTGATTTCTAATCTCATAGTGTTGTGGTCGGAAAAGGTGCTTGATATGATTTCAATTTTCTTAAATTTACTGAGGCTTGATTTGTGACCCAAGATGTGATCTATCCTGGAGAATGTTCTGTGTGCACTTGAGAAGAAAGTGTAATCTGCTGTTTTTGGATGGAATGTCCTATAAATATCAGTTAAATCTTTCTGGTCTATTGTGTCATTTAAAGCTTGTGTTTCTTATTAATTTTCTGTCTGGATGATCTGTCCATTGGTGTACGTGAGGTGTTAAAGTCCCCCACTATTATTGTGTTACTGTCAATTTCCTCTTTCGTAGCTGTTAACAGTTGCCTTATGCATTGAGGTGCTCCTATGTTGGCTGCATATATATTTATAATTGTTATATCTTCTTCTTGGATTGATCCCGTGATCATTATGTAGTGTCCTTCCTTGTCTCTTGTAACATTCTTTAGTTTAAAGTCTATTTTATCTGATATGAGTATAGCTACTCCAGCTTTCTTTTGATTTCCATTTGCATGGAATATCTTTTTCCATCCCCTCACTTTCAGTCTGTATGTGTCCCTAGGTGTGAAGTGGGTCTCTTGTAGACAGCATATATATGGGTCTTGTTTTTGTATCCATTCAGCAAGCCTGTGTGTTTTGGTTGGAGCATTTAATCCATTCACGTTTAAGGTAATTATCGATATGTATGTTCCTATTATCATTTTCTTAATTGTTATGGGTTTTTTTTTTTTTTTTTGCACTGCACTCCCCGTATAAACCCAGCTTGGTCCTGATGTAATGGCCCTTTTGTGTACTGCTGAATTTAGTGTGCTGATTTGTCTAGCATCCGTCTAGAATGACAGGCTGGGGGCTCCAACCCTCCAGAAGGGAAAGGCTTTCAGTTCCCATCCCAGGAGGGTTAGGACTCTAGACCAGGAAACACGCCGAGAACACTGAATCTGGCCAACATCTGTTCCTTTCATTGTTACCCATTGGTTTCCCCAGTGGCTGGCAGTGAAACTTTAACTCAGAGAGGAGCTTTGTGTTGTGTACAGGCACTTCTGGGAAGGAAGGCACTGGAGAAGAAGGTCTCCCACTCCAAATCCCGGCTTCTAGAAGGACAGGCCCCAGGGTGGGAGTGTGCTGGCAGAGCTCTGGAGCCTGCTGCAAGGCAGAAGGGATGGAGAGCCAGGCTGGGCCTGCAGAGCTGAACAAGGAGAGGCCTGGTGTGGGGCTGCCCAGCCTGGCAGTTTACAGTTACACAGAAAAAACTGGAAGGTTCATCCCCACCCCACCCCCGAGTAATGAAAACTCAGTGTGACCAGTAAGAGCATGTGTGGTCCTCCGCGGAGCTGTTAGGTCCGGCACGCCTTCCCGTGCACGCATGTCCCTGCCACTCCAGGCCTCAGGAAGCTGTGCGCTGTATGCTTTTGCTGTAAGAGCCATAAATTATGGTAATTATTCAAACCTCAAAGGGATTCTTTCTTTTCCTCCCCCAGGCCCCTTCCTCTCCCTTTTAAATAGCAGGTCTTGGGTGAACAAAGACAGAATATATGTTTATGGGGAGAGTAGAAGGACTACTTCTGCCATAATTGAAGATACAGTCTCTCAAATTACAGTGGAAAACTGAGGATGATTGAAGGAGTTGGTTCACAGAGTTCACATATAAACTGTAAAGTAGTTTATAAGCAATAACTAAAAGATGCGTATGGGAAAGTAACTGAATACCCCAGCTCCTCTTTGAGCTTGCCTTGTTACGCATGGGCAGCTGGGGTGGCTTCTTTAGCATTTCTTGGTAGGGAACCTGTAAGAATAGATGGGGTACAGTTCTGGGAGATAGTAAAGCAGGTAAACAGGTGCAGTTAGGGTGGAACCTGCCCCTTTGTCTCCTTGCTGCTGGCAGAGCTGACGTCTCCAAGGGGTGTTGTGCAGCCTCCCCAGCTTGGAGGAGGGGAAGGAACCCCATCTTGCAACAGAAGTTCACAGCAGGGGACCCAGGCTGGCTCCGTTTCTGTCTCCACTCACTGGATCCCTTTGTATGAATCACCTTCAGTTTCTAAGAATATCTGAATACCACAGATGCAAAGGCTGTGTGGGAAAAGTCCAGAAATATTTGCAGAAAAGTAGGGTTTTTTTCTTAAAAGCTTTTTTAAAAGAAAAGGAAAATGTGGTAACCATATATTATTCTTAGAATGATGGATAAAACATTAAAGATCTATGTGTTACGGTCCTGCCTTTCTTTTTTTTGGCAGTATGCAGGCCTCTCACTGCTGTGGCCTCTCCCGTTGCGGAGCACAGGCTCCGGACGCGCAGGCTCAGCGGCCATGGCTCACGGGCCCAGCCACTCCGCGGCATGTGGGACCCTCCCGGACCGGGGCACGGACCCGTGTCCCTTGCATTGGCAGGCGGACCCTCCACCACTGCGCCACCAGGGAAGCCCCTGCCTTTACTTTCTAAAAAGGATTTTTAAGTCAGTCTAGTATCAAGTTAGTATATTTCACCCCTGCTGATGAGGAGCATAGTTTCAGGTCTTAGGTAGCAGATCAGGATGCCTTTCTGCTAGTGGGGCCCTATCACTTTCACACACGAAGGATGAGTTCAGTCCCTTCTTGGGGACTTGCTGGCCCTTCATTTAGAACTTTCCACTCTGGCTGTGCCTCTTACGGCTCAACTTTGCTTTCCAGTGACAGCAAGAGAGACACTCTTTTTTTTTTTCTTTTTTTTTTTGCGGTACGAGGGCCTCTCACTGTTGTGGCCTCTCCCGTTGTGGAGCACAGGCTCCGGACGCGCAGGCTCAGCGGCCATGGCTCACGGGCCCAGCCGCTCCGCGGCATGTGGGATCTTCCCGGACCAGGGCACGAACCTGTGTCCCCTGCACCGGCAGGCAGACTCTCAACCACTGCGCCACCAGGGAAGCCCAAGAGAGACACTCTTTAGAAGAACTAGACAAAAGTAAAAATGGTCAAAGATAAAGATGTTTGAATCTGCAAGAAGAAATGAAATAGCCATGCTGAACTAGTCAGTAGGGTGTAGTAGTCCGGTGTGGAGTGTGAACTGGCCACGCAGAGGTGGCAGCTACGTCTAGGCTTCTCCCCGTCTCCTGCTGTCCCTCTCCAGCAGCCGGTCAGCGTGCCTTTCCACTTCCCCTGCAGCTCTGACGTGTCCACCTGCAGCAGTGCCTCCCTGTTCTTCCACCACGTGTAAGTCGTACTCCAGAACACGCAGCCACTCAGTGTGCTTCTGCTTCTCTGATTATACAGCCTTTGAGAGTTTCCTGGAAAACCTAGAAACTCGTCAAGAACTAGCAGTTACATAAGGAACACGCTTGGCGGTGATGGCTTCTGGCTCCGTCAGAACTTCTCAGCATTCTGGTGCTAGTTATCAGTGATTGCCATATCGAGTTAAACTTTGCTAGGGACTTCCCTGGTGGTCCACTGGTTGAGAATCCACCTGCCAATTCAGGGGGTGCGGGTTCTGTCTGTGGTTGGGGAACTAAGATCCCGCATGCCACGGGGCAACTAAGCCCTCCTGCCACAGTTACTGAGCCCATGCATTCTGGAGCCCGTGTGCCGCAACGTAAGATACATACTGCAGCTAAGATCCGACACAGCCCAAAATAAATAAAATAAATAAATAAATATTTAAAAAAAAAAACTTTGCTAGATGTTTCTCCACCAAATCGTTCATGTAAATCAAGCTTTTTTGAAGATGAAGGGATTTCTCTGCATAAGCATAGAGAAAGTGAACAGGAAAGATTTTTTGTGTGTGTGGTACGCGGGCCTCTCACTGTTGTGGCCTCTCCCGTTGTGGAGCACAGGCTCCGGACACGCAGGCTCAGCGGCCATGGCTCACGGGCCCAGCCGCTCCGCGGCATGTGGGATCTTCCCGGACCGGGGCACGAACCCGTGTCCCCTGCATCGGCAGGCGGACTCCCAACCACTGTGCCACCAGGGAAGCCTAGGAAAGATTTTTAACAACTGGGAAGAACATTCCTCCAACTAGTGCTTGTTACAACCAGAGAGATGCAGTTTCTGCCCCCATGGGCTTGCAGTCTAGTGGGGGAAACGTGTTTCCTCACGTCGCCGGGGGCTCAGGATGCCCTATGCGCCATGGGGCCTGAAGCCAGTGAAGGGGACGAGATGAGAGAGGGATTCAGGGAGAACATAAGCAGAGTTCCCGAGGATGGTCAGAAATCAGCTGTCCTGTTATTAAAGGAAGTTCCGGTGGGTGGACGGGGAAGCCGAGATGGGGCAGGCCTGGCCTGCTAGACCACAGTGAGGATTTTAGACGTTATCCTGAGGGTAATGCGTAGTCACTGACGGTTTTTAAGGGAAGACGTAGCACGGTTAGGTTGAATGATTTGGAGCGATCGCTCTGGCTGCAGTCTGGAGAATCGGTGGGCGTGGGGCGGGCCTCTGGAGGCAGTTGGAGCTGCACGCACTAGCTGACTGCAGAACTGAAGGGGAGCCTCCAGCCTGCCGCCGAGGCCCGAGGCCCTGGGCAGCTGGTACAGGAGGTAGTCGGAGCCGCTGCAGCTGCAGCTGTTGGAACCCTTCAGGGGCCTGGTGGGAGGGTGCCAGCGTGAAGTGCTGCTTGGGCCTGGAAATCTGTAAGCTTATTCCCTGGGCCACAGGGAAGAAGGCTTCTCAGAAGATAGTACTTGACTCCCTTTAACTTCCGTCAGCTGTGGGCTCTTGCATCTTCTGCAGCTGTGAGAAAAATTCATCTTAATAAAAATGTTTGCCTCAGTTATGAAATAAGCTAGCATGAAGCCCGAGAAGGTTTTAGTTCTAACAGCTTCATTCTCCAGAAGTCTGAAGATAATAAAAGAAAAAGTAAAACAAAATATTGGAAGCAGCAGAGCCTGCTAATATTCATTGCTCAGAAATGAGGCTAATTAGACAGAATTCTTAGGGCAAAAACTGCACACAGAATTTTAGAAAATATTTTAAAAATTTATTTTCCTTACTAGTTTCTTAATACACACACACTTATATTTGCTTGTTTATAGATGACATTAACTACAGGAAACAAACTTTTTTTATTATGTTGATAATTTTGGACGTTCTATTAAGTTTCTTTTATATCCTCATAAATATCTTTAGGAGAATTAAAAACATTTTTAGGCATTTAAACTAATGGTGTAAATTTTAGCTCTCTAAAGAGTACTGAAGGGACTTCCCTGGTGGTCCAGTGGCTAAGGCAATGCGCTCCCAATGCAGGGGGCCCGGGTTCGATCCCTGGTCAGGGAACTAGATCTCTCATGCTGCAACTAAGAGCCAGCACAGCCAAATACATATTTTTTAAAATAAAAATAAATAAATAGTACTAAAGGGTAACAGAATAAGCCACCCCGAAATAGCCCACTTTGGCATAAAGATTATTTTGAGCTAAAAGCTCTTGAAAGACAGCAGGTGCAAGAGGGGCACTGTGTCCTCCCCCTTTTCTTCCTTTAGGCAGGAGACAAACCTCCCGCGTGAAAGGCGACCTTCCTAAAGCAGGAGCGAAACGTGTTCTTATCACCAGAGAGTGAGAGAGGTCTGTGCAGACGGATCTTGTAAAATAGCTCCTACCTTCCTTTAGTCCCCCCATGGATTTTAGTCCCTCTTCCACAGTGGCTACTTTTTTTTTTTTTTTTTTTTGCGGTACGCAGGCCTCTCACTGTTGTGGCCTCTCCCGTTGCGGAGCACAGGCTCCGGATGCGCAGGCTCAGCGGCCATGGCTCACGGGCCCAGCCGCTCCGCATGTGGGATCTTCCCGGACCAGGGCACGAACCCGTGTCCCCTGCATCGTCAGGCGGACTCTCAACCACTGCGCCACCAGGGAAGCCCTCACAGTGGCTACTTTTTGTTCAGCCTGGTATATAGGCAGTTGGGCCTATCTGCTTTTTGGGGTCTTCATTTTCCTATGGGTGCTCCCATGTGTACATAAAAAAATCTATATGGTTTTCTTTTGTTAATCTGTTTTATGTTAGTTTGACTCTCAGGCCCGTTTAGAGACTCTCAGAGAGGAGAGGGAGAGTTTGCCTCCCTTACTAAAAGTTGGATTATAACTGTCTCTGCTCCTGAGGTTATTTGCGTCTATCTCTACCATACCTGGATGGCAGAAATAACATATATGGTATTTCTGCACATCTCTTCCCAGCTCCTTGTTCAGTAACATCACGTTGCTAGCTTGAAGTTGTCCGTGGTGGAAGTCAGTGCACTATGGAAATGGGCAAATTCTCCAAATCAGGGCTTGACTTACTGTTTTGTTGATTGTCCAGACTTAGGAAAGTGAAGGATAAAATGTTAGTACACTTGACCCTTGAACAATGAGTGTTTGAACTTCGCGGATCCACTTATGCTCAGATTTTTTTCTGTAGTACTCTACACTCTCAGGTTGGTTCAGTCTGCAGATGTGGCATCTCTGGTATGGAGGGCCGACTGTAAAGTTGTGTGCAGATTTTTGACTGTATGGAGGGTTGGCACCCCTGACCCCTAAGTTGTTTGAGGGTCAACTGTAATGTGGATTAAATTAAGAAGTATATCTTGGGACTTTCTGGTGGTCAACTGGTTAAGACTCCATGCTCCCAATGCAGGGGCCTGGGTTCGATCCCTGGTCAGGGAACTAGATCCCGTGTGCCACAACTAAGACCCGGCACAGCCAAATAAATAAATAAATACTAAAAAAAAAAAAAAAAAAGTAGTGTATCTTGTCGGTTGACATCATATTGTGAATAAACCAAATTGAGAAAATATTCTTCCAGTATTTGAAAGCTGTTATCCATTTCATCAAAGAAATCATTTGTGGACTTCCCTGGTGGCGCAGTGGTTAAGAGTCCACCTGCCAATGCAGGGGACACGGGTTCGAGCCCTGGTCCAGCAAGATCCCACATGTCGCGGAGCAACTAAGCCTGTGTACCACAACTAGCGAGCCTGCGCTCTAGAGCCCGCCTGCCTAGAGCCCGTGCTCCGCAACAAGAGAAGCCACCGCAATGAGAAGCCCGCGCACCGCAACAAAGAGTAGCCCCCGCTCGCCACAACTAGAGAAAGCCAGTGTGCAGCAACAGAGACCCAACGCAGCCAAAAATAAATAAATAAATAAATAAATAAATTACAAAAAAATCATTTGTGTCCTTGACAAATAGGTGAGGTCAGTAGGTCTTGTTCACCCTACTTCTTTTTTTTCTTTTAATTAATTTATTTATTTTTGGCTGCGTTGGGTCTTCATTGCTGCACGCGGGCTTTCTCTAGTTGCGGCAAGCGGGGGCTACTCTTTGTTGTGGTGCGCGGGCTTCTCATTGTGGTGGCTTCTCTTGTTGAGGATCACGGGCTCTAGGCGCGCGGGCTTCAGTAGTTGCGGCATGCCGGCTCAGTAGTTGTGGCTCGTGGGCTCTAGAGCACAGGCTCAGTAGTTGTGGCAGACAGGCTTAGTTGCTTCGCGGCATGTGGGATCTTCCCTGACCAGGGCTCGAATCCATGTCCCCTGCATTGGCAGGTGGATTCTCAACCCCTTCGCCACCAGGGAAGCCCCCACCCTACTTCTTAATATCAAATCACCTTTGTGTCTTAAGGATTATACGCTTACTAATTAGTCACCTGCAACCAGGGTTTGGCTATTAATACCGAATTTAGCAAAAATCAGTGAAGGAACTGCAATGAGATGCCACTTCGTACCCGCTAGGATGGCTGTCATTTTAAAAAATGGACAATAGGGCTTCCCTCGTGGCGCAGTGGTAGAGAGTCCGCCTCCCAATGCAGGGGACACGGGTTTGTGCCCTGATCCGGGAAGATCCCACATGCCGCGAAGCGGCTGGACCCGTGAGCCATGGCTGCTGAGCCTGCGTGTCCAGAGCCTGTGCTCCGCAACGGGAGAGGCCACAACAGAGAGAGGCCCGCGTAATGCAAAAAAAAAAAAAAAAAATGGACAATAGCAGGTGTTGGTGAGGAATGTAAAATGATGCAGCCACTTTGGAAAACAGTGTGGCAGTTCCTCAAAGTGTTAAACAGAGTCACCATATGACCCAGCAATTCTACTCCTATATATACATCCAAGAGAATTGAAAACATATGTCCGCACAAAAATCTGTACACAGATGTTCATAGCAGCATTATTTATAATAGCCAAAAAGTGGAAACAACCCGAATGTTCTCAGCTGATAAATGGATAAGCAAAATGTGTTTATATCCACACTATGGACTATCACTCAGCCATAAAAAGAAGTGAAGTATTGGCAACACATACTACAACTTGGATGAACCTGGAAAACATGTTCGGTGAAAGAAGCCAGTCACAAAAGAGCACGTTGTATGATTCCATTTATATGAAATATAGAGAACAGGCAAATCAATTGAGTAGTGGTTGCCAGGGACTGGGGGAGGGGAAGAGTGGGGAGTGGCTGCTCTTGGGCACGGGGTTTCTTTCGGGGGTGATGAAAATGTTCCGGAATTAGTAATAATAGTTGCCCAGCTCTGTGAACATGCTAAAAACACTGAATTGTATACATTCAAAGGGTTAATTTTATAGTAATACTGTTTTTTAAAAAAGTATTTATTTATTTGGCTGCGTAGGGTCTTAGTTGCGGCATGTGGGATCTAGTTCCCTGACCAGGGATCGAACCCAAGTCCCCTGCATTGGGAGCGCGGAGTCTTAGCCACTGCGCCACCAGGGAAGTCCCCGTGGTATGTGAGTTTTATATCACTAAAGTTGTTAAAAATTAATGAAAGCAGTTTGTGAGAATCAATCGGCTATGTAAAATGTATGAAGAAAGGTATCATATGTTTTATTATTATTTGTAAAGTGTGTGCTGCACATCCTTATATCAGTGAAGTTATAACCACGTACGTCCCCCAGCCATGTTAAACATTTATGGGCACACCACTGCCCAGGGGGCGGCTCCATCCCCTGGTTCCTCCACGCTGTCCCCAGGCCTTCTCCCGTTCCTCTGTCCCTGCAGCCCCCATACCGCCACAGCCTCAGGGAATGGCTCTTCCTCTCCACGCCCTCAGAGTGGTCATGTCCCCCCAGAACAGGCCTGAAGGACCCTTCCTTGCATTCCCCTGGGACCTCCTCCAGCTGCTTAAGCTCCATTACTGATGTGTAAATTTGGGTGAATTTTAGGGCATATTCTCCTTGTCACCAAATCTTTAACTCATTACTACATAGGTTCTTTTTAGTGATTGGACATTTTCTATCAATCTTTTTTTTTTTTGGCCGCGTTGGGTCTTTGTTGCTGCACGCAGGCTTTTCTCTAGTTGCGGTGAGCGGGGGCTACTCTTGCGGCATGCTGGCTCAGTAGTTGTGGCTCACGGGCTCTAGAGCACAGGCTCAGTAGTTATGGCAGGCAGGCTTAGTTGCTCCGCGGCATGTGGGATCTTCCCAGACCAGGGGGGAACCTGTGTCCCCTGCATTGGCAGATGGATTCTTAACCACTGCGCCACCAGGGAAGTCCTCTATCAATCTTTTTTTTCCCCAGTCAAATGCTGTATTCTTTTACCTAATCTGTCAAGGGTCCTTAAAATTTTGAAATTTTGTTTAGAAGATACTTTTCTAGAAACGTTTTGAGAGTCTGAGGGAATCATACGTACTTTTCAACATTTCCGGCTCATTCACTTATTCTAGACTCAAAATAATTTTCTAAATAGTAAGCATTCCTTTTTTAAAAAAATGTATTTATTTAATTATTTATTTTGGCTGCGCTCGGGCTCGTTGTGGCCCTCGGGCTCCTCTGGTTGTGGCGCTTAGTTGAGGTATGTGGGATCTTAGTTCCAGGGATTGAACCTGGGATCAAACCCGAGCCCCCTGCATTGGGAGCGTGGAGTCTTAACCACTGGACCACCAGGGAAGTCCCAAAATAGTAAGCATTCTAATGCTGAGCTGAACATGCCACAGATTTTTAATAAAATATTATACATGCCAATGTTGTCCTAAAGGCAGAGCTGTAATGTGTTATAACTCAGAAACTGTGTTCTCAGATGTAAGGAGAAGCTTTTTGCATGAGTGGATGTCCCTGCATATTTTGTAATATAACTTGACCTGCTGAACTCTGGGCGGTGATGGCAGAGCTGATGTAACCTGCTCAAGTGTTCTCTGTGGTCTGAACTATCCACACGAGGTGGCCACACCAAGCTTTGTAACCCACTTCCCGACCAAACCCGCCGCTATCCTTGTCATGTTTTAAATTCTTCCTATTTTTAGACTGCCTGGGAATTTAGAAGATTTAGGAAGGTCATAGCATCCCAGACAAGGAGAGGGCCGCCGGGTAGTGCTGCATTTAGCACAGTCTCCTTCAGTTAATGGCACGTTCTTGGGACGCTTGGTGTAGGTTGGTGGTGCTTAGTGGCAGCCGTCAAAGTGAAAACTAACTGACTGTGTTTCCTGAAGAGTGACTTGGTTTCCTTTCTCCGTCTATGCTTGGTTCTTTACTCTAATTGTCCAGGCTTGAGTCCAGGGACCGGAAGATGGTCAGACCCGCACCAGGGAGAGGAGCGCTGAGGACTGTCCACCAGGCTGAGCTTCTGCCTTGCGTCTCCTTTGCTCCCCTGGTGCTCTTGCCACGTGAGCCATTGCACAGCTGCACCTGGTTTTCTGCACTAATTTGTGAAATTATTAGCTATTAAAGCTACGTTTTTCAAATGAAATTGTCAGTAAGCTGCTTACTGATAGAAAAAGAGCTGCTTTATCTTAAACCTTGCAAACCCTGCATCTCTATTTTTAGTTCCTTGGAAGTTGCAGCTTATAATGGTGATAGTGAAGTACTGAAATATCCTAAATGAAGGGCCTTCTAAATGCAAAAGAACTGTTAATTGTGTTCAATATAGTAATTTTTTATCTTTGTAAGCTTTACCACTCTTTTTTTTTTTTTTTTTTTTTGCGGTATGCGGGCCTCTCACTGTTGTGGCCTCTCCCGTTGCGGGAGCACAGCCTCCGGACGCGCAGGCTCAGCGGCCATGGCTCACGGGCCCAGCTGCTCCGCGGCATGTGGGATCTTCCCGGACCGGGGCACGAACCCGTGTCCCCTGCATCGGCAGGCAGACTCTCAACCACTGCGCCACCAGGGAAGCCCTTACCACTCTTTTAATTGACTTTATTGAGGTGTAATTAATTAATTAATTAGTTAGTTTGTTTGTTTATTTTTACGATATGTGGGCCTCTCACTGTTGTGGCCTCTCCCGTTGTGGAGCACAGGCTCCGGACGCGCAGGCTCGGCAACCATGGCCCACGGGCCCAGCCGCTCTGCGGCATGTGGGATCTTCCCGGACTGGGGCATGAAACCGTGTCCCCTGCATCGGCAGGCGGACTCCCAACCACTGCACCACCAGGGAAGCCCGAGGTGTAATTTATATACAGTAAAATGAGTGCACCCATTTTGAGTTTGATGAGTTGTGACAAATGTGTAAATCTGTGCAATCTCCACCCCAGTAAGATCTAGAACATCACTCCAATCCCCTCCAACCCTCACTCTGGGCTACCACTGATCTGATTACTTTTTCTAGAATGTCACATAAGTGGAATCACATAGGACGTCCTCTTTGGTGCCTGGCTCTTTCGCTCTGTATGTTTTGAGATCTGTCCGTGTTCCACCTGTCCGTGGCTCACTCCTCTCTGCTGCTGAGTAGTCTTCTGGTTATTTCTGGAGGGAGGACTGGCGGGAGGCACTCCGATGTTCCGGAGGTAGAAGTCGTGCTCAGTAGAGCGTCTGCTTTTTTAAAATCGGAGGACAGTTAATTTACAGTGTTGTGTTACCTTCGGGTGTACAGCAAAGTGATTTAGTTATACATTTTCCATTATAGGTAGAGCTTTCTTTTTTAAAAATAGGGTATAAGGGATTTCCAAACTGAATGTTATTTCCCCCCATGGATTGTGGTTACATTGATCTTTTAACAGACAAATGGATAGTTAGTCTTTTGATTACTCAGCTGATCTCTTTATTTTAATATCAGGTTTATTGAAGTCCAGTTCACATATAGTAAAATTCACTCCTGGCAGACATGTACGCCACAATTCAAGATATCGATCAGTTTCACCACCCCAGAAAATTCCTTTGTAGCCACCCCCTTCCTCTACCCCAGCACCTGTCTTTTCCAGGATGTCTTGGGAGTAGAATCATCCAGTGTGCACCCTCTTTGGTGTGGCCTCTTCAATCAGCATAGTGCCTTTGAGATTCATCTGTGTTACCTGTAGTCTCCTCTGTTGTCGAGTAGTGTCCATCACATGTATGTGCCATGCTGTGTTTTTCTGTTCATCAGTGGAAGGGTATTTCAGCTAATTCCAGATTTTGGCAGTTATACATAAAGCCACTTTAAACAGTCATATCCAGGTTTTCGTGCGAACATGTGTACTCATGCATCTTGGATAAATAACCTGGGAAGGGGTTGCTGGGTTGTATGTTAGGTGTGTGTTTAACTTTATAATGGACTGCTGACTTTTTTCCCAAGTGGTCGTACCATTTTGCATTGCCATGAGCAATATTTAAGAATTTGATTGTTTTACGTCCTTGACAGCACTTGTTTTGGCAGATTTTTTTTTAGCCATATTAATAGGTGTGTAGTGATATCTCATTGTGGTTTTGATTTGCATTTCTCTAATGACTAATGATGTTGAGCATTTTTTATGTGCTTTTATTTGTCATCTATATATCTTCTTCGGAAACTTTTATTTAAATATTTTGCCCATTTTTAAATTGGGTTGTGTGTTTTCTTATTATGGAGTTTTGAAAAGTCTCTATATATTCTAGAAACAAGTCCTTTTACAGATTTGCATGTATTTTCTCCCAGTCTGTGGCTTGTCTTTTCATTTTCTTAATAGTGTCTTTAGGAGAACAGAAGATTTTAACTTTGGTGAAGTCCAGTTCATCTATTTCTTATTTTGTGGATTGTGCTTTTGGTGTTGTACGTAAGAAATCTTTGCCTAATCCAAGCTTGTAGAATTTTTACTGTGTTTTAGAAGTTTCATAGTTTTAGATTTTACATTTTCCGTCTTTGATCCATTTTGCGTTAATTTTTGTGTATGATGCAAAGCACAGGTTGACATTCTTTTTTCGCCTTAGGATGTTGAATTAGTCCAGCACCATTGTTGAACATGTTTGATGTAGTATTAATGTGAATGCTATTTATTATAGTTCTTTTAATTTGGATATTCCCTGGCACATAGTCTTAAAAAGAGGAAGCTAACAAGGGTCTTTAATAAATCTGAGCTGTTCACTTTATAATACTAGAGATTCGTTAAGTTGTACAGTAACCCCATGCGTTTTGTTAAAGGTCTCAAGATTCTGCCCTCCAAGAAAATCTTGCCATGATTGGATAGGACCCCCAGATAAATATTCAAACCTTCGACCTGTTCACTTCTACATCCCTGAAAATGAATCGCCATTGGAACAAAAGTTAAGAGAATTAAGACAAGAAACACAGGAATGGAACCAACAGTTCTGGGCAAACCAGAATTTGACTTTTCTTAAGGTAAGTTTAGGTTTTGGGTCAGAATGAGAAATAATACAGTTGGCCACTTGGGGGTGCTAAATCTTTAGCCTCTGCTTTGCCTTTCAGTTATTTGGCAGCATCTCATTGCTTCCCCGCCACAGATATGTATGCGTAGAATTTTTAAATCGGTATGTAACTGTAAAGAAGAAATATTGATCATTCACAGAATCACTGATCTTGAGACGTTCAAGGAAGTAAAGGGAGCAGCAGAGCCAGAACCAGAACCGCAGGTTCCACGTGTATATACGCCTGTGTGTGTGCGTTTATGAAACTATGGTGTCTGGGACGTGTTGTCATTCTTCCTGAGGATTCAGGATTCTTAACAGCATACTCATCAATAAACTACGAGAAAGGAGTATAAATATTCTAATCCAGAAGAAAGACTTAGGCGATACACGTTTATCCATTTGGGCAGGCTAAGTCACATGGAGTCGCATTTATCTTATTCTGTGGATTTATAAACAAACAGTGCCTCCCAGAGGTTATTAAACATCTCATTTTCAAATCCTATTTCAAGCATGAAACTTTTAACTAAGTTCAGATGGTTTAAAACAGGCTTTGAGATGGGCCACTTCTCAGGAAATCCACATCCAGACTTCTCCAGAGCGCTGAGAGCTGTGTCCTAGCCGAGGAAAAGCGGAAAGACGAAGAAAGGGGATTCTGATAGCTGTCTTCTTTTAGGAAAAAGAAAAATTTGTTAACTCAAGACTAAAAGCCAAAGGCCTGGAACTGAGAGCTGAATCAGGTGAGTGAGTTCTTTTTCTGCCAACACTGGTTTTGTTTGAGTAACTATACGAGAAGGTGTGAAGAAAGAGTATGAGGGCCTCCCTGGCTGTCCAGCGGTTAAGACCCTCACTCCCACTGCATGGGGTGCAGGTTCCACCCCTGGTCAGAGAACTAGATCCCATGTTCCTCTCGGCACAGCCAAAAAAAAAAGAAACGAAAAAGAAAGAATGTTGAATGAAGTAGAGAAGCTCAGGGGGCAGGCCGTGGCTCCAGGGGCAGGCGCTCTGAAGGCCGTGTCCTCAGTGGGACGCACGTCTGTCCTCCTCCTGCTCCCTCTCCTGTCTTTGGGTGAGGTCAGCCCTCTCGTCATATTGGGTCATTCTGACCGATGACCTCTTTCTGACCTTTGGGCTTATATCCGAGGTCCCATGGTTCAGCAGCCTCTGTCTCTTCTGCCCTGGCTTCTCTTCCCTACTTCCTGATGGCAGTTCATGGTCCCACTGGCCGTGAGCCAGAAACTGCAGAGTCATCCTGGAAGCCCCTCCCCACCCCTTCATCCTTCATCTCTCCACCAGATTTACCTCTTAGGTGTTTCTCAGCACCTTTGCTACTCCCTGTCCTTTTTTTTTTAATATAATAAATTTATTTTTATTTGGCTGCGTTGGGTCTTTGTTGCTGTGCACAGGCTTCCTCTAGTTGTGGCGAGCGGGATTTAGAGCGCAGGCTCAGTAGTTGTGGCGCACAGACTTAGTTGCTCGGTGGCATGTGGGATCTTCCCAGACCAGGGCTTGAACCCGTGTTCTCTGCATTGGCAGGCAGATTTTTAACCACTGCGCCACCAGGGCAGTCCCTACTCCCTGTCCTTTAAACATGGCTTTAATTCAGGCTCTTGTTAATTCTCTGCCTATTGCAGTATCTTCCTAATTGGTTCCCTGGCCCCCAGTCTTTAAATCAGGGGTCATCAGACTTTCTGTAAAGGGCTAGATAGTAAATAGTTTAGTCTCTCTGGGCCACATGGGTCTCTCCTTCAACTGGTCAGCTCTGCTGTTGTTCTGTGAAAGCAGCCATAGAAAAAAATAAATTAATGGGCGTGAACTTGTCCCAATAAAACTGTATTTACAAAATCAGCTGGTAGGCCAGATTTGGCCTACAGGCTGTAGTTTAGCAACTCATGCCTTAAATCCATTCTTTGCGGTGTAGCCAGTCTGTTCTACCCAAAGTGCAGTTCTGACAGTTGCCACTCAGCTTAGGTTCTTAGATTTCCTGGGACGACAGGGTGACAGCCGACAGAGTGACAGCCGTGCTCCTCCTTCTGGATTGGAGGCCTGCCTGGCCCCTGCCCGTTTTACCTGTTTTACCTGTCCCTCTGCCTACCATGCTGTCCTTTCTTTTGGATGGAGAATCTAGTGCTCAAAATAACCTTCAATCATTTTGTCTTGCTGTTGACGTTCTTCGGCCTGAATAAGATTTTGTTCTGTTGGTTAAACAGATGTCTACTGTCAAAACATTCTGTTGGAAAATCTGAAATTGTTGACCCCCAAAGCCAGGTCTTTGTTGGGCTAAAGCACCGTGACTCTCCCTGCTCGTGGTAGCCTTGCCTGGGCTCATTAGAATAGAGGTCTGGGGAGGATGGAGTTAGCCCCGTGCTGGGCCCAGTCCTATGCTGTCTGCTGCACGGGCCCCGCTGAGGGTCTGGGAGGGCAGGAGTGAGCAGGAAAGGGTGCTGTGTCCTATCAGTTTTTGTTTGTTTTTTGTTTGTTTTTTTTGGGGGGGGCAATAAATATTTTAATTTTTTATTTTTATGGTGACAGACAATTTTCAAGTTTATTTCCTTTTTTTTTTTTTTAATACAAAGCTAAACCACAAACAGGTACAACCAAGACATTTTATCTCCCATTTACACACTCCCATTGAATCCTCCTCCAATTGGCTGACCGCTGAGCAGGCAAGTGTGGGGTGAGGGGAGAACTTTCTTAGGGAGCACCGTCCTTAGGCTGGGGGCGGGGACATCGAGGCGAGGACAGGCTGTCATCCCGAAGCACAGAATGAGAGCCCCGACTTCAGGACTGTGCCCTTTGCACATATGTTCTGTTTTATTTCCCATGGTGAACCAATGAAGTAGGTACTGTTACTTTTACCATTTTGTAGATGAGGATCCCGAGGACGAGTTGTTTGACCAAAATCACAGAGTGAGTAAGTGGAGGGGCCTAGGTCCTGACCTGGAGAGTGGGTCCCAGGGAGGCCCATGGGCCACTGTCTTCTGTGAGTATCATGGGTTCCTACTGATGGCGTTACTGAACGTTGAAAGACGGGCCTTAATTAGATTTCAGATTAGTTTGGTAAGAAAACAGGAAAGAGTATGTTGAGGAAAGGACTCGTGAAGGGAGGTGCCCGCTCTGTCAGCTGTTTACACAGTTACCAGGCTGCAGTGATGGAGATGGGGGCAGGGGGACAGGTGGGTCACCCCCGTGGGCCAGAGCACACATGTGTGATACCTGAGTGCAGGGGTCTCGCAGAACCCAGGAAAGAGGAGTTTCGTTGAATAAATGATGTTGGAGAAACTAATCATTTTAGGCCCAAAAGGATAAATTTAGATTCATGCTCCCTGTAATAAAATGTATTCCAAATGGATGAAAAAGTTAATTATTAAAAATCAGTTGTTTATGGAGTAAAAAGTGAAGTACATCGCTCCTAGTTGTAGAAAGTCTAACAATAAAAGTGACCCTCCATTATCTGGAGGAGTGATGATTCCCTGAGCTTGACAGTCAAGGTAGAAAGATTCAAGAACGTGAAAACTGACAGTGTCTGGATTAATCAGGATTCCTTTCATCTGTCCTCCTGGAAAGGAGAGTCTGCTGAGGGGACACGAAGTGGCTCACACCCAGGACCAGGGGAGAGCCGGGCCCAGGCATGGCCTGCACTCAGATGCTGGCACCAGAGGGAGCCCAGGGCATCCTCCCTCCTCTCGTTTCACCTCCTCTCTACCCTGCTGCTGCAGCCTTCTCTTGCCGTAAACAGGCCTTCTCCACCTCTCAGTTTATACCTCCCAGGTCCAGGGAAGTAGCCAGACTGAGGCTCTGCCCAGGCGGGGTTCTGCTGAAGGAGTGAGGCTGCTCCACAGACAGCGCCCAGCAAACCCGAGGGCCAGGCAGGGGGTCCACATCCAGGAAACGCATTGAACGTGAACGGCAGGTGGCGGGAGGCGTGTGTGGCAGAGATGAAGAGGCGTGTGGACTTTATGAAAAGCCTTAACGACTTTGTAGAAATAACAAAACACCTGCAGATGAATAATGTGACTACAAGAAAAAGACTCCTCAAACTAAATTTCACAGTGTGTATTAAAACAGCACCTAGGCCTTGTTTTATGCTTACTGAACTCAAGGAGATGTTTTCCCAGCTCCTTTTCCAGAAGGATTTAGTTGCATGAAGTACGCATATGCCAAGAAGTGGGGAAATTATGACCACTGCATATCTAAGAATTCATCCTATAGGAAAACATGGGAAGACGTCACTCTGTTCCTTGCAGCATTGACTTTCATTGCCAAACAATGGAGAGTATCTAAATATCCGGTCATTTCAGATTAGATAAGGCTGTGGTGGCCCACTGCGCACTGGATGTTCACTGGAATATCCTGCAGCGAGTCTAGGAACATCATTGACTTAATTTCAAGCGTGAAGAGTAGATACCGTGATGTCAGCGCTCCCTGCCCCCAGATGAAATCTCGTGTAAGGCAGGCAGTGCCGTGGGAGGGTTCTTGCCTCTAGTTTCTTGTACTGCTGAAGTGTTCATGCAGCTGGAGTGGGGTGCCATCAGGATGGATTTACTTTAAGTCAGCTGGTATTTAAGAAACACCCACTCGGTTTTCGGTAAATGTGTAATAAACTAGATTGTCTGCCTGTCATTCTTAGTATTTCTAAAGTTCAGTATCACATTGCAGCGTTGACAGGTGTGGAATCTGAAGTACTTAGCAAACATTTATGGTGCTTCTGCTTTATGCTGAGCGTCTCCTGGGAATGTTTGGGCAGGACACCAAACTAGACCAGTGGCTGAAGGTGGCACCGCGACCTGTCCTTAGAACCCTGGGGCGCCTGCTGTTGTGCCAGCAGCGGGGGCGCGTGCGCCCCTCTGTGCCAGGCCCGTCCCACCTGCCGCCCCAACCGCGACTCCGTTTGTCTGAGGGCAGCCTTCTGAGGTGTGCTGTTGTGACCCGCGTCCTGGAGCCCGGGGAAGCCACAGTCCGGCCACAGGGCCGGCGAGGGACGGAAGCCCGGCCCGTGGAACCGCTGCCTGCGGGGCCGGGAGGACACGACCCACCTGCTCAGCTCCTCTCGTCAGTGTGAGAGGCAGGGGAGGCCGGCTGGAGGGTGCGCACACGCCTCTCCCTGGAGGACCGGCGGAACCTGCTTGCGTGCTGGCCCCGCCCCCTGAAGCGAGAGCTCCGTCCCGGGCGCCCTCGTCGCGCTCCAGCCCTGCCTGCCCCTCCCCTCCCGCACTCTGTTCAGCCGCGTGTCTGCCTCTCCACACCCTTCGTCTGCTCTGCCCACGCTGCTCGCCTTCTCTGCCCTGTGGAGTCCTGGCTGGCTGTCGGCTTCCCTGGGAGCCTTCGGCTTCCCTCACCTCCTCAGGCAGCTGGTTGTCCCTCTCTTTCCCCGATCAGCATCCACCCCTTGATTGATTCCAGGTATTTATTGAACACCTGCCACATCCCAGGCTAGTCCTGGGGACCAGCTGGGGACAAGACAGAGCCTCGGCCTCGCCGTTGGGGAGCAGACCTCCTGGCGTGGCCCGGGAGGGTGACCAGCAGACAAGCAGCTCGGTGAACGCACTCCGCGCTCCCGGGGTGTTGACCGCGGGGGAGAAAGAAGCCGGGGGGCGGGGGCGGCGTTTTAGCAGGGGCCCTGGGGAAGCCCTCTCTGGGGGGCGTCGGGGGAGGTTGGGAGCGGGTCTTCCAGATGGAGGTTTCGAGGGCCAGCAGGAGGCTGGGTCAGCGGAGTGAGGACTCGTGGACTCGACTCTTCACTCAGGCGCGGGGGTCCAGGTGACACGTGGGGCCCTGCTCAGGCCGGCTGGGAGGTGGCCCTTCTGTCTTTGTGGGGGACGGCCACGCTTGTACGGTGCGGTCTGCGTGTGCCTTTGTGCTGTGTGAGTTCAGGGTTGGCCACGTTCCCTCCTGTTTCTGTGAAAACGTGCTCTGGGGCTACCTTCCCAGCTCTGTCTCTGTCCCCCAAAATCCTGGTGCAGCTGAAGTGTCAGTATCAGCTTTGCAGCCAGGAAACACGGCCTCTGTCTGGAGTCCTGGCGAGTGGACTGACCCCTGGGGGAGCCAGAGCGGGGGCCTCTCTGTTTGGGGGCGCTCTGCACGTGCAGGGACCCCGGGTGCGTTGCCTCTTTGGAACTCGGGGCTTCTAAGCCAGACGGCTCTCTCCCCATGGTCTCATTCCTTCGCCCCTGAGCCGCTGCGGGGTGTCCTGAGACTGGCCCCTGGCCTGCTGTACTGTCCCGAGTCACAGGGGCCCTACTGCCCGCTTGGCAGGCTGTGGTTCCTGTCCTGTGTGGCCTTTCAAGTCTCGTGAGAGTGTGGAGGGCAGGGGCAGCCCTGAGGGTGGGCGTCACGGTTGGCATCTCCTACCACAGAGGCTACCAGGTCAGTCCTTGTGTGTGTCACCAGTCCCCACCAACACCTAGTGTGTTACGGGTTCAGTGTGTGCGCACTGACTCGGAGTGGCATGGTTAGGCTGCTGTCTGCCCCGGGCTGCGTTCCACTTAGGAAGCGTGTCGCTTCCCTGATGCTCATACACTGGTAGCTCACAGTCTCCACTCAGAAACTTCAGAAAGCATTGGCCTGTGTGTGTTGAAACACAGCGCACACCTATGCAGATATCAATTGTGAAGAAAACTAGTTACACCGTAACCATTAGGGTCCAATGGTAGAGGAAGGTATTTTTCCCCTTAAGTCTCTTTTTCTTTACTGAGATATAATTCACGTACTGTAAAATTCACACTTTTTTTTTTTTTGCGGTACGCGGGCCTCTCACCGTTGTGGCCTTTCCCATTGCGGAGCACAGGCTCCGGACGCGCAGGCTCAGTGGCCATGGCTCACGGGCCCAGCCGCTCCGCGGCATGTGGGATCTTCCCAGACCAGGGCACGAACCCATGTCCCCTGCATCGGCAGGCGGACTCTCAACCACTGTGCCACCAGGGAAGCCCATTATTTGCCATTTTTATATCTCCTTTGGAGAAATGTTTATTCAAATCCTTTAAAATTGGGTTATTTTAAAGGATTTAATTGGGTTATTTCTCTTTTTATTGTTGAGTTGTAAGAGTTCTTTACATACTCTGGATATTAGACCTGTATTAGAAGGATGATTTGCAAATATTTTCTCCCATTCTCTAGGTTGTCTTTTCACTTTTTCAGTAGTGCCCTTTGAAGCACAAAAATTTAAAATTTTGATGAAATCGGGACTTCCCTCGTGGTGCAGTGGTTAAGAATCTGCCTGCTAACACAGAGGACATGGGTTCAATCCCTGGTCCAGGAAGATCCCACATGCCACGGAGCAACTAAGCCTGTGGACCACAACTGCTGAGCCCATGTGCCACAACTACTGAAGCCTGTGTGCCTAGAGCCCATGCTCTGCAATAAGAGAAGCCACTGCAATGAGAAGCCCATGCACCACAACAAAGAGTAGCCCCCGCTCACCACAACTAGAGAAAGCCTGTGCGCAGCAGTGAAGACCCAATGCAACCAAAACTAAATAAATAAAATTAAAAAAATTTTTTTTGGATGAAATCAATTTTTTTCTTTGTTTGCCTGTACTTTAGGTGTCATATCTAAAATGCATTGCTTAATTCAAGGTGATGAAGATTTGCACGTGTTTTCTTCCAAGAATTGTATAGTTTTATCTCTTACATTTAGGTCTTTGATTATTTTTGTTTATGGTGTGAGATGGGATTCAGCTTGTTTTTTTTTTTACATGTAGATATCCAGTTGTCCTAAGCATCGTTTGTTGAAAAGACTATTTGTCCCCATTGAATTGTCTTGGCACCCTTGTCAAAAATCACTTGCCCATCAATGTTTGGGTTTAGCTCTGTTCTATTGATCTATAAGCCTGTTCTTCTGCTGGTATCACACTGTCTTGATTACTGTAGCTTTGTAGTAAGTTTTGAATATGAGAAGTGTGAATCCTCCAACTATGATTTCCTTTTCCAAGGTTGCTTTGGCTACTGGGTTTCCTTGCATTTTTATATAAATTTTAGGATCCACTTACCAATTTCTTTTTTGTTTTTTTTTTGTTTTTTTTTTTTTGGCCGCACCACGCAGCTTGTGGGATCTTAGTTCCCCAACCAGGGATTGAACCTGGGCCCTCGGCAATGAGAGCGCAGAGTCCTAACCACTGGACCACCAGGGAATTCCCTGTCAATTTCTGGGGCGAAAAAAAAAAAAAAAAGGCCAGCTGGGGTTTTGGTAGGGTTTGTGTTGAATCTGTATGTCATTATGGGGGAGTGTTGCCACCTTAACGGTATTAGGTCTTTGAAACCATGAACATGGGATGTCTTTCCATTTATTTAGGTCCTTCACTTCTATGTTTTGTAGTTTTTAGTGTGTAAGTCTTATACTTCCTATCTTAAATTTATCCTGTCTTTCATTCTTTTTGATGCTGTTGTAAATCATTCTGTTGATGCTGTTAAATTTATCCTGTCTTTCATTCTTTTTGATGCTGTTGTAAGAATTGTTTTCTTAATTTTGTTTTCAGATTGTTTATTGCAAGTGTACAGAAATACAGTTGATATTTGTATATTGATCTTGTATCCTGCAACCCTGCTGAACTCATTTGTTAAGTCTAATGATTATTTGTAGAACCCTTCCCCTTAATTCTTAATGTTTAAGTTGAAATTAATTTTCAGGTCAAAAAGCAACATTGAATGCAGAAGAAATGGCTGACTTTTACAAGGAGTTTTTAAGTAAAAATTTTCAGAAGCACATGTATTACAACAGGTGGGTGTCTACGTTTTCCTGAAAATTTGAATATCACAACCATATTCTAGGATTATTTTGCTATCTGAATTTAACATTTGTGTTTATATTAAAGGTAGAAGTTGCTATCAACTTAGTTTTTGCACTTTTAAATAAAATTGACAGCTTAAAGTTATTCGCATGGCAGCCCTAAAGCAGCTTGCACCCCTAGTGCGTAGACAGTGGGTTTCCTGCACCGACTGGATTCCAGGGTAGCCAGACGAAGGAGCATTTCTCTTGGTAGAAGAATGACAGCTAACGCGGGAGTGCTGGAGCTAGATCTCGGCCTGATCACCCTGCAGCTGCTAACCGCTGGGCAGCAGGGCCGATGGGGACTTCGTAATGGACGGGTCGGGCTGATCGCACCTGAACCCCTGGTGCCTATTCACGCCGTGCGGAGCGGGGCAGCGGCCTGCGTGCACCTCTGTGAGGTGTCCTCACCAAAGAAGGGGACTGCAGTCTGGCAGGCCTCCGGGTCTCATACCAGGTTACAGGAACAAGATAAAAGGGTGTGTTGGGGGGTGGAGAGAGCAGTTCACAGACCGTGCTTAAATCGTAGCCTGAAGATACAGTCCCAGATGTTGGAAATTCTGCAAGACAGATGATCCAGTTTCAACCAGTAACTAGGATTAAAAAAAAAAAAAAAAAAAAGGACAGCTTAAAGTTACTTGCATGGCAGCCCTAAAGCAGCTCGCGCCCCTGTGCGTAGACAGTGGGTTCCACACAGGGGGAACTAATATTATAGAATAAAAGAGACTTCATGCCGTGTGGGGACATTGTTTGGATCCTAATACAGACAAACCACCTATGAAAAGGTATTTTTGACAGTCAGTCAAAGGAAACTGAACAGTGACTGTATATTAGGATGTGTAGATAAGTTATTGTTCATTTTATCAGATACAATGATGGTATTGTGGTTAGGTGTTTCTAAGACAGGTTTTGACGATACATAGTGATGTGTATTCCCAGGTGTGACGATAGGACGTGGCGTTTGAGATTTGCTGTGACCTTCATAGGGCAGTGGCCACGCCGGATGGGCAGGTGGGGCAGGGTCTAGACAGTGGGGTGATCGTCAAGTCTGGAGGAGCTCTCGCGTGACACTCAGGCATGAAGCCCAGTCCTGCGCGTCCACAGAGTCTGTTGCTAATGCTGTCATGTGTCACTGAACTAGCTGAGTTATTCAGTCAAGCCAGTATTAGTTAGGTTTCCCTGGACCTTTGATTTCTGGTGTGGACACAGCATGTTCACATCTTGCTTCCTCTCCGGTAAGCTTGATGTTTTCCGTGTGGCACTCGGAGTGGAGAGAAGGTCGGACAGCAGTGGAGCCTGAGCGCTCCCCCTCTGCCCGCACCACCTCCTGCCCCTGCTTTCCTTATGGAAACAGGAAAAGCTTAGTTTGTCTTTTCCACTGCACTTTATCAGTTCAGGTTGTGTGTATCGGTGGAGTGGAATCTGGCTTTTCCCTAATAACCTAAGAACTTTAATCTCGGTGGGATACCAGTTTTCTTTTTTCTGGAAGCCTTTTTTATTTATTTAGGGCATTGCTTCCCATTTATAGCGTCATTGAAGTGGATAGAAATGTAAGGATCGTTCTCGCATGGAGAGGGGTTTTCTATCTAGCCGTGCAAAGGCTCCAGGAAACGGGCGTTTTTACCTCTTGCTAGTGCTTCACTTAAGCCCTTGATTAGTCTCCATTCTTCTATGCTGAGATCCAGTCCACCATTTGAGTCTAGTCTGGAATAGCAGTTCCATGTTCCCTCATTAGCTCATTTGGACGAAAAGCATTGGCACTTGTTGGCATTTCAGCTTCCAAGGGCTCAGCACTGAGAGTCTGGAATGTGTGCTTTCCATTGTGGACACTTGCCAAGTTTTGCCCATTCAGCTGCTGACAATGCGGTGAATTTGCAAGTTCTGACATGTTCTTTAGAGTAATTCACAGGCAAGTGAGCCTATGACAGCGTGTAACTCCATCCCAGTATTTGTATGAGAAGTTCTGGAATGATCCCTTTCGAGACACAAGTTACCCAAAAGTTCAGATCATCTAGAAAAAGAAGATATGAAACTTGATGACGTTGGCACTTGCGATAAGTTAGCTTCTCAAGATGGAGTACTTTTGTCATGTGCTTCTTATGCAATTAAGGTGCCAAAGCCTGGAGGGTCCCCACTGAGTTCCTGCAGAGCCTCCAGTCCTTTTCTGAGAGGTTACGCCCCCATCGCTCTACAGTTGTGTCTCCGAGAGAATGCCACTGGGCTCTGGGGGCCCCAAGGCTTCTGAGAGCTCTTTCTGTGTCTTCTAGCAAAAACTGAGGAAGACCGCAGCAGCCTCCAGGAGTGGGAAAAGCGGGGTCGGGGTGCACTGGGCACATGAGCCTGATGAAAATCCAGGTGGAAGGCAGGCTTTTATGGGCAGTCTAGCTTTAAAGAGGGCGGGAAATGGCAGAGACGGTGGGGAAGGGTGGAAGAGGAGACAGTTCGGATGCCTGAGCGTGGGTCATGTGTGCTTGTGCTGTTCTTCTTTAGGGACTGGTACAAGCGTAATTTTGCCATCACCTTCTTCATGGGAAAAGTGGCCCTGGAGAGGATTTGGAACAAGCTTAGACTGAAACGAAAGAAGACCAGCAATTAGGAGCCCACCCTGACCCACCCGCCAGCGTCTAAGTTTCCACGAGAAGCAGCTGCTTACAGGAGCTCGTTGTATGAGGGCTCTAAGACCTGTGTGTGCAGGGCAGGCTGGGAGGACGCGGGTCCTGGTGCACTGTGGCCCACGTGGCTCCGTCCTGACTGGGGATTCCAAGCTGGCTCTTGGCAATGGAAGTGACGCTAAATAAAACCCAAGCACTGTGTGCCTGTTTTCTGTGTGTTTGAATTATACCAATTTGAAAGAGAACAATATGAAGAGATTAATAAAGTTTCACTTGAAAACTTTGACTCGACTGACAGGAATGTTGTGGAAGCTGGCTGCACTGTTACCACGGCCTCGCCCGACCAGTGAGCCCTGGTTATTGGACGGCCCCGGGTCCAGGCCCTGATGAAGCGCAGCTGTCCTGGGAGGCGTCCGGACACAGGCCCGGAAGCAGGTGCGGCTCCTCCAACAGACCCCAGGGGACTTCTCTCCATTTATTCCAGGGAGGCAGAGGCTGTTTCCAAGGTTTTCCGGAACAGCTCGCTGTGGCTCATGTCCCTCTGCTTCAGTTCTTATAAAATCAGCATTGTTTGAAGTAGGATTATGTGGTTATAAAATGATGAGGCTGTCTTTGTACTGGGTCCTGGAGCCGTGGCGGGGAAGGGGTGGGGGGACCTGCCTCAGCAGCGGGGAAGTGGCCTTCAGACCCAGGGCACAAGGTGACCTCTGAGGACAGATGAGACATCTGGATTTTACCAAAAGCCACTTGGCAAGCAGTTTTTTTTTTTTTTAAGAAGATGTTGGGGGTAGGAGTTTATTAATTATTTTTGCTGTGTTGCGTCTTTGTTTCTGTGCGAGGGCTTTCCCCTAGTTGTGGCATGCGGGGGCCACTCTTCATCGCAGTGCGCGGGCCTCTCACTATCGCGGCCTCTCTTGTTGCGGAGCACAGGCTCCAGACGCGCAGGCTGAGTAGTTGTGACTCACGGGCCTAGTTGCTCCGCGGCATGTGGGATCCTCCCAGACCAGCGCTCGAACCCGTGTCCCCTGCGTTAGTAGGCAGACTCTCAACCACTGCGCCACCAGGGAAGCCCCTGGCGAGCAGTGTTTATTCCCAAACGGCATGTGACAGTGGAGTCGAAAGGCTGGATGTTTTCTGTGGCTTATACACTGCTGCCGCCGAAGATGATTTCCAAGGAGAAATTCCAGAGACCAGAGGAAGCACATCATCCCACCCCCACCCCACCCCGCCCCACCCCAGGCTTTTAAGGGCCACGCAGACAGACGAGGGTGATGCTGAAGAGGAAAGCCGAGCGCTGGGCGCCACTGAGCACCGTGGTTCCTGGCGAACGCTGTGCGGTCCATCAGCTCCGTGGGCTGTTAACCCAGGTGTCCATGGAGGTCCCCAGGGAGTGGAGTGCGTGCACCAAGCAGCGTGGGACACGAGGCTTCACAGAAATAACCCCATCTCACGCATCACGCCACTGCCTCTGCTAAACACAACCTGTCACCAGCACGTGTGACACTGTGTGCGTCTGCAAAGGAACGCCAGCACAGTTAGGGGACCGGGTTGGGCCCTGGTTCCATATGAGTGAGCCGGGAGGCATGAACTGTTCTCTAGCTTTTAATTCTTTTTTTTTTTTTGTGGTACGCGGGCCTCTCACTGTTGTGGCCTCTCCCATTGCAGAGCACAGGCTCTGGACGCGCAGGCCCAACGGCCATGGCTCACGGGCCCAGCCGCTCCGCATGTGGGATCTTCCCGGACCGGGGCACGAACCCGTGTCCCCTGCATCGGCAGGCGGACTCTCAACCACTGCGCCACCAGGGAAGCCCATTCTTTTTTTTTTTTTAATTAATTATTTTATTTTTGGCTGCATCGGGTCTTAGATGCGGCACATGGGCTCTTTGTTGTGGTGCACGGGCTTCTCTCTAGTTGTGGCGCATGGGTTCCAGAGCATGTGGGCTCTGTAGTTTGCAACATGCGGGCTCTAGTTGAGGCTCGAGAGCTCAGTTGCCCCTCAGCATGTGGGATCTTAGTTCCCCGACCAGGGATCGAACCCACGTTCCCTGCATTGTAAGGAGGATTCTTTACCACTGGATCACCGGGGAAGTCTTTCTGGCTCTTTTTTAAAAAAATGTATTTATTTTATTTATTTATTATTTCTGGCTGCATTGGGTCTTCATTGCTGCGCACGGCTTTCTCTAGTTGTGGCGAGTGGGGGCTACTCTTTGTTGCAGTGTGCGGGCTTCTCATTGCGGTGGCTTCTCTTGTTGTGGAGCGTGGGCTCTAGGCACACAGGCTTCAGTAGTTGTGGCACGTGGGCTCAGTAGTTGTGGCTCCTGGGCTCTAAAGCACAGGCTCAGTAGTTGTGGCTCACAGGCTTAGTTGCTCTGGGGCATGTGGGATCTTCCTGGACCAGGGATCGAACCTGTGTCCCTTGCACTGGCAGGCGGATTCTTAACCACTGCGCCACCAGGGAAGCCCTCCCTTTTTTTTTATATATAAATTTATTTATTTTATTTATTTATTTTTGGCTGCTTTGGGTCTTCGTTGCTGCACGCGGGCTTTCTCTAGTTGTGGCGAGCAGGCTTTCTCTGGTTGCAGCAAGTGGGCTTTCTCTAGTTGCAGCTAGCGGAGGCTACTCTTTGTCGCAGTGCACGGGCTTCTCATTGCGATGGCTTCTCTTGTTGCAGAGCATGGGCTCTAGGTGCGCAGGCTTCAGTAGTTGTGGCACACGGGCTCAGTAGTTGTGGCTCGTGGGCTCTAGAGTGCAGGCTCAGTAGTTGCTCTACGGCATGTGGGATCTTCCCAGACCAGGGCTTAAGCCTGTGTCCCCTGCACTGGCAGGTGGATTCTTAACCGCCATGCCACCAGGGAAGTCCTCTTTCCCTGTTTAACCCTAACAGCATATTGGAAAGTCGGCCTCTGGGAGGTCCAGGGGAGCGTCTTTATGACAGGCCTGCACAGAGGAGCCTTCCAGAGCAGACCGGTCTACCCAACCCCGCCTTCTGGCCTCAGTTTCCTTGGCCGCGATGACACTCACCCGACAGAACCCCTGGGCGCATTCCACGTGCCTGTCGGGTCTCCTCACAAATGGGGAAATTAGTGACTAATAACACTCAAAGGGGCTGCTTCCCAGGCACCTCAGGGCCTCTGTGGGGGGAGGGCGACTGGAAGGCAGCCCCTGTCGTGAGTGGGAGTCAAGCACCTGCACCGGCGGTAGCTTAAGCAGGAGGTGCCTGTAGGTGGATGTTGACACACGGGGTCTTCGGGGATTGCCTCTCCCCGAATGAGCCCGCACACCACTCCTGTGGCCGGCAACCCCACACGGGCTCTGGAGGACACGTCGCAGCATTGGCTGCAAAGAAGCTCTGTGCTGTGTTCCGATCCTCCGTCCCTCCCCTGAGGACACAGGCTTGGCGGGCCCTTTTCCAGCCAGCCCTTCAGGCCACTTCCACGGCGCAGGCCTTCCACGCTGGAGGAGGGCACACAGCCACGGAGGCGCCTGCACAACAGGCCTCCTGTTCTGCACATTTGCAAAGACTAATTTACACTTCTGATTAGTGGGGAAATCATAGAACTCATGGGAAATTGTATGATAAAGTTTTGTGTGTGTTGATCTTTTTTTCCCCACTAACATTGCTTTTTTTCTACTTCTGAAAACAGAACAACAAATAGGCATATTCTCTTGACAATTTTTAAGTTAAAAATGTAAGAATGCCTCTGGTTAGAAAGTTGGGACAGTGCAGGGAGGAGCAGACAGCAGAGGAACAGCCTTCCTTTACGGGGAATCAGTTTCCCAAAGGGGAGGCTGTGCGTTCTTGCTCAGCACGGCCGCCTGGCTGGGGGGCCGGTGAGAGCTGGGGTTTTGGCGCCGGCCATGCTCTCTCTTCCTCTGGGGTGCGGCCAAGCCCACTGGGGAGGCCTCAGTCCTGTTAGATTCCCTCTCAGACTCCATTGCACCCATGTTATTCTTATTTCAAAGAAATTGCCTTTTGACAACTTCGAGGCCTTCTGAGTACGTGCTCCGGCTCCTCCATTTCGTCCCAAGGTGTCTGCATCGTGGTGTCTCATCTGCCACAGCTGGGAAAGCCCAGTGCTTCCCATGGGCCCCGGGCGTACGCCGCCTGCTCTTGGCCAGCTGCACACTGCCCACCCGTGAAGGCTGTGGGTGAGTGGGAGCGTTCATCCATACCGCAGATACTGAGTGCCTGTCCGTGCCAGGCACAGGGGCTGTGATGGTGAGGACTTGTTGTTGCTTCCGCTGCAGCGCTTACAGACTAGCAGGATTTAAGGTAGGAGAAAAAATTAGTCACGTGATGAAGAACCCATGAAGAATATTTTATGGAATCACCTGATCTGATTTGCATGTTTATATTCCAGGTTAACCATAGATTTTAATTACATTCCTTCAATTGCAGAAGCATCTCTACTTAAAATGTACTGCAATTATATCTAAGTGCTAGTTAATTAACATATTTTCTCGCTGGTATCACAAAGAAATAGCATCGTAAAGCTGATAGCCAAATTTTACCTTTTATTTTTATTTTTTAACTTTTTGTTTTATGTTGGAGTACCGTTGATAAACAGCGCTGTGTTAGTTTCACGTGTACAGCAAAGTGGATAGCCACATTTTAAACCACGGGACTTCCAGTGGGGACGTACAGACAACGACGTGAGCCCTGCTAGGGCACTGTCCCCCTCCACACCTTCCATCTGCTCGCCGAAGAAGGCACCTCTCGTGCCCGGTCCCTGTCCTGACCTCGGGGGCCTCAGGCGCAGCCCACAATGCCCTCACCCCCTGATGGGCTGGCAGACTTGCTTGTGTTACAAGACTTGGCTCCCCAGAAAAACTTCCCAGGGGGCCTGCCCCTCAGCCCTGCTCAGGAGACTTGCCCACCTGAACGGAGCTTTGCCGTGTCCATGGCTGGCGAGTGGCCCAGGGCACTGCCCCCCGAGCCTGCAGGAAAGGAGGGAGGCTGGAGGAGCAGCAAAGGGTTTACAGGCCAGGCCCAGAGAGGGCTGTCATTCATTTACCTTCCGTGGAAGCAACCCTTGTAGCTGAGCAGAGGCGAGTTGGGTCAGGCTGGGGTGCTGGTGACTCTGGACGTGCCCGCTACCCCTTGCTGGGAGGCGCATCTCTATGGCATCCCTCTTAGGAAGCCTGACCCCTGTGCAGGGTGCCCTCCTCTCGGAGTGGACGAGCCTCACCTCAGAGGTACCACAAGTCCCAGAGGCCGAACGGAATGAAGAGTAATTTTGTGTGAGTATGTGTGGTAAAATACACATAACGTTAAGTTAACCATTTTTTAAGTGAACAGTTCAGTGGCATAAAGTACATTCACATCACCACCATCCGTCTCCAGGACTTTTTCATCTGAAACTCTGTCTCCATGAAACACTAACTCTCCACCTCCACCCCCAGCCCCTGGCCCCCAACAGTCTGTGAGTCTGACTGCCCTGGGGGGGGTCTCATCCGTATTTGACCTTTTGCGATTGGCTTATTTCCCTTAGTGTGACATACTTAAGGCTCATCCATGTTGTAGCAAGTGAAGACGGTTTTGTTTGCCATCTCAGCTCTGGCATCTAAGCCCTCTGAGCCTCAAATGCACTGTAGACCGAGAATGGTGAGCCCTCCAGCAAAGGGCACGTGATGGTGTTCCATTTGGGGTCCTGTGAAGACAGTGGAGTCCTTGCTTATTCATTCATTCATTCATTCATTCAACAAATGCTCAGAAGCACCTGCTGCGCGCCAGGCCCTGCTCTCAGCCCTGGGAATGGAGCAGCCCTCATGGGCCGCCCTGCCCACCTTGTGGCCCCAGTGCCCTGTGCCCACATGGTGAGGACAGCCACCCTCGTTGCTGGGCAGTGCCCCTGCTCAGACACTCAGCTCACCTCACTGGTCTTCCAGGAAAGTCATTTCTTTCTTTTCATGCCATTGAAAATGAATTGATCAATCTTCCAAAAATGTTCAGGCTGCATGTGGAGCTGCTTGGCTATTGATTTGTGGTGATGATTGTCTTCACTGAGTCCTGAGTTGGTCCTTGGGTGGAAAAAGTACAGGAAGAGCTGCCAGAGGAGGGGATGAGATGGATGGACGAGGTCGGTAGGTGTCTTGAGGTGGTTTCTATCCAGGTAACTGGGGGCTCTAAGCTCCCCCAGGCCCATCCCCCCTTCCCCTCACCCCAGCACACACACCTGAAGACTTGAGTTTATCGTCCAAACAGATCCACAGTGTGGTGCAGGGTGGGAAGATTAACACAAAGGAAGCCAGAGCTGTGGTGGAGAGGCCCTTGAGAGGCGCTGCTTGCTTGCTTGCTTGCTTGTCTCTGTGCACACGCAGGCACACACACCTGGGGTCCACCAGCCACAGCCAGACAGAGGAGCAAACAGCTGTGGGCACTGGCTTGTGAAGAATTGGCCCACCTGCCAGGAAAACCAGTAGGCAAAAGAGATTTTATTTTAAAAAGAAAGCAGGGAAAAATAAAAAATAAAAAAATAAAAAGAAAGCAGGGACTTCCCTGGTGGAGCAGTCGTTAAGAATCCGCCTGCCAATTCAGGGGACATGGGTTCAAGCCCTGGTTCAGGAAGATCCCACATGCCATGGAGAAACTTAAGCCCGTGCGCCACAACTATTGAGCCTGCGCTCTAGAACTTGCAAGCCACAACAACTGAGCCCACGTGCCACAACTACTGAAGCCCACGTGCCTGGAGCCCGTGCTCCACAACAAGAGAAGCCACTGTGATGAGAAGCCCGTGCACCGCGATGAAGTGTAGCCCCCGCTCGCCGCAACTAGAGAAAGCCCGCACATAGCAATGAAGACCCAACGCAGCCAAAAATAAATAAATAAATTTATTTAAAAAAAAAGAAAGTACAACATCCTAATGTGTCCCTGGTGCCTCCCCAGGCCTGGCCACAGTGGTCATATGTCAAGCATGGCCCTGGCCTGGGGAGCACCCACTCTGGTAGGGATGTAGCAGGACACCTGGCAGGGCCCCCAGCACAGACCCAGCTGCCCTGCCATGGCTGGGGGCCTTCTACGTAGAAAGCAAGACCTCCCATCAGCCGGGGTCCTGCTGCATCTGGCTACAGACTCCAGAATCTGAGCATCTGGTCATGCAGACATGGGGCCCAGAGGTCACCAAGGGACGTGACTGCCCGGGCCGGGGGGGTGACCTTCATCCCCGTCGTCGCAACCCCGCCCCGCCCAGTGCTCGCCATGCTGCCTGGGGCAGAGTAGGCGGTGGACACAAGTGTGCTCGTGATGGCACTTGTAGCGCCCCGGACCCCTTTACCGAATAACAATAACAGTAATAGTGAGCAAGGGTTATTGTCTGCCAGGCACGGCTCCTGCAGCTTTATTTAGGTGGCTTCCTGGCATCCTCAGAACGGCCCTTGGGGGGTTCTGGGGCCCCTCAGAGCACAGGGCGAGGCGGGTCAGGCCAGCACAGGCCCCTGCATCCAGGGGCAATTTAGAATCAGATCTGCTCTGATTGGCCCGGCCAGGTCCTGGGCCCGCCCCCTGGCCTATCAGATGCTGGCAGGGAGGATGGATGCTGCGGAGCCCGAGTTCCCAGGTGTCCTGTTAGGTCAACAATGCGCGGAGGCTTGCAGTCACTGCTGCAGCGCCGGGGGGTCGTCCGTGAACAAAAACTGGCAGAAATCCTAGAGCGGGCAGACGTGCATGCAGTAAAGAGTAAATCGTACCAGGTGCTCAGTGCTGTGGGAAACTAGCAGGCAGACTAGGGAGTTTGGGAAGGAGCAGATGGCAGGGGCGCCTGACCCGGAGCCGGGCAAGAGTGACTAAGGCCCCGGGCTGCAGCGAGCCCGGCAGAGCCAAGAGCAGCAGGACGGCCAGCGTGGTGGCACAGCGGGAACCATGGAGGAGGAGGGTGGGAGGAGACAGGCCAGGGCCTGGCAGGCCACCACGCAGACCCTGGCTTTTCCCCTGAGTGCTCCGGGGAGCCACCGAGGACTCTGTGCAAGGGAGGCCGTGGCCTCCTCACTCTGCCAGGGGGCCAGGGCAGCGGGGGAGCCCCACGTAGGCTACTGTCGGGACTCGGATGGCTCTGACCAGCGGGGCAGCCAGGAAGGCGGTGAGAAGTAGCCTGTCCAGTACAGGAGCCACTAGCCATGTGTGGCTATTTACATGTCAGTAAATATAAAGTGAAGTTAAAAACTCAGTCCCTCGGTTGCACTAGCCCCTGTCAAATGCCCAGTAGCCACGTGTGGCTCGTGGCTACTGTATTGGGCATCACAGATGTGCAGCATTTCCATGGTCGCAGCAAGTTCTGTTAGCGCTGGCCTAGGAGGTGCCGTAAGGCATGTTCTTCCTTCTTTGGTCCCAGAGGGGAGCTTGGAATGTGTGAGTGTGGGCTGGGCAGCAGGTGGGGCAGGACAGAGCTGAGAACTGAGGAGGGGGATGCAAAAGGCTGTGTCCCCAGGAGGACAGGTGGGCCATCCAAGTGAGTCAGTACCTGACTGAGCGGGGAGGGGATCCAGAAGATGCTCCAAGCCAGGCACGGCCACTCCGGCTTTTCCCAGGATGTCTGGCAAGAAGCACTGCAACCATGGCCACATGGTAGCAAGCACTGGAGATGTGGCCTGTCTGAGCTGAGCTATCTGTAAACATAAACTGCACCCCATATTCCAAAGACTTAGTGTGAGAAAAGGAATGCAAACTACCTCATAATTTCTTATATAGGTACATGCTGAAATAAAATTTAGATAAATTGGGTTCGGTAAGATATATTAAACAGTCTTAAAAAGAAAAGAGGGGCTTCCCTGGTGGCACAGTGGTTAAGAATCCGCCTGCCAATGTAGGGGACACGGGTTCGATCCCTGGCCCGGGAAGATCCCACATGACTTGGAGCAACTAAGCCCATGCACCACAACTACTGAGCCTGTGCTCTAGAGCCCATGAGCCACAACTAGTGAGCCCACATGCCACAACTACTGAAGCCAGCACGCCTAGAGCCCGTGCTCTGCAACAAGAGAAGCCACTGCAACGAGAAGCCCACGCACTGCAACGAAGAGTAGCCCTCACTCGCCTCAACTAAAGAAAGCCCTAGCGCAGCAACAAAGACCCAGTGCAACCAAAAATAAATAAAATAAATTAATTTTTTTAAAAAAGAGGATTTCCCTGGTGGTGCAGTGGTTAAGAATCCACCTGCCAATGCAGGGGACACGGGTTTCAGCCCTGGTCTGGGAAGATCCCACATGACGTGGAGCAACTAAGCCCATGTGCCACAACTACTGAGCCTGGGCTCTAGAGCCCACGAGCCTCAACTACTGAACCCACGTGCCACAACTACTGAAGCCTGCGCGCCTAGAGCCTGTGCTCCGCAACAAGAGAAGCCACCGCAGTGAGAATCCTGCACACCGCACCGAAGAGTAGCCCCCGCTCGCTGCAACTAGAGAAAAGCCCGTGCGCAGCAATGAAGAACCAAAGCAGCCAAAAATGAATAAAAATAAATAAATTTATAAAAGAAGAAAAGAAAAGAAAGAAAATTCTGGCCCATGCTGTAACATGGATGAACCTCGAGGACAGTGTATAAAGTAAAATAAGCCAGACACAAAAGGACACATCCTGTATGATTCCACTTACATGAGGTACCTGGAGTAGTCAAACTCATAGAGACAGGAAGTCGAACAGTGGCTGCCAGGGCCGGGAGGAGGAGAGGTTATTGTTTAATGGGTATAGAATTTCAGTTTGGGAAGAAGAAAAGGTTCTGTGGTGATGGTTGCACAATAATGTGAATGTGGGCTTCCCTGGTGGCGCAGTGGTTGAGAGTCCGCCTGCCGATGCAGGGGACACGGGTTCGTGCCCCGGTCTGGGAGGATCCCACATGCCGCGGAGCGGTTGGGTCCGTGCGCCATGGCCGCTGAGCCTGCGCGTCCGGAGCCTGTGCTCCGCAACGGGAGAGGCTACAGCAGTGAGAAGCCCGCGTACCGCAAAAAAAAAAAAAAAAAAAAAAAAAAAAAAAAATAATAATAATAATAATAATGTGAATGTACTTCATGTTCCTGAACTGTACACTTACAGTAGCTAACAGTAAATTTTATGTATATTTCGCCACAATTTAAAATAATTTTTTAAAATTTCTGATAAAATTTGCTGAAGAAACAACAACAATATATGTATGTATCTCTTTTTTTTAAGATTTAACTTTATTTTTGGCTGTGTTGGGTCTTCGTTGCGGTGCGCGGGCTTCTCATTGCAGTGGCTTCTCTTGTTGAGGAGCATAGGCTCTAGGTGCGCGGGCTTCAGTAGTTGTGGCTTGTGGGCTCTAGAGCGCATGCTCAGTAGTTGTGGCACGTGGGCTTAGTTGCTCCGCGGCACGTGGGATCCTCCCGGGCCAGGGCTCGAACCCATGTCCCCTGCATTGGCAAGTGGATTACTATCCACTGTGCCACCAGGGCAGTCCCTGTATATATCTTATTAAAGTAAATTTCCCCTGCTTCTTTTTTTTTTGCGGTACGCGGGCCTCTCACTGTTGTGGCCTCTCCCCTTGCGGGGCACAGGCTCCAGACGCGCAGGCTCAGTGGCCATGGCTCACGGGCCCAGCCGCTCTGTGGCATGTGGGATCTTCCCGGACCGGGGCACAAACCCGTGTCCCCTGCATCGGCAGGCGGACTCCCAACCACTGCGCCACCAGGGAAGCCCTCCCCTGCTTCTTTTCATCTTTTTTACTGTGGCTACTGGACAACTTTAAATAACACTGTGACTCGTGTTAGCTTCCTGGTTCTGTGAAGAGCCTGACCGCCCTGGTGGCCCCCCAAAGATGCGTCCACATGCTAAGTACCTAGAATTGTGACCTGATTTGGAAGCAGAGGCTTTGCAGAAGTAATTAAGATAAGGATGTCAGGATGAGATCATCCTGGATTTAGGCTGGGCCCTCAATCCCTTGACAAGTGTCCTTAGAAAGGAGAGGGATACTTGAGACAGAGACACCCAAAGGGGAAGGCCACGCACAGACAGACACAAACGTTGAAGTGACGTGTCTTCAAGCCAAGGACCTCAGGAGACGTCAGAGGCTAGAGAGAGGCCTGCGACAGCCTCCAGAGGGAACCAGCCCTGCCCACACCTTGGCTTCCAGTTCCGGCCTCCAGAGAATACACTTCTGTTGTTTTAAGGCCTAGGTTTGTGGTCTCTTGTCCCGGCAGCCATGGGAGTCACACGCTGATGGGCTCCAGACTTAGGGTTAGAGAGGAGAATGGCAGGAGGCACGTGTGGCACGTAGGATGAGGTCGGGTCGCTGTGCAGCCCTGGAAAAGGGGAACGAGGTCATGTCTAACGGATCAGCAGATTCTACAATGAACCGATAGGTGAAAATTTCCAGAGGCCCTGCTAAAAGTCTCTTCCTGAATCCATTCTCCAGAGGCGAGAATGTGGGTAAAGGCTTCAGTCTTACTGCAGCACCCAAGTGGGCTCTCGACTTGGGTCCAAGGACTAGACCTGAGTTGAGGCCTCACAGCCAATTTCCACACTCGAGCCTCAGTGTCTCCGTCTGCAGGGTGGAATGGTGCTCCCTGCCCTGGCTGGCTCCTGGGGAAAGGGTGTGCCAGCACATGGGATAAGGGTGGCCTGTGGTTGCTAAGCTTCCCTACAGATGGGGGTCACGGGTGCTGAATGAAGGTAGAGGCCAAGGTTGCAGCATAGATGGACCAGGTCAGCCCAGCCCAGGCGGGCTCACCCCGGATCTTCTGAAGGCCGGGTGTTTTCCTTTTTAGCCCGTTGCCGTGATGTATCCACTTGCACATTTCCTTGTTCAGCGCCTGTCCTCTCTCCGCTCTGTCCCGCAGAGCTGAGTGGGGCCTGACACCGTCAGAGGCCCATCCCAGGGCACCGAACGCAGGCAGGGCTGAGAGCCCTCCCTGGGTGTGGGCGGCCTGGGTCTGCCGTGCTAGCAGGTTTCCTCAGGCCTGGCCTTTCCCTCTGCACAGGTGACCAGCGCAACAGACGTCCTGGCAGGGTGGGAGTGTGTTGCTTCTGCTCCTGGGGGAGACCCTCTAAGCCCAGCTTTGGCCAGCCTCCACCTCCAGCTCCCTTTCTCAAGTCACGTGATCCCAGCTGGGCCAACATGCAGGTGATTCTGCTGGGAGGAAATAATTGACCCTCTTCTCCCAAGGGTGACTGTGAATCCACCAGATCACGTGGGGACCAAGAAGTCTACTAAGAGAGGGAAAACCAGCGTGAACAGTGCTCACGATTGCACTTCGTATATAGACAGGCTTGTCTGGCAGCCGGGGGTATGGGGGAGGAAAGGGGGAAGTCAGTCTGGAGGGTGGTTCATGGGGCCTGGGAGGTTCAACAAGCCTGACGGGCTGAGCCGAACCAGTGTGCGCGCAGAAGGTCTGCTTGGAGGCTCCCCACTGCACGCCACCCCACCCCGGGGAGACGGGCCTGGGTGAGCTCAGAGAGCCCCCAGCCGCCAGTCCCCGCCCCCCATCCTGCGGCAGCATGTTCCCAGGGCAGCCCCCATAGGCAAAGCCAAGCAGTGCGAGGTGTTCTCCTGGCTAGGGGTGGGTCCTGGGGGGCTTGGGACCTGGGAGGTGGAATCCCAGTGAAGCCCAGGGCATTGCTGATGGGTGGAAGGTGAGGGTCTCTTTCCTTCTGAACTGTGAGGTTCAAAGATGTGATGTCTGGAACTGGTGCAGCCATTTCTGCTCCTACAAAGAGAGCCAAGCTGAGCCCTGATCACACCCCGAACAGAGGCAGAGGGAAGAAAGCCACAGGACACGGAGCCCCCTGCCTGAAGGTGGGATCCCGAAGTCCAAGGGCACCAGCAGGTGGAGCAGGGGAACCCACCTGGGATGTGTGAAATCAGCACCTGGGGTGTTGATTGTTTCCTCCTTTGTTCATTCGTTCATTCACTTGTTCATTCATTCAGTCCCACTGACTGAGAATCACTGTGTCCAAGAACCTGAGTGAGGCCTGGGGTGTGTGGGAAGGAGGAGGGGCCGGAAAGAGATCGAGGTGGGGTCTGTGCTCCCAGAGTACCCATAACAGCTTGGAGACAGCCTGGTCTTACTGGACGAGGCTGATGCCGTGGAGAGGACGGGAGGAGGCTGAGTCCTGGGGGGCGCGTCTGGGCACACGCACGAGGCCGGCGCCATCAGGCATCCAGAGGTCAAAGTCCCCAAACAGACTCCTGTTCGTGGAGGGGGGCTGCAGCCTGTGCTGATTCCAGGACAGACTTGGCACCTGCGTGGCTATTTTTGTCTAAAAATGAATAAGCTACCCATCTGGCCGTCTGAGGAGCCCCAGATTTGTGTCCTTGAGCAAGTCCACCGCCACCCTCGGGATTGCAGCTGTCTCAGGTGAAAAGAGGGGGTGGCCAAGTTGTGGGCTTCTGGGCTGTCAGCATTCTGCACAAGCAGGGCCTTAGGGGGAGGGTCAAGAGAATCTCCCCCTGGAAGGGCCTGGCGACCTGCCTCCAGGGCACTCCTGCGTGGGGAGTGCAGAGCTGAAGCAGCAGAGTCCCTGGGAGAGAGAAGGACTGGAGGACTGCCTGGAGGAGGCCAATTGCACTGGGCCATAGAATGTGGAGACAAGCGGACAGGGGCAGGGAGGCGAGAGAACACGACACGGTCAGTGGAGGCCGTGAATCCACCTGTGACCTTGGGGGCTGGGGGCACAGGCCAGCCGGGACAGCAGCCCAGGCCTTGGAACCTCCTGCAGCCCTTCAGGCTCTGGGCACTGCTGTAGACGCCCCCCAGAAGGAGAGAGGAGCAGAGGGATCTCGCCCCGGGGTGTGGTCGCCGTGGGAGACTCTGGCTGAGCCCCTTCCCCTGGGGGTGGAGATGCCCCCAGGCTCTGCCGTCGGTCAGCTGCCCCCCAGCGATTGGGGTGAAACATGGGACTGGCACTCCTGAGCCCCTTTCTCACCCACCAGCTCCTCACAAGGTTCTGGGGCCAGATGGACAGCGTGATTATGCCCACGTTACAGGTGGATAGACTGAGCCGGCGCAGGAGTGGAGCGGGGCTGGGTCCTGCTCTCCTGATTGCAGGAGAGTGTGGCCCCTCACAGGCCACAGTTCAGGACTGAACTCAGTTTCTCCTCTTTCCCTCCTTCCCTCCTCCTTTAACGCTTTCCGTGCCAGCCTCTTGCTGCATGCGTATCAGGATGGGTGTGCAGTGAGGATGACCTCACCTCAGCTCTGGGGAGGGAGGGTCCTGCGGGGGCTGCACTCGTAATTTGTGCCCCTCCGTCCCCAGGTGTCAGGACCTCCCGAAGGGCCATGAGCACTAGAGGAATGGGGCCACGTTGGGGGAACCGACGTAACGTCCGGGAGCAAACCACCTCAAAGCTCGGTGGCACAACAGAGTGTCCTGTGCTCATGGGGTCAAGGGCGGGTCAAGGGTCTGGCCTGGGCACATCCAGGGTGGCTCTTCTGTGCTCCTCCATGTCTCAGAGACTGGGGTGACACCAGGGCTGGGGGCTGGCACATGTCTGACGGTGATGCTGGCTGTCAGCTGACTGTCTACACAGGCTTCTCTGCGTGGTCTCCCCACAAGGCTGCTTGGGCCTCCCAGCAGCATGGCGGCCGGGTGCCAAGAGGGAGCTTCCCAGGAGAGCCGGGTAGAGGCAGAATCATCTCTTAAGACCTAGCTGCTCGTAGTGTCACACGGTGTCACTTCCACTGTACCACAAGCCTGCCCAGCCTGCCCAGATTCAAAGGGAGGGGGCAGAGACTCCCCCTTTTCTTGGGAGGAGTGTCAAAGTCACTTTGTAAGAAGAACGGGAGGGACATACCAATGCTGCCATCTTTGGAAACTGTAAGCTGGCTCTGTGTGTGGGGGGGGGCGGTCCTAAGGCCACCTGCCCTACCCCTTACCTGCCTTCTCCCCAGAGATGACAGCTGGTGTCCCCTCCTCACTGTTCACCACACCTCCAATTCCTGCACATTTGGAGCGCATATTCCAGTGTTTTTTTTTTTGCGGTACGCGGGCCTCTCACTGCTGTGGCCTCTCCCGTTGCGGAACACAGGCTCCGGACGTGCAGGCTCAGCGGCCATGGCTCACGGGCCCAGCCGCTCCGCGGCATGTGGGATCCTCCCGGATCGGGGCACGAACCCGCGTCCCCTGCATCGGCAGGCGGACTCCCAACCACTGCGCCACCAGGGAAGCCCCTCCAGTGTTTTTAATCATTACCTTTTGAACGGCAGAATCATTGGCCTACAGGTGTCTTGTGACGGGACTTTGCACCTGGCGGCGGGGCTGTCACTGAGGAACGCTGTCCCTTCCCTGCAGGAGGCTTGATGCTGTCCAGCAGCCGCCTCTGCTCAGCCAGCACCACCCTCCCCCGTAATCCAAGTGTGGCACCCCCGGTGGTACCTGCTGGGAGGTACTGGCTGTCCTTTGTTCCAGACCGTCTCTTCAAGGATTCTGGTGTGGCAAATCGCCCTGTGTGGAATGCTTATACAACACTAGTGGGGTGTAAAATAGTCAGTCACGTAGGAAACAGGTCTGGAAGTTTCTTATGAAACTAAACATACCCCTGCCCTATAGCCTAGCGGTTTCATTCCTAGGTATTCACTGGAGAAATGAAAATATAGGTTCCCCAAAGATTTGTATGAGAAAGTTTAGATCGGCTTTATTCATGCTAACCTAAATGGAAGCAGCCTAAGTTCCCAACAACAGGGGCAAACAAACATGCAACAACACGGAGGAGTGCAAATCTACTAGTTGTGTGAAAGGTGCCACACAAAAAGGTAGCTCCTATATGGTTCCATTTATGTAAAATGCTAGAACATGCAAAACTAATCTACAGTAAAACCAACAACATACAACAACATACAACAATGGTTGGGGGATTGCCTGACAAGGCACATGAGGGAATTTTGTGGGGCGATGGGAGCTTTCCATTTACTGATGGGGCTTTCAGTTACGCAGGTATGAGCATTTATCAGAACCCATCAGATGGTCTCCTTAAGATGCGTGCATTTTACGTTGTGTAAGTTTTCCCTAAAAAACAAGCAAATAATGAACTCCATTCAGCATTCAGGAATGCTGGGGGCCCTGGGCACTCCTGCGGGGTCAAAATTCCCCAGCAGGACCCAGGCTTCAATTCCTCTGCATCAGAAAAAAGAAATGTGTATGAGGGAGGCTGAAGGAGGGGGCAGGGCTTCTCCCTCCAGCTACCCCTCCCTCGCCCACCTCCTCCCCACCCAAGGTGCTGCTGTTTCCCGTTTGTCTGAGGGAGCACTTCCTGGAGCTTAATTAATGCTAACAGCTCGAGCTCTTTAAAGGAAAAGCACCTGGAAATCTGATAAATGACATTTTCAGAGTCGAAGCCAGAGACCAGAGAGGGTGTGACCTGCCGCGGAGAGCAAGGCAGGCCGCTGAGACCAGTCCCGGCCCAGGTCTGGATGCCAGGCTGCCCCTCCCAGCGGTTGCGCTGGCCACTTGTTCCCGAGCCTGGAGAAGACCCGATGATGCCCAGGCTCCTCTGTGCCCAAACTGTGGGGCGGGGCCCAGGCTGAGTGTGACGCCCAGGCTAGGGCAGGGGGCGGGGAGGGGTGTGGACCCGAGAGAGGAGTGCGGGCTGTGGGCGCTGGATGAGGTGCGGGGCGCGCAATGGGGCCAGCAGGGAATTGGGGGGTCCTGGCCGTAGAGCCTGTGTTTACCCTCCCCCCTCCCTGTCCCTCTGCGGGTGCGCAGGCCCCTCTCTGGCCTGGGCCGACCAGATGGGTCGCCCCTCCGGACTGAGGACGCCACCCAATTACCGCTTCCTGGCCCCTCCCCACTGCCATGAGCAAGGAGGCTTCCTTCCCTTCCTTCTCCCTGCCTCCCCTCCCTCTCAGGCACTCACAGACTGGGGCCGGCCCCCGCTCCCCGAATGCAGACCTCTCAGGATCAAAGGGAAATCCCCAGATCCCAGTCTCCCCCAAAGGGCTGTGCCTGGACACAGACATCCACAGACATTTACAGTAAAAAGATGGTTGCTTTATAACCATGGTGACATCCCGCCCCATTCTCCACTGGAGACAGAGGATTGTGTGGTTTGTTGGGCGCTGGGCTTTCCTTCCGGCACTTCCTCCCCTGGGACCGTCATCTGCTGGGTCCTTCCCACCTGCCAAGTGAATGTCCCTCTTGCATGGGGTCTCCTGATCCCTGCCGCACCTGGCCCAGCCTCCTGTCTCAGCTCCTGTCCTGGGCTCACCTGTGCAGGGGCCCCTCATTCTCCCATTGCCCAGCCTCGCACCAGACAGTATTGATTCTCAATAAATACTGGTAATGGAATGAGCGTGGGCCACCCTCCTAGCTTATCTCCTATGCCCTGGTGCCTGCGAACCGCAGGAGGTTGGCTTGTGGATGTTTCCGCTGTTCCTCGACCAGGGACCTCAGTCACAGCTTCATCTGGGCCCTGTAGGCTGTACTGCAGCCCTAACCTCTGTTTCGACCTATAGGCTGCCTGTTGATTTCTCAGGTTTTGGAACAGGGGAGTGAAAGGTGGGAAGCAGACAGAAATAGATGAGGGCAGAGAGCATGGCAGGAGGATGGAGAGACAGGGACAGGCAGAACGAGGAGGAGGCGGCTCAAGCCACGTGCGCTGCCTTTCCAAATGGAAGAGACATACATGGGAGTGAGGAGGGAGGCCGCTCACGTCTCTCGTGTCTGTGGGAGGAACCCCTAGTCCTGCCCTAAGGGGTCGGGTGAAGGGCCCAGCTCTGGCCAAAGATCCCTGCTGCCCCCCAGGCACAGCCCCACCCCTCCAGGACCCTGGTTGGCCCAGCAGGCTGTTGGCTACAGGAATGTGCAAGCGTGTTTGCTGCCTCTAGGTTTCTGGGGAAGGACAGATAACGAATGAATTTGCGGCCCCGGAGTAGCCCTGATGAGGGTTCCCCACCACAAAGGCATCAACTCCTGGCTCCGCCAGTGCCTGCACAGAGAGGCCCAGGGGCTTCCATCTGATTCCTAAAGCCGAGTTAACCCCTCTTCGGGAAGCAGCAAGCAAACCTTGGAACTAGCAGGACCTCAGCTGCAACATCTGTAAAACGAGAGAGCAGTGCTTCTCTTGGGAGTTACAATGAGATTCAGAGGATTGAAAGAGGCTGAGGCTCCTCAGGGGTTCTCAGGGAGGACGGCCGCTTGTTAGTCGCAGAGTGAGACCCCGGGTGAGGACGGGCGCTCCATCCCGCCGCCCTGAGAATGATGGTGCATCGCAGTGCTTCCAGGAGGGTCCCTGATTGTGGTCGATGATCGGCCTTTTCTCTGTTTCCCTCATCACTTCAGATTCATTGCTGCCTGAGGACTTTTGCCTGGAGTGTCCCCCCACCATCCCCGCCGGCTTTGCAGTTGGCTGCTTCCTATTATTTAGGTCTCAGCTCACCCCACCACCTTGCCTCTGCCTGTCGCATCATCTTACTTCAATTCTCTGCCGAGCACTGCACCAGAAAGAGCAGGCATCTTATCTATCCTGTTTACCAGTGCATCTTGGCTTTTATCATGGTGACCATGGCAGTTCAACAGATATTTGTTGAGAGAATAAAAGACCAAGATAATAGAGCCTGAACAGAGCGGCAGCAGAGGGGATGGACTAAAGCAATAGCAAAGGGGTAGAATCTTGGCCACCCATGGGAAGAGGGCATAAGCATCTCAGGTTCCTCACTTGCTGGCGTGATGAGTGAGTGGAAGGAACAGTCACTGAGCCCAGAGCTCAGCCCACTCCTCCCCTCTCCAGAGCACTTCAGTTACAGCTGCCTGCCATGCTCAGCCCCAAGGTGGTTGCTGGGGAGCAGGTGACATCCAAGCTGCAGTGAGGCCCAATCACTAACGGAATATGGAGGGGTTGTTTGACTCTGATTAACTGCCTCTCTCTCTCTCTCTCTCTCTCTCTCTGCCCAGTAATTGCTGTGTCACCAAGGATCTTCCCCACTTTTAGCTCAACTTTGCATTTACAAATGAAAGCAAAGTAACTGGACCACTCTCTGAAAATCTAGGAGCATTTATTTCCCAGATGACTGGGTCATCTCAGGGTTAAAACGGCTGCTGGTGCTGGGGTGGTAGCATCTGAAAAACACAGCAGTTTAAAAGCGCGTGTGGGGGGGACTGGCACAGGAACCCCTCCTGGTTAGTAATGCCACTTGGGGCATTCGCAGACACCTGGGGCGGGGGTGGGTCTCCCAAACTGGTGGCAGGCGAAGAAAGCTGAGCCTTGCCCACTGAATCAGCAGGCATCCTCGCAGCTGGCTGCTGAGTCAGGCCTGCAGAGCCCCGATGCAGCAGGATGGGGCCCAGGAGCACTCTCTGACCTGGAAGTACTGCCCTTTGGGTTGGGCTGGAGGTCGTGGCACTGCGCCCAGGGGTGTGCCCTGGTGATGGCTGCCCGTGGGTGGGGGGCGACAGCACCTCTGCTCTTGCCAGGCAGTAGAGGTTAAGCATCCCACCCTGCTTATGAGCCTGAGGTGCGGTTCCTGCGATGCCTTTGTGGCTGAGGGGAGGGCTTGGAAAGTGCCCTTGGACTCTGATCCTTGAAGATCCGATGGCCCAGGGGCGAGGGAACGAGATAGGCAAGGCGTGGGGACTGGGGGGGTCAGGGTCTCGACCGAAGACTCCAGATTGTCCTGGAGAAAGGCCTCCTGGCTTAGGCTAGCGCCTCAGGACCCTTTCCTTTGGAGGCGCTGGTGAAAGCCCCCCTAGTGGGTTCTGGAAAGATTTAAACGAGCACATAAATATTATGTGAATAAATATTATTCCTGATACATGAGAGCAGGAGACGGCCGCGCCCGCGAGGGAAGGGGCCGGACGCGGTGCTGACAGGCAGCGCTGGGCCAGCGCCCTCCTCAGGCCACCTTCTGGCCCTGCCCGCGCGGGGCCGCCCACGGAGGGGGGGAGCCGCCCTTCTCCGCCCCCGCTGTGGCCCACAGCAGCCAGCCTGGGAACGCGTCTGGGTCCAGGAGGCCCGCTCCGCCGGGCCCCTGGTTCCCGGGCCGCCCCGCCCACAGGCGGCGGGGCAGGGTGACGTCACGGTGGCGCGCGGCATTGTGGGGCGGGAACGCCGAGCCGGGGGAGGGACGCGGAGACGCCATTTTCGGCGGCGGGAGCAGCGGAGTCGGAGCCGGCTGGGCGGCGGCTGCGAGGAGGAGCCGCGGGGCACAGCGCGCGTGGGCGGCCGAGCATGCTGCGGGGCGGCCCCGGCGCCCCTCGCTTGTGACCGCGGCGCCGCACCTGAGGCGGCCGAGGCGATAGCCCCGGCGGTCCCGCTCGGCGCACGCGCCCGCGGCCTCCCGGTGCTGACAGCGCGAGCGCGCGGCCCCGCGGGAGCAGCACGGTGAGTCGGCGGCGGGCCCGGGTCCTCCGGCCGCATCCGTGTCCCTTCCCGCCCCCGGCCCCTCCCGGCCCCTCTCCGGCCCTCGGACCTCTAGCAGGTCTGTCCCCTTTCTCCCCCGGCTCCGGCTGCCGCCCAGGACCCAGGACCCCGGCCCATCCCCGTCACGGCCCCTTCAGGTTCGGGTTCCCTCCGCGTGCCCATCTGGCTCCGGCCCCTCCCGGCCCCCTGCCCGGCCCCGCGTCGCAGGCTCGGCCCCTCTGCGGGCGGGGGCGGCCGCCCTGGGAACAGCTGTGGCCCCGGGAGCCGCGCGGCGGGGGACGGGAGGGAGGACGCGGCGCGCGGGGAGGGGGCGGCCGGCCCGGCTCGCTTTGTCCGAGTCCTTCCCTTTCCTTCCGGCCCCCGCCCTCTCCCGCGGCACCGCCCAGGGCGGGCGCGCCTGTCATGCTCGCGGGCGGTCGGCGGGTCGGAAGCGTGCGGGCTGCTTCCCGAGAGTCCGGCTGGACCCCGCCTGCCTCGCGGCCCCTTTCCTCTAACGGCCAGACCCGAAACGCCTCATCCTCAGTGTTCGCCTAGGCTGGAGTTGCTCCCACTAAACTTGTAGCATTCCGGTCCTGGAATACCTACTCGGTTGTCAAATTTGATGCACCTCTTTCCTTAAAAATTTAAAATAAAACATTAAAAAAGTGAATGCCTGGTGAATTGGATGGTTTTATAACTTAAGGTTTGTAGATCCAGGCAATTTGGTGTTAGAGATTTTGTACTGTTGCTGCTTTTTACTGTTTTGTTAAACAGCACATTCAGAGTTTACATATTAAGCGTTTGTTAAGGAGAACTTGAAAAAATGATGTTCTTTAGAAGTGTGAGAGCAGAAAATTTGTGATACACCATTTAACCTGCTGTGTGAAGGGGCCGTTGGTTCTTTGAGCCTTTGCATTAGTTAAGTGCAAAGGCTTTTTTTGTAGAGCATGACTAAGCCACTGATCAGAATCATTAGCTCAGAATACGTTGGAATAGTTCAGTGAATAGTTGCATTAGAAATTGGAACAGCCTCCTTAAATCTCATATTCTTATTTAGGATGACCCTCTTTTATGGACTGGCAACAAGCCTTAGTTAAGGTGGGAAATTTGATTCATTGTTCTGTTTTCTAAGTACCTCTAAGAGTACAGTGATATTAAATACTAAAAGTTTCAGATTGTGTGGGATTATATGTGGCGGGGGAGGACCCTCTCTTAAGAGCCAGTTTCTCCAAGTCATCTAAGAATGCAGCCTCATGTTGCAGTGGAGCCTGGCAGCCCCGTTGTCACTGAGGGGCGTGGAGGACCTAGGGTGGTAACCTCACGGCAGCCTTGCAGGTTCACCTAGCTTGGCAGTGTCTTCTAACAGTGCTGTAGACAGTACATAATAAAGGAAGAAAGACATGCGTGGGAATCTCCAGCAAGGAGGAGGGAGGAAATGCCACTGGGGAGAGGCACATAGTATCCTAAATATTGCAGAGTAAGTAAAAACTCAGCTGCAGTTACTTAAATTATATATTCTTTTAAAAAATTATACCTTAAGCATGTTTCATAATGTTGAAAGATAGGTAAGTCAATGTGTAGCTTTCCATGTAGGGCTATAAACTATTTCAAAATATAATTGTACAAAAAGAAAACTAGAAGTGGAAAAGTCAGAAGTTAAATAAAGTGTAGGATTTGTATAACCTGGAAACCTAAGTGAAATATGATAATAAACCAGAACTTTATTGACAAAGAAGTGATCAGTACAAAAGTACTGATCAAAAAGTACAGGGAAGTTTTAAGTGTCAATTTCGTGGTATAGGATAAAAATGGTTAGCCTATAAAGATGTGAAAGCAAGGTCTTAAAACGTCTGTTGAGAACCAGCTGAATGGCAGGTGCTGTGCCATGTGCTGTGTCCTGGAGGAGCTCACAGTCTGGTACCACAGATTAGATTGAATGCTGTGCTGAGTGCTCTGAGGAGGTGATTCTGGCTGGGAGACGTGAAGAAAAGTGGGGTGGGACTGGGAGTGGCGGTGCTGCAGATTGGGACTGGGTGAGAATGAAGGATGAGATCAGGAAAGGTGTGTCTAGGGAGGGCGGAGCTTCTGAGTTAGGGCAGGGCTGTAGGCACAGAGGAACAGATGAATTAGAGAGGGATTGATGGGTTAGGGTGGTCCTGACTTGGGGCCTGAGTGGAGTGGGGGAAGGGTGGGGCTGTAGGCAGAAGGAGACTATAGGCAGTTTTCAAACCCAAGCCAGCTGCTGAAACCGAAGTGGGATCATGTCACTCCTCTGCTGGAGTTCTCGCCAGTGTCCTGTAAGCACCCAGCCCGTCTTTGCCCCCTTGTCTTCCGACGCTTGCCCTCATTCAAGCACGCCCAGGCGCATTCCGAGCCTGCTCTTCGGGATATCAGTGTGTCCTCACTTCCCCACACTCCTTACCACTTCTCACTATATGTACAATATTATATTTTCTTTCTTTTTTTTTTTTTTTGGCCACATTTCGAGGATTGTGGGATTTTAGTTCCCCGACCAGGGATTGAACCCAGGCCTTCGGCAGTGAGAGCTCGGAGTCCTAACCACTGGACTGCCAGGGAATTCCCTACTTAATTATTTTCTTATATAGTTTATCTGTCTCCTCCACTTAACATTCAGTCTCCACAAGGGCAGGGTGGGGATTTTTATCTGGTGTATTCAGTGTCAGTGCTTGGCACATAATGTGAAGGAATACATCTAGAGTCACTTCCTTGTCTTGGGTGACTCACTGGCAGGTGACACCCACCACGATGGGGAAAATGGGAGGAGGAGACGGTGAGTTTGGGTGAGTTTGGGTTTGGGTAGGTTAAATCCACGCTCGTGGGGCAGGCCAAGTGGATTAGTGGTCAGTTGGAGATTCAGGTCTGGAGCTCAAGACAAGATTTAGGCTGGAGATAAAGATTTGAGAGCTTCCGACACTTGCTAGAGATTGCGGAGTGGCCCTAAGGGTAGGAAAGCCCTGGGACATAGGGAAGAGGAGGAGGGCAGTGTCAAATTGGCTAAGAGGTAAGGAAAGATTTGGACAGAAAAGTCTATTGGATTTGGTTCTGGAGGGCTATTTGTGACCTTTTAAACTTTTCCTGAGAATATTGCTTTCCAAGACTGGAGGGCTAATTCAGAGATGACCTGCATTTTTTTCTCCCGAGGTATCCTTGTGTCATTCTGCCCTGTAGCCTGCTTGGTTAACATACGCTTAGATCAAAAATGAATTATGTTTTTATTTTTAACTAATTTTTGGAGGCAGATGAAAGCAATCTCAATCTATGCTTTTAAATATGCTTGGTATGTTGTTGATACTTAATAAAGCAGATATAAGTGAATATCACTAGAATAAACAATTTAAGCTAAGTGCCTGTGTAAAGTAGAAATTATTTCCTTGGTTCTAAAATATCCCAGTTACCTCAACTTTTTTTTCTTTTTTTTTTTTTTAAGGTTTTTTGTTTCTTGTTTTTTTTTTTTTTTTTTTTTTTGCAGTACGTGGGCCTCTCACTGTTGTGGCCTCTCCCATTGCGGAGCACAGGCTCCGGACGCGCAGGCTCAGCGGCCATGGCTCACGGGCCCAGCCGCTCCGTGGCATGTGGGATCTTCCCGGACTGGGGCACGAACCCGTGTCCCCTGCATCGGCAGGCGGACTCTCAACCACTGCGCCACCAGGGAAGCCCTCTTGTTTTTTTTTTGATGTGGACCATTTTTAAAGTCTTTACTGAGTTTGTTACAATATTGCTTCTGTTTTTTATGTTTTGGTTTTTTGGCCATCAGGCATGTGGGATCTTAGTTCCCTGACCAGGGATCGGACACGCACCCCCTGCATTGGAAGGCGAAGTCTTAACCACTGGACCGCCAGGGAAATACCTAACTCAACTCAAACCTTAGATTGTTCCCTGACTTCGATGGCATAATGTGGAAATTTATGCTCCAGCCTCTTTGAAGTTATTGTACTGCTACTGATAAAACTGATAATAGTGAATTTAGCACTGTACCGGGTAAAATTGGTACAGCAATCACCTCTATCCTGCTGTTGAGGAAATTGAGGATTAGAGAGGGCAAGTTATGTAAACCAGAGGTATACAGCTGGTTTAAAGCCTTCTAATTCAAGGCTTTTTGCTTGTACACTTCAAGCTTTGAACCACCTTGCTACCATGAATCACAGTAATGCTAAGCTCAGTCTTCCAGTTGCCTTCACCTGGGACGCCCTTGCCCCATTTCTTCCGTTTCAAAAGCCCAGGTGATGCAGGGTGGTCATGGTCACTCCTTGGGGTTGCTGTCTAAAGTATAGTGTTTCGGGTCACCACGTTGGTGTTGTAGTACTTGTGTCCTTCAGAGAAGCTGCCACAGGCTCCGTGGTCAGTAAAAGCTGACTGAATCTTCATTCTTATGGTGAATATGGTGGTGTGTTTTCTCTTAAATTCACTTATTCTGTCTAAAAATTATTTGTATTATTGACCAAACGGGGAAAATATGTTAATTTATATTCTTTTTAGATTGCGGTTTTAAAAAACCCCCAATTTACCATCTTAACCATTTTTAAGAGTGTAGTTCGGTAGTCTTTTTTTTTTTTAATTTTTTTTATTAGTTTCTGCTTTATAACAAAGTGAATCAGTCATACATATACATCTGTTCCCACATCCCCTCCCTCATGCATCTCCCTCCCTCCCACCCTCCCCATCCCACCCCTGCAGGCGGTCACAAAGCACCGAGCTGATCTCCCTGTGCTCTGCGGCTGCTTCCCACTATCTATCTACCTTACGTTTGGTGGTGTATATATGTCCATGCCTCTCTTTCGCTTTGTCACAGCTTACCCTTCCCCCCCCCATATCCTCAAGTCCATTCTCAAGTAGGTCTGTGTCTTTACGGTAGTCTTAAATATATTTACATTGTTGTGCAGTAGATCTCTGGAACTTTTTCATCTTCCAAAACTAAAACTCTGTATCCATTAAATAACAACTCCCTATTTCCCCCCATCCCCTTAGCCCCTGGCAACCACCATTCTACTTCCTGTTTCTATAGATTTAACTACTTTAGATACCTCATATAACTGGAGTCATACAGTATTTGTCTTTTTGTGACTGGCTAATTTTAATTAGCATAATGTCCTCAAGATTCATCCATAATTTCTATTTTTTTAAACTAAAACATCATTAAGTTCTAAAGCTTTTTTTGTGTGACATTTATGTTAATTTTCTATTTACCATATAACAAATTACTGCAAATTTAGTGGTTTAGAACAGTAATGTTTGTTATCTCACGGTTTCCTGGGTGAGGGGTTCAGGCATGGCTTGGCTGGATCCTCTGCTCAGGGCTCACGTGGCTATAGTCGTGTGTTGGGCTGCTGTTCTCTTCAGAGCTCAGGATGCTCTTGCAAGCTCTTGAGGTTGTGGCAGAATTCAGTTCTTTTGGTTGTAGGACTGATGTCCTGGTTTTCTTGCTGGCTGGCTGTCAGCTGAGGGCTGCCTCCCGTAGCTCCTAGAGGTGGCCTGCACTCCCCTACCAGCAATACTGACTGACTTCCATAACCATAGGTTCTGTCTATTCTAGAATTTCATGCAAATGAGATTAAACAATATATGTATTTTTGCATCCATCTTCTGTAACTCAGTGTAACCATTTAAAATTCAGCACATGCGGGACTTCCCTGGTGACGCGGTGGTTAAGAATCTGCCTGCCAATGCAGGGGGCACGGGTTTGATGCCTGGTCCGGGAAGATCCCACATGCCTGCAGAGCAATTAAGCCCGTGCGCCACAACTACTGAGCCTGTGCTCTAGAGCCCGTGAGCCACAACTACTGAGCCCGCATGCCACAACTACTGAAGCCTGCATGCCTAGAGCCCGTGTTCCACAACAGGAGAAGCCACTGCAATGAGACGCCCACGCACTGCAATGAAGAGTAGCCCCTGCTTACCGCAACTAGAGAAAGCCTGCGTGCAGCAACGAAGACCCAACACAGCCAAAGATAATAAATAAATAAAATAAATAAATTAAAAAAAAATTCAACACATACAATAGCATGCGTCAGTGATTTGTTCCTTTCTATTCCTGAGTACTGTTCTCTTGTGTGGCTCTACCACAGTCTAGCCATTCTCCTTTTGTTGCGCATCTGGCGTGGGGAGCATTCATTCTTGTACAGGACTGTGTGGACGTACATCTTTTTTTTTTTTTGCCTCACCCCGAGGCATGCAGAATCTTAGTTCTCCAAACAGGGATAGAACCTGTGCCCCCTTTCCCCCCCACTGCAGTGGAAGCACGGGGTCATAAACACTGGACCTCCGAGGAAGTCCCACATTTTCATTTCTTTTGCATAAATACCTAGGAGTGGAATTGTTCATAGGTTAGATGTAGGATTAACTTTTAAAGACACTGCCAGTTTTCTAAAGTGGTTGTGCATTTTACACTCCCACCAGCAGTGTGTGTGTTCAGTTGCTCCATGTCCTCTCCAGCTTTTAGTGTTGTCTGCTTCATCTTAGCGACTGCAAGGCTGTAGCATCTTGTGATGGGTTTAGTGAGCATTTCCCTGGTGACTAATGATGATGAGCACTTATTCACATACTTACTGGCCTTTTGTATACCTGCTGTTGTGAAGTGTCTGTTAAAGTCTTTTGCCCATTAAAAAAATTGGGTTGTCTTTTTGTTCTTGATTGTAGGAGTTCTTTATGTATTTGGGTACATGTCTTTTGCCATATGTTGGAAATATTTTTTCCCAATCTGGGGCTTAACTTTTTTGGCTGTGCCTTTTAATAATTAGTAGTTTTAAATTTTGATGAAGTCCACTTTATCAGTATTTTTCTTTTATGGTTCCTGCTTTCTGTTGTCTTCTCTGTTTTTATTTCTATTTTTTTATATTTATTTACTTATTTGGCTGTGCCGGGTCTTAGTTGCGGCACACCAGATCTTCATTGTGGTGTGAGGGATCTTTAGTTGCGGCACGTGGGATCTAGTTCCCTGACCAAGGATCGAACCCAGGCCCACTGCATTGGGAGCACAGAGTCTTAGCCACTGGACCACCAGGGAAGTCCCCCTCTCTGTTTTTAAATTATTAAAAATGTGTGCTCATTAAGGAAAACTCATGATACAGAAAGATGTAAAGGTGTGAGTTGCCTCTTTCTCTTTTTCCATTTCCTTTCTCCTGAGAACTCATTTAAAAATTTTTTTTAATTTCCTTTCTTTAGGAAAGAAAATTATTTCATGTATGTGTTATTGATTAGCATTTAAATACGTGAACTTAGTCTTATGGTATTATGTTAATCTGCTGACATTTTTCATTTTGAAATAAAAATGTTTTTTTTTTAAACCACATAATGAATACTTTATATTCTTTTGCCCCAGTCACCCATACCACCCTCTTATGTATTCTCTTAGTCACGTCTGATGAAGTTGTTTTTCCTTTTTGCTTGTTCAACCAAGGACTTGTAATAGAGACATCTGCATCATTTGGGCTCACTCACCCTTGTTTCAGGAAAACGCATGTTCTCCCATATTTTCATTTAGTACCCTTCCCTATAGCTTCTCATGCTTAAAATTTGTATGCGGAGAGATGGACCTGTGGTCCCACAGCAGATTAAAAGACCTCAGTGCACTCCTGGCCCTGGCCTGGAGTGCTGCTCGGGGAGAGGTAGGCACTTCACCAGCTGGTGGGGGATCTGGCCTTCTTGTAAAGTTCTTTCCACAGGTGGTGTGGTTAGGTTATCATAGAGTTAGAGGATCTCTGTACGCAGAGGTGGCCCAGTGCAAAACAGAACCACACTCAGCCTCAACTTCCTGAGCAGGGCTGTGGGGAAAAGTACCCGGAGTTCTGACTGCCTTTATTTCTAATTCTGCAAGGGCATCTACAGTAGACTCACCCAAGAGGCAAATACAAGCTTTTGTTTTATCCAGTGGTTTATAGTTTCAGGATGGAAACAAATTCAGAATAGGTACTGTAATTATGGAGTCTTAAATTTTAAAACATTTCACTTTATAGATTTTTCTGATTTTTAGACCAGCAGGATTTGTTCATTCGAGTTCATTCTTGTGACCCAAGTTTAGAAGAGGAAATAAAAGGATTAGATAAAGTTAGATTAGATCAGAGGAGATACCATGGTTCTGGCAGAAAATGATGCAGTCGGTAGTTTCCCTTGGCAGGCTCTGGAGTTGTATCTCTCGGTTGTCTCTGTCAGTTCATAGCCCAGAGATGAACTTTCTGGTCAGGAGGTACCTGATAGAGCACATCCTCCCTCGAGTAGATTATAGTGATTCTCAGTGGGTAAGGGCAGGCCATGTAGAGCTGGATAAAATATATTTATTATTATAATATGGTATTATATTTAGAAAACAAACTCACTATTGTAATACAAACCACGAAGGGGTGTGACATTTGCATTTTTATCCAAAATGTCATGATTTGAACAAGATTGAGACCCTGCAGGAGACCTTTTTGGATTTTGCTCAAATATGAACCTTAACTTTGTTATATAAACTGGGGGAGTGACATACCTCCCTGCTTACCCTCTCCTGCCCCCACCAAAACAAAAATGAACCATCCCCTGGAAATTCTCGAATTGTATTTCCCTTTGACTCTACACTGTATAATTTTTGTTCTGAAATTTCAGAACCAAAAAGTGTATATTTTTACTTCTAATATTACCATTGATTACCTTTTTAGTTGCAATAGGTAACGTATTGTGTATTTAGACATTTTTAAATACCTTGAGAAGAGCTTGAGATTTTTGTTTATCAAAAGGGGAGCATAGGATAAAAAGATTGAGAAATGAAGCTTTCTGTGACTCCTTGATAGATTAGGTCCCAAAGTGGGGTATTGTGTTTTTCTTTGATCTGTATCATTTAATTAAAAAAAATTCTGGTTGTATTTTACTGAGATATGATTCATGTATGAAAAAATTCACAGGGTTTTGCAACCATCTGATTCCAGAACATTTTCATCACCCCAAAAAGAAATCCTGTACCCGTTAGCTGTTACTCCCCATACTCCTGTCCCTTTGGCAACTACTAATCTACTTTCCGTCTCCATGGACACTTGATATAAATGGAATTGTGCAACACGTGGCCTTCTGTGTCTGGCTTCCTTCAGTCAGCGCACGGTTAGCTACGTTGTATCAGTATCTCGTTCCTTTTTATTGCCAAATAATATTCCACTGTCTAGATATACCCCACTTTGTTTATCCATTCATTAGTTGATGGACATTTGGGTTATTCCCACATTTTTAGTATTATGATTAATGCCAAAATATTTGTGTACAAGTTTTACATTTGTCCAGCATTTTATTTTTTGGACCATTCATGTGTAAGTTTTTACATAAACATGTTTTCAATTTTCTTGGGTATATACCCAGGAGTGGGATTGATGGCTCATTCATTTAATTTTTTAAGTTTTGACACTTGTATCGTTTCACCCACAACACACTGTAATCTTGGGTTCCAGGATACTGAATGTCTTAGTCCATTCAGGCTGCTCTAACAACATACCATAAACTGGGTGGCTTATAAACAACAGGAATTTATTTCTCATAGTTCTGAAGGCTAGGAAGTCCAGGGTCATGGTGACAGGAGATTCAGTGTCTGGTGAGAGCCTGCTTTTGTTTCATAGATGGTGTCTCCTTGGGGGAAAGGGTGAGGGAGGTTTCTGGGGTCTTTTTTATAAGAGCACTAATCCCATTCATGAGGGCTCCACCCTCATGGCCTTCCCAGAAGCCCTACCTCCAGATGCCATCACCTTAGGGGCTAGGTTTCAACGTATGAATTTGGGGGGGATACAGGCATTCAGATCATAGCACTGAATATTTCCCTGAATACAACTTGGGTTGTTTTCTACAGACTCGTTAGAGACTCTCTACTTACTTCTCCTCACTCCTGCCCTCTACATCAGGACCTTCCCCGTGCCTGGTGCTCATCAGGGCTTGTGTGGAGAGATGGGTCTGGCTGGCTGCCAGAGTTTCCCACTGGATCAGCTCAGATACCTCCTGGAAAAACATCTCAAATGTGATTTTCTGCTACCAATCTTTGCTAGGTAAAGACCTCCGTGTTCTTCCCTCCATCTTATTTTTCTGTGCCACTCTCTGCTGTGTTTATAGGAACTTCATTTCGCACTCAAGAACTGTCAGAATAACTCACATTTCTTTCTTGGCTGTTACTCACTCTGCATACAGATCTGCTACTTTTTTTCCCCACGTTTCTTATTATAATTTTTTTTTAAATTGTTGGCTGCGTTGGGTCTTCGTTGCTATGCACGGGCTTTCCCTAGCTGTGGCGAGCGGGGGCTACTCTTTGTTGTGGTGTGCAGGCTTCTCATTGCGGTGGCTTCTCTTGTTGCGGAGCACAGGCTCTAGGCGCGTGGGCTCAGTAGTTGCGTCACGCGGGCCCTAGAACGTGCGGGCTTCAGTAGCTGCAGTTCGTGGGCTCAGTAGTTGTGGTGTGCAAGCTTAGTAGTTGTGGTGCACGGGCTTCGTTGCTCCACGGCCTGTGGGATCTTCCCGGACCAGGGCTCGAACCTGTGTCCCCTGCACTGGCAGGCAGACTCTCAACCACTGTGCCACCAGGGAAGCCCGGTTTATGGGTTTTGGGAGGGAGACCCCTGAGCCCAGTTTTGGACTAATGGCTGATTCTAGGGCTGGGCTAGGGAGAATACAAGATGGTCCTGGAATGTCCTGTAGTGCCAGAAAGTGCTCGAAAAATAAAAGGATGGGCATGTCAGTGGGGCACAAAAGAAACGGAAAGAGCTCCCGTGGCCGGAGCGGGAACAGTCGGAGCAACAGAATAACTAGCGTGTCTGTGTCTGTTTGTTGTGCGCCTGCCAGGGCTGTGCTGGTCAGCGGAGCCGCCTGGAGGCGCACTCAGCAGCAGGGGTGGAGGGAGGCTGAGGGCTGACAGACTGGGATGGCTGACATTAGAAATCAGCGTGACCTCTGCCATAACCCTCTCAGCTCTCTACTGTGATGGGCTGCAAAATAGTGTTTCCTCAGAAAGGTAGTTTCTAGATCAAACTTTAGTAGGAGGTTTTTTTTTGGTAGCGTCCTGGGGCTTGTGGGATCTCAGTTCCCCGACCAGGGATTGAACCCAGGCCACGAGAGTGAAAGCCTAGAATCCTAACTACTAGGTCACCAGGGAACTCCCTAGCAGTTTCTTATTTTAAACATCTTTTAAAAAAAATAAATTTATTTATATTTATTAATTTATTTTTGGCTGCATTGGGTCTTCGTTGCTGCGCGCGGGCTTTCTGTAGTTGCGGTGGCTTCTCGTTGCGGAGCACAGGCTCTAGACGCGTGGGCTTCAGTAGTTGTGGCATACAGGCTCAGTAGTTGTGGCTCGCGGGCTCTAGAGCACAGGCTCAGTACTTGTGGCGCATGGGCTTCGTTGCTCCACAGCATGTGGGATCTTCCTGGACCAGGGCTTGAACCCATGTCCCCTGCACTGGCAGGCAGATTCCCAACCACTGTGCCACCAGGGAAGGCCTCTTGTTTTACATAAACTCTTACTAGTCCTTTCTTTCAGTTCTCTGCCAGTTCATTCATGGAATGCTCTGTACCTTCACCTGTATGCCTAAATTCTATTCTAGTTTCTTGTGGGTCTTTTAACCTTTAATTCTTTATACAATATGGACTTTATTTTAGTGTATAGTGAGGGTAGGAATGCATCTCCCCCCCGCCCCCCAAATAGCCAGTTGTCTTAGCGCTGTTTTTTATATAACCCACCTTTGGTTATAATGGCTTAGCTTAGAAATAAGAGAGCTATGGAGCAGTATAAATATATGTGCCATTGTGTGCTTCCCTCTGAAGAAGCAGCGTGCACAGTTGAATCCATGTGATGGTGACTTGGATGGGAGATGAAGAAACTGTCACGATTGAGGCGTGCCAGAGGAGTATGTGAGGTGTGAGCCGGGGAGATGGAAGATTTGGAGAGTCCTATGCCTGTTACACAATATTTGAAACGTTATCTTGTGGATGTGATAGTAAATGTATTTTGTGTTTATTTTAGAGGGAAGAAGTTGGCTTAGTGGGTAGAAGTTACAAGGAGGGAGATATCAACTCAGCAAAAGGAATAACTTTCTAACTAAATACTGGAACAATCTAACAAGGAACTGACTACCTTACAGAGTAGTGAGTTATAGGAAGTGTGTCTGCAGACCTTGAGCAGTCATTTATTAAGGAAGTTCCTGATTCCTTGTCTCCCGGGTGGGAGATTGCATTGATCACTGATTGGTTCCTGTGTGTCTGTCAGCCGCTGTGCTTAGTGCCCCATCTACACTCGCCCATGTTCATAAAAGCCTGGTGAGGGAGGTCTGCTAACCACTGAGACCCCAGGAGGTTTGGGGACTTCGCCCGTGCTGCGGTGATGGCTGGTGGCAGAGCCAGGCTCCGTCCTGTCCACAGCACCTGTGATCTCATTTCTCAGGAGAGCTGAGTGCCCCCCAAAAGCATTTGGATTCTCATTTTCTTTTAAGAGTAAGTTTAAAAGAAAACTGCCTTAAGCGACTCTTTTTTTGGTGTGTGTGTGTGTGTGTGTGTGTGTGTGTGTGTGTGTGTGTGTGTGTGTGTGTGTGTGTGTGTGTGTGTGTGTGTGTGTGTGTGTACGCACGCATGCATCCAGATAACATTTGTATTCATCACTCTTGTGTATGGTTAAAGCCATTACAAGAGTCTGTGAGCACACAGTGCCCTGGGGCCAGTTTTGCTACATATTCCTTAAGGAATTAAAATTGGGTTTCTGTAAATGTGTTTACTTAGTTGAGGCATTCCCTCAATTAAAGTGGTAAGTCTTTCTCATTTTGTTTTCTTTTTTGGTTTTCGTACTTTTGTATAAACACCGTCCCCCTTTCTCGTTTATGCCAACAAAAGTGCCCTCTCTTCCCTTTTCAGCCACTCTGTAACCTGTAGAGGCGTGACACTGGCCATCTTTATAGCTGCACAGAACTTAACCTGCAGAGCTGTGACTTACTGCCCATTCATGCCCCAAGAGCCTTGGTTTTCCGGAGGTGGTTTGAGCAGTGAAGTCGTTGCCGTTTATTACTAGGTCTACAGACTCTCCTCTGCGTCCCTTTGGGTTTAACACTGCTGGGAAAGACCGAGAAGTTGCTGGCGAGGTGTTTGGCCTTCTGAGCAGAGGCGTCGAACCCTGGGCCAGCCGAGGTCTGGGAAGTGCGTGCCGTGGGTCTTGATGGGCGGCTCCGTGGCACGGCCACCGACGCCCCCCTCCCTCTCCTGACGGCTGCTGTGGCTGCCTCACCCCGGCTCTTGCCTTCAGAACGCAGGCGTGCTGGGGCCTCACGCCTGTGCGTCTCGCGTCTTATCACGGGGAGCGTGCCTGGCTCGCAGCGACCTGCAGCCCCGTGCAGCTGCTCACAGGCAGCGGGAGCGTGCACACCCCTGCCTTGCGCGTTGCCAGCAGTGCCCCGCGCTTCGTCTAGAGAAGATGGGCCATTTGCTAAGAATGGCTCTCCTGGGGGTGGCGGTCGCGGGTCGTTGCTTCCGAGTAGCTGGCCTCCCCTCCCCAGGGGGACTGCCGCTGCCCCCTCACCCCCATGCTCCCACCGTGAGTCCTGTCACCTGTAAAGCGTCTTTAGCTCTGGGTGGATGTGTTCATTTACTTGTCTTCTTACCTGCATGTCCCTGAGGGTGAGGCCCTTGTCACCCTGTGTAAGCCAGGGCCTCGCTCAGAGTCTGTTGTAGTAAAACACTTTTATGGTCTAGGTTGGGGAAGAAGAGAATAAACGTTGTTGCATCGATAGGAAATAATACATAAATGTGTTGCTGCCAAAAGTGGAGAAGGAGTTCTTCATATTGGGTTTTTTTTCTTTCTCTAGGGACACCAGTTCTGGGAAGTGAAGCGTAGGCAGTGCTCAGATCCACACCTTAACCTAGTGGTATTGAGTCCTGTTCATTGGAAGCTGGTTCTAAAATGTTTCCTTCATTCATTCAGCAAACATATATTGAGCGTTTACTGTGTGACAGGCTGGGAATATAGTGCTGAGCAAGACAAATGAGGTCCCTGCTCTCCTGGAGTTTGCAGTGCAGTCGGAGAGCTATGAGATAAATAAGTATGTAACAAATCTAATAATACTGCACGGTCAGGTAGAGGAGTCACCTCTGTTCTTTTGTTGTTTTCTGGGCTCTTTGTGTTACGGAGGTGGATTTCTGAATAGTCCTACAGACAGCTTCTAAATTTCCAAAGTTTAGTCTTTGTGTTATGCAAAAAAATCAGTTTTCTAGTGTGAAACTGGGGGTACAAGGACAGATGTGACCCTGTTATCAGCTGCTTGCAGCCTTCACTCCCAAATCCTGGTGCTACTTCCCCTGAGTTCCCTGGTGGTCTAGTGGTTAGGATTCGGCGTTTCCACTGCCGTGGCCCAGGTTCAACCACTGGTCGGGGAACTAAGATCCCACAAGCCACGCAGCATGCCCCCCCCCCAAAAAAAAAAAACCAACCACTGCTTTCCTTCCCCCAGCATCTATCAGTCCATCCATTCACCAGATGGTCTGTGAGGGCCAGGAACTGTCCTACGTAGTGTGCATTCACTGTGGGTATAAGGTAAAGTCTTGCCTTTTAAATAGAACTGATATTTAAGGGAATATAAGATAATATGTGAAAACGAAGATTTTGGGTGGTCGTAAGTGCTCTGATGGAAATCACTCTCAGGTGATTTAATATGATTTCCGTCCCTATCACTCTCCTGAACAGGCTTTCCTAATGATCACTGTTTGTGGCCTTAAAAAAAAAAATTATGGGATTTAAAAACAGACATGAAACTATAGAGAGGGTAGTAAAAAGAACTATTGCTTTGTATTAGCCATCATCACCATTTTGCCGATGTTGTTTTATGTGCCCCTTTCCCCTTTCCTTTACCTTCTCACTGTAGTAGTTTAAAACCAGTCCCAGACACCATATGATTTCGTGCTGGTGGCCTCTTGGCTACTCTGACCCAGTAGGCATGCTCAGCCCTCACTCTCCTGGAGTCTTTTTTTTTTTTTTAATATGTTTTTAAAAATTAATTAATCTATGGCTGCCTTGGGTCTTTGTTGCTGCGTGCGGGCTTTCTCTAGTTGCAGCGAGCGGGGGCTACTCTTCATTGTGGTGCGGGGGCTTCTCATTGCGGTGGCTTCTCTTGTTGTGGAACATGGGCTCTAGGTGCGTGGGCTTCAGAAGTTGTGGCACGCGGGCTCAGTAGTTGTTCTGCGGCATGTGGGATCTTCCCGGACCAGGGCTCAAACCTGTGTCCCCTGTATCAGCAGGCGGATTCTTAATCACTGCGCCACCAGGGAAGCCCCCTCCTGGAGTCTTTACAGCACTGGTCATCCTGCTGTGTCACTCTTGTGTCACCAGGCTTCAGTCAGGTGTGGTTCTCCTGCTGCTCTGATTGTTCCCATGCTCCTTTGCTGGTTTCTCCTTTTCCAGCTGTGACCCCTTCTCAAGGCTTTGTCTGGTAAATATGTGACCGAGAATTTACTATCCCTTCTGCATTTCATTAAGGAAAAAAAACCTTGCAAACATTTAGAGAAGATTTTGTTCGTGGAGGCTATGTGTTTTATTTATTTTAAAATTTTATTTTATTTATTTCATTTTTGGCTGCATTGGGTCTTTGTTGCTGCATGCGGGCTTTTCTCTAGTTGTGGAGAGTGGGGTCTACTCTTTGTTGTGGTGCGCGGGCTTCTCATTGTGGTGGCTTCTCTTGTTGCGGAGCACGGGCTCTAGGCGTGCGGGCTTCAGTAGCTGTGGCACATGGGCTAAGTTGTTCGGCGGCATGTGGGATCTTCCCGGACCAGGGCTCGAACCCATGTCCCCTGAATTAGCAGGCGGATTCGTAACCGCTGTGCCACGAGGAAGCCCTGCTGTGTGTTTTAGAAATGCCATTTGGATGTTTTGCTGCTTTTCATCTTTGGCATTAATTTCAGTTACTGTCATTCCTTCCGTAAAAAAGAAAATTCAGACATAAGCCAGAAAAGTAATTAATTTGATCTGCAAAGGAAAAACAGAAACAGTACAGAATGTAGTACTTCCAGGTAATAAATCACAATACACATATTTATTATTCACCTATAAAAATGTTAATTCAAAAGTCTTCACACATGTATCTCGTTAAAGCTGTAACATAAATTAAGCCTCTAATGAGATGTCTATCTTTTTTTTCTTTTTCCATCCTAGAATGTATGACAACATGTCCACAATGGTGTACATAAAGGAAGACAAGTTGGAGAAGCTGACACAGGATGAAATTATTTCTAAGACAAAGCAAGTAATTCAGGGCCTGGAGGCTCTGAAGAATGAGCACAATTCCATTTTACAAAGTTTACTGGAGACACTGAAGTGTTTGAAGAAAGATGACGAAAGTAATCTGGTGGAAGAGAAATCAAACATGATCCGAAAGTCACTGGAAATGTTGGAGCTTGGCCTGAGTGAGGCACAGGTATAAGTCTCAGATATGAACATGAAGCTGACAGTCTGGAAAAGTGGAGATTTTGTTTGACATATGAGGTTTAACTAAACTAGAGGGCAGATACTTACAGAATAATAGAAATCAGCTTATATGTGGGTTATGTATGTTACACAAATGATGATTTGGGCATGTCTAAATTTTAAAAAGTAGAGCGAAAATAGAGGTAACTCTGTGTCAGTTAGGATTTGATTTGGCTGCATATATCAAAAAACAAAAACAGTGGCTTAAATATCAGTCATATGTAAAAGCACATACTGAGGTGCGCTGTCCCAGATGGGTACTATAGCTACTATAGTAGCTGTAACCATACTATATAGTTATAGCTACTATAATAGCTGTAAGCATACTATAACAACTATAGTATGGTTGTCAGGGGTACCCAGGCCCCTGCCACCTGCTGCACTACACCCCAGTCAGCCTATCTCGTGGGCTAAGGCAGAGTCCCAGCTGCAGCCACGTGACCCCACCCCAGGTCTGCGAGGGGGCAGGAAGGGTGTGCCTCCTCCCGTTAACTCCTTGAAGTGTGCCTGGCACTCTGCTTACACCTCATTGGCCAGAACTGGGTTCTGTGGGCACACCTAGTCGTGAGGCACACTGGGGAATGTTGTCTTGCCCCTTAGAGTTCCAGGTTCTTAAGCCTGAGGAAGAAGGGTGAATGTTGGCCAACAGCTCATAGTCTCTGCAGTACCCCAAGACAAGATTGTCTTATGCACTTGACTAAACCTTTGTTTCTATCCTGCTAGACATAGAGATGAAAAAATTGGAAACATTTAGGTGTGCCCCCCGCCCCCCCCGCCATAACTTTCAGCTTTGCCAACATATTTTAGGTAGAATCAAATACACTAAAAATTGGCTTTTTTTTTTTTTTTTTTTGCGGTGCGCGGGCCTCTCACTGTTGCGGCCTCTCCCGTTGCGGGGCACAGGCTCCGGACGCGCAGGCTCAGCGGCCATGGCTCATGGGCCCAGCCGTTCCGTGGCATGTGGGATCTTCCCGGACTGGGGCACGAACCCATGTCCCCTGCATCGGCAGGCGGACTCCCAACCACTGCGCCACCAGGGAAGCCCTGGCTTCTTCTTTCTTAGCTTTCGTCTTGTACAGCGAATGAATGAGGCAGAAGTGGGGCTGCTGCGTTACCGGTTCCTGCTTTCACAGAGGAAATCATTCCGGACCAAAGTGACGGCCATACCCTGACTTTAGAATTCTTCATCCTAAGCATGTTACAGATTCTAATTGTAGGACTTTGGTTATTGTGAGTCTCTTATTTTGCAAGTTGTGTTGAAAAGCGATATAGGGGTGAACCTCCTTTTTTAGTTTGGCAGATATTGGGGTTAAAAGAAGAAGGAGGAAAGAGCCCCCACCTTCTAGAGTTGCAGGTTTTAGACCTAGGAGGATAATAAAGAGGGAGGGGCAGGTGCACGGTCTGCAGAGAGAACAGACCAAAGCCGGCTTTCCTCCCCAACTCTTTCAGCCCTTATCCTCCCAGGCAGGCCCGTCCCTGAGACCCATCAGTGCACCCCAGGCAGAGCCCAGTAGGGACCTCCGCTTATGAGTGTGTCAGGGCGTCCTGACTCTTGGTGCTGGCCACACCACAGAGCCTTCGTCCCTTCCCCTGCAGTGGCGAAGAAGTCTTGTCTGTGTGCCCCGCCCCAGCTCCACCACCAGCCCCTCATAGAGTGACCTGCGCTCTGAACACGTGTGCAGGTGTGTGCATGTGCTCTCACCCGTGGCAAAGGGTCTCTGAGAAATTCTGTTGGTGCCATCTAGATAAAAAGTAAAAAAACGCAGCCTTATCAGTTCAGTAGCTGCCTGTCCATTGCTAGTCCATTCGAGATGCTTTCTAAACAGAAAAAAAGTGCATTTCTCATAGGTGTTCTGAGCATGTGATATTCTTGATCATGCCCTGAATGTAGCCTGTGACTAAAGAAAGGGTGGAAATAGAAGTAAATGGCAAATTGTACTTGTATGTAGTTTGGAGCACGTGTCTGCAGGTGTCAGCTGGAGCTACAACCCCAGGACACTTGCGGAGACGGGAGGTGGCGTTTGTTGGGCTGAGTACTGCAGTGCTGTCAGCGTTTCTGTCTGTCTAGGTTATGATGGCTCTGTCAAATCACCTGAATGCCGTCGAGTCGGAGAAGCAGAAGCTGCGTGCACAGGTTCGTCGTCTGTGCCAGGAGAATCAGTGGCTGCGGGATGAATTGGCCAACACGCAGCAGAAATTGCAGAAGAGTGAGCAGTCTGTGGCTCAACTGGAGGAAGAAAAGAAGCATCTGGAATTCATGAATCAGCTAAAAAAATACGATGATGACATTTCTCCATCAGTAAGTGGTCCTGCAGGAATGGCGTATTGACAATTACCATGTTATTGTCGGTAGATTGTTTCAGTCAAGCCGGCAGTGTTTTCCTGTCCCCTCCAGCGACTGTGTTTAAACAAGACCAAGGATTAAGGGTCTTGGGACTGAGTCCCTGGGCAAGTCATATAAGTTCTCTCTGGAGTAGTTTTTTCGTATGTGTTTTTTTGAACGATGGTCAGAAAATGTAAAAATACTTGGTAAATATAAAATATATGCAGAGAGGTGCCGTTGCCTTCAACGAGGTCTGTCGCAGCTTGAGATCTCCTGAGCATCCTCACCCTTAGCGGTCTGGCTTCCATGCCCATCCCGCTGCTGGAATGCTTTTCCTTTAACAGTGCCCTGATCCAGTCGCCTGAATCCAGACTCGGGACTACCTCTGTAGTTTGTGGTGGATCTTCACTTTCTCTTTGCAAGCCTCTGCCCTGCTCCCAGGACACCATTGGTTCTCCTGCGCCCTCGCTCACGCCTCCTTCTTGGCCTCCTGCGGTTCCTGAATGTTAGGGTTCCCCAAGGATCTTCTGTTGGCTCTCTCTGGATGTTCATCCCAATCTCGATTACTGTTTTTCGTTTTCTGTTTATTTCTGATTCAGTTAACTTTTTTTTTAAAGTAACCTTCTTTATTTTGGAATAATTTTAGATTCACAGAAAAGTCGGAGGTGGGGCCTCTGGGAGGTAGTGTGGATTAGATGCGGTCATGAGGATGGGACCACCATGACGACGTTAGTTACACAAAGAACAAGAGACCCTAGGTCTCTTGACGTGATACTGTAAAGAGAACTCCCACATGCCCTTCACCCAGGTTCCCCTAGTGTTAACATCTTGTATTGCCGTATAACGTGTCTGAGTTAGCTTGGGGCACTGTCTGTCTCCAGAATACCGTAGGCTGCATGGCTTAAACAATAGACACTTAATTTCTCCTGGTTCTGGAAGCTGCAAGTCTGAGATGAGGGTGACAGCTAGGTCGGTTTCTTGGTGAGGGCCTTCTTCCTGTTGTGTCTTCATGTGGCCTCCTTGGTGCATTTATGCAAAGAGAGAGAGAGAGGACTAGGGTCTCTTCCTCTTTGTGCAACTAATGTCGTCATGGTGGCCCCATCCTCATGACCGCATCTAATCCACGCTACCTCCCAGAGGCCCCACCTCCAGATATCATCACACTGACCATTAGGGCTTCAACATAGGGATTTGGGGGTGGGGAGGACAAACATTCAGTCCCTAGCAGTACGTTTGTTAAAAGTAAGAAATTAATGTTGCTACATTACTATTAATGAAATTACAGCCTTTCTTTGCATTTCACCAGTCCTTCCATTAGTGTCCCTTTTCTGCTCTAGAATCCAATCCAGGATTTCACATGGTATTTTGAGCTAACGTTTTTTTAATGCCTGCATAGTTCTAGGCATGTTCACTACATAATCTGTATACCATTGAGTTCCACATTTGTGTCTCCAGTCTGAGCCCTCATCCTAAGACTGTAGGAACGGTTTTGTGTATTGTACCAGCAGACCTACACTTGCCCTGTGTCTTAGCTTGGGCTACCATAACCAAATACCATAGACTAGGTGGCTTAAACAGCAGATCATTTACTTTCTGGAGGCTGGAAGTCAGATATCAGGGTGCCAGCATGGCTGGTTTCTGGTGAGGACCCTTTTCCCAGCTTGCAGACAGCTGTCCTCTTACTATGTTTGCACATGGCAGGGTGTGGGTGTGGGGGAGGGAGAGCTAGCTCTCTGATGTCTCTTCTTATTATTAGGGCACTAATCCCATCGTGAGGGCCTCACCCTCGTGATTTTATCTAACCTAATTTCCTCCAAATACCATCACACTGGGGGTTAGGGCTTCAACATGATTTTGGGCACAATTAGTCCATAGCACCCTGTTTTATGAGGCATACTGTATTTCTCCCTTGCATCTCTAGGTCAGGAGCAACTGAATGTTTTGATTTAAAAGACATAACTCCTGTAGGTTGCTGTGGAAATAAGAATAGAGAAGTTGATTCACCTGGAAAACTGGATAACATTGAGCAGGGGAAAGCTGGTCTCATAGAATCAGAGACATTTAAAACTTTTTATTTGGAAAACATGTCTAGCTTGGAGAAGAGATACAATGAGCTAACCCTGCGTCCCCTTTTAGGGGGTTTGCATGATAATTTTTCTGCCCCGTTCCTCCTACCGCTGCTGGTGCATTTCCTTAGCATGAGGAGTTCTCCTGTGGGGCCCTGGGCCGGGGTCAGATTCAGGAGACTGAACACAGGCGAAGTGCTTCCTCTCTCCTCTGCAGCCCAGGTTCCATTTTTGCTGATTATCTCAGCAGAGTCCTCGATGACGTTTTTCACTCATTCCAGGATCCAGTTCAGGACCACACGTTGGACATAGTGGTCACGTCCCTTTAGTTATCTTTCATCTGGAACAGGTCCTTTCACAGAAAGAAGAAAGCCTGTCTTTGTCTTTCATGACATTGGTATTCTTGAAGAATACAGGCCAGTTGCTTCATAGATTGTTCCTCAGGTTGGGTTTGTCTGGTGTTTCCTCATGAGTGTGTTTGGATTGTGTGTCCCAGATGGGAATGTTATAAAAGTGACGTGTGCCTCTCAGGTCCCTTCCAGAGGCAGATGGTGTCCGTCTGCGCCAGGGCGGTGCTGAGTTCTCACCTGGTCAAGCTGCTGTCTTTTCTCTCCATCGTGTGGTCACTCTTTTTACCTGAGGGCTCATCTGTGGGGGACACGAGTCATAGGCTGTCACACTGCTCTTAGGGGTCCTGTGGTGGAGATACTGGGTGGGGAGGGGAGTGTCCAGCCTGCCAGTTCTGCAGTGTTCATAGATTTGCCATTTTAATCATTTGGTTTCCAAATAAAATTTATTTCAAGGGCTTCCCTGCTCTTTGAACTTCTGTAGGACACGGGTGACGACTAAGGCACAGAGATGCCATCGTGATCTGTTCTGCCACTCCTGCCCGGACAAGTACTTTGAGTTCAGTCTAGCAGGCTTTTTATTACTCTTTACTAAACTGATGGATAGACCAAATTGTGGCTAGTCCTATATTTGATCTGAAAAACAAACCATCTTTTCTATTTTTAGTTTAAATGAAATTAGTACCAAAGATTTCCAGTGCAGAATTTCTAGTATTTGTAGGACTGATATTGTCCTGGTTGGTCTTATAGGAGGACAAAGACACCGATTCCACCAAAGAACCTCTGGATGACCTCTTCCCAAATGATGATGATGACCCCGGTCAAGGAAGTAAGTTGGGAGTGGTGGTTAAATGGCAGCATGCAGACGGAGGTGGCGGGTCCTCGTGGGGTGTATTGCTGTCATTAGCAGGCGGTGGCGTGCCTGCAGCCTGCCTCACAGGAGCCCTTGCACACTTGGGCTGCCTCGTGGTTCCCCAGAGAATTGCGAGTCATTTGCTCGCTGGGATCGAGTAACGTGCCGAGCCAGCCCTCGTGAACGGGCACGCACCAGCAGTTCCCACGCGACCTGTGGATTCTCACAGAGTGGAAGGGCAAAGGAGTCTTCCTGGGGCCAAGAGCAGTCTCACCACACTGTTGGGGCGCGTGCGGCAGCCCCGACAAGTTGCTGGCGTTGCCTCGCCTGCGCGGGGAACGCTGGACAGATTTGGTACAGTGGGGACCACGTGCTGAGCTGGACCAGAGCCAGAGCAGGGAGTGCTAATCAGCTGGTGTCATCGGGTGACTTTCTCTGTCGCCTGAAGTGAGCCCTTCTCTGTGCAGTGCAGCAGCAGCAGAGCAGCGCCGCGGCGGCCGCCCAGCAGGGTGGCTACGAGATCCCCGCGCGGCTGCGCACCCTGCACAACCTGGTCATCCAGTACGCCTCGCAGGGGCGCTACGAGGTCGCCGTGCCCCTCTGCAAGCAGGCCCTGGAGGACCTGGAGAAGACCTCTGGCCATGACCACCCGGATGTGGCCACCATGCTGAACATCTTGGCCTTGGTGTACAGGCTAGTAGTCCTCACTTTATTCTCTTTATTTTACCTAGAGACAACATTTTTAATGAGCTTGCCCTAAAAATACATTTCTGTAAACTGTTATGAGCTACTTTTCCAGCCTTATCATCCATTTGTCTTTAGACAGCCAGGGGTTAAGTTCAAACATTTAGCAAGCTGTCTGGCAAGAGTGTGACCCTGAAGAACGGACGCTGCCTGGGGCTCCCAGGCAGCCTTCCGGGACTAGCCCACAGCACCCTTTGCTCTGGTCAAGCTAAGCTCTTTTGATTTTTTTCCCCACAATACTTGGTATACCAGGCTCCTTCTGCCCACCCTGCCTGCCCGTATCCCCTGGCTTTCTGAGGCCTTGTCAGCTCTCTCCTTCCTGAATGCAGGGCTCCACGTGCCCCTTCCCAAGTTGTGCCCCATAACCCTGTCCCTGCCTCTCTTGCAGCACTTGCCCTGTACTTGGCCTCCGGGTGATTTGAATTTTGTCATCTCTTCTCCCGGGATCCTGGCTCCTTGAAGTTGAGGACCAGGTTGTCTTCTTGTCTCCACCTTGAGTCACTTGAACATGTTTGCTAACTCAGAAGCCTTTGGTGAACTTCCTGAATGGAATTAAATTGTTTGCTTAGGCACTGACTGGGCAGTGGTACGTGGGAGCCCTTTGTCTGCTTCTGTCTTTTAGCCGAATTGACCTGAAGTCGAGCAGGTCGGGGTGTTACTCACATGCAGGACTGGTTTGCTGTGGCCACTCCAGTGTGGTGGGTTTCAGTGAACTGCTCCATTTTTCTTCATTGGTTTGGTTGTTTCAGTTTAGCCAACAGTTTTGATCCAGACGTATGTAAGACTTTGGGCTGGTTCCTGTGAGACCCTAAAGATGAATACATAATACCTGTTCTCAGGGAGAAACCAGAACGTGGAATTTGAAGTCAGGAGAGTTCAGTTTGTATCTCTGCTAAGTGGCCCCTAGACAGAGGATGTTGTCCAGAGCCCTTAGCTTTTCTGAGCCTCTGAAGGGTTGCAGGGGATGTGAGACATGGTGTTACCTGGCACTGTGAAGTAGTCAAACAGCATCATCTAAACCTGTTTCTAAAGGAACTGAGAAGCTTGTTTATAGAGAATAGGCTGGCTATGTTCATATGTAATTATAGAAGCAGGGAGACTGTTGTTAGTAAAATAACACAGAAGCGGGAATTCCCTGGCGGTCCAGGAGTTAGGACTCTGCGCTTTCACTGCTGGGGCCAGGGTTCAATCCGTGGTTGGGGAACTGATCCCATAAGCCGCTTGGTATGGCCAATAAAGAAAGAAAGTAACCCAGAAGTGTTCATGGAACAGAAAGATGCCTTCCAGCTGAGAGGATTAGGGAAGGCCTAATGGAGGGGTGTGAGCGCTGCGGCCTTGAAGGGTGTGTGTGGGGCAGGCTCCTGCGTCCTGTTTGGCAGTAGTAAGGGATGGGGCTGGAAGGGCTGGGCGCTCTGCAGGTGCCGGGCTTAGAAGAGTGGCTGTGGGGAGCGCACAGGACCTGAGGGGGCTGGAGCCTGGAGGCAGGGCAGCCAGCCGGCAGCAGCTTGGGGCTGGCAGGGATGGAGCTGGGAACCTGAGCAGGGACGGGGAAAGGAGAGGGAGGGCTCCATGAAGAGAAGAGGAGTAAACTGTCCGGAGACGGGGGTGATCACCTTCAAGAGCACAGGAAGGAAACTGAGCACTGCCACGCCACTGTTGCGGCTCCACGCCACTGCTGCGGCTCCGCGCCACTGCTGCGGCTCGGCTTCCAAAGCAGCATAGCCTTTTCCATGCTGCACAGCACTCTGTTTTACAGGTAGTCCTGACATTTTTTGACAGGTTTCCTGCTGATGGACATTTAGGTTTGCAGATTTTTACTGTTACGCATTATTGTAAGAATTCCCTAGTCACAGGTATTTGCATTTAAAATCTTGGTAGATTATGCTAAATTTCATTCCAGAAAGGTCTTTAAAAAATTTACATGCCTACGAAGAGCATGAGAGTTTCTGGCTGATGTTAGATATTTTTATTGTAAATGAGTTAAATACAAAATGTGTGTAGAATGCCACTGGAATTTGTTGTACTTAGGGTGCGTGGTCACACAGATGTCATTGTACTGGGTGCTGGGAATTCGGTGGCCTCTCCTCAGTCTTGTGTTTTTCCTTCACACTATAGTGTGAGAGTTTACTCATGTCAGCAGAACATTTGAAAAAAGTTAGCAGCTACGTATATATTCATATTCAATATTGTGTCCTAGAGCTGTACCATAACTCTATTTCAACATTTTTCTATTAAGGGACATTTAATTTTAAGCTTTTTGCGGGGGGGGCATTAATTTACTGATGAGCATCTTTTGCTCAAGTTTTTTTTTTTTTTTTTTTTTTTTTTGCGGTACGCGGGCCTCTCACTGCTGTGGCCTCTCCCGTTGCGGAGCACAGGCTCCGGACGCACAGGCTCAGCGGCCATGGCTCACGGGCCCAGCCGCTCCGCGGCATGCGGGATCCTCCCAGACTGGGTCACGAACCCGTGTCCCCTGCATCGGCAGGCGGACTCTCAACCACTGTGCCACCAGGGAAGCCCATTTTGCTCAAGTTTTGCTCAGGATTTTGTATTGTTTTAGTGTCAATTTCTAAAGTGGGTTAGAGTATAAACATGATACGCGGGCTTCCCTGGTGGCGCAGTGGTTGACAATCCGCCTGCCAATGCAGGGGACACGGGTCCGATCCCTGGTCTGAGAAGATCCCACATGCAGCAGAGCAACTAAGCCCGTGCGCCACAACTACTGAGCCTGTGCTCTAGAGTCTGTGAGCCGCAACTATTGAGCCCACATGCCACAACTACTGAGCCCACGTGCCACAACTACTGAAGCCTGCGCACCTAGAGCCCGTGCTCTGCAGCAAGAGAAGCCACCGCAACAAAGAGTAGCCCCCGCCTGCCGCAACTAGAGAAAGCCTGCGTGCAGCAATGAAGACCCAACACAGCCAAAAATAAATAAATTAAATAAATAAATTAAAAACAAATCAAAACATGATACACTTCTTGGTACATGTTGCCCAGCTGCTTTCAGGAAGGTGGTGCCAGTTTACACTCCTCCTCCTCCATCACCAGCCTGGGGATGGGCTGCTTGTCTCTTACTCTTTATTAATGGAGAAGTGCAGCATTGTGTATTAATTTGTATTCTGTGATTATGCGTTTTTAGTCATTTGTGTCCTTCTGTGAATGTTCTGTTACCTTTTTTAAAAAATATATATTTATTTATTCATTTATTTTTTGGCTGTGTTGGGTCTTCCTTGCTGCACGCGGGCTTTCTCTAGTTGAGGTGAGCAGGGGCTACTCTTCGTTGTGGTGTGCGGGCTTCTCATTGCAGTGGCTTCTCTTGTTGCGGAGCACGGGCTCTAGGCACGCGGGCTCAGTAGTTGTGGCCCAGGGGCTTAGTTGCTCCTTGGCATGTGGGATCTTCCCGGACCAGGGCTTGAACCTGTGTGCCCAGCATTGGCAGGCAGATTCTTAACCACTGCACCACCAGGGAAGTCCAAAACTTATATACTTGGCCAGAATTAGTGTGCTTCGGAGGATCTGGAAGCCTTATTAACCCTTCCAGTGTTCTGCAGGACAGTCTGGCTTCTGCAAGGCAAAGCCTTGCTGGGCAGCCGTTCTTTCTCAGTTGGGAAGTATGTGTACTCAGTCTCACAAAGTAAATAACTGGTTGCAGCCCCATCATCAGGTGATGAGCCCCCAAGGGGGCTGGGGCTGGAGGTGCTTCTGTCTCCCCACTGTCAGCAGGACCCTTTGCCCGCCCTGCTCCAGCAGACACTGTGGGGTGCATCCTGGGCTTCTGTTTCACAGGCTTTTCCGTGGCACGTGGCAAATCATTAGCTTCTTAGAGCAGCTCTGTGAGTCACGTCCTTCCTTTTTAGGTGGGCCGACTCTGACTGTGGAGCCCACGTGACGTGCCAGAGCCACGCAGCCGGTAGCTGGCAGAGCTGGGTGCAGACACCGGAATCCGTTCCGTCTGCCTCACCATTCTGGACGGCCTTGCTCACTGTGTGCGGGGTTATGGGGGTAGTATTGTCCCAGTGATCTAGACGGGAGGGCCAGGTTCAAAGCTAATCAGGCCCGACTCCCAGCTCACCTTGCCAGTACCTTTATTGATGGAGTCTTTTTCTCCTACGTTAGGAGTGTTTTTAATAGTTTTAATAGCTAACGTCTATTTTTTAATAACTGAAGCTTAACTTTTATTTCTTTAGTTCCAAAATTACATTTTAAAGAGATGTAGTAAGCTGTGTCTATAACACTTAACTGTATGTTTTTCAATTTAGAGACCAGAATAAATACAAAGATGCAGCTAATCTACTGAATGATGCCTTGGCCATCCGTGAAAAAACTTTGGGCAAAGATCATCCTGCGGTTTGTATACTGGTTCTTTCATTCTTTTTATATATTATTTTCCCTAATGTATTTTTATACCCATCTCATTTTAATATTAAACTCAACAGGGAAGATTTAAGAGCTGCCTTTTCACTGGACGGCACAGGTAGGACTTCCCTCACTTAGTACAAGTGGTGAGCTTCAGTGCTGGAGACTCCCATTTAGCAGGTGTCAGTGTGCACTTAAGTTGTTTATCGCCCCACCTCAAATGGATCACGTACGGTGTTTTTTGATCCTAAATCAAATTGCATGTACTTCTGTAAATTTTTTCATAAAGATTTTGTATTTATTAAAATCTGGTCAGATTTGCATATAGATCTATTTTGGTTGGCTTTGTGGCTTTCAGTGAAATTAAAAAAAAAATCAAGATCCTGTTGATGTTGATTTGTTAATATTCTGCAGTGTTACTTTATGCATCTGTCTGTAGACGGTGAGATTGCTCTTTCGCCTCTAAGTGGGGTCATGTTCCTTCATCCGGCTGAGAGCTCTTCCCTGCACATACTGGGCGTGATGAGTGTGTGATGTCTCCCGTCCCCTCCACTGCTGTCGTTTACTGTTCTTCGCGGTTCCCTGTGTTGGTAGGTGGCAGCAACTCTGAATAACCTCGCAGTGCTTTACGGCAAAAGAGGAAAGTACAAAGAAGCTGAGCCGCTGTGTAAACGAGCTCTGGAGATCAGAGAAAAGGTGCGACTGAGACGGTTCTCCTTGAGATGCTGTGTTTTATGCTTTTAAATAACTCACTTTTTTTTTTTAATAACTCACTTTTAAGCTTTGAGATAGGACCACTGTGATATATCATTACTGACCATTTACTGAAAATAAGCTCTTCAGTCAGGTGGGCAGCCCCAAACGCAGCCAGATGGGCCCATACACATGGGAGTTCAGGAGGAGTGGAGCCTTGAGTCTGCATGCCCTCCCAGCCTGAGGCCTGGAAATGATTCAACTGAAGAAGGAATTTCTCAGGCCTGTAGGTGGAAGGCACGGGGGCATTTCATTGACAGTTGGGCCCATGCCTGTCAAGAAGAAAAACATTAAAATTTTAAAAATGAGGTCAACAAATACGCTTATGAAACTGAAGAAAATGAATAATTGTTTTTGAGAACTAAAGAACAACTCAGAGCTATAGATTAAGTCAATGTCATGGATAGGTCATATCAGCTAATACAGTTGATAGTAATTAGGTGTTTTTAAATGTAACTTGTTAATGTCAGCAGTGCTCTGTATGACCGTGTATCCAAATGTTAGAGACTTGGCAGGTCCACGCCATGATTTTTTTTTAAGGTTATTTTATGACATATAGGTTTGTTTATTTGTTTGTTTTTGGCTGCGTTAGGTCTTGTTGCTGCGTGTGGGCTTTCTCTAGTTGCGGCGAGCAGGGTGTGCAGGCTTCTCGTTGCGGTGGCTTCTCTTGTCGTGGAGCACAGGCTGTTGGCGCGCAGGCTTCAGTAGTTGCAGCATGTGGGCTCAGTAGCTGTGGCTCACGGGCTGTAGAGCGCAGCCTCAGTAGTTGTGGCACACGGACTTAGTTGCTCTGTGACGTGTGAGATCTTCCCGGAGCAGGGATCGAACCCGTGTCCCCTGCATTGGCAGACGGATTCCCAACCACTGTGCCACCAGGGGAGTCCAATGCCATGATACTTTAATTTGACTTTTTGTGTCATTATTTACCATTGATACTGAGCAATCTCATTTAATTTTGAGTCATATGGCAAGGACTTGGGAAAGGGAAGATGAAAAGGGGCTAATTATCACATTATGCAGGTAAAGTTTTGTCCATGTTGCCATCTGCATAATATTTACAAAATAAAATCGTTTTTATTTTATTTTTTATTTATTCACTGAGATTTTGAGTGGGCTGGGGTTAAAATCAGGGAGAACCACAAACGTATCAAGTTGAGGATTATGAACTATAGATGATGATCAGATTCATTCATATATATTTGCTCTTTCATTCAGTCATGTAGCCAACATTTATTGAGGACTTGGAGGCTCCCTGCTTGGTTAGAGTTGGTGATTTCAAATTAGACACAGTCCTTTCCCTGGGAACACAGTGCAGTAGGCAGACCTTGGGAATGCATGTGCCTTGGCTTCTAACCTAGGGCTCAGGGAGCACATAGAGCAGGGGCTTCTCCAGGTACAGGGCTGGGACTGCACTGGGCATGGCCTCCCACAAACGGCCAGTGTTGGAGCTGAGTCTCAAGAACTGAGGTCAGAGCTTCCCAGGCAGGGAGAGGTAAGGAATGCAGAGGGGATGGAGAGGCAGCCTGCCTCATTGGGGACTGTGTAGGTAAAGGCACAAGGTGAGAGACTGGATGGCTGGCTCAGGTCCTGAGGAAGCAGTGTAGTGTTTAGTTGTCCATCTGTGTGCCAGCACCGTCCTAGGTGCTGAGAGGACATTACATCCAGACATTGAGACAAGGCATTTGCACACTGAGGCTTACATCTTAACGGGTGAGAGTCAGGCGATAAAGGACTAAATAGATAAATAAGATAGTTTTGGGTAGTGATACTTACAAAGAAAGAAAAAAAACCAGGTGATCTGCTTGTGAGTAAACTGGGTGGGGATGGGCTGAGGGCTCCCTTAAATTGGATATAAGGAGGTCCTCTCTGAGGGGACCTGTAAAGAGACCTGAAAGATGAGTTGTTTAGTGGGGGGTGGGGAGCAGGGCAGTGCTGGGAGAAGAGTGTTGGGCGTCTGGGACAGTAAGTTCAAGTTCGAAGAGCCCTGAGGTGAAGTTTGAAATGCGAGGGAAGTGGTTTGGGATGCTCAGAGAATCTGGGTCTGAATGTGAAGGGATACGTAGGATGTGAATTGAAGAATTGGAAGTTTCCTTTGAAGGCTGTTCTGTGCAGGAATAAGTGTAATGTAGTTAGACTCAGAAGGGCCAGGTGTAAGTTCAGGCACTTCAAAGACTGGGTGGTCATATTAAACAGCCTTTATAAAACCCAGTTTCCTCATCTTCAAACTGTGCATAGTATTACCTACCATGTAGGATTATTATAAGAATTAAAGACACTAAAGCACGTGAAGGAAATCAGCATAGTCGTCCCCTCCCCCCAAGAATAAGGAGTTCAACAAATTCTGGTTACGTTATTTTTTTCTTTTTTTCTTTTTTTCTTTTTTTGCGGTATGTGGGCCTCTCACTGTTGTGGCCTCTCCCGTTGCGGAGCACAGGCTCCGGATGCGCAGGCCCAGCGGCCATGGCTCACGGGCCCAGCCGCTCCGCGGCATATGGGATCCTCCCAGACCGGGGCACGAACCCGTATCCCCTGCATCGGCAGGCGGACTCTTAACCACTGCGCCACCAGGGAGGCCCCTAAGTTATTTTTATTATTACATGGGGAGCCATTTAAACATCATAAGCCTGGAAGCAAGGCACAGTCGTATTTATGTTTAGAAAGCGCCTTCTCATGATAGGGTAGAGAATGGATCGGATGGTACCGTGTGAAACAAATAATAAGTGTTTCTAATACACTATTTTTTATTCCCAGGTTTTGGGAAAGGATCACCCTGATGTTGCCAAGCAGTTAAATAACCTGGCCTTACTGTGCCAGAACCAGGGCAAGTACGAGGAAGTGGAGTATTACTACCAGAGAGCCCTCGAGATCTACCAGACGAAGCTGGGGCCCGATGACCCCAACGTGGCCAAAACGAAAAACAACCTGGTACGCTGACAGACGTTGACAGAGGTGCAACTCTGTAGATAGAGCCAGATGACTTTCCTCCTGAAATCTGAACTCTGTCTCATAGTTTAACCTATAAATAAGAACGTATGCTTCACTTACGTATGAAGAATAGTAAGTACTTTGTTTTATTTTAAGGCATCCTGCTATCTGAAGCAAGGAAAATTCAAGCAAGCAGAAACACTGTACAAAGAGATTCTCACTCGCGCACATGAAAGGGAGTTTGGTTCTGTAGATGGTAAGAAATGTACTTTTGTTTCTAAGCAGATGCAGTTGCAGGATACGTTAAACATAGTGATTTCCATGAAGCAAAAGGATAAAAAAAAAATAGTGATTTCCAGCTTGAACTTGGTAATACCCAAGTCATCACAGTATTTTCAAGACAGAATTTAATTTGAATTTTAGAAATGATTTTCCTTGGAGCGCTTATTGGAGCGGACGTGACCCAGTCTGAGTGAGTGCCCATCAGCTCATCATTCATCATCCAGGGACCGTGGTGAACCCTGCGTACCTGCCCTGGCATTACCGATAATGGAGTCATGCAGCCTGTGGTCAGGGTGATGGGCCACACTACCCTCACCAGAGTCCACACGTGCTTTAGGCACAACCTAGATGCACTGGCTCCAGAAAGCCTTCCTGGAGTCATTAATGCTTTCTAGAATTGCTCTGTAATACAGTGGTTCTCAAAGTGCCGGCAGGAACCAGCAGTTTCAGCACCACCTGGGACCTGTCAGAAATGCAGATTCTCGACCCATCCCAGGCCTGCTGGATTGTTTGACGGCCTTACGGAGCTAAGGCCTGTCTCCTTTGTATTCCTTAAAGTATTGTAGGTGCTTAATATTAATATTTTATAAAATTTTAATTGCTCAGTAAAACAGTATTTGTGTGTTACCTGAGGCATCTTCCCCCCTTTACTACCTATTACGTAAGGATTTCAGAATGTGAACAGTTGTTACTAGTGTGTGGGAAACCTTAGAATTCGTGGGGAAGAAGGTTTTGATTAATAAGTATTTCCTTCTATAGAGAGTTTCTAGAAACTACTTTTGAAAAATCTTTGAAAAGTATATTAGTTTTTCTCTGTTAACAAGTGGAGCAGTAAATCTCTTACTATCAGAAGATCGTAATGCCTCAGGCCCATCATTTTGAAAATGGATTCTGTTTGCAGTTGTGCCGGGATTGGATAACAGCCCACCTCCCTGGACTTGTACAGTTCACAGGGAACTTTCATGTCCTCCTCTAACTGTAGAGGCCTTGCTGGTTTTCTGTTGATTCCAGGCCATCTTCTTAGTGCTGCTTTAAAAAAATTTTACTCTTGGGGAAGACTTGTTTCCTTGCGATTTGCTAGCTTCTTTCTACTAAAAATAGTAACATGAAGTCCAGTTAATTGGGTTCTAGCTAAAAGCAGTTTTTCTGTACTTGGATTTGTCCTCCACACAAATGTTAAAACGTAGGACAGAAAAACATTTTTTCTTTAGGCAAGATGCACATGTGTCCTGGTTTGCTGTCGGGGCGTGGCTTTCAGGTCACAGGGCCTTCTTGGCTACAGTGCAACATTGAAACCCATGACCTGGTTTGTTGTCAGGAAATCTAGTTCTCTTAACTGTGGTGGATTCTTGTCTGTTCTAACAATAGGGTTAGATTAGTACATAAAGCTAAAACTGCAGTAAATAACAGTGTTATTAAGCTTTAAATACTGCTCACTCTTTTTTTTTTAATAATTGTGATATACAATTATTTTTCAAGTTAAACAATTGTACCAGCACCACTAACTGAATAATCCTTCCATTCCCCCCACTCATTCGTAAGGTCATATTCTAAATTCTTTATCAAGTCAAGGGTTTTGTTGCTGGTGGTAGTGGTAGTGGTAGTGGTGGTGGTTGTTCTTCTGCTGGACCCTTCCTCTCCATTTATGCAGGTATTGATTCTTGTACCAGTTGCACATCTTCTTGGCTGCTGTGGTTTGCAGTGAGGCGGGGTGGGGGTGAATTTAGATATGTGATGTGACAAAGTCTGTAAGTACGCTTCCTTTTTTTTTTTTTCCTTTTTGCGTTATGTGGGCCTCTCACTGTTGTGGCCTCTCCCGTTGCGGAGCACAGGCTCCGGACGCGCAGGCCCAGCGGCCATGGCTCACGGGCCCAGCCGCTCCGCGGCATGTGGGATCTTCCCGGACCGGGGCACGAACCCGTGTCCCCTGCATCAGCAGGCGGACTCTCAACCACCGCGCCACCAGGGAGGCCCTACGCTTCCTTTTTAAAACTTCCCTGGCTAGTCTCACCGTTGTTTTTTTTTTAAATTGACGTATAGTTGATTTACAATGTTGTTAATTACTGCTGTACAACAAAGTGATTCAGTTATATATGTACATTCTTTTTTATATTCTTTTGCATTATGGTTTATCATAGGATACCTAATATAGTTCCCTGTGCTGTACAGGAGGACCTTGTTGTTTATTCATTCTGTATATAATAGCTTGCATCTGCTAACCCCAAACTCCCATTCCACTCCTCCCCCACCCCCCTTCCCTTTGGCAACCACCAGTCTGTTCTCTATGTCTGTGAGTCTGTTTCTGTTTCATAGATAGGTTCCTTTGAGTCATATTTTAGATTCCACATATGAGTGGTATCATATGGTATATGTCTTTTTCTGACTTACTTCACTTAGTATGATAAGCTCTAGTTGCATCCATGTTGCTGCAAATGGCATTATTTCGTTCTTTTTTGTGGCTGAGTAGTATTCCATTGTATATGTGTACCACATCTCCTTTATCCATTCATCTGTCGATGGACATTTAGGTTGTTTCCATGTCTTGGTTATTGTGAATAGTGCTGCTATGAACATAGGGGTGCATGTATCTTTTTGAATTACAGTTTTGTCTGGATATATGCCCAGGAGTGGGATTGCTGGATCATACGGTAATTCTATTTTTAGTTTTCTGAGGAACTTCCATACTGTTTTCTATAGTGACTGCACCAATTTACATTCCCACCAACAGTGTAAGAGGGTCCCTTTTTCTGTACCTTCTCCAGCATTTGTTATTTGTAGACTTTTTAATGATGGCCATTCTGACTGGTGAGGTGATAACCTCATTGTAGTTTTGATTTGCATTTCTGTAATAATTAGTTATGTTGAGCATCTTTTCTTGTGACTGTTAGCCATCTGTATGTCTTCTTTGGAGAAATGTCTATTTAGGTCTTCTGCCCATTTTTTGATAGGGTTGTTTGTTTTTTGTTGTTGTTGAGTGGGAGCTGTTTGTATATTTTGGAAATTAAGCCCTTGTCAGTTGCATCATTTGCAAATATTTTCTCCCATTCCGTAAGTTGTCTTTTCATTATGTTATGGTTTCCTTTGCTATGCAAATGTTCACTCTTTTAAAACCAGTATTTAAAACTAGTTTCATTCTTCTCCTATGACATGCCAAATAATCCTAAGAATAGTTAACCACATACTAGTCTTCTAGTTAAAAACAGTTTAAATGTGTACTCTTATTTAATATTCTCAACAGTCCTGTGAAGTGGGTCACACATTACTCCATTTTAGGAGCGAGGACACTGCAGGCTAAGCGACTCACCCAGGATGGGTAGCTGATGAGTGGTTGGACTGGGTGGGAGCACAGATCTTATTCTCCAGAAACCTCAAAAATAAGTGAAGAGACGGGATCATGAAAATCACCTATAATTTCATCATCTTTTAATTTTTTTAGTGTCTTTCCTTCCTTTTTTGCCTATTGATTTGCATAATTGAAACCACACTTTATATATAATCATGTATACTGCTTATTTTCCTTTATACTTGTAGCTTAAGCATTTTTCATGTCATAAAAGTATTTTCATAACCTTCGCTTTTTAAAAAAATTTATTTATTTATTTGTTTTTATTTTTGGCTGCATTGGGTCTTCTTTGCTGTGCTTGGGCTTTCTCTGGTTGCCGTGAGCGGGGGCTACTCTTCGTTGCAGTGTGCAGGCTTCTCATTGTCGTGGCTTCTCTTGTTGCAGAGCACAGGCTCTAGGTGCGTGGGCTTCAGTAGTTGTGGCACACGGGCTCAGTAGTTGTGACCACGGGCTCAGCAGTTGTGGCTCACGGGCTCTAGAGTGCAGCCTCAGTAGTTGTGGCACATGGGCTTAGTTGCTCTGCAGCATGTGGGATCTTCCCAGGCCAGGGCTCAAACCCATGTCCCTTGCATTGGCAGGCAGATTCTTAACTACTGCGCCACCAGGGAAGCCCATAACCTTCACTTTTAAGACTGCTTATCCTCCATGATGTGGGTGCATTAGTTGGAAGCTTTGGATGAGTGTGTTATGTGTCAGTGTTCTCAAAAGTGAAGAAAATTTTAAAGGAATATTGATTTGTAGTTTTTCCATTTTTGCTCCCAATATCTTAATATTATTTCTTAGACTTTTGTTTAATGTTAGTTGTTCAAATTCTGAATAGTCCCAAGTGTTACATGAGGGTTCTAGCATTAAAAGTTTCCTTATAGGAACCCTAGCATTTGTCTGTGTTTTTGATCTTTGCCTACCCTGTCTAGGTAGGTACCTGTGATTCCATGTCTTCTGTTTTCAGAGCTGCATGTGAATGGCCATTTCCTACTGGTTTCTTGTGGTCTGGTTCTGTCTTCATAGTCTTTATTCTCCATTGTGAAACCTTGTCTGTCCATGATGTGAAAAGTAATATCTGAGAAGGATCATATGGAAAACAAAACAGAAACCTTGCAGTTGCTGAAACTTGACAACTTCTACTTTGTGGGCTCTGTTATGCTTCAGTTTACAGTATGTTATTTTTTCTTCCCTAGATGAAAATAAACCCATTTGGATGCATGCTGAGGAAAGAGAAGAATGCAAAGTAAGGACATACTATTTCGAGAGATTCTGAATTGAATATATTGCTTAAGATAATTATTCACTTGAAATTATTTGCTATAATTTAGGGAAAGCAAAAGGATGGGACTTCTTTTGGAGAGTATGGTGGCTGGTACAAAGCCTGCAAAGTTGACAGGTACGTCTGCTTAACTGAAAAACAGAGACACAGCTGTGGAAGGTGCTAATGCTTCAAAGGTAGCTTGTAAATAACCGAGTATGTAAGTTCCTTAAAGTGGTGTGGTTGCACAGTCCCTGATTTTCCCCAAATTCCAATGAAAACTCCGTAACTTCGTAAATGAGGTAATTCATGTACACAAAACCCACTGTAATATGGGTCACATGGGTAAAATATTGGTTCTGTTCATTAATGCTGTGTCTAAGGCTAACTACCAGATCACAGGAGAAGAGATGACTAAATATAGAGACACAACATTTAAGGTGGCCATAGAGCAAACTCACGGGAAACAGGCCAGCAGACGTGCAAAAGCCAGCACTTTGCAGGTGTGTCCAGGTGCACACCCCAGTCTCTCCCGCAGCCCTCAGGGCCTCTGTGTCTGCAGAGGGTTGTGTGAGCTCCTTCACCAGCAGCCCGTGAGCCTGTGCAGATGCCCGTTTCCTCTTCTGACTGCAACACCTTTCCTGCAGTCTTTTTCCTATTTTAACTTTTGCTCACCCTTTAAGACTTAGTTTACCAGTCTTCTATTTCAGAAAAACTCTCTGAACCCCTAGTTTGGAACAAGTACTCCTTCTTTGGGTTCCCCATAGCACTTAGCATAACTTCTGAATTGCATGTGCTTTGTTTCTCCCAATACTCTGTAAATTGTCTCAAAGACATGGAGTATAGCTTCCTTTTTTCTAAAGCGCCTGTCATCAGTAAGAAAAAAATCTCTTGAAGTATATCTGTACTAAAATGAACTAGATTTATTACTCGTTTCTTAGTAAGAGTGCTCTTTGAGGAGTGCAGAAACACTGTCTGTGTCCACACTGTTGGTTCATCCTTTCGCACACACAGCCATCATTCTGTGGCTCAGATCTCACTGGTGATGAGTTTTGGATTCACTTGGCTTCCCCTCTACTTGTAGAGGGAGGGGGGAAGGTAGATAGCAGCATTGAAACGTGTGTCCTCTTTACTACCTGGCACAGTCAGCTCTGCCCCCGAGGGGGGAAGCCTGATGGTCACTGGACAGACCCAGAATAGACATTTCTGTTGAGACTGCCCGGTGGTCTGGAAGGAACACAGGGGCATGTCCCATCAGCCACAGGGCTCAGTGCGGTAGGCAGGGGATGCTTGACACAGAAGAGCCTTTTAGAGTTTTACAGTTAAAAAAAAGTACCATAGAAATTTAAATAATTTTAGCCAAACATAAGTCTCTTTGTCCTTTAGATTATGTGCTGTTGATAGTGGTTGCTCTAAAACTTATATTTTATAGTTTTGTATATCATATGCTTTCTTACAGTCCAACTGTTACAACTACTTTAAAAAACCTTGGGGCACTTTACAGACGTCAAGGCAAATTTGAAGCTGCAGAAACATTGGAAGAAGCAGCCATGAGGTCACGTAAACAGGTCAGTCAAAAACCTTCTGTTTTTAATTGAGCCTTCCGTTTTTAACTTTGAGTTTAATGATTCTCTTTTACAAGACTTATTGAAACCTTGATTTAGAAATGGAAAATGTTTACTGTTTTAGTTTGTACAAATAAAATTATATTGTTCAAGCGACAATATAATGTAAATATATGGTAAATATGACACCAAAAGCACGAGCAACAAAAGCAAAAGTCAGTCAGTTAGATTCACCAAAATTAGAAATATTTGTGCATTCAAGGACACTATCAAGAAAATGAAAAGACTCACAGAATGGGTGGACATATTTGCAAATCACATCTCTGAGGAGGTCTAGTGTCCAGAATGTATAAAGACAAAAGGACCACCTAATTAAAAAACGAACACAGGACCTGAATAGACATTTCTCTGAAGATGCTACACAACTGCCAACAAGCACATGGAAGGACGCTCAACATCATGAGTCATCAGGGGAACGCAAATGAAAACCACAGCGAGGCGCCACCTCACACCCACTGGGTTGGCTGGGATTCAGCAACAAAACAGAAATAGCAAGTGTCGAGGAGGAGGTGTAGAGACGGGAGCCCTTGTGCACTGCTGATGGGGATGCAGAACGGTGCAGCTTCTGTAGAGAACAGTTTGGGTGTTCATCCAAAAGAGAAGCATAGAGCTCCTATCTGACCCTGCAAGTCCACTCCTAGGTATACACTGGAGAGAATGGAACGCAGGTACTCAAAACAAATACAGCCGATTCTCGTTATTCATGGTACTTATGTTCTATAAAGTTGCTCTGAACACTGAATTAGCAAGTACTGAACCATTGTTTCTAGGGAGATACAGAGTTACGTTCCTGGGAGCCTCTGGTCACATTTACTTCAACCGATCAATACGTAACCTTGTTTTAGGTGTGTTTCTGTTTAAAGGCACCTTATGTAGTATATGTTGTTGATTCATTAGCATCGAATTATGGCCAGCAGCACTGTAACTTGTGCCTGAAGAGAACTTACCTTTCTCCATAAGGCACACCCCAGCCTTCCTGCGCTTAGGAACACCAGAGGACACTTGAGCACCGCTCTCAGGGGCCGTTTTAAACAGTGAAACCACTGACCGAAATGCGGAAAACATGGCACCAGATGATTTAGACTGGGGGAGGGAGGATGCTTGTTTACAGTATAAGGTGAAACAAGAAAGCAGAGTGTCACCTTGTTCGATCTTAGCTGGGGACGTGCGCGTCGGGTGACTCCAAGTTTTCTCCACTTTGTGTGTCTGTGAATGACCCTGAAAGCACTGCAAGTGTTGATTTTAGGATTACAGATACATTTTGGCCAGTAGGTGGATTAGCAGATATGGCCTCCGTAAGTGATGAGGATTGATTGCGCTTGTGCACGAACGGACAGACAGACATGTGTTCGTCGGTGGATGAGTGGGTACACGAGGTGGTATATCCATGTGATGGAATACTGCTTGGCAGTAAGGACCACTGAAGCGCCTTCCTTCATCAGCTGGGGCAGGTTAGCTGTGCTGAAGCTCAGCTGTGAGGAACATACAGGGGAAAGGCGGGGTTCTTGCCCTTCAATTACCAGTTCTAGAGCAAGGAGGTAATGTACTCCTGTGTATGTGTATAATGCCTATAAAGATGGCAGGTTTTGTTTTCTGTTTTTAGGGCTGGAGGGACAGGTGTGGCTTTTTCCCCTGAATGGTGTATATGTAGCCTATTCTGCAGTTGTTGGTTTATAGCCACCTTTTGGCTGGGATTAAAGTTGCCCATAGGTACCTGAGAACTTCTTCCTTCAGGAGACTCTGTGCAGAGGGGTTCGAGAAGGCCCAGTGTCGTGTTGTCAGTGGTGCTCTCCTAGCCTGTGCCCTGCAGGAGCCCCTTTCTTGAGTCCTGTCGTCCTTCCCAGGTCTTCTGACTCTGAGGGGCTACTGTTCAGGGGAGGGTGCCCTGGGTGCAGGCGGCGTGGGATTCTGGCCCGACTGGGGGTGGTCCGTGGTGCTCCTTCATCACTGGGCTTTGCTGTAAACCAGTGCCAGATAGTGTTCATCCAGCCGGTGGTGTCTAGAGTCAGGAGCTGCAGATGTTTAGAGAAAGGGGTGTTGCTAGTGCTTTGTTGAGAGCAGCCCCTCCTGCGCCTGGGAGGGCCACGGCCCGCTCCACTGTGGAGGTCGCCGCAGCACATGGTCTGTTTGGGTGTTGTGCCCCCCTGGGGAGGAAACCCTCAGGGTCAGCGAAGGGGCAGTATTTGCAGGGGCAGCTGTTGGGGTTGGGATTCCATGTGGAATAAAACATGCTGCACCTGCTCATCAGATGGTGCTGCAACGCACATGGAGAACGTTTGCTGCTGGGTGTTGATCCGGTTATGTGTTCACTCAGATGTGCGTGGGGTGATCGTCGAGAAGGCAGGCGGGCGCTTGCTGCTGCCCGTCGCTCTGCGCAGTAGGGAAGTTTGCTGTTAAAATGCCTGTTGTTAAATTAGTGGCTAATTTTTAAAAATGTTATACCGGGAACAAAGTAATCCGTGAGTTTTCAACCATGTACTTATTTTGGAGGCATGGAACACCAGGCACTTAATGTTAAAGTGTCAAAAACTGGGCACTTTCCCAGCGTCTCACCATGAAACTTCCAAACATAGAGCAAAGTTGGGAGGATTTTATACCCGTGTACCGCCTCCTAGATTCAGTCACAAGCATCTCTCCCATCTATCCATCCTTCAGTTCTTTTTTTTTTTCGATGCCTTTCAAAGTTGTATACCTCAGTACACTTCCTTTTAAATACTTCAGCGTGCACATCATAACCTGGAGCTCAGTAGTTGTTTATAATTTTTTAACATTTGAGGTAAAATTTACATATGGTGAAATGCACAAGTCTTAAGTGTACATTCCTGAGAATCACTGTTCTGATTTTTCCCTCCAGTGTTTAAGAACTTTTTTTCCCCTAATATACATTTAGTTATCTTAGAAATCCCCAATAAAACTTAAGTGCTGATGGATCAAACCCTTTTCCCCCTGCCTGGCTCGCAGGGTCTTGACAATGCTCACAAACAGAGGGTAGCTGAAGTGCTGAATGACCCTGAGAACACGGAGAAGCGGAGAAGCCGCGAGAGCCTCAGCGTGGATGTGGTCAAGTACGAGAGCGGCCCTGACGGAGGGGAGGAAGTGAGTATGAGCGTAGAGTGGAACGGGGTAAGTACAGTACACAGCGCGTGCTCAGCCTGTGCTGCGAGGCCCCGGGCGGCAGCCTGGGCTGTCTCCCACCGGGAGTGCTTTCTGGCATCTCCTGGCTTAACTGCTAGACAGCCTACTTTTCTCAAATTAAGTACAAATTAAGCTTTTTGTAAGTTCTTCTGCTAACACTGAAGTCTGTTATTTGTTTGAAGTAGTAATTTTCTTCTTTTTAGGAATCCATGAAAGCTGTTTGGCTTAACTTTGAGCACTTAAATGCTGATTGAGTGTCCTGGTTTTTAAAGCATAATTCATAATTTGGTTTTATTTTAATATTAGGATTAGTGTGGCAGATAACTAACTTGCTTTTTTAACTTACCCATTTTCATTGCTAACTTCAGTGCTCCTAATTTCACTGACGAGGCTGCTGTAGATTTTGTTAGAATTAATTTAAATACTTCCAAGGAAAAGGGTGATTCAGACAGAACTCGTCTGTAGAAGAGAACAGGTCAGGAGTGAGAATGTTAGGGTGGCTGCTCTTCATGTCCCAGCTCAGTCCACGGAGGGCCCAGCGGCTCACCGCTCTCCATGGTTACCTGCCGGAGGCTTTTGGGTCCCGAGCATGTGCCTCTATTAGAAACATGTCACCTCCATGGCCAGGCTGTGCCTCTGCCTCTGTGGAAGTTCTTACCACTGCTGTTTCTCCAGTATTGCCTTCTGGACATTTTCTTTCTAGTGAATTTTTGTAACACGTGGGTAATTTTTTTGTACATTGAGCTGGTGTCTTTGGAATTCTGCTTTTATGGGGGAGGGTTTAATGCAGGATTAGCTTTAATGCATTCAGGTGCAGTGTTGATTTTTTTGAAGTCACGTAATGCAATTTGATTAGTTGTAATTGTGCAGATGTTTTGCCAAATGGTAGTTTGGGGCTTTCTTATAGTCTATCTTTTTGAATCTATTTATTCTTTGGGATTTTCTACAGCTGTAGCAATTTGGTAAGGGTCAGCACTCTAGCTGACATTTTATACAGAATGTTGTTGGCCAAGCTTTAAGGGAGAGCGTCTCTTTCGGCCGTCTTTACCTGGCAGCTCCCTTGCTTTGGTTTTCCTGTGCCAAGACAACCAATCAGCATCTGCTTTGACCACTCACCCTGTCGGGCAGTCGCCCAAAGCGAAATGAGGGCGGCTCTGCCCTACTCGTGTCCGTGTCCAGCCCGCACTGTGTACTGTACTCTCCCCGAGGTGGCTGCTGTCTGCGTGCTCTGTGTAGGAGGCCCTCCTTCCACTGGTCTCCAGGAGCCAGGGGGCAGGGTTTGATCCTTCAGAATGAAGTTCTGGAGGAGCTTTCTCTTGAGACAGTATTTCTAGGTCAATCTTTCTATGAAACCACGTGAAAATAAAGTTATTGACATCTCAGAGTTCTATTACTGTCTTCAAGACTGAGACTCGGGGGTGAGGGAGAGCTGCTCTCATTCCTCCGTGGAGGGGTGGGTGGGCAGGCGTCACGGTGCAGTGGGCAGAGGTGGGACCCCGCCCCCCAGTTCCTGCTCTCTGCCCTTCACCTCACATTTCCTCTCTCACTGTGGACATGCTGTCACTCAGGACACACACACGCTGGGTGCTGGATACCTTTTTACTTGACTTTTAGACACTAGCGACTCTGCATCTTTGACAGAATCCACCCCAGGGTGCTTCGCCTGGGCTGGATCCAGTTGACTGAAAGAATCTAGACTGCAGGTCATCCAGTGCAGCGGTTCCTAAACTCACTTTGAGCAGCAGAAGGAGCCATCCCTTCAGATGGGTCTTATGTGAAACAGTGAGTCAATAGAGCCCTGCTTGGGTTAACCAGGGAGGGACAGGTGAGAGCTGGCGCCTGAGGCCACGGCTCAGACCAGCACCGCCCGCCCCGCAACGGGGGCCTTGGCTCTCAGGCTGGTTTCCTTCAGAAGCTCTGAGGTTCTGAGAGGTTAGTGCTGCTCTCCCAGCACTTGACTTGAGTTTTATTTTCAAAGCATACATTTATGTTTTAAAAGGAGACAGGAAAGGCAGTGTGCACCCTTAGGTGGTGTTTGGTTTTTTTTTTTTTAACATCTTTTTTGGAGTATAATTGCTTTACAATGTTGTGTTAGTTTCTGCTGTATAACAAAGTGAATCAGCTATACATATACACGTATCCCATATCTCCTCCCTCTTGCATCTCCCTCCCACCCTCCCTATCCCACCCCTCTAGGTGGTCACCAAGCACCGAGCTGATCTCCCTGTGCTACGCAACTGCTTCCCACTCGCTATCTACCTTACGTTTGGTGGTGTATATATGTCCAAGCCACTCTCTCACTTTGTCACAGCTTACCCTTCCCCCTCCCCATATCCTCAAGTCCATTCTCTAGTAGGTCTGTGTCTTTATTCCTGTCTTACCCCTAGGTCCTTCATGACTTTTTTTTCTTTTTCTTAGATTCCATACATATGTGTTAGCATACGGTATTTGTTTTTTCTCTTTCTGACTTACTTCACTCTGTATGACAGACTCTGGGTCCATCCACCTCACTACAAATACCTCAATTTCGTCTCTTTTTCTGGCTGAGTAATATTCCATTGTATGTATGTGCCACATCTTCTTTATCCATTCATCTACCCTTAGGTGCTCTTTAGATACAGCTTTATTGAGGTATAATTGCGTGCAACCAGAGGAGCCCATTTTAAGCCCACCTTGGTTTAGAGGCTCACACACTGCTGTCCCCACATTCTCTCGGTTCAGGTGTGAGGATGAAGTGTTCAATGCTGTCTCTGCGTGAGTGCAGATTCCCCTGGGATTACAGGGCAAGCAGGTTAAGCATAGTTGCTATTTGCAGCCACTTTCCTGTGTGCATCAAGATTTTCTCTGTTATGCAGTCAAGATAAAAGATAAAAATAAATTGGGAGTTGAGGTGGGCGCTGAGGCTGGACCTGTCTGTAACTTCACGTTCAGATCACGGGTTCTCTAAGGCAGCCTCATTGTTCTTACTTGTTTACTTTAATCATAAGAACTTGTTACACGTTTATAATGAGAAAATGCTGTTGAGGTTTTATTTTATATTGGGGTTCTACATTAGATTTTAATTTTTTAAAGAAGGATTTCAGCGCTCCTTAAAAAGTTTGGAAACCGCTGCTGTAGGGAAAGTGCTGAGCTGCTCTGTTGGGAAGATGCACAGAGCCCTCACTTGGGTTTTCACAAACATTTTCACAAGACACTAGGCGCAGGCCTTCTCAACATTCAGAAATAACATGGACCACAAAGGGCAGTGTGGTCAAAGACAAACTAGGTTATAATAGTTACTCCCTGCAGATACTGCAAATCTGGATCAGCAGAGAACTGAATTGTATGCTATTAAGATATAAGAAACGTAAGGCTCCCGGGCATATTCTAATTCATGTGAAGTTTCTGGATGAGATTCTTGACATGGTAGATAATTTGTTTAGGGAAGTACAATTCTGTTCTTTTTCTATGTACCATAGAGATCATAATTGAAGTACTTGAAAATGTAACTTCATCAAATGTTATTTTTGTGTAAACTGTTCAGATCTAAAAGTCACTGTCAAGATAAGTCTCTTACGGTCCTGCTTCTAAAGATGCAGATGCTCTGTGCATAGTGACCCTTTCTGGGTAAAATTGACTTCACGTTAACTGTGAGACACATGTGTGTCAGTCACCGGGACCCAGGTCCCCACTGGGCCACGCAGGAGCCTTGGGGCTGCACTGTAATTAACGAATTGCCTTTGCAGTGGTCCCACTAGGCCACCAGGAAACATCAGACGTCTTACATTCTGCGTGGAATCTGAGCTTCACCCGTGCTGGCCTTTCTGTTTTCAGAGTGCCAGTTCTCTACTGGGGTCCTTCTGAAGTAGCCCCACCCCCATGTCCCCATCCTTTTTGTACTGCTCCCCATGTTAATATTTCTAAAAGCTTTTAATACACTAAACTCTTCCCCAGGATTCCTGGGAATGAGGTAACTGTTAATTAGAAATAATGTAATTTTTTAAAAATAAAAATTAAACTGGGAAGACAACTAGAATAAACCAAAGAATTTAAAAACACCAAATCACCTGAAATCCATAGATAATAATTACTGTCATATAATTCTTCACCAATACATTATACTATTAATTTTTGTTCAGAAACCCAGTTTTTTGATGCAAATATTCTTTCATGGCAGTATAACGATCTAGACTATTCTGAAAGTGTTGGAATACAGTGAAACCTCCCAACCCTCTAGTCTGTTTTGAGTAGAAATCCACCTTGTTTGGGTGGGTTTATGCTGTCCTTCCTGGTGGTTCTCAGGGGCCAGGTTCCCAGCTGGTGAGAGCGAGGAGGGCAGGCAGACCCACCTGCTCCACCGCCCACTTTCCCTCCAGGTGCTGCTCCCTAAGCCCAGCCCAGCCTGCCTTGCGGGGGGCGCGGGGCGGGGAAGAGTGAGTGTGTGTGGATAAGTGTATGAAACGCTCTTGGAATCTGACTGAAATTACTCTTCCATATTCTGCGGAGTGTCTAGTACAGGAATATTACAAATAGTACTAACGAGTAGCACTGAATTTTGAACTGAACACGAGGAGTTGTACTATTTATAGCATTAACATTTTAACATTCTGTTTCTAAAGAGCAGCAAGAACTTGTGTTTTCTTGTCCTCCCAGCATCGGTGGGGAGTTGGTAACAAGTTTTATTTTTCCATTTTAAAGATGAGAAAGATGAAGCTCGGGCTGGTTAAATGACTTGCTCAGCGTCGCATGGTGAGTCAGCGCGGGCGGGGCTCAGGTCCCCGCGGTCTGGGGCTTCCAATCTGCCAGGACCCAGGATGCGTTGCTGCTTCGGAAATCCTTTTTCTAGTTAATTTTATTTTGGATTATCAACTGCATGTTTAAAATGTGCTATAAACTTTAAAACTCAGTGTTTCTTAACATTTCTGAAATGTCTAAGATGTTAGTGTTTTTCAGAGAAAGTCCTTTCTGATTTCAGAGAGAACTTTATAGTTTAGTTCTATGCAAGAGGATTTCTGATAAAGTTAAAGCTTTAATGAATGCACTCCTCCTGTGCATAGCAGTCTTTCCTTTGGTCACTGTCGATGTTTTTTGTTTCAGAATCTCCTAATGTATAGTAACTTGAAAACCTTTTTATTGTAAGTATCAAGGAGATTTCTAGCACGGTGCCAGTCCGTGCTCTAAAAATGTTGAATTTTATTTTATTGAGGATTAGGAGTGATTTTAGTCTAGATTATGTAAAATGTAACATAAGGTCCAGTACCTGTTTCATACGGGGCTGACAGGAGCAGACAGAAGGTAATTCCAAATACTAAAGCGGTCAAAATGCTGCTTAGATTTTGTGACCTAGAAATACTGTAAGCCAAGCTGTGCTGCGTGGAAACTGGCTCTTTTCTCATGAGTTTCACCTGGGCTTTCTCTCTCCCTTTCTGTCTAACAGGCCTAGCTGCCCTCTGTGACACTCTCACTGTCTCCTGCATGATGGGCGGCATCCCCTCCAGCTTTTCTTCTCTCTCCAGTGCTGACTGCTGTGTTTAGCAATCCCCTAGGATTCCTGTGAGAGCTGCACCTCTCTGTGACTGGCCATTCCGGGTGGTGCTGCTGTCCTTCTGAGGGGTTCCTTATCTCTGTATACATGTAGCTTTGCCAGACGTGTACTTAGTAATATAAACTGTGTTAATAAAACCATTTACTGTGTAGTACATGAGTTTAAAATCTAAGAGCAATTAGCTGTTCACTTTGGTAAGAGGTAGGTAGTTAGTAGCCCCCAGGTGTTACTGCCGTGGCATGATGGTGAGTGTGGCACTACCCAGGCTGCTGGAATAGGGCATGTGCTGCTCCTGTCGCGTCTGGAGACCTGGCGGGACCACCCTGGGCTCCGGGCGCTCCCCTTGGGATCGTGCTCAAGTAGAATCCGCTATGTAGTCTTTGTGTGACATTTTGGCAATTCTGCTTTTCTCTACTAATCTTTAAGTGTTCAGTGATTTGTGTATTGGTGTCTTTCTAACTTCTAATAAACTCACTCCAACTGACCTGTGTCTTGGTGTCTGTCTGCTTGGTAGACCTTCTCACTCTTTCCATGGAATGCAGCATTGCCGTAGCTTCTAGAACTGGTGGGGCTGCTGTTAATCTTACTAAATGATTCATGCTGAGAATAAAAGTTCTATACACATTTTTTTCACTCTGTGTATTTGATTTTCATATGCAGATACTGCCAAGTGTTTCACTTATTAATGTCTGAATCAGTTATACGAAAGCTGGGCACTCTTTTACTTGCTTCCTACAAGGCATCTAAGGATTTTTAGTTATGTGTATAGAACGAACGTATTGTTTAATTTTCCCACTACATTTATAATCTACATTTAATAAAACTGTCCTATAAAACTTAATGAAGAAACAGTATATCTATTGCCTGTAGATGAAATTGTTAAAAGGAAGTTGCCTATGTCAAACCTAAATGTTTTAGGTCCTTTTCTGTTTCATGGACCAGATGCTTCCATATTTATTAAACATGGAGTTTGATTTTGGTGACCTTCCTAGAAGCTGCCTTAATTTCCTTGAGTCTTTCTGTGTATCTTTTGTTTCAAGACAGTAATATAATTAATTTTCCTTTGGGGATTTTACTACTTCTGTTTGAATGAGCTTTTTCATGTTCAAAGGTTTTCATATTCATTGGATTATCTTTCATGAAATTTAAAATGGATAGATTTCTATTTAAAGTGTATTTACATACATGGCGAATTGATAATTTCTGTAGGAATCACATTACCAGCAAGTCACAGACCGGCAGGTCAACTGCGATGTGAATTCTTGTTTTCATTTAGCTTTGTCTCTTGCGGGTTGGGAGGGAGAACCATCTGGCGCTTCACATTTGTTCACATTTTTTTCAGGATGGCACTGGATCTTTAAAACGCAGTGGTTCCTTTAGCAAACTCCGGGCTTCAATTAGACGCAGCAGTGAGAAGCTGGTTAGGAAGCTGAAGGGAGGAGGTTCACGAGACAGTGAGCCAAAGGACCCTGGGTAACTATCGCCGCCCCGCCTGCCCGCCCGCCCTTCTCGCCCGCAGACCTCAGAGCTGCATTCCCGCCTGCTTCCCACGCGGTAGCAGTGCAGAGGGTTAGTAGCTGCAATCCGACCTTTTCCCAGGATAGGTTGAGAAAAAATTGTGAAATTTCCTGTTGAGAGGCTAAAAGAGCTGAAGCCTTTGAAAGAAATTTGTGGAATTTGATTTTGTTACATGTGCAAAGAAAGCCTTAACAGTGGAAAGTAGGAATTTAATATTAAAATATTGAGCAGATTAACTTGTTTTTTCTAAGTTTGTATTATTCATTTTTAAAACCAGCATTAGCTTAAATCCTTTAAAGTTAGTTTTAATCTTTTAAAATCAAATGCCAGCTATGTGACTATATTAAATCTCATCATACAGGTATTACTATAGGAAGAAAAATGGTTTAAATAGAAGGATCACAATTTCAAGACTTGTTATAATGAGTTTCTTTAGGAGATTTAAAAAAACCTTAGGTTTTTCATGTGTTTAGAAAAGGGTCTCTTCAGTCATGAGTCTTTTAAACAATAACTTTTAAGTTATCAAAGGAAACTGATTCTAGGATATTCCTGCTTTTTATAAGGTTCGTCAGAGGAAGGGTTCTGTGTCCTTCTCTGTTCGTGTTAACAAATTGCCCTGGTTTCTGGGTTATTTCTGGTGTAAACGGCTTCCTGTTTTTGGATGCGTTTCTCACAGAAGCTCTGTATTGTACTGTCAGCTGTTTGTGAAACTCAACCTCCCTAAAACGGTACCTCTTTTGTGAAGGTTGATTCTTAGTATGACTCTGTTTTAAAGTATTTCACTTTAAGTTCTGTAAGAATTCTAATGTCTCAGGACTGAGACCGAGTTCCTTTGGGTAATGTAGGGGAATATAAAGGTGGGTGCGTTTACAGCTGTGCGCTTCGCTGCCTGTAAGGCACGTCCCGTCTCATCCCTCTTGTCATCAGTTGGGGCCTGACTCCCGAGACCCCTGGGGTCGCCCAGCCCGGCTCTCTGCTCCCCGCGCCTCACCCGCACCTGTGGGGAGAGGGGCTGGGCTTGCCCTTAGCTCCGCCCCCCGCATCTCTGCTGGTGGAGGGACTTGCTTCCCGATGGCCTTGGCGGCAAGAGGAGCAGTTGGATGTTTATTTGCTGCCATTGCCCTCGTCTCAGAAATGCCTGCAGTCTGCAGAGGGAGTTCCCCGCGCTCCGCCGACGTCCGCTGTGAAACCGCCGGAAGCTGCGGTGTTGGAAGCCACTGGGGGCTTCTGCGGGCACGCGGGGCGTCGGTCCTGCCTGGGAGGAGGCATGTGCGCACTGCCTTAGGGAAGTGGGTCCTAAAGTGCCCTTGTTTGGTTTCCAGAGCTAAAATGATAGGGTGCTGTCTGCCCCTCTCACAGCGTGGTGAGGGGCTGAGCGGATTGCTGGGCCCTGCTGAGTCCCGATCCTGATCCTCGGGCGGGGCTGATTCGTGAAGTGAGGGCGCGTCACGCGCTCTGTGCCCTACGGGCCGTCGGCCGGTTCCGCCAGGGCAGACGCACTGTGGCCTGGGGTTCTGGATGTCTCGGGGCTCGTTAGGGCAGCGTCCAACTCTGGCACCGAGTCCTGGACGCGGCAGAGCTCACAGTTTCTCCTTCTTCACGTCTTTGTCTTTCCCGTGACGCCGCGTGTGTGGACGCTCCCCAGTACGGATGTTCACGGCGCTGAGAGCGCTTTGCCAGCCTGACCTGATGAAATGTAGACCCACACACTTGCATATTGTAACAGTTTTCCCATGTGGTGTTATCTGGGTTGATATCTTACTAAACTTTTTGAAAAACTAAATAATTTAGAAAGTTTATCCCATCAAATGCATGAAACAAAGTAATCTTTCCAGGTAAGAGCAGCAATCTTTATTAACTAGACCAGTGGCTCTCAAACTGGAGCATGCCTCGTCGTCTCCTGGAGGGTTCCTAAAACAGACCGCAAGGCCCACCCCTGCGTTTCTGATGCAGTGGGGCAGGGGTGGGGGTGAGGTTGGGGGGGGAGGGGCGAATTTGCCTTTCTAGCAAGTTCCCCGGTAGCACCAGTGCTGCTGGGTGGGCCACGTTGTGAGAATCACTAAAGTGGGTGCCCCGGGAGCAGGGTCTGCAGCCTGCAGTGGGCACAGCTCCAGGGAAGCACTGGACTGCCTGATGGTCTGGGCACCGCGGGCTTCAGTGAGACTGTGGGTGCGATTCCGAAGAGTCACTGATGGGGCGAGCTGTTCTTTCACTTGACCTTGGAAAGAAAAGGAAGTTTGAGGAGAAAGTTTGTGTACCTTTCTTAGGAAAAGGTAGCTGGCCAATTAAGTAATAGAATAATTAAATATGGCAGAATATAATTCACTGGTTATTTGGTTTGATTTTATCCTTTGTTCTTTAGTGGTTCTGATTAGAGGAAAACCTGTCCAGAGCTCTAGCAACATTTGTGTGGGGTTCATTGGGATGTTTTTGTCTTGTCCTAGGTGGGAAGTTCGGGGAGTGAGTTTTTTTTTTTTTTGCGTTACGCGGGCCTCTCACTGTTGTGGCCTTTCCCGTTGCGGAGCACAGGCTCCGGACGCGCAGGCTCAGCAGCCATGGCTCATGGGCCCAGCCACTCCGCGGCACGTGGGATCCTCCCGGACCGGGGCTCAAACACGTGTCCCCTGCATCGGCAGGCGGACTCTCAACCACTGCGCCACCAGGGAAGCCCTGGGGAGTGAGTTTTATAATACTTGGGAATGAGTCAATTAAGGCTTTGCTTTTGGTGTAGTTTGTTTGGTGACAACTCAGTAAGTGCCTGCTGTGTGCCTGGCACTGTGCCTGTGGTGCTGGCGGCCATGAGTCCATCACCTGGGCCTTTGGTCCCTGCAGCTGGTGTGCACGCGCGTGTGTGTGTCTGTGTCTGGTTGTGCTCAGCCTTCACACCTGTGCTTCACCCTTGCAGCCATGCCCTCAGCTTGTAAGTAATAGTGGTCACTGTTGATTTCATAGTAGTTCAAATTCAGAATTACTGATCCTACTATAAACATTTAAAAATAACCTTTCGTATTGGTTCTTTTAGCTTTAAAAGAGAAGGTGGCTTTTTGAGGTCATCCGTGGTGGCAGTAAGCAATTACAGTGATTATACGACTCTCTGTAAGTTAAGTGTAGATTAGAGGTAATTTGTAAGATATTTTATTAAGTATTATAAAGGTGTTAAACGGGAGAAAAAAGTGAATATCTATATATAAATCAATATGTTTTTTGTAAATGAAAAGCCATGAAATATGTTTTAAATTTTGGTTTCTGAGCAGAGAAATACTAGCCTTAGAGTTTATTTTACTAATAAAAGATTATTTTTTCCTAGTTTTAATATAGAAAAATCTACAAAATACAGCATATATTTATGCATTTGATCTTAATAGTGAGCTTTGAGGGTCTCTCTTTTTTAATATTTATTTATTTATTTATTTGGTTGTGCTGGGTCTTAGTTGTGGCTTGCAGGCTCCTTAGTTGCGGCATGCGTGTGGGATCTAGTTTGCCAACCAGGGATGGAACCCGGGCCCCCTGCATTGGGAATGTGGAGTCTTACCCACTGTGCCACCAGGGAAGTCCCTTGAGGGTCTCTCTCTGACGCAGTCACTTAGGGGCGAGGTTTACGGGAGTCGTTGAGGTCCCCTTCCTGAAACGCATCTCAGGAGGCTCCTCGGGCTCCTACGCCGAAGTCAGCAGGTGGCATTGGCAGAGCCCCTCGGCTCCTATAGGAGCCAGGTTTTAACAAGTGAAACTGCAGCGACACTGGCTTTATGGGGCTCGAAGATAAACTTTTTGCTGAGAAAGACGCAGAGGAACTAAGTTTTTTTCTGCCGGGTGCAATAGAGTAGATCTGGGATGTATGTGTAAAGAGTTGGGTGGGTTTCCCAGTCTGGGCGAGATAAAGGCCTCCTCTCCGTTAGGGATGGTCCCAAGCCCCCATGGTGACAGAGGCTTTGGAGGGGTGGCTTTGCTGTGCTCCCTGCTCCTGGTTGACTGATGTGCTGACGGTTTGTCCTTGCATGTCCGCCGTCCTGGGTGCAGCATGAAGCGTGCCAGTTCTCTGAATGTCCTTAACGTGGGTGGCACGGCGGCCGAAGACCATTTCCAAGTAAGGAGCCCTGCCCCACTTAACACCCTTTACATGTTGGCTGGACCTTTCCTCATCACTGCTGCCATTTCAGTAGAGCCTGTGAACATTTTAGTATTTCTGATTCAAGACAAATAGACACCGTAAATGATACTTTCATAGTCAGCATGAACTTAACCATCTGAATTATGGGAATGCTGTGAACATTCTCAGTATACGAATTAATGATCTTTACAAATACATTGATTGACAATTAAAAATTAAATATTCTGATAAAGTAATATCAAAACTTGACCAGTTGTTAATTTGTATTATTAATTTGTATGATTTTAGCTTCTAGTAGTTTATAACTAATATAATGTCTAGCTAAGCTGTTCAGTGTTTTAAAACTATTCAGAACTTCACTAAGTACAGTCACTTTGACACAACAGTCTTTAGCACTTTGTCACCTGTCCAAGTCTCACACAGACCAGTCACCTTTGCACTTAAAACTGTTGGCATCCTGTTCTCCATTACAAATGGCCTTTTTATTTTCCATGTGTGACTGGTGGGTGCGCCCAGGCCTCTGGCCCCTTCTGAGACCTGGCTGCTGTCCACCGGGACCAGGTGTCCTGGTCACACACCTGTTGATGCAGCCGCTTCCCAGTCACCTCCGTCCCACCGGTAAACTATTTGACGTACAGGGACAGTGACGGCCGGCAGGTGTGCTGACCTTCCTCCTCACCCCCAGCACGCTGCGGGGGCGGCTGTCCCCAGGATGCTGTGGTCGGGCCTCTAGCTTAAAAGCTGCAGGGTGCTGGGAGGATGCACTCCTGACGATGACAGTAGAAGAAACGACTTTTGTTTTTAAAAGGCCTGGAGCTGACACAGTCCTTTTGCTCCCGTCTTGTGTTTTGCACACGCACATCTGAGCGTCAGGACTCGCGTGTGCTGGTGCTGTCAGTGCCGAGACCCCTGGAAGCTGGCGTCACGTGAGGTGCTGGTTAAGAAGAATGTTTCCATTTGTTTTCTCACGCAGGAACGACATAATTGTCTGGCCGACTCCAGAGCTCTGAGCGCCAGCCACGCCGACCTGGCCCCCACGGGTCGAGGTAGAGCTAGATTAACCCCCAAGGCTAACGAGCGCTGAGATCCCCACAGCGTGGCCAGGCCCCTCCCCCTGCAGGGCGGCCCTGGGGTCGCCGCCTCTCCTGGATGGTGACCTCCACCACCTGCTGGAGGTTGGCCCCGAATTCTGTTAGGCGGTCTGCAGCCCTAGTGCCCGAGAGCTGCCAAAGCCCGGCGGTGGGACCCGGCCAGGTGTGGAGCTGGCTCAGCGCGCTCGGGGTCGGCCGCCGCTCGTGGACACCGGCCCCAGCACCGAAACCTGCTTTCAATTGTAATATACTGTGTTAAGGCTGTTCATTAAGACTGGAACCTTAAACTGCATCCTTTGAGACTAGGAATCCAGTGACCTGTGGCAGCGATGCTGGGATTAGGGAGCGGGGGAGACGGGGTAGTTGCGGGGAGGCCTGCACCCGCTCCTGGTCTGCATCTCAGCCCCTTTGGAGCCCTTTTCCCCTATCCGGGCCTCTGTACGCTAAGCACACGGAGATGCATGTTTTCCTTTTAAAAAGCTTTTCTTTGTAGCGTTAAGTAACACAGGGTGGGTTCTGACAGATGCATTTTCTCTTTTTTTTTTAATTTATTTTTGGCTGCGTTGGGTCTTTGTTGCCGCACGCGGGCTTTTCTCTAGTTGTGGCGAGCGGGGGCTACTCTTCGTCGCGGTGTGCGGGCTTCGTATTGTGGTGGCTTCTCATGTTGCAGAGCACGGGCCCTAGGTGTGCAGGCTTCAGTAGTTGTGGCTCACGGGCTCTAGAACGCAGGCTCAGTAGTTGTGGCGCACGGGCTTAGTTGCTCCACGGCACGTGGGATCTTCCAGGACCAGGGCTCGAACCCGTGTCCCCTGCACTGGCAGGTGGATTCTTAACCACTGCACCACCAGGGAAGTCCTGACAGATACATTTTCAAACCAGCCCTGAGACATTATTATTCCTTAAGGGAATCCGTGAGACTAGCTGATAGGTTAAGAAGGTGTAATTCCAGATGACGCCAACTGTACAAGGGTATATCCCTGCTGATGAGGTTTGAAAGAGGATCTGGAAAGCTGTGAGCATCCTTGTGAAATGTTGTCAGGGTTAGTTTCTAGTTTACCTTTATGTTGTCCTATGGGTGGTGTCACTGAGCAAAGGCGCTTCCAGCCACCTTTTCCTCAACAATTGCACTGGGTTGGGATGCTGCGTGCTCCCTGGGCTCCCTGTGGGGAAGGGGGGGCTCCCTGTGGGGTGCCCTTGGACTGCACGTGTCCTCCACCCCCAGTGTGGACCTCGGACTGAGGGCTGGAGGCAGCAACATCCTGGGGTTTCGGTGCAGCAAGGCTCGGCTTTAAGCTTCGTTCAAAAGTTCCTGTGAGTCAGTCGTGGGTCACCTCAGGGCACCGGTGCTTGGGTTGGTGAGAGCTGCTGTGTCCCCCCAGAGGCACGCACCCTGGCCTGGTGTTGGGGGCCCTCGAGGCTGACCGGTCTCCTGCAGCCTGTCTCCTTTGGCCACGCTCCTTTCCTCAGCTCCTGACTCCACTTAGGTTTTGCAGCTTCCGATGGATCAGGAGCTTTCAAAATGCTCTCTAGAGGTGTTTAAAAAAATATGCTGGGTTGTAAGAAACCAGAAGAGCGGAGCTGTGTCCCCTGTGGGCACTGTGGCCCTTTCAGGTCCACGTTTAGGTGCAGTGGGGGTGATGTGTGTGTGTCACATCAGAACCAGGAGGGGACCAAGCTGTCCTGGCTCCTCCTCCCACTACACTGAAGTTTTCTCCCGGCCACAGAGCTGATACAGGACATCGGAAACCCATTCGGTTTCCCTTAGTGACAGTTGTCTCTGGAAAAACAAAGGGCATTTAGAAAGAATACACATGGGGCTGAGAACAGAATTTAATTTTAAGCTTCCAGTTGGTGAAGAGACCTTCTTTGCAGGGGCCTTAGTGGAACCTTGTCTGGCTTTGAGCCCTCTGGCCCTGGTTCCCCGAGGGTTGTGGTGGCCTTTGTAAGGCCACATGGAGACAGCATTTGGGGTAAGAGAGGCTCGAGGGCCTTCTTGAAGCTGGGTTGTAAAAGCCTTCGTGTCTCAGAGGGGATGCTACCTGGGAGTCGGCAGTGTCTGATTTTTGAACTTGTATCAAAATAGAGAGAAGCCAGGTTGTAACCTACTTCCAGTCTGGTCGTCAGGATTTTAACATTCTCGGAGAGAGCAGTGGGGGTGGTCCAGCCCTCCCTCTTCCTTTCCTGGTGAGGGGACCTTAGGGGGCCAGCACCCATTTCTACACTGTGTCTATCACGTTAAGACTCCCCTGGCCAGAGGACGGACTGGCAGTGGAGGAGCTGAGGGTCTACGTGAGTGTCTGAGGGCAGAGGTCGTGGAGAGCTGGGCCTCCTGATCCTCCTGCCCCTCCCGGGGCGGAGCAGGCGCTTCCGGTGCTGCAGGGATTCAAATAGTTATTTTCTGAAACTTAAAAAAAGTCCCTATTATGTGTTTGGTCAGAAGGCTGCTAGGAATATCATGTAATTAGTCATTGTCTTTACAGTAAAGTATAAGTATCGCTAAGAATTCAGCGTTTAGTTTGTAGGACTCATTGTTGTAACTTCACAGAATGTTCTGGGGAAGGCATGTTACATCTGTACGAGGCCAACTTTTGATATGTTTGAACGTTGTACTGTGTAATCATGGGATATCTGGAAACTAAAGCAGCACTGGATAGCACCAACCAAAGGTGAAGTGCAAGTGAGCTAAGCGAGCATCGTCCTGCAGATGTCTCCTCTGTGTAAGCGGGCTGGTGCATAAAGACGTGTGCAGTTTCCACTTAGTTGTCCAGCACGACAGGAGGACGCAGATGGTTTATACAGTGGTGTGGAGCTACCCCTCGGGGGTCACAGGCCTGTGAGGACTGTCCGATTGTCCCTGGGGCATGCTCTGGGGGGTGGGATTGGCTGAGGCCAGGGAGAGGCAGGGTGAACACTGCTTTGGGACTTGGTGTTCCTGAGACACAGAGAGAAAACCCCACTGCAAAGTCCTATGGCCCCTGGTGGGTGAGCACCCCCAGGGCGGCCTGTCTGCCTGGTGGGCAGGTGCAGCTGCCCAGAGGCCGAATGTGGGTGCGCTTGTGCTGGTCCGCACCTCTGCAGGGGGTTGGCCATGAAACATACCTTCTGTCTTGGAGCAGTAGTTTTCTTTTCTGTTAGTGTGACTTGCCTAGGAAATCATTTGGAACTGTTTATATTTACTTACAAAAATAAAGTGTTTTATTTCCTGTTGTAAAGTCCCTGTACTTTTGCGGAAAGGCTCTTTTGTAAAACTCCAACCCTAAAAGAACCTTTTCCTGTTTAACGTTAGGCACCCAATCTTTTTAGGGTCACAGACCACTTTGAAAACATGATGAAAGTTGTAACTGGACCAATCCCGTCCTCGAATGACGTGCACAGAGCGTGTGCCCCGTGACAGGGGTTTACCACCCCGCCCCAGTGAGCCCGTGGGAGCCTGGGACCAGTGTCTAGCTCCTGGAGCTGTGGGAGGGTGGCCACAGTGCTGAAAGTGGAGTGACAAGGCTGCCCCAGGGCTGTGAGGACAGACGTCACGTGTATGAGTCCCGAGGGCAGTGCCTGGCAAAGAGCAAGCGCTGGTGAGAGTCCAGGGGCTGAAGGTGCCTTCCCGGCATGTCTGTCCAGCCGGGGCTGCTGTGTGCCGGGCAGCAGTGGGAGGGGGCGAAGGCAGGGCCCTGACGGGGGTGAAGGTGGCGCAGCCCTGCCGGGACTGGGCAGTCGCATCCCTTGGTGACCCCGGGGCCTTGTGCTGCCACGCCCAGATGCTCAGATTCTGGAGTTCCTGGCCAGATGCAGCAGGACCCCGGCTGATGGGAGGTCCCGAGTGCGGGAGTGCCCTGCCAGAGTGGACGCGCCCCCAGGCCAGCCTTGGAGGAGGCGCTGAGGGCACAGCGGGACGTGCTCTCCTTTTAGATTAGTCCTCGTCTGCCCAGAACGGATTTCCCGGCAGATGGGCCAAGCCGGCGCCGCGGCTGCTTGTGCTCGCCGGGGCTGGTGGCAGGGGCAGCGCACAGGGCACGTCTCCCCGCCCCGACGCCTCTCCCGGACCCTGTGGCCTGGCCTGCCGTGTGTTCTCCACCCCGTGCCAGACCGGGGCCCGGGGGGGTGTGCTGGCGGCCAGGAGCCGACAGCCCAACCACGGGGTGAGGAGGGCCACCCAGTGGGCGCTCGTCTGACCTCGGCCCCACCGTGGCCTGAGGCGTGGGTGTTGGGAGCTTTGGGAAGGGGATGCGGAGCCTGCGGCGTCAAGGTGGAGACCCCATCGGGCCAGGGCCCAGGGGCCTGCATCCGGGCGGCTTCCTGCAGCCCCTGGTACCTGAGGGGGCCCTAACCAGAGGGAGGGCCACACGTCAGCAGGACTCGGTCCCAGGCGTCCCCCGCACACCCTCAGCGGTGACCGTGTAGGAACAGGACGAGGGCGGCAGGTGGGGGGCGGAGACCACCCTCAGGGTGCGGCGGGGCGGGGTGGAGGCGGCCTCCTCGGGGCGCAGCCGGTCAGCCATCAGCCTCACCAGGAGCTGGTTGGACCAGGTTATTCCCAGGGCCGGAGATGCCCGCTCTCCCCCGACACTGAGACAGAAAACAGCCCGACTGTCCTGTGCTGTGTGTGGAGCCGCGGGCCCCGCCACCCCTGCCCTTGGGGCGCCCCACTCACCCCGGCGGCCCGGCTGCCGCACCCCGCTCCTCCGCGGATTCCGTCACCTGGAGGGTCCAGATCGGGGTCAGCGGCGGTGAGGACCCGGGCCCCGGCCCCCCGGCCTCGCCCTCCCCGGGGACGGAGGGGGGCCCACCTGGTTGACGCACAGCACGGGGCTCCGGAAGGTGCAGCTCAGCTGGCGCAGCTCGGCCCCCAGCGCCTGCAGACGCTGGGCCCTGAGGGCCGAGGCCGCCCGGTCGAACTCACAACGGAACGGGGCTGCCACGGAGTCGATGACCACCAGGCGGGCCGTGCCCCGTGACAGCAGCACAGGCACCTTCTTACGCACACACTCCAGCAGGGTGTCCTGGAAGCCGAGGGGCGGGCAGGAGGCCGTCACCCCCTGCGCGGGGGCCCCTCACCCCGCCCTGCCCTGGGCCATCACAGTGGCCGGGCCCGGGCCCCTCCCCTCCAGTGGCCCCGTGCTGGGCACCGACCGCCTGGACCATCACGGTCACCAGGCCTGCCCAGCCCCACCCAGTGGAGGGAGGAAGCAGGTGTGCGGGGACCTGAGTCTGTCCTGCCACCAGCATCGCCTCCCACATGAAGACCCCCAGGCCGTGGGTGCCCAGGCTGTGCGCTAGGACACTGACCGGCCCGGCGTGGGGCCTCAGGTGCCTCCAGGCCAGCCCCACCTGCCCCCCCCCCCAAGGCCCTACGCGTTGTGCTCAGGGCAGCCCTATCCCTTGGGGCCGCCTGGCCCTGCCTGCCTGGACTCGGCCCCGGTGCCTGGTGGCTACACACTGGCCATCCCGTCAGGCACTCCTGAGAGCCGTCGGGTGTCTGGGATGAGATTCGACTCTGTGCTTAACTCCCCAGGGTGTCTCCAGCAGAGCCTCTCTCTGTGGAAAATGACAGCAGCAGCAGCGGCCTGGAGGACGCCAGCCTTAATGTGAGTCCTGCACCGCTTCCCGCCACCGCAGGCAGCGCTGGGGCACCAGGGGGGCGGGGGCGGGGTCAAGGCTGCGCCCGCCTGCTGCGGGGTCGGGACTCCGAGAGGGGCCTAGCTTGGAGACCCTGTCCCCTGGGAGGAGGCCTGGGGCCCCGAGGCTCTGTTTGTGCAGCAGCGTCAGGCCCCGGTCCGCACCTCCGGCCCCCGCCCCAGGCAGGGCCCCCCAGTTGCTGGGCAGACACCAGCGAGGGGCTGGGGGCCTCCTCCACCAGAGCTGCTCCCGGGACAGAACTTAGGAATGCCCGCCCCCCCACGCCCCCGGGGTCTCGGCCGGCCTGGCCCTGACCCACTGCTGCGTTTCGCAGTGAGGATGCACCGGAAGGATGAGGCCTGTGCCACTCGTGTGCATCCAGAGGCCCTGTGACAGCCAGGGGACGGTCGCGAGGCTGGAGGGCCTGGAGCCAGAGCCTGTGGCACTGACCGTCTTCTCCTGTGTCCACGCCCTGAGCACCACCGCGCTAATAACCACGCCGCCTGCCGCCAGCGCGCACTCACCCGCAAAGCCACGGCCGCGCTGGGCCTCTAGCAGACGGCCACCTGCCCGCTGGTCCACCCTGGGCCGCCTGTGCCCTCAACCAGCCCGGGCTCGCGTGCCACCACTCATCGTGTTACTTCCCCGTGCTATGTGTGGTCATGTATTTTACGGTAAAATTTTCTAATATTAAAAGTTTATACAGCTCATCCTTTACTGGAAATTCTTTTTATAGCTGTTCTTAAATGGGGGAAGGGCCCGGGGGGGTGGCTCTGCGCACTTGGGTTCGGTGCACTGGTCTGTACTCCGTCTCCCATCTCCCTCCTGAAGCCTTTGCTTCGTTATTCAGCCCCAAACAAACAATGACCTCAGCTGGCTGCTCCCCCGCCGCCTGCCTGCCCCCTGCCCCCTCCCCAGGGGCCACTGCCCCCCGTGTTCCCACCGCTGTCTGCCCACGGGGAGGGCACGTGACCCGGGGACGGCTTCCAGGTGTGGGGTCGCCCCAGCGGCCCAGCCAGGCGCGCTCAGCAATCTGGGGGGGCCTCGACAGGGCTTGCCCCTCCTTCAGAGGCAGAGGTACAACCCCACACCACGGCTGCTGTCGGGCCAATGGCCTGGACGGCAGGTCCTGTCTTCTGGGCCGCGGTCACCTCTGCGGCCGGGTGAACAGCCAGCCGCAGGAGGCACTTGCCCAGTTGGGGCCTCCTCTAGGGGGCAGGAGGTGGCGTGTTTGGCGCCCTCCCTTGCCCGCTCTCCCCTTGGGGTTAGGCTGCCAGAAACACGCTGGACTCCCAGTTCAGCCTGAGTCCAGGTAACAAGTAGTGCCAGGCTGAGCGGAGCACACGGCCCCCAGCAGGCACCTCGCCGCAGGTGGGCACTGGGGCCTGACCTCGCGGGTCGTGCACGTGGCCCGCCCGCACAGCCGACTTCCCCTCAGACGCTTACCACGTCGGCTGCGTGCTCGATGAAGATCTGGTGGCCAAACTTGATTTTCCTGACCACGTCCCCTGGGACGTCTGTCCGCAGGCACTGTTGCTGAGCGATGAGCTGCTGCAGACGCCGGCTGGGGAAGGCATCCTCTGTGCACACGTAAACGGCCCCTGGGAAGCCGCGGGGCGGTGAGCAGCTGGGGGTGGCCTGAGGCCGCCCCACCAAAGGCCAACGACCCTCTCCTTCCTGCACTGCTTCTCGTGGGTCTGCCCCTCCGACCCGGCACAGGGGCCGGCCGGCGTCCACCTCTCAGCGCAGGCCCCTCGCCGCCAGAACTTCACCCTGTGGGTCTGCCCGCCCTGGGCTGTCCGGGTGGGAGCGAGGGGAACTGTAGGGGCTCCCGGCTTTCAGAAACGCCCCCTCCTGCAGACACAGGGAGGTGCCCCTCCCAGGCCCTGTCGGGCGGATGTTCCCTCAATTCCACTGTCAAGGCTCCTCCTACGGTTCTGGGCTACCTGGTGGTAACTCTTTGCTGTGCCTGGAAAAGCCAGTAAGCAAAACACAGGCGATGCATCACCAGGGGCCTGGAATCCCCACCAGAAGGTACCCCTGGAGTCCTGCGCTGAAAAGAACCAGGGGCCACCGATTCTCAACAAAGAAAGGTCCCAGGACAATTCAGTGGGGAAAGAGTAGTCTTTTTAACAAGTGGTGCTGGGACAGAGACACCCACGTGCAAAAGGGTGAAATTAGACCCTTACCTCATACCATATAGGAAAACTAAGTCACAATGGATCAAATATGAGAACCCAAACCATAAAACTCTTAGAAGAAAACACAGGGGTAAATCTTATGACCTTGGATTAGGCAGTGGATCCTTAGATACGACACCAAAAGCACAAGCAAGAAACAAACTGGATGTCATCAAAGTGAAAAACTGTGCTTTAAAGGACACCAAGAGGGAGAAGACAATAGAGAAAATACTGCAAATTGTTTATCTGATGAGTTTAGTATCCAGATTATATAAAGATCTCCTACAACTCCACAGGCAAATAACCCAAGCTTTTAAATGGGTAAGAGACTGGAATAGACATTCCTCCAGAAACACGAATGAGCAGCAGCGCGTGAAGAGATGGCCCACATCACCAGTCACAGGTGGCGTGGTCAGCGCTGCGGTAAGACCACCCACGCTGGCATCAGAGGGACAAGCGTGGGCTCAGACGCGCAGGGATTGGAACCTCCTGCATCGTCGATGGGAAGGAAAACGGTGTAGCCGCTGCTGAGAACAGTCTGGCAGTTCCTCAAAGTGCAAAACACACAGCTACCGTACGACCCAGCAAGCCCACTCCTGGGTGTCCACCCGAAGCCACGCACGAACAAAAGGTGTGAACCACCCACATGACTGTCAGCGGATGAAAGGGCAGCTACGTTGTGGTCTGTACACGTGATGGAACATTCTTCAGCCCTACAAAGGAATGAAGAACCGACACATGCTCCAGTGTGGGTGAACCCTGAAGACATTACGCTGGGTGAAAGGGTGCATTTGCATGATCCCATTTGTTTGAAATGTGCAGAACAGGCGAATCCACAGAGACAGGAAGCAGATGGGTGGTTGCCAGGGGCTGGGGAGGGGAGAGTGCAGAGTGACTGCTCATAGGGATGGGGCTTCTTTTTGGGGTGATGAAATGTTCTGGAACTAGATAGTAGTGGTGAGTGCACAACTTTGTGAAAATGCTAAAAACCACTGAGTTAAATAAAGAGGAAAGGCCTCAGGACTTCCCTGGTGGTACAGTGGTTAGGGATCCATGTGCCAATGCAGGGGACACAGGTTCGAGCCCTGGTCCAGGAAGATCCCACGTGCCGCGGAGCAACTAAGCCCGTGTGCCACAACTACTGAGCCTGGGCTCTAGAGCCCATGAGCCACAACTACTGAGCCTGAGCTCTAGAGCCCGCGAACCACAACTACTGAGCCCATGCGCCACAACTACTGAAGCCCGCCCGCCTAGAGCCCACGCTCAACAAGAGAGGCCACCGCAATGAGAAGCCTGTGTACCGCAACGAAGAGCAGCCCCCGCTCGCCACAACTGCAGAAAGCCTGCGCGCAGCAACGAAGACCCAACACAGCCAAAAATAAATAAACAAGAAAGGCCTGTGATCTGGCGGTGTGCTGGCGGAGCCCCACCAGGACGCTCAGGGCCACGGCTGAATCTACCGTTCCTCTCGCTGTACCGGTCAGGGCACCGCCCCGGGGAGGGGACCCAGAGACGAGCCAGAAGCACCGACACCACGTCTGTGTGCCCTATGTGTGAGTGTGTAACCTTCATGTTGACCCGATTCTGTTTCAACAGACTTTCAAACTTGGAAAAGAGATGCAAGATGGAGGGAGAAGCACCGTCTGACCATGTCAGTGGTGAGCTCCCAACCCTTGGGGCCTCCCTAACCTTCCCTGACACGTTCCAGCCCATTCCCGGGGGCAGGGCTGCCTGGGGAGCCCCCGACGTGGCCGAGACCCTCGTCCCAACGCCGCGGCACCTGTGTTCTCCACACCTCGGGAGAGGCCTGGACAGAGGGGCCACAGCCAAACCCAGTCGCGCGGCCCTCGCAGGTCCTCGCCCCACACCCCGTCGGGCGTCTCACTGGGACAGGTGAGTGGGGTGCCCGCCCACGGAGGGGCTCTGAGAAGCTGGCGGCAAGTCGGCCCGGCATTTGAGGGTCAGCGGGAGGAGCTCCACAGTTTCTGAAGCACAGGATCCAAAATAACTCCAGAGCCGCTTGGCCATTCTTTTCAAAATTGGGGCTTTCAGATCTGATTTGGGAAGTCACTTTCTCAGGAAAATGTGCTTCAGGCCCCACATTTAACGCGGTCACAGTGGCCGCGGGCCAGGCCTCTGCAGGGGACATGCCGCTTTACGGAGTCACCCCAGACCGGATGTGTCCCCCCTCGGCCAGGCCCCAGGGCTCTGCACTTTCGCTCCCACCGAGGGGCCCCTGGCCCCCCTCCCTCTCCTGAGGCAGGAATTGCAGAGTGGTTGTGAAGACAGAGACGGGAACCCTGGAAAACGGCCCCCAGGGGCAGCCTCAGGTCTCGATGGCAGGTGCCCGCGAGGTGACAGGTCAGGACCCCTGCCTGCCCTCACCGGGCGGACAGGTGAGTGGCCGCACTCACCGGCCCCCAGGCCTCCGTGTCGCCATGGGAACTGCACGGCCAGGCAGAGCTGCAGCGCCAGCTGGGTCTTCCCGGCGGAGCTGTGTCCAGCCAGCTCGGTGATGCCATCCAGAGGCAGCCCGCCACGGAGGAGCCCGTCCAGCACGGGGCAGCCCAGGCTCAGGCGCTGGTGCTGCTCGGGGAACTGCTCCTTCTGCTGGAGCAGGTGGAGCGCTGGGTGCGGGGAAATGACAGGTGAGCCCAGCCCCGCACAGGTGCCCCCGGGCCAGGAGGCCCCTCGGACTGCAGCGCCGCGGCCTCCGGGCTCACCCCCGCGCCCCGCTCCTCCAGCCAGACCCCAAGGCACCGGGCACCTGTGCAGACGCTGCTTCCCCGCAGGTGTGAGGAGGCCGCCCTCAGCAAGTGCTGCACGTCGGGGCCGGAGAGGCGGGTCAGTCTCTGCAGGTCTGGTCCAGAAAGATGCAGAACCTCCTTTACTGACCTCAGTTTGGCTGAAGGTATAGAATCAATTACAAGACAAGGTCAGACACAGCAGGGACAACAGGTGTCCTCCAGTTCTGGGGACCTGGTGGGGAGAGGCCAGTCCACCTGCTCCCCGAAGTTGTAGGGACCCCCAACAGAGGGCGACCGTGACGGGACGGCAGGGAAGGGGCCTGGGGAGGCCCACGTCTTGGCTGCAGAAGCCGGACGCTTGGGCCTCTCCCTGGTGCCAGGAGCAGCGGCCTCTGCCTGGTCCCATGCCCGCCCGGACACATCTCCCAAGACAGGTCTGTGTGTGCACAGCCTGGGAGGGGCCCGGGCCGAGTCGGGGGAACCATGCACGAGGGAGAGGCCGCAGGAAGGGATCCAAAGGAACGTCCACTGAACCGGGCCACGGGATGGCCAGTGGGGCGAACAGACAAAAGAAGAGTCAGCACGCTGGCGGCAGCATTGTGGAGGGCTGGGTTACAGGGTGAACGGCCCGAGGAAGCTGGTGTTTCATGAGGAAAATGAATAAGTTCGAGCTTAGATAAGCATATTACTTTCAAGCAAGTAGAAAGAAAAAATACGCTAAAAAAAATAGATCCAACCAATCCAGAAGAAAGCATAAAAGAAAAACAACACACAAAAAATAGGACAAACAGCGCAGCATAATAAGGGAGAGTTAAACCTATATTTATCAGGAATTACCTTAAATATGTATGCACTGAATGCTTCAGTTAAAAGACAAAGACTGAATGAAAGGGGAAAATAAAACTACTGCTGTGCCCTCAGGATGGAGGAGCCGGGGGGCACCGCTGCCAGCCCTGTGTGCACTCAGGGCCCCGTCACCTGCTCACAAGCACCTGATTCGAAGCGTCCCTCACAGACACCCCGGGAGGCAGGGAGAACAGAGGGCGGGTGCAGGGCGCCAGCCGGGCTCCGGAGGGGCCAGTGCAGCCTGCGGATGGATGCGCCCAGATGCCAGCAGACTCGGTGGGCTGGCCAACCCTTTGAGCATTTAGAAAAGAGCCTCCGCTGCCTGACAGACCTACTGCGACATGGGAATAATCAGAAGTACAGAGGAGATGCAGCGCATGAAAAAAGGAGGCAACCACTAACTTTGGGGGGAAAACCAGAGATGGTACAAGAAAGGAAACAGTCACAACCCTGGGTTCAGTGGCAGCCATTATGTCCCTAGTCACAGCTCTGATGGCTAATGGGACCCAAACTGTGTTCCAACTGTGGGGGGGAGGTGTGGAGGAAGCAGGGGCACACGGGCACCAGCCTGCCCTCACCCCCAAAACAGGAGGCCTGTGAGGACTCGTAACACAGACAAATCAAACACAGCAACGTAAGCACACTCGTCAACAACCCAGATATAAATACAAAAAAGTTACTAAAAGACTCCTAAGTGATAAGTAGTTCCGTTTCACTTTTCAGACACTATGTGTGTACTGCTTTGATGAAAATGAAATTAACTTAAAAGAAGTCCTTTCAGTTAAAAACACACACACACACACAACTGAAAAACCTGTGGCACATTCCAGCATGAGGTCGTTGATTAGGACCAGCTGTCCTGGGCTCAGTAACCAGAGGGTCCCCAAGGCTCGGACAGGCAACCTTGTACACCTGTTCTACGTAAGGTGTGTATATATGTACGTTCATACTTTTACACAACCACTTTATATAAACATCAGCAAACGCACCTTTCTTAGCTGCAGCAATAATTCTAGGATTCAGGTCCAACTGATCCAAATCCATTTTTTCAATGGGGTGACCATAGAGATGGACGAATTCCCAGGGACACGAATTCTGACGCGCTTGTCGTCCCCTCGAGCAGCCTGGGAGCCGAGTGCAGCAGAGTGACCGAGCCCAGGTGCGCGGTTTCCTTTGTGACAGGGCCACACCATCAGCCCAGAGCTTGGAGAGGCTTCACTGCACCAGGAACAGCACTGAGAGACGTCTAAGGCGGCGCTTCTGGCCGGGTAGTTGTTCAGTAACTCAGAACCTAGGACTCAATCCACACACAGATGCATCTGAAGAGCCACCCCCTGCCTCGCATTCTGAAGGTCAGCCCGCTTCATCCCCCGCAGAAAGTGGGAGAAACCGGCTTGTGTCCCAGCCCCACGCCCCCCAGGCCAGGGGTGCCCTGCCCTGACCCACCTCTCTGGGGTGACGGCGCCGGATACAGTCAGAGGCCCGTGCGCGCTGGGCTTACCCGAGTGGAGCCTGCTTTGCGTTCTCCGGTGTGAGTTCCCTTAAGTGTGTCTCCACGGCGATCTGGAAGGAGCAGAAAAGGCCACGTGTGGTGGATCTCAGAGGACGCCCAGGAGGTCGGAACCGCTGTGACCACCGAGCGGACACCAAGCCCGGCCCGGCCTGCAGCCTGCCCTCCCCGCTGGCAGCAGGGGCAGCCGGCGGCGTGTCCACCCAGGACAGCACAGCTGGGGACGCAGCCGGGCAGCGACGCTAAGGCCATGGCCGCTCAGCAGAGGCCAGGCTCCGCGTCCAGCAGCAGCAGCAGCGGCAAGGCCTGGGCCTCTGGACGGTGTCAGGCCGCTCCGGAAGCTTAAAGAACCAGGCCGTGTACACCCCCTCATCTGCGGTCTGCTCAGGGAGCCCCTGGAGGCAGCTTCTGGGAGGGGGCAGCACGGGGCTCTGGGGCCCACAGCCCGGGCAGGGGGTCTCCGGGCCAGCAGGCTGCTCCCACGTTCTGCTGGCGCAGTGGGCAGGGGGCTCCCAGGCCAGCTGCTCGGGGCAGGGCTGACAGGAAACACTGCTGAGGCTGAGGGGAGACACCGAGGCCCTCAGGACTGCACATCAGAGCAGAAGGGCGGCCTGAGTGCAGGGCCCCAGTACCAGCTGCGAGGTGGCTGGGGGTGTTGAGTAGCTAGGAGTGCACCCTGAGGCCGTGTGGGAGACGCCCGGGCATCAGACATCCGGACAGAATACCAACCTGGGTTTGTAAATTCTAGAGGAAGTGCGTGTGTTCTTCCCCTGAACTTGTGGGAAGCCCCTCCGGCGTGGGCCCTGAAGCAGGGAGCAGGAGCGGGCTGGGGTCTGGATTCTGAATGATGGGGGGAGGGAGCCTGCGTGGGGACACAGCCGGGAGGTGCCTGTATATAAAGCTGGGATCCTGACGAGCAGCTGGACATGGGGCAGGAAAACCAGTGGGTGACCACCAACCGAAGGGCCTCAAGCTTCCGTGATGGGGGGGTAGGGCCCCCAGAAGCAGAGTGCCCACTGACGGAGCACCCGCTGGGTACCCGACACTGGCCCAGGAGCTGGACCAAGAGCAGGGCCCGGGTGAGCCAGCCACCCTCCAGGCCTGTGCTTCTCCAACCGGGGACAAGCACGTGCCCAGGCAGCACCCAGTGGCAGACACGGGGTGGGCCTGGACACAGCGAAGCAGCTTCCAGGAGCATCTGAGTGCAGGTACCGTTTCAGGGGCACAGCTAACAGCGGGCGCTGCTTGGTGAGTGTGAAGGCGCATCAACTCTTAGGGCCCAGCGCGAGACTTTGAGGAAACTCCAGTTACGTCCCCGAGCCTTCCCAGGTGGAATCACTTTCCTGTATCTCTGGGGCTCTGGGGCTCTTGGGCTCTGAGGGGGCCTGAGGACCCCATGCCGCCAACACACCCTGGGACAGGAAGGTGGGGCCGCGGCAGATGGGCCCACCTCCACCCTGGGGGCAACACTCAGGTTTCGGGCAGCTTTCATTGACTCAAACTAAGGACTCAAGGGGAGAATGAGGGAAGATCTTCTTTCAAAACTAATGCACTAAAATAAGCGTGTTCAGGGCCTCTCCCGCTCAACCAGACAGCCACCCAAAGGAGCCGGAGGGTTGGTCGGGGTGGGAGGACCCAATCCCCACACACTGAAACTGTTAATTCTTTCTCTGGCCAAGTTTGGAGCTAAATTCAGGCAAACTACATACAGCTCCACTGATGTTGCCCTAAAATCACCAAAGGTAATGAAAGGTCGAGGGCTGACATTTATCACTTAGTCTCTTCCAAGCACGTGACAAGTATGAACTCAAACATCACACGAGCAACATTATAACCCCTGCTCTGCTGGTGAGAAAACAGAAGCACAGAGTGGTTAAACGACGAGCTTAAGGTCATGCAGCCAGCAAGTGGCTGGCCTGCGATGCAGGTCCAGGCTGTGTGTTCTAAGCCCCGACCCTGAGTTTACACGGCCCACCTGTTAACAAATCCAAAGGGAACCGTTTGGTCTCCATACTCTGCAGAACTCGGTTCTCCAGAGGCTGACCTGCCCTGGGGGGTCCAGCCCTGTTGGGAGCAGCCCACCCTCAAGGCTGGGCATCTTCTCCGGCTCCCCCTCCCACAAAGGGCGCCAACGAGCACTCCTTCACCCTGGGGCTGCTGGGAGGAAGCTTTCACCTGGGACCTTGGGTGGCCACACAGGTCCTCCGACGCCTGGGCCACCTCTGTGGTTTCTCCAGAACTGGCCAGCCTGAACTTCTGGCCCCCCTCGCTTCTCAGGATCGTCTTCTGCCCTGGGAACCTCTTCTCTCTTCAGCCCCTGAGGCTTTGAGCACTCCCCACTCCCCCAGACCTGGGTGTCCAGCAGACCCCGCCTGGCCGTCCGATGGACCAGGGCGCCCTGCAGACGCACCCTGCCACCCATGCGCATCTGCTCTTCCCACCGGGCGCTGCATCTCCGAGGTTGTCCACCCCCCACCCTCTCCCACCCCACCCCACGGCCCCTAGACTGCTGCCACAGCCCAAACTGGCCCTGCAGCTGTGCGGGCTGACGGCCCCAGGACCGGGCCCCTCCTGTCCCAGCCCCGCTCACCAGCCCGCGCGGCACCGGCCTCGGGCTCCCTCCCGCCACCGGGACTCGCTCGGACCCTCGCTCGTACCCTCGCTCGGCTGTGCCTTCTGCCCGCCCGCCCGCGGGTGCGAACCGCGGCTTGGGGCATCGATGACGCGCGACCCCGTCCCCCCAAAGCCCCAGGAGGAGGGCCGCGCGGGCGCCGAGCTGCGCTCTCGGTGCCCACGGCCACCACTGCCTCCATCCCGCCCCGGACCACGGCGGCCACTCCTCGCACTCACCTCGCCCGCGCTCCACACGCTTCTTCGCGCCGTCCTACCCCTCGCAGCCTACTCTTCCAATGAGCGCCGGGCGCCCCGCGCCGGATACGCCAATCAGAGAGGAAGCGGCGCTCACGTCGCCGACTAACTAGCCAATCCAAAGTCTCAATAGTCCCGAGGGGGCGGAGCGTGCTCGGGCCGGCCCTCACCGCCTATTGGTGACCGACCGCAGGGTGGCAGGGGAGGTACCCTTGCGCCAATTGGAAAGCGCAGCGACGGGGAGGACACCTGGCGCCGATTGGGCCGCGCTCCGTGCTTGGCATGGCGATTGGGCGGGAGCGCTGTCAGTCGCGCTGGCGGGGCGGAGCGGGGCGGGGCGGGGCGGGGCTCCCGGGGGGCTAGGGCCCGGTTGCGGGCGGCGGGCGAGCGCTGGGGCGGCGTCATGTCCTCCGAGGTGGCCGCGCGCCGCGACGCCAAGAAGCTGGTGCGCTCCCCCAGCGGCCTGCGTATGGTGCCAGAGCACCGCGCCTTCGGCAGCCCCTTCGGCCTGGAGGAGCCGCAGTGGGTCCCGGACAAGGAGGTAGGTCGCGGACGCCCGTCAGCCCCGGGACCGGGTCCGCGACCCCTGTCCCCTCCCCGTGTCCCCGAGCCTCCCCGCGTCCGCGCCCGGGTCGGCTCCCCGGGCCCGCCCTGCCTCCCCGACGCCCCTCCGCAGCCCGACCCTCCCTCCGCTCCCCGCGCACCCCGGCCCCGGAACTGCCTCCTCCGGCCCCTCTGTCCTCCCCACCCCCAAACCCGGCCGCCCTCGGGACCCCTGCCTCGCGCCCTAGCGGAGTCCCCGGGCTCCACCCCTCCCGGGCCACGGGTACTCTGCCTGGCCTGGTTCCCTTTCGCGGGGCGCCCAGTCTACCCCGCTCTTAAGAAACTGCCCCCCGGGGTTTCTGTGACCCCTCACAGATCTCCCTTCCTGATACGACCCGGGCTTTGCCCAGCTGCGAGGTCGTCTGTGGATTCCGCCACATCCGTTGGTCGAGCTGCTGGGCTGGAACCTTTGAAACAGTTGCGACCCCCTCCCGCGAGGGAGGAGAGGAGGCCCGTGTTTGTTTATTTATAATTAGCGCTCTGTGTAGGGGACTCCCGCTGTGTGGACTGCCTGGCGGTGGTGTCTGAGGGAGTCTTGGGGGTGAGTACGCGTGTCCAGGTGGGGCGTCTGGAGGGCGTCCTGCCTGGGGAGCTGCACCTGCTTCCAGAGGTGAGGGGCGGGGCGGGGCGTGAGCTCTCCCTTTGGTTGGGTGGGGGCGGAACCTCTGAAGGTCCTTTTGTGCTGTGCCACAGGGTTTGGACTGGATCCCATAAGCCGGTTATTCTCAGCTATGCTAAGCCAGGCGGAAAAACTTACCGCATTTCTGTAAATCACAGACGTCCCAGAGACATAAAAGTAACACGATTTTTGAAAATGCTTTAAGTTGCATCTCCTTCCAGCATTCCGATTGACCACTTTTCCTTCCCTTAGAATCACGGTTGCAGGCGGCACGTTTTTTGCAGGGGGGGCGAAGTCGGGGGATGCGATCAGGTGTTTTCAGGGCACTGGCGGTGAAGCGCCCAGAGCTCGGAGGGGCGGTTGGGCCAGCCGCGGGGAGGTCTCAGCGCCGTCCTGCCAGGGCTGCCCTTTCCTCCCATCTCCTGGTCACCGAGGCCCTGCAGGCCAGTGCACAGAGAGGGCGAGACGTTGGCGCGCAGGCGGGTCACGGAGCTGGCCCAGGCCACGTCCGCCCTTCCTCTTGGGTTTCTGGTCGCCCTGTCTGTGCTCTCTCTTTTCTGCATTTTTCCTCCTGGCGTTTGCAGTTTTTGAAATCACAGAACGTACCTTTTCTCGCGTGGTCTCCTTGGTTAGTGCTGTTAAAAGGTGATTAAAGAGAAAAAAGGTAATATCACGACTCTCGTTCTCCTAAGTGAATGCACGTTCCGGAGCTCTTTTAACTGCATCAGTGAGGGAGCTGGGCAGGTGTTATCAAGGTTCGAGGAGGAGGAGAAGTCAGAACCGCACAGCCTGGCCTGGAAGGAGGCGGGTGAGGGCGGGAGCTAGAGGCGAGCTGGTCTATTCCCCGGCGGGGGAGGGGAGCCAGGACAGGGACACACTGTGTCCGCAGCATCTCCACTTCACTGAGTGGGCACCAAGCGTGTCCTCGAGGAGGCCAGGTCAGAGTGTCAGTCTTTTTCCACTGTTGTCCCCCGAGGACCCTCTTTAGACATTTCTTCCCTGGATTGATCCCCCATGAAATGCCCACAGCAGGGATATGTCCACCTCCTTAGGGACCGTACGTGCGGGAGAACACCCCTCTGGACGCTGTGCAGTTTTCCCCTGCAGCCCGCGAGCTGCTCTTCAGTTAACCTCTGGGTCCCCTCTGCCAGCCCTCTTCAGGGCCCTTTGCTCTTTCCTGGAATGATTGTTTCGCGGGTTGTACTGCATGTGTTGTCCTTCTTTGCGGGTCTGGTGTTGAGGTGCGTCTGGGGCCCTGCCCGCCTGTCTGGGGGCTCTCGGGAAAGTGATCAGGGTGGGTGGGAGTGCTTGGATCAGCGTGGCACTCCCTCCTGTAACAGAAGTTTCATTTTCGTGTTAGAAGGATGGCGGGGTGCCTTCCAGAAACGCGCCCCCAGTTTGCCATCTGAGCAGCCAAAGAAGGCCCTAGAGGCGGAGGAAGCTCGGAGTGGGGAGGAAGCCTCTAAGTGACCGTGGACAGTTTCTCCTCTGACTTTGAGGAAGTGCATGTTGAAATGTATTGGGGAATGTCCTAGAGTCCAGAAGTGACTGAAGGAAGTGTCCGGAGGAAAAGAAACTTGAAGTGGGGCAGTTTGGGCTGGGAGAGTCGGGATGAAGTCTGGCCTTGGTTGCGGTGGCTCTTGGCGCGGACGTGGGGGGCGGGGGGCTTGCCCTGCTGCTCACTCCGCTTGGCGGGCTTGGAGGCTCTCGGCCTGTCCAGTGCTTCTGGGACCCACGACCCTGGTGTGTGGGGAGGGGACTCAAGCATGGAGATACCAGGGCTGAGAAGTAGGTTTACTTGTGGTTTGGGACGGGCGGTGGCGGGGCATAGGTGGAGCATGGCGGGGGGCAACGTGCTGTCCTCAGCTTCACCCGCCCCTGCACTCAGCTGTGGGTGGGTGAGTGTCACGGTTGTGTGCAGCCGTCCTGCGTTCTGCGTCCCGGCTGTCTTCTGCTGGGTCCATCAGCGGCTAGCCTGTTGCCCATCTATCAACTCTTTTTTTTTTTTTAGATTTATTTACATGTGGTTTTCTCATGGTGTTGCCATTATCAAAGTGGGATTCGTTTTTTTTTAAATTAATTTAATTTTGGCTGCATTGGGTCTTCATTACGGTGCACAGACTCTAGGCGTGTGGGCTCAGTAGTTGTGGCACACGGGCTCAGTAGTTGTGGCTTGTGGGCTCAGTAGCTGTGGCTCGCGGGCTCAGTGGTTGTGGCTCGTGGGCTCTAGAGCACAGGCTCAGTAGTTGTGGTGCACGGGCTTAGCTGCTCCGCGGCAGGTGGGATCTTCCCGGATCCATGAGTTAAAGTCCATGAGTTAAATCTTTGACATGGGGCTTCCCTGGTGGCGCAGTGGTTGAGAGTCCGCCTGCCGATGCAGGGGACACGGGTTTGTGCCCCGGTCTGGGAAGATCCCACATGCCGCGGAGCGGCAGGGCCCGTGAGCGGCTGGGTCCGTGAGTCATGGCCACTGAGCCTGCGCATCCGGAGCCTGTGCTCCACAACGGGAGAGGCCACAACAGTGAAGAGGCCCGCGTACCGCAAAACAAAACAAAACAAAACAAAAACTTTGACATGGGTTCATTTTGTATTTGTAGGAGTTATGCTTTTACTCTTTAAAAACGGTTGTCTTTCGGGCTGCCCTGGTGGCGCAGTGGTTGGGGGTCCGCCTGCCGATGCAGGGGACGCGGGTTCGTGCCCCGGTCCGGGGGGATCCCACATGCCGCGGAGCGGCTGGGCCCGTGAGCCATGGCCGCTGGGCCTGCGCGTCCGGAGCCCGTGCTCCGCAACGGGAGAGGCCACAGCGGTGAGAGGCCCGCGTACCACAAAAACAAAAAACAAAACAAAACAAAAGGTTGTCTTTCAACAAAGATACAGTAATACATGTAATTTTTTTTTTTTTTTTTGCGGTACGTGGGCCTCTCACTGTTGTGGCCTCTCCCGTTGCGGAGCACAGGCTCCGGACGCGCAGGCTCAGCGGCCATGGCTCACGGGCCCAGCCGCTCCGTGGCATGTGGGATCCCCCCAGACCGGGGCACGAACCCGCGTGCCCTGCATCGGCAGGCGGACTCCCAACCACTGTGCCACCAGGGAAGCCCAATACGTGTAATTTTGTAACTTATTTTTATGATTTATTTATTTTTGAGGAAGCTTTTTTCTTTTTATTTAATTTTGGCTGTGTTCGGTGTTTGTTGCTGCACGTGGGCTTTCTCTAGTTGCGGTGAGCGGGGGCTACTGTTTGTTGCGGTGCATGGGCTTCTCATTGCGGTGGCTTCTCGCTGTGGAGCACGGGCTCTAGGAGGAGGAAGCTTTTTTTAAAAAAATATTTATTTATTTATTCGCTTGTTTGTTTCGGCTGTGCCGGGTCTGAGTTGCGGCATGCACGTGGGATCTAGTTCCCCGACCAGGGGATCGAACCTGGGCCTCCTGTGATGGGAGCCTGGGGTCTTACCCACTGGACCACCAGGGAAGTCCCCTCATAGCCTGAGAAACAGTCTAGCATGTGAGCCAGGCGCAGCCGGTCAGGTGTTGTCCTAGCGCCGCCAAGGACAGCGTGGGAGGAGGTGTGACTGTCCTTTGCCGCTCCAGCCTCAGAGGGAGGGTGGGCATCTGTCCCCAAACTCTGTCCTTTTTATGGTAACTTTTTTTTTTTTTTTGTGGTACACGGGCCTCTCACTGTTGTGGCCTCTCCCGTTGCGGAGCACAGGCTCCGGATGCGCAGGCCCAGCGGCCATGGCTCACAGGCCCAGCCGCTCCGCGGCATGTGGGATCTTCCCGGACCGGAGCATGAACCCGCATCCCCTGCATCGGCAGGTGGACTCTCAACCACTGCGCCACCAGGGAAGCCCTGTAGTAACTTCTTTTTAAACACTCCTTTAAACTCTCCAAACTCTCTCTTCCGACTATTCTACTTTGAGGGGAGATTCCCTGTCGGCCATCCTGATGCGCTGCCCTGGGCACCCCCAGGGCTCCCTGTGCTGGAGTCGGACAGCAGGTCGGCAGAGACCGCAGGTCTCCAAGCAGCCCTGTGGCCCAGCCTCTGCCCTTGGCCGCGTGCCAGGGTGGACCCCATGATTCCCGAAGGCCCCTTCTGCCCTGGGCCCAGCTTCCTGAGGTCCTTTCTGGTTTCTCCTTTGATTGCTCGTAATCTCCTCACTTCCCCACCAGAAAGCACACCCCCAACCTCGTCTGAACTCTCCTGCGTCGGCAGGGTGGGCGTGAGTCAGCTGTTGCTTTCCTGGCCCGGCGAGGCGTTGAGGCCGCTGGGCCCTGACCCTGGGGCTGCAGCCGGGAGCGCCTCAGGGTTGGGTGGCTTGTGGGCTCTAGAGCGCAGGCTCAGTAGTTGTGGTGCACGGGCTCAGTAGTTGTGACACGTGCAGTCAGTAGTTGTGGCTCACGGGCTCTGGAGCACAGGCTCAGTATTTGTGGCACATGGGCTTAGTTGCTCCGCAGCATGTGGGATCTTCCCAGAGCAGGGCTCACACCCTCATCCCCTGCATTGGCAGGTGGATTCTTAACCACTGCACCACCAGGGAAGCCCCGGGAGCAAATGTCAAATTCTGCTATGGTCTTAGTTTAGAAATTGGTCTCTTAGTTGCCTAGATGCGAGCCTCCCGGCGAGGGTGGGGCAGCCCTGGGCTCCATGTGCCGCCACGGGTGCAGGACGCGCATAGACTCGGGAGGCAGCTCTCCTACTGGAGCCTGGCCTGACGCTGGTGGTCCCGCCGGCTTTCCCCACATCCAGTGGATTCTGTGGCTGGCAGATGTGTGAGGTCACAGGAGAGCGTGGCACACAGATGCCCTGCCATGGGTGGAGGCCTGAGGGCCAAACACACAGAACATTCCAGAACTGACAGCAAGAGGCAATAATGGCAGGGACTGGTGGAAGCAGCTGTGCTGTGATTAGCCAGCTCATGCCTGAAGCCGGCAGGGACTCTGTGGATGGTTCTGGAGGGCCAAGGTGGGCCAGGCCCTGTGTCCCAGCCCAGAAAGCAGCGTAAGAGCAAAGAGAAAATAAGGAAACGTCAATCACGGGATCTCAGAACGCTTAGACACCAGCCCAGGGTGGGGCCGTGGCCGTGTAGAGCTGGGTGGGGCTGGGGGCTGGCCTGGACGCCTGCCCTCCCACGGAGAAGGGCACACTGCGTGTGGATGCCAGGCTCCTTCCAGAAGCTTCCTCAGGGTCTCAGCCCCATGGTGGGCCCTGGCACCTGCTGTGCATTTCCTCAGAGCGACAGACCTGGCTGCAGGCGCAGGCCTGGGGGCGGGAGGGGTGCAGAGCAGGGGTCAAGGTCAGGCCCTGCGTTGGCAGAACGGGGAGGATGGGGACAAAGCCCGGGCAGCAAGTGGGTTCAGGCCGCCCAGGTTGAAGCCAGGCGTTGAGGACAAAGAGCCGGACACTGGGGTCAGGCGTGTTGGCCAGGACTGACAGGGGACTGGCCGAATTCGGGTCGCGTGGTGGTCAGGGTGTCTGGCTCCCTGACGGTGGCATTTTACTGTCACTGTCATTGGGGTGAGGTGGCACGTGTGTCCAGGAGCAGCTTTCCCACCGTGGAGGCTGAGCCTTGGCGGCGTGGGGACAGTCTGTCCGCACTTGGTGCCGGGATGGGAAGAAACCCTCGCTCTGTGTCAGATAACAGGTCCGAGGTCCTCTGCGTGGTTGGTTGGTTTGGTGATAACGTGGCCGTTTCTGGCCCTGGGCCTCGGCCTGTCCCTGGAGCACTGTCCCCAGCCTGCCCCCTGAGCCCCGGGCATTTGGGGCTGGTAGCACCCTTGCTAGCTGGACGCTGCCCCAGCTCAGCAGACCCACTGCGCTTCTCCGCGCGGGGACCCGGTGTAAATCACTTTCTGCTGCGGCATCGCATCATCTCACGGCCGATCCTGGGTTCCGGCGACAGGACGGGGCTCCCCAAGGAGCTGACCGCGTGGCCTCGGCAGCCGGGTCTTGACGCCCTATCACCTTCTCTCCTAGTGCCCGAGGTGCATGCAGTGCGACACCAAGTTTGACTTTCTCACCAGGAAGGTGAGCTGCGGTGGGGCGGGAGGGGGCGTGGGGGGTGGGAGTGGGCGCTGTCTGTCGCGGAGCCTCGGGGACAGTGGAGGCCTGGTCAGCAGGCGGGGTTCCGGCCGCTGGGAAACCGTTGGGACCCTCGAGGCATCTGGTCGTGGATGCCGGTGGCGTGGGTCTCCGGGGGTCCTCACTGCCTGCCCCGCGTCTCCAGCACCACTGTCGCCGGTGTGGGAAGTGCTTCTGCGACAAGTGCTGCAGCCAGAAGGTGGCGCTGCGGCGCATGTGCTTCGTGGACCCCGTGCGGCAGTGCGCCGAGTGCGCCCTGGTGTCCCACCGGGAGGCCGAGTTCTACGACAAGCAGCTCAAGCTGCTCCTGAGCGGTGAGCACCTGGGGCCTCGTGTCTGTCGTGTGGTGGCTGTGATGCTGTGACGCCCTGCCTGGCCTCTGCCTCTGCAGGGCGCCTGCTGCAGGCTTGGGACCGCTGGTTGGGACTCCAGGTGCGGCCCCCGCCGTCCTGGGACATGGTGGTGGCGAGAGGGCAGCTCTCTCCCCGGGCCTGCCGCCCCCTCCCCCTGCCTGCCGCCCCCTCCCCCGGCCTGCCGCCCCCTTCCCGGGCCTGCCGCCCCCTCCCCCGGGCCTGCCGCCCCCTCCCCGGCCTGCCGCCCCCTCCCGGGCCTGCCGCCCCCCTCCCCCGGGCCTGCCGCCCCCTCCCCTGCCTGCCGCCCCCCTCCCCGGCCTGCCGCCCCCCTCCCCCGGCCTGCCGCCCCGTCTCCCTGCCTGCCGCCCCCTCCCCCTGCCTGCCGCCCCCCTCTGCCGGGCCTGCCGCCCCCTCCCCCTGCCTGCCGCCCCCCTCCCCCGGCCTGCCGCCCCCTCCCCCGGCCTGCCGCCCCCTCCCCGGGCCTTGGCAGCCTAGCCCCCCCGGCCTTCGGGCCCCTTCCCCGTCCTGGCAGCAGGGCGGGTGGTGCTGCCCAGTGGCCCCTGAGCACTGGGGGTGGGTCGGCGCCCTGTGATTCAGGCCCTTGGGAGGTAAGGCCCCTGGGAGCCCTAGGCAGCGCCTTTTATTTCTGCTGTTGAACCCCAACCCCGTCACGGCCTTTCCGCCTCAGCCGAGGGCCCCACAGAACAGAGCTGCCACCTGTCTTGCTTTCCTTTTGTCCTCTGTGTGTGTCCCCTGGTGGGCTGGTCTGGAAGGGGAGGCGAGAAGGGAGCTGCCGGGTCCTCATGTCTGGTTTTCACCCCCAGGAGCCACCTTCCTCGTAACTTTTGGAAACTCAGAGAAGTCAGACACGATGGTCTGTCGTCTTTCCAGCAACCAGAGGTAAGAGTGGGTGCCGCTCGGCACTGATGCTCTGTCGCTCCAAGCCTGAAGTGACGCGGTGTGGACACCCTTTGTTTGCTGCAGGTACCTGCTTCTGGACGGGGACAGTCGCCACGAGGTCGAGGTCACGCGCATTGCCGCCGTGCAGATGCTCACGGAAGGCTTCCCTCCTGGAGGTGAGTGCCGTGTGGCACCGGCCTGGGTGACTCTTGAGGTCTGTGGGCCGCCCGCTCAGCCGTGGCAGGGGCTTGTGTGTAGTGAGTGGCTGTAGGAGCTCACCAGGCGAACGGGGCTTAACGTGTAAAACAAGCGGGGACTCTGCCCTTCTGTACGTTTCACTTACTGTTGGACTCGGGTCAGGGGTAAGGCTCCGGCGGCAGCTGGCATCGGCCCGATTCCCCGATGCCCGGGGCGTTGCCCACCCAGCACCACGGCCCCCAGGGTCTGCGGGGACGACCCTCCTCCTGGAGCTTGCGGAGCGCTCAGCCTATTCTGGATCTTTCCACCTACACTTCCGCACTTCAGCAGCTGTCCTTCCACGGAAGTGGAGTTGGTGTTCCATGCTGGGCGCAGTGCTGAAGCCCTCGTGCCTTAGTCCGTCTTGCTTTCTGTTTCCTGACCGGCTCTTGCTTGTTCTTCTCTCCTGCCTGCCTACCTTGACATAGAAAAAGACACGCACACTTATACCAGCCTCCTGGGGAGCCAGCCCGTCTCTGAAGGTCAGCTCCGCACTCCCCGCCGCTCTCCCTGCTCCGCGCCGCGCCTCCTTCAGACCCTGCTGTGTGCCGGGGTCCACGCCGAGGCTCTCTGTGAAACAGACATTCCCTTCTTTTGGTTGATTTGAAGGACAGTTGGGTCTAAGACGGGCAGACAAAGCATAAATGGAGCAATCTAATTTGCTCAGTTCTGCGCTCCCAAGGGGAGCCCTACGCAGTGTTTCCTAACGTCCCCTGGGCATCCTCCCCTGGGCATCCGCTGGGCCTGAGCGGGCCACGCGAGGGGGGCGCGGTTGGCGGCCCTCCCCAGCGCGCTCGCTCCCGTGTTCTCTCGTAGCAGCCTCGCTGCGCTCCTGGGACCGCAGGTGGCGAGGGGAGCGGGCCGGCGCAGCGTTTGCCCCCCGTCCCCGAGCACAGGCTTGTGCGTGGCGGCACCTGTGCTGGGCCATGAGTCGAAGGTGCGGAAGTCACGGTCCGGAGAAGCGGGGGGCCACCCCCCACCCAGGCCGGGGCGTCCCTCCGTGTCCTTCCTGCGTGTGGGCGGGGCCGGGGGCTGGTGGCGCCATGCGCCCCCTTGTGGCGGTGCTGGGAGGACAGTGAGCCCTGCTCTGCCCAGGCTTCCGGAACCGTTAAATGCCCAGAAAAATGTGTTCCCGAGGGGGCGGGGGCGGCGGCCACAGCAGCGTCGCGCACTTCCTGTCGAGGCCCAGGTGCTTGCATGCAGCTCTGCCGGCCACAGACTCAAACTGTGCTGGGCCGGCAGAAGTCTACTTACGGGGGCGGGGGCTGGGCAGAGCAGCCTGCCCGCCCCAGAGCCCGGGGGCGGGGGCACTCCTGCAAGGAGCCCAGGCGGGGACAAGCCGCTTGACACCCAGGGTCGACCCGTGGCTTAGGAAAGGTCGTGGGGGGCGTCCCAGGCCTTGGGTGGCGTCCCAGGCCTTGGGTGGCGGGGCACTTCCAGCCGGATCGACCTCCCGGTGGGCCTCCCAGCACCTGCTCCCCTGCTGGCCTGCGTTTGACTCTGAGACCTGCGTCTGATGGAAGGGATGTTCTGAGCTGGGTAACGGCTCACAGTGGAGTTTTCCTCCCAAGTCACAAAGCAGAACAGCTGCAGGTTGGCAAACCCCACTGTGAGGCTTGGTCTCCTTGCCACTCTTCTGACTGCAGTCGTGACAGAAGGGCCGTCTGTTCCTCCAGCCGTTGGTTCTCAGAGCAGGTGCTGGGGTCCCGGCGTCGTCCATGGCATCACAGCCCAAAGGTGGGCAGTGTCCCAGCAGGCTGACTGCACATGGCATCTTTTCGGGAGCTCGTGTGCTGGAGTGGGGTGTTGGTGGCACTTGTGCCCTCTGCTTTGACCCCGGCTCTCCAGAGTAGGGTGGGGGTGAGGCCAGCGTGACAGGCAGGGTGCAGCCTGGGCAGCCCTCCCGACGGCACCGTGCCTCTCCCTGGGTTCTCAGCCACGTGGTGCCGAGTGTTTGTTCCGCCCTGTGAGCTTGGGCTCATCCGCTGGGCAGCCCCTAGCCCAGGCCCCGCCACCAGGCCGCCTCCGTCCGAGACCAGCACCAGGGCTGGGGAGGAGGCGCCCCGGCCAGCACATCAGGGCCGGCGGCACCCTGGGTGCTCAGCGTCCCCTCGGGCATCCTTACCTTGTCTCCCCGCTCCAGGAGGCAACGCGCGGGCCACAGGCATGACCCTGCAGTACACGGCGCCAGGGGCGGAGGGCGTGACGCAGCTGAAGCTGACGGCCGGGGAGGACGCAAACGGCAGCAGAAGGCAGGCGACAGCATGGCTGGCGGCCATGCACAAGGTACCGTGGGCCCGGCCCTTCTGCTCAGAGCCCTGCCCACCTTTCCCAGAGGGAGGCCCGCCGCCTGCCTAGCTGGGGTGCCCCCACTGGCTTCAGCCAGGCGCACGCATTTATCTCTGGTCACCTTGCAGGCTGCCAAGCTTCTCTACGAATCTCGGGACCAGTAACGCCACGCGGGCTGGACAGTCCGCTAGGGGCAGCAGCACCTGCTCGCCGAGCACGCACAGGCGCGACTAACCCTACACGTGCTGGAAACGCAACTCGAGTACTCGGAGCTTACCTAGTGCAATATGTACACAGTTGACTAATGTGCAGAACACCTCGTGCTTTAGAATTTGTCTCTTATCGATGCCTAATTGGGGGTGGGAGAGACTGAGCTACACTACTGCTAAACTCTTTTTAGCATAATCTATACCATGTTTTTATGAGTGCCCAAGTTTACTAGATGGTTCTGGCCCCGTGATGTTCGTTCCATTAATTCTTCCACAGAAGTGACCTGGGCAGTGGTAACTCGGCCTGATTTGTAGGAGCATCTCACAGACTGCCCGTTCATGTGTCACTCATCTGGGGCTATGAACAAACCTTTGCTACTTCACAGGGGAAGGAACAAGATTTGTGTTTTGTACTTTTCACTATTTCCCTTTATTAAAATAATTGTACAACAATTTGTATATAAAGCTTACGATTAAAACGTATTTTGAAAATATGGATCAGGCCTCACCTCGCTGTGTCCAGACAACCTGAGCTTCATGCTCAGCTCAGTTCTGGCTCCAGAACACAAGACTCACAGCCTCCGGTGAGAGACAGCGGTTTATTGTGTGCACGTTTACACGGCGTCCACGGAGACTGCCCTGCAGGGTGTTCGCTTCCCATCAGCACACTGTGTACAATCCATCAGTGCTTAAAGGCAGGCGACTACAACAAGGATCTACACGTGTCTACACGTAAATTACACACAAGACTCATACATGGAAAATAAGCTCAGGGCCTGGATTTTAATGAGAGAAAAAAACATTTCCAACATGGTTCTGACAGTTTCGATTGGTTTAGTCAAAAAATAGTTTTGGTGTATAAAAGCCTGTACGTACAGTTGACGCTGCAGGGAAGCGCCTTACTTGCTTCAAGTCTGGAACCAGGCAGGTTATGGTGTCATGGCCAGGACCTGGGAGCCAGGGGCCCTGCCCTCCTGCCCCCATAGCCGCCCCGTGACTTTGCAGGCTTCCCCGCGTCCACCGCCTCCTGGCCCGTGGGCTGCACGGCCCTCGGCAGAGCATGTCCATGCTGGGAGGGGCGAGGACCACACCGGGGCAGCACGAGGCTGCAGAGAAGGCAGTGCTGTGCTGAGACTCCTGACCACGTGTCACTCGATCTTAAGGTCCCTCGTGTCCATGGCCTGTCGGTGACCTAGACCGAGGCCCAGAACGGGAAGTGGAGCCCACACACCAGGCACCACCGCTGGACAGAAGTCTCCACACAGGGGCTCCTTTGGTGATGAAGAAACGCATGTGGTGAGGATGAAAAAAAGGTGCCCGGGTTTGTGATTTCTAGTAAACGGGAGGGCAGGGCTCTAGCGAGGGGACGCGCCTCAACAGCAGCTGCAAGTTTTCATTGTTGGGGCTGGGGTGGCACCGGGAATGAGGGACAACGGCCTTGGGGCCCAAGTCTATGACAGCATTCATCTTCCTTGGCAACTGACCAGGGGTTAATTACAGGGCTTTTTACTGGCAACAGGGGCGGTCGTTTAGAAAGCTGGGTATTTATTTATTCGGATTTACAGTAACTGGCAAAAGTCGGCCTTCTTGGAGGCTAAGGTCTCTCTCCCAGCTGCGGGCAGACCAGAGAAAGGGCCTCACCTAGAACCTGCCGGGCTTTCACATTGTGGACGCTGTCTGCTAAAGGGAGCACCAGTAAAGCCATTTCTAGCTTTAGCTTCCCGGGGAAATGGCAGAATCATCTCTTCAGTGGCTCCTCGTCGCTGGAGAGCCCGTGCGGTGCTCCAAAGGGAAGTTCAGGCCAGTGTTCGCTGTCGGGGTTTGATCCGTGGGTACAACTGGGAAGCAAGGGACAGGAGTTAGGACAAGGGGATGACCCACTGGGCAGGAAGCCCGTCCAGAGGCCAGGCTGCCCTCAGAAGGCCGCACACCAGCTCCTTCAGGCCGAAGTTCAGCTTGTCACCCTCTTACGGAGAACTTCCCAACTCCCAGGATACCCCACTCTTCTTCCTCTCAGGGCACTCGACACTGACACTGTCCGTAAGGCCCCTAAAGGTGCATGGCAGGCCCACGGTGTCCAGTGACTGTGTCACGAACGCATCTGCCAGCCCCACCGGGCACGGAGCACGAGAGCAAAGGCACAGCCCTGCCGAGGGTCTGAGGAGCCATCAGTGCAAGGCTGAGGAGAAGCCTGCAGCCGCCCTTCCCCCACCCCATCACGGACCCCACGAGCAGAGCACGCTTTGAGCAGCCTGTTGGGGGCTCCGGCAGATGCCCCGCCACGGCTCCCACGAGACTTGGAGAAAGGCAGTCTCCCGCCCGCAGGACTGGAGTCCAGGTTGCGCCCACAGGCAGGCAGAGGGGACAGCGGGCTCCGGCACGGGGCCCCAGGTGCAGCGCACAGTGCTTACCCCCAGCAGGGTTTTGGGCACGTAGCCCTCCCGGTCCCCGAAGCGCGCCCACCACCAGTCCGTCTCGCTTTCGTCCTTGCGCCTCAGGATCGTGAGGGCGTCCCCTTCGTGGAAGGACAGCTCGTCACTGTTCTGGGCCTCGTAAGCCCACAGAGCGTACACCACGCCTTTGTTCATCACGCCCAACTTCTCCTGCACCCCTGGGACGGGAGAGCAAATGGTCAGGTCTCCATGGAGGGCGGGCTGCAGAGAGCGCCCCACGGCAGGACCAGAAGGGACACGCTGCTGTCCTTGGGCAGCCCGGCGGGGGCCGCAGTGGAGCAGTGGTCAGAAGCCAGGCCAGCTGCCGCCCGCTGCTTAATACCAACAGTCCCTTCCACGTCCCAGCAAGAGGACTGTGGTGGAACCTTTGTGTCCAGAAGCAAAGCAGTGTCGTTCTAAAAGACGTTTCTTAAGGTGAAACTTACAACCCACACGTAGAACAAACTTCCAAAAGCTGATGTGACTAAAGAAGTCGCGTGACTTGCTCTTGGTCAGTGGGAAGCACTCACCACCAGAGCGACGGAGCCACTGCGACCCAGTGAGTCCTCACGCCCAGGACTCGCCTGCGGGTCCCCAGGAAGGCCGGCCGCCCCCCAGCCCCGCCGCACGGCCTCTGTCCTGGGAGCTGGGCCTGGAGGGCATTGCCTGTTTCATTTGTCACTTTGTCCCCAGGGTCTAAGGTAGGCTGGGCCCACAGGTTCTCCCATCGGGTGTAGCGTGGATGGCCTGTGACTGTTTAGCCTTTGGAACCCCCAGCCCTGCCTAATGGAGAAGGGAGCTTCCCTCCCCCACACGACAGGATAGGATACCCACCCTGGGACACCTCAGCCCTCACAGGCCTCTCCCCTGGGGCCCCCCAGCCGCCCGCCCCGCACCGTGTAAGAACTGGGAGCACTGGGGGTAGCCTTCCTCCGCCTCTTCGCACTTGTCCGCAGCAGTCTCAACGTCGCTGATGGTGGAGGCGAAGATGGCGGCGCCGCTCTCCACCAGCTGCTTGCAGAGGTGGACGCTATTGCAGGAAGCGGCGCAGTGCAGTGGCGTCCTGGAGGGACAGAGGAGGCGCTCACGCCCGGCCAGGTCCCAGGCGACCCCCAGGGCTGTGTGCTCAGTGCCCCGCGAGCTGCTGTGCTGCTGCCTGTGCAGTGGCCTCACTTCTACTGACAGTTTTGGGCCACACACGTTTCTGAAAAGGGCGGGCGGGGAGTGGACTGAACACCGGCCTGTAAGCTGGGTGTTCATGGTGCAACTGCACGAATGTCCCTCACACCAGTGACGTGTCCCTTACAATGGCTGTGACGGTGACGGCTGTGTTTTACCGCAATATACAAAACTAGCTGTTCACACGCAGCAGCGCAGACCGCGGCCTGAAGCTCACGGTGAGGCCCACGGGGCGCAGGGCCGGCCTGCGAGGCTCCCCTCCACGCAGGCTTTCTGGCCGCTTAAAAACGTGGATCAGCAGAGGCTCAGCCTACCGTCGCGGTCAGCCACGTGAAGAGCGTGGTCACAGCCGAGCCTTTAACAAAACCCCCGCGAGAACGAAGACCAGGAGAATACGCAGGCCTGGGACCACGTTGTCCCGCCTCGTCCTCTTCCCTGCTCCCCACCACCCCAGCGCCCCGGGGCCCTCACCAGCCGTCGCTGTCGGCGGCATTCACGTTGACTCCAAAGTCCAGCAGGAACTTCACAATCTGGTGGTGCCCGGCGCAGACGGCGTTGTGCAGCGGGGTGATGCCCTCGTCGTTGGGCTTGCTGGGGTCCTCCACCTAGGACACAGGGCGCGTGAGCCCCGCCCCCTCCCGGGGCCACCGGGGCTGCAGCCGCCGCCGCCTCACCTCATAGATGATCCTCTGCACGAGGTCGAACTCCCCCTCCAGGGAGGCGTCCAGGAGAAGCGCCAGCGGGTTGAAGCGGACCCTCAGCCCGTGCCCCGTCCTCTCCGAGTTGGGCTTCTTCAGGTTGGTCCGTTTGCTCTATCGGGAGGAAGCTTTGGATTTCAAGGTGACCCCACGGAAGCAGGCCCGGGGGGAAGCGGGGAAGAGGGGAGGGCCTAAAGCCCAAGGCAGAGCTTCACCCGCAGCCCCGAGTGGTGCCGGGCCCCGCGGGCCAGCCCGCTCTCAGGCCAGCCCGGCCTGGCTCCAAAGGGTGTCTCTGCCTCAGGGGCCAGGCTGCGCCGCGGGCACCCGAGAGAGGGAGCAAGGGGGGTCACAGCCAAGCCCAACTGCTTCCGCCCTGCCAGCCGTGAGGGGCTCCCACGTGCCCCTGCTCCTGCAGCACTGCCCTCCCTGCAGGGCTCTGTCTAGAAGGTTCTCCTTCCCCTTGCTGCCTGCCCTTCCTCAGGGACGCCTCGGGCCCCCAGGCTGGCCCCCTGGTAAGAGGCCACCGCCCCTCGTGCCCTGGACAAGCCCCACTGCTCCCAGCACCCCCGACATAGGCACGCCCTCCACAGGCACTGGTTGGGTGACTAGGGAGCCGTGGCCCTGGTCTAGGGTGGCACCCACCGTAGAGGCCGCCGGCGGGGGCACGGCGGGGGGAAGCGATGGGGGGAGGTGCTCCTCCCCTGGGGAGGGGACCTCGGCCCCAGGGCTGGGGACCGGCTCAGTGGACGGGGCCGTGGCCACGTTGTTGTTGTCGTCCTCGGCAGGCTCAGCTGTTTGGTGGGTGTTCGGGGGACAGATGAGCCCCTCCGGTTCGGGGGAAGGGAGCCGGTTGTCATTGGCGTCTGAGGTGGGGGCAGGCTCGGCCGGTAGCGGGGCTGTGGGCAGGGTGGGGCCGGCCTCGCCCAGGTTCCCGTTGGCAGCGGTGTTTCCATTGTCCACGTCAGCTAAGGAGCCCAGGAAGTCCTGCGAGGGGCTGGGCTGGTAGAAGGGGGTGCCCTCCATGCCCCCAGCCAGGGTGTTGAAGCGCTGATACAGCAGCTTCTGGATGTTGGGCCCGCCAGGGCCCTCTGGCTCCGTGATGGAGCTGCGCTTCTTCAGGGGCCGGGGCGCATTGGCCAGCTTCCTGCGCAGGGCCTCCAGGTCAGCGTCGCTCTGGTAGCGCAATGGCGAGTGCACGATGGGCGTGAGCTTGGTGGGGCTGAGCGGCCGCGGCAGGCTCTCCACGGCGGCCCCGTCTCCGGGGGGGGCAGGGCTGTCCTGCTCTGGCTCCTTCTCAGCACTTTCTGAAGGCGGCAGGGGATGCGAGGCGCTTGTGGCCAGCGACCCATGAAGAAACGGTAGCGGCGACGGGGACGCGGAGCCGGACGGCAGAACAGGTTTACCATACACTGGGGAGACACAGAGGACACCGACCTCTGCAGCCTGTGGCGTCTGGGGCCTGCTCACCAAGCACCTTTGACGACACAGAGATGGGCTCCTATAGAGACTGTAATCTGCCACTGAGGATGCTAAGTCCCCATATTAAATCCCAAAGGAACCTGCTGCTCACAGAACCCCACCAACTCCTTCTGGAAGGTGGAGTGTTTCTCAAATGAAAAAGAACAAAAGGGTGCAAACCTGCCTTCCTGCCCTAAACAGGTGTTCACTGTTTCCTGGCCAAGGAGAACCCACGTGACCTGGGACCAAGCCAAATGATGTAAAACGCAGGCCACCTCAGAAAGGAAGGCTCATCTGGTGGCCCTGGCAAGCCTTTCCCCCGTGGGCCAGGGCCTGCCACAGGCCGGTGCTGGTATATCCACCTGGGAGATCCCTGGGCACAGGGTGGCCTGGTCTGCCTAGGGATTCTCAAACTAGATTCTGGAACCTGCAGCCCACACCCAAGAACGTCTGAAGAGGCCCCAGCCCAGCCCAGATGCCCAGGATCCTGCCACACAGGGAGGAATCACCGCCAGCCTCCTCCGTATGTGGGGAACTGGGCTCTGTGCTCACACCTGCCTCCCCAGGAGGCCCGGGGCTGATGTTCCCGCACCCAAACCAGGGCTTTTCTCCCCTGTGGGCTCTGGAAAGGATCCCAGAGCAGCAAAACCCTCCCCCCTCGCATCACCCCCTAGGGGCCTGGCTCAGCTACCGCTAGGAGGCCAGGGGGATCAGATCCAGGCAGAGCTCCTACTACGCCAGCTCCCCAGACAGGTCCTGTGCAAGTTACTACGAAGCAAGAGGAAAAGAGGAAATTCCGAAATGCCAGCCTTCCGAGACCTGGATTTCCTGAGAAATGTGGGCAGGCGGGCGCTCAGACAGGAAGTCAAGAGAGCTGTGGTCCACCTGCAGAACTGCTCTATGCATGTCATCTTTTACCCCCATCTCACACAGATACCCAAGGCCACACTTTATGTAAGAATCACGTTTAATCCTAAATAGCACGTGGCCCAAAAGTAAGGATATGGATTGGCATTTTCTCAAGTATGATTTCCTTGCCCTGAGAGATGGAGAGTGCAACCCCACCATACCTGCTTTAACCGACTTATTTAAGGTGCTGTGCGCCGCTGGCTGGTACTTCTTAGGTGGCGTGGCTTGCTGGAGGTACATGGAGTATATGGAACTTGAATTCACTGTCTGTGGTCCTTTCCTGGGGGATTGTGGCCTTGACCCTTTATCAGCCAGGAAGGGCCTAATGGCCACAGTTAGTGGGAGTTCAGGTTTGCCGTCTCCAGCTGGAAAGGCAGGCAGCCCCGCCGGCGGGTACGTGGGACTTGGTGGCACAGAAATCCTCTGCTGAATCTGCTGGGAGGACCCTGGCTGGTGGGGGCCACCCGCAGGGGGCAGCGGTGCAGGTTTCTGACGACTGGGCAGGCCTGCGCTGGGCCTGGGCAAGCTGCCCTCCTTCCTCCTCTCCAGGGAGTTTGTCGAGCCTGGGCCCACGGGCGCAGGGCTTGGGTACGTCCCATAGCTTGGGGGCAGCTGCTTGCCGACACCGGGGATGGGAGGTGGCACTTTACCAATCTCGATGCCCTAAATTTAGGTGTTAAAAAGAAAGACAAAGTCATCCTTTGAAAAGTCAAGCACGTTTCCATCCACGGTCACAAGAGCACAAAGTAGGACTTGTAATGCTTCCAACAGGCTTGTGACCAGGCACGGGGCACGCCGTGGGGGTGAACAGCAGGGTGAACGACCCTGACCAAAGGCCTCACACCTGCACCCGGCTCTCGTGCTCAGGATCCATGAACTCCTTCAGACTTGGGTATGATCTGGACACCAACAGGATTAATTTGCCTCGTGACACCTCCTACCACTTAGATAAAGACGAAGGCTAAATAAGGGTGTAGTCGGTTAGGAGCTTGTTTGTGTTTTGTGACAAAGACAAAGGGCCTACCAGCTTCTCCGGGGCTCCCAAGGCCGACAAGGGCATAGGCTGGCTCGAGACGGCCCCCTGCTTGACAGGCCCCTCCACGTTTGGGTCCTTCCAGTCCACACTGGCGATCTGCGTCGGTTTCACCAAAGAGCTAGAATTTTGTTTTAATGTTGGCCAGTTTCCATCATTGGCTTGAAAAGAACACAGAATTTAAGTAAAATTTTTCTTGAAATTAGTTGAACCAACGTAAGAATAACCCCCTGCCAGAAGCAAAAATCACCTTCTGGGACATCACGCTCTGATGGAGCTCCATGACCAGGAGGTGCCCCCCCACCCCCACACTGGCTGCTGTGTGGCAGGACGACCAAGGTCGGCGGCCTCTGCTGGCACCACCTCACCAGTGCCCACGTGCGGTCACGTGTGCAGAGACTCCATGACCAAGCACAGGGCTGCTCCAGCCCGGGCGAGGGGCCAGAGGATTGCAGAAACATTCTTAGCCCCCAGTGCAGTACAGGTCAAAGCCATTACATCGACACCAATGAATAACATAAGCGTCGGCACTTGGTTTTCAAACACTATTTACAAATACAGACAGCAATAAAAAAAAAGACATCTTTTGACTTCATAACAGGTTTGACCTGTACTGCTTCTAGTATTAAAAGAAAAATTTGACCTTAATCTGTTAGAAATTTCCACCCTCTTAAAATAATTCATGATCACAGGAGGACAGTGCAAGTTCCCAGTGATTGGAGTAGCAGGCTATCATTCTGTTGCAGTGATTAGAAAGCCAGTCAACCCAGCATTTTCAGGACAGCCAGTGAAAAGGTATGTTTTTTAACACAGCATCTTCCAAACTGAGAAAGGGTGCAGAAGCATCCCCTGGTAACACAGGCCCACTCACAGTGAGCCCACAGAGTTAGATCTCAGCCCCCCTCAGGCCCCTGCTTCTCTCCGCAGCGGTACAGGGCTGGACTGGAGTGGGAACCCTCCCAGCCATCAGCCGTACGGGAGGGAAAGCAGCCAAGGGCACTGTTCTGGGCCCTCCTGTAAGAGCGGCACATCCTCGCCCCCGCCTCCCATCTGCCAGCACGGGCAGGTGGGGCAACACCAGAGCAGCAGGGAAATCACCCTCCCTTACAGCAATTGTGCTTGAGCCCAAACCTGCGACTCACAAAACAGGAAGAGCAAGCTCTCAAATCCGCCCTGCACATAGCCATACAAGGCAGCGTCAGCGCAGTGAGGACGAGAGGGCCTCTGAGCGCCCGGGCAGCCACAGCTCCTAAGCCAAATCTATCTCTGGCAGCAGCACGGCCAGCCCGTTGTGTCCACTGCTACTCCGGCTCAGTTCCTCCATGGCTGGAAACCACTGCAGGCTCCAGGCCGCTGCTAGGGCCCTGGTGAGGCACTCCCAGGCCTTAGTCCAAACCATCGCTTTGCTCTGTGTGGCCCATTAGCCTCTTCCGGGCCAGAAGTGTGAGTGCTTTCACACACCCCTGGTTGTATCAGACCGGGGTGTGTGTGAGCCAGAGATGCACAGGCTCACCAAGGATGCACCGAGATGCAAACTCCGGGCTGAGGGGAAAATGGACAGAGCCTGCTGCTGACTCAGGAGGGAGGATGGGGCTGGCCGCGGGGGCTAGAGCCCCCGACCTCTTTCAGGATCACAGAAAATGTGGCCACCAGCTGCTCCTCAAATCCCACAGCCATGGGAGAGTTCGCAGAAATCAGGCACAAAGGGACCGGACAGGGACTAGGAATTTTCTTTCTTCAGGATGAGGCAGGAGGTACAGAAGGAAGACCATTTATTCTTATTATAAAGGGACAATCATCTGTAAGTATGATGGGAGATGCCTGTACTGAAGATAAAACTAAAAGCCTCATAATGAACTCAGAAAATCATCTTAATTTTGTTAAAACAAAACCAAAAAACCCTTGCTGGGCCAGCACCTGTCAAACCCTTCCTGAGGATGATCTGGTGTTTCGACCCAGCCCAAATCTCACACCGGTTGAAGGCGGGGACCAAGTACGTATACGTGGCTTCTGTCTCAAGTCTGGACGCAAGGAGCAGCCTTTGTCAGTTTGGAAGAACAGCCACGGCTGATTTGGCACTGTCACCAGAGCTTCCCACCAGACCTCCCGGCCAACATACGGTTCGCAAACGGGCTTGTGGGGCGCTGTGACGAGCCACAGTCAGGCCCGACGTCGAGGTCTGACACTGCCCACGAGCTGGTCACTCTGGGTTTACCATGGCCATCTGTGTGACACGGGAACCAGAAGGACAGCCAACAGCATAGTCAGTCTCCCCTGGGAGATTTTCTCACCCCGGCTCTACATCTGGGCCGAGATACTGCCCCCCAACGTGGGGGTGACACAGGTCTCCTGCGCCCACTCACCCCACTGCACAGAGAAGGAGCAAGGCTACTGCCAAACCTCCGGAGGACACGGTCTCCCGGCCCTGCGAGGGGTCTTCTCCCGGCAGCCTCTGTGAGGCGGCCTAGCACACACCCACAGAGAAGAGGGGAAACTCGAGCCATTCTCAGCTTGGGGCAGGTTTGAGATATTTAAGCAGAGAAGGAGCTGGCTGTGCTAATTATCTGCCATCGGCAATAGCTGAATATATACTCCCACTGTCGGGTGGTTCAAACTATAAATAACAGCTTATCAAAGAAAGCTGCAATTGGAGTTTCATGCCGACCACGCGCTCCACGTGGCTTCTGAGACACAGCCACGAAGAGATCTGAGCCGGGCACGTGGCCCACGAGGACTGGGGACACCTCCTCCCAGCTGGGTCAGAGCAAGCCCTGGGTCCTCCAGCGGGGGCAGCAGCGGTGTTGCTGCGCAGGCCAGGTGCCAGGCGAGAGAACTCGAAGCGAACAAACGGAAGACCAGCACAATCTACCCCCAAACCGAGAAGAGTCCTCAAAACGCAGCCCTGACCCAGTCAGCACTACAGCTGTCAGGAATGTCACCTGTGCTCTGTGACTCCGTGTGTGATGGGCCAGCGTGGCAGCCCTGTCATAAACAAAGTCTCACTGCCAAGGAGCCCTGGCATCTCATGCATCAGTTTAAAGCACAGCCGTTTTCCTCTGAGGACACAGTGCGGAGTCTCCGTGGAGACCTGGGCCTGCACTCGGCTAGGAAGCCGGGGGCGCCGCAGGGGCTCCATGTCCTCGGGACGGCTACGCACCAGCTCGGTGCTGGGGGCCCGAGTCCGGTCACACTGCACGATTCAGGGTGGCCAAGAGCCAAAGGGGTGGCTTGTGGACTTTCTGGTGGACAGAGACCATGCTGGGTAGGGAAGGCAGAGCAGCTACAGGCTCTGCTGATGGGGAGGCAGCCCTCTGCCTGGGCCGCAGCGTGAGGACGAGCAGCAGCCCAGGCTGCAGTGAGGTGTCCCCTGACGCCTCCGAGCACCCTCACAGGCAAACAAAACCTGTGGCAGGAGAGGCTCAGGTCTTAACTAATTTGTATTTTGAGAAGCCACACACAGTAAGGACACTGAGTCCAAAAAAGAGAACCTGTTCTTGTTTTAGGATCATCGTTACTGTGGTGGCACACAGATCCCCAAATGCTGCCCTAGAGGACAAAGTGCCTTGGAGGACACATCACAGAGGCTGGGTGCAACGTGGGGGTCTTCTCTGAGCCACTGTGCCCCCCCAGTCCCCCTTCCTGCTCACTTTCCCCCCGAAAGAGGACCCAGGCCACTCACCAGATTTGGATCTTCCGTGGGCAGCACTTGAGGCGACAGTGAGAGACTGGGGCTTTATGGGGTCTCCGGGGGCAGGACAGCTGCCGGCGCTGGGAACCTGGATGTAAGGCCCCACCGCAGCGACCCTGCCAGGCGTGCTCAGGGGTGACTGTGGCGACGACGTGCCATTCACACGGCTCAGCTATAAAATGGGAAGAAACGAGAGTCAAGATTCTCCTCAGTTAAAAGAAACTGTAAGCCTAGTATGACCGACTGCTCAGGTTTGAGCCAGTCACTCAACAGTTCATACGCAGGAAGCTCCCTCACCCTGGAAGATCAGTATCTAGAAAGCGCAAGACTTCAAAAAAGGGCCTGAACCCACAGCCCCATATGAGTGATGCTCTGCGATAACACCTACCTGTTTGTGAGTTATAAAACCAGGAGCCGAGTGTGTAACAGAGCAACCCCTCAGGACCCCTCTGTGTACATAACCCTCTCACCTGGGGATGCACTCCCTCCCCTGGGTGGGCACAGAGGCATTGTCAAGCCTGGGCTCTGAGCCTGGCTTCAAATCCTGCTCCGCCACTTACTCGCTGGGCTGCCTTGGGCTGCCTTAGGCAAGTGATGCAACATCTTTGAGCCTCTGTGCCCGTGTCCAAAAATTCGGGATAAGCGCTGTTTTAAGGACTGAATGAGCCGCAGGACAAAGTAATAGGGTCTGGAACCAGGTGAGACTCTGACCAGTTCCCTGAAGGCAGCTCTGCTGTTCTCAGCAAGGACACCAGGCCACAGCCAATGACACTGGTCATGTGACACTGCCCAACAACAAAAGCAAAACAGGGATCTGACTAGACAAATACTGACCCTTAGAGTTCCCCGGACAGGCTCTGAGAGAGCCATACCCATCCTACGACTGTTTGCAAAATTCTGCATGCATGAGCATGTGTCATTTTGGAGAAAGCGCCCGTGATTTTGACAATTGTTCAAAGGTGCCTAAAACCTTTGGGTTGGAGACACATCTCTGCAGAAGCACCAACTTCTTCAGGGAGATCCCTTGAAGTATCAGATGGAATAAGAAGTAATATTTATGTAGCCATCTGTGATGGTTTATTTTACCTATCAACTTGGCTAGGCTGTGATACCCAGATATTTGGTCAAACATGTCTAGATGTTGCTGTAACGGTATTTTTAACATTTAAATCAACAGACTTTGAGTAAAGCAGATTGCCCTGCATAATGTGGGTGGGCTGCATCCAATCAGTTGAAGGGCTTACAGAGAAAGACTGAGGTCCTCAGAGGAAGAGGGAATTCCACCTCTAGACTGCCTTCAGACTCAGGCTGCAACATCCACAACTCCCTGGGTTTCAGACAACTCGCCAGCCCTGCAGATTTGGGGTGTGCCTGCCTCCACAACCGCATGAGGCAGTTCCTTACAGTCAGTAAACTGATCAGTCTCTACACACACGTACACACAGAACTGATTCTGTTCTCCAGAGACCCCTGACCCACCACTACTAAGACTGTAATGTAAGCAAGCATGGAGCACGGGCACACATCCTCTCCCATGGTCTGTGTGTTGTTAATTGAGAGAACAAGAAAATCATTATCTGAAATTATGGCATCATACAGATTAACCATTGACCTTTAAGCACTCTGGTTAAAAAAAAAAACGTGGATTTGTAAATAAGAGACTTTTCACCTGAGACCACTGACCACAATGCCCACAGAAGTGGCAGGACCCTTCTGCCTCCTGCGTCCTCCTAACCCATCCCACCAGGCGAAGCTACTGAAGCCTGCACCTCACCTCCTGAGAGCCACCTTCAGAGCAGCAGGAGCTGACAAGAGGACACCTGTCAACCGTGAAAGCACCGGTTTTGGAGTGTGGAGAGAGGAACTCTGGGAGCACTGTCCCAGCTACCTGGCTGCCTGCTCCATTTCCACTCCTGAGGGCAAAGTGCCAATCAGCTCTCCACTCAGGCACTGCTCCCCTCAAACACTGAGCACCACTGGTGGAACAAAAGGTCAAGTGCTACATCCAGCCAGAGACACCACGCACAGCAGTCCCTTATCCTCCCACGAGCTCCCAGCGATGCACACGCTCATGAAGCACTGACAGCAACGGCAAGACTCAGGGACACCTGCTCACAACAGGGCTGGGTAACGTGACCACAGGCCCCGGGACGTGGAATATTACACAGAAGTTACAAAGGGAATGAGGTAGTAATGACCTGGAAAGATACCCATATTGCAGTTAAAAAAAAAAAAAAAAGACTAGGTACAGAACAGTGTGAATGATATCATTCCTACAATTCCATTTTCAATTAAAAATTGAATACCTTTCCGTCTATATTAAGCAAAAGACTGGAACCATTAATAACTATCATCCCTGGAGAATGAGAAGGATGGAAGGGACTTCCACATTTTCCTTTAAGTATTTCTGCACTGTTTTAACTTTCTTCCAATGAGTATTTACTACCTTTGAAATTCAAAATACCACATAAAGATTTTAAAAAAGCACTAACCCCTTATACAGCACTTTTCTCAAGAGTTTACAAAGTCTTTCCACATGGGTTATTTCTCAGAATCCTTATAGCAATTCTCAGTTCATAGCAAGGACACGAGGCTACACAAGGTCAAGGAATTTATGCACATGGCGCAGCCTAAAATGGGTGCTGCAACTCCAGTGCCAAAGCTTTCCCCAGTGGAAGGGAGACAGAGCTGCCTGGGGAGAGTGGTCGGTGAGGAGCTGCGGACCGAGGGGTTTTGATCTGCACACCAGGAAACAACTGTGTCTTTGGGAATGTGAACTTTCTTCTACTGTCACTTCTTATGGTGTATGGCCGATTTATGTTTATCAGCTATGGCACATGGCGGGAGCAGAATGGCATTACATGAAGATGTGCACTTTGAGGATGAACCATGTTCAGTAGTTTATCTCACAGAAATATTTTCTTTTTCACATGCCTGAATTTTCTTCCCATAAAGACGTTCACGCAGTTCACTGATCCGCTTGTCCATCACGGCCACCTCCATGTTGCGCTTATTCAAGAGCTCCTTCTGCTGCTGGAGCTTTGAATTCTGTTCCTGGTTGAGCTGATTACGAATCTGCAAAATAGAAAACACAACATTTATGATTTGTATTAACTAAATAGTCACGTTCTCATTGTTAGGGGGATTAAAAAAAGAAGAAAAAAGCAACATTTAGTTCTTAGGTGTATTTACATACAGGCATTGTCCGCTGTATGCAAAATATTTTACAGGTACAGCACAGATGAAGCCGGAACATATTTCTTATGGAACAAAAAAAGCGCAAATATCTGCAAATGTGTCTTCTTCAAAGCGTACGGAATGACAAGTACCAGTAATGACTGTGGGACACCATGCCTGTGGTCCTAGGGGACGGGGGCGGGTGGGGTTCAGTGACCTAAGGAGGGGCATCTGTTCTGCCCCCCACAGTCCACAGAATGTGGCAGCAGGAAACCCAAGGATGGCCAAATCACCAAACAGAATGTTCTCGTATCATTTTAATGGGTTAGAACAAGCACTTTAAAAAAATGAAACAGAGAATAGAAAAAAACATCAGAGTGCACTGCACATAGAAGGTTAAGTCTTGTCTTGCTAAACTCTTGCAGATGCACACATGTACTAGCACATACATACTGGCATATGTGTATAGACAGGAGATAACATGTACTTTATAACCTAGATTGCAGTCAAAAAATTGGAAATATATATAAATAAATATACTACAGTCATCACCCTTTACCAAAAAAAAAAATCCTTAAAAAATCCTGCACTTGCATGACGGAGGGGATATGGGTATATATGTATACGTATAGCTAATTCACTTTGTTATATAGCAGAAACACAACAATGTAAAGCAATTAGACTCCAATAAAGATGTTAAAAAAAAAAAAACCTGCGCTTTTTTTTTTTTTTTTTTGCATTACGTGGGCCTCTCACTGCTGTGGCCTCTCCCATTGCGGAGCACAGGCTCCGGATGTGCAGACCCAGCAGCCATGGCTCACGGGCCTAGGCACTCTGCGGCATGTGGGATCTTCCCAGACTGGGGCACGAACCCATGTCCCCTGCATCGGCAGGCAGACTCTCAACCACTGCGCCACCAGGGAAGCCCACCCTGCGCTTTAAACAATTGCTTAAAAATATAAAAAGTAATAAATTCTTGTAACACTTTGTTTCTACGCATTTACATTACAGAACTTAATGGTAGCAAGTGAGTTTACTCTCTGTAATTAAAAATTTGCATTTGCATTTCATAAAATGATATAATACTTTTTCTAGCAAGTGCTACTATAACTGCAAAACTTGTATCTGGCTTGAAAAATCACCTGCTGGAGACTTCCCTGGTGGTCTAGTGGGTACAACTCCACACTCCCAGTGCAGGGGGCCCAGGTTCAACCCCTGGTCAGGGAACTAGATCCCGCATGCCATAACCAAGAGTCTGCATGCCACAACTAAAGATCCTGCGTGCCACAACTAAGACCTGGCTCAGCCTAAATAAATAAACAAATATTAAAAAAAAATCACCTGCTGAATGACAGTTTCTGAGAACTGGGAATCTTGAGGGTTGTTATGATTGTGTCCTCCCAAAATTCATATGTGGAAGCCCTAATCCCCAATGTGATAGTATTTGGAGATGGGGCCCTTGGGAGGTAATTAGGCTTAGATGAGGTCGTGAGGGTGGGGCCTTCATGATGGGGTTAGTGTCCTTATAAGAGGAGAAAGAGAGATCAGAGCATGTGCGGACACAGCAAGAAGGCAGCCAGGAAGTGGACCCTCACCATGAACTGATCTTGGACTTCCAGCCTCCAGAACTGTGAGATATAAATGTCTGTTGCTTTAAGGCAGCCCAAGCTGACTAAGACAAGGATTTAACAAATAGGCATCTGTCTTGTCAACACACAGTTTACACAGAGGCCTTAAGTATTATCTAAAGCTTAATTCTTTACCAGTTCATCATATTGCCAATTAAATTCATACTGAAATTTCTGTACCAAAAACATGCTAAGTGAAAGAAGCAAGTCACAAAGAACTAAAACTGCATGATTCCATTCATATGAAATTTCCGGAATAGGCAAATCCATAGCGATGGAAAGTAGAGTCATGGTTGCTTAGGGCTAGAGGGATAGGGGGTTGTGGGGTGATGGCTAAAAGGTGTCGGGTTTTTTTGGGGGTGATGAAGATATTCTAAAATCAATTGTGGTGGCGTATACAGAACTCTGTGAAGGTACTGAAAACCACTTAATAGTATGCTTTAAATAGGTGAATCGTATGCTATGTGAATTATGTCTCAAAGCTGTTTAAAAAATTCTTTTGTACTGAATACATTTTGTGCCCACTATTAAATTAGAATCCATTCATTTGTTTCCAGTTCCTGAGGTTTCCACACTGAAAGAAAACCCAAAAGATAAGGAAGTTTTAATAGAATCATTCCTCAGACCCAGGTGAGTTACCTGTAGCTCTTGGTACAGTCTTTTCAGCTCCACTGCTGCTGGTCCTGTCAGCTTGCCATTGTAAGACTGGAACCCATTCAGTTTTCCCTTCTTTAAATCTTCCAATTGCTGACTGAGCTGATCCACTCTTAAAATCGCAGTCTGTACTTCTTGCTTCTTTTCTTGGAACATGGCACTGAACCTTTCTATTTCAGCAGCTATAATTTCCCACCAATAAAGGAAAAAAAACATAATTTAGTTGATATTCTTTTTTTCATAGTATTTTGCTATTTTTATTTTGTGATTTCTTCATTTCTATCCATTTAACTCAACTTTAGCATCATCTAGTGCCAGACCTTGGAGAGAAAGTTGTAATATCCATAATCCAAAACACACTTCAACAAGCCTTTGGAACACATAATGTGACCATTCATATGACAAACAATTAATTTGCACTAATTATTGAATATTTTTAAATTAGGGCAATCTGTCCAAAAGCTATCTTGGTCAAGCCACTTAGGAATCTCAAGGCACCAAAGAGACCAAAGGCTCTGTGAGGGCAGGACCATCCAAATCTATCTTGCTTATTCTGTAACATAAAGTAGGTACTAACAGAATTGATTGATGAAGTAACAATCCACGGACACAGAAATAAAAAGTGAGCATTTGTATGCTTTATCTTAATACATAGATAAAATTTATGCTGTTCAATTAAAACAGACCCTCAGGGCTTCCCTGGTGGCGCAGTGGTTGGGAGTCCGCCTGCTGATGCAGGGGATGCGGGTTCGTGCCCCGGTCTGGGAGGATCCCGCATGCCGTGGAGCAGCTGGGCCTGTGAGCCATGGCCACTGAGCCTGTGCATCCGGGGCCTGTGCTCCGCAACATGAGAGGCCACAACAGTGAGAGGCCCGCGTACCGCAAAAAAAACCCACCAAAAAACAGACCCTCATGATGAGTTGAGTCTTAAGAGTACCCTAGCCCCAGTCCAAAAGGCGGCTGCAACCCAGGTAACAAAAGGATCTCTCTACTACATTGCTAAAGCTGCAAAAGATTTTCTAAAATCTTTAATCTAACCAATCCATCCAGTTAGATGCAGATGACAGAGCAAAGCTTTAGTGCTTTTCTACAGCAAGATCTGACATCAGCTTGTGACTGAGAGCATCTGGAAGCTGGCCTCTGTCTCACGTCACCTACACCTGCTGAGTGTGGGCGCTAGTGGGCCGCGGCACGTACACAGATTGCCATTCATGATTTTGCTGTAGTCTACTTGTCCTCTCATGGCACGGATCTTCTTCAGTTTATTTTCCTGGGCTTCAACTCTTTCTTTCAATTTCTGAAGCTTTTCATTTTCAGAAATAGACTGCTGCTGACGGCGCTCCTGTTGCTTTAGAAAATGTAAACGCTGTTCCTATTGAGAGAGGAAAATAGCTAACTTTGAAAATTGAAACGTACAGTAACTTTTGTACACTAAAAAAAGTTTAAGTGGATCCCTCAGTATCTCCTATCTTAATGAATGTTACAGAAATGCTAGCCACGCTTTCACCTCCATCCTGTGTGTGGAAGCCCCAGCAGCCTAAGCTTCCTGCTGCCAGTACCAGGTTTCCTGCTGCTACAAAGCGGCTTTCAAGGGTCCCTTATATTAACCTCCTAAAGGAAATGAGCACTGACTAGCAGAGGATTTTATACTGAAAAGAGATAAGGTGAGCAGGAAGAAGATGAACCTCTAATCTGCTAAGTGACAGGAACCTTTGAGGAAGGGTTTGTTTTCTTTAGGATTAGTTCCTTCAAAAGTAATCAAACATTTTATAGTCAGACAAGAACAGGACACTCCTACAGTAAAAATATTATGCGATACTCTTCAATAGTTTTTTTCCCTACTCATGTGAAAGCGTACCTTAAGGGTAACAGTCAACATTATTCATGGTCCCACCTGTATGCATAAAACATACTTAAGAAGAGGCTTAAGTGTGACTGTGTAGGCGTTACACACTGCACACTAAGGGAAGGGAATATGTGCTTCAATATGGAAAGATCAGCATTAACTTGTGAATTACACTGCTGAAAGAATCTAAGATTTTTTAAAATAGCAATACTCTTGGATCAATATTTGGAAAGAAAATAAAAAGTAGAATTAGAAAATTTTGTAATGACATAATACCACATACACTTCATCTTAGAAATGGGATGAAAATACTTTCCAATTACTTTTGTTCTTTATTCTTGTAAATCCAATAAACTTTGTAAGACAACTTTTAAAAACAAGTCCAACTTAAACTATTATTTACATAAAAGTGGATAGAATCACATGGTCATTCAATAAATGAAAAAAAATTGAACTGGACATTTGGTTCTTAAGAAAATCTCTCTATAGAGCAAGCATGAAAAACCTAGGCAGTGGCGTTAACATGTTCTCTGTACAGCAGTTTCAGAACATTTACAATCATTAGAACATGAAATCATTTTCAGCAGGCATGGGTGATAGGTCTGATTTTTTAGTCCAAGACTAAACCATTATTTAGAAAAGTTTTGAAAGCAAGCAGGATCCTGTGGGGCCATCCCAGGTACAAAACCCTTTCTGCGCCCCCATTTCTGGTTTGTAGGGAAAAGGCTTCAGACTCCTACGCCTTCCCTGAGCTCCAAAAGGCAGATTCAGTTACTAACCAGGAAGTAAGAGAATGCAGGAACAAAGGAGGAGCAGTCAGGAGACAACAGGGTCCTGGCTCCTCCTCCAGGGACACACAGAAGATATACCCTTGAGCTCTTCTGCAGGAACTAAGGCCCCCACCCAGGTGGAGGATGGTAACTCCACACTGAGCACAGACTCTGGAACACCAGCCTGTTCCCTCACCACCAACCAATCAGAAGAAAGCCACACACCCTGCAGCCCTCCCCTAAATTTTGCCTATAAAAATGCTTCCCTGAGAACCACCGGGGAATTCGAATTTTTTGAGCATGAGCCACCCGTTTTCCTCACTTGGCCCTGCAATAAACCTTTCTCTTTTCCAAACTCCAACATTTCTCTTTTGGTCTATTTGGCCTCACTGCAGGTCGGCAACAGTTTCAAATCCTATGACAGAGTTTCAACAACAAATCTAGTACTCAGTGTAAATAATGAGTGCTGACAATGCCGTGCACCAAAATAAACCAAACAAATTCCTCGTGCGGTGGGATAAAGGGAAGCCACTGTCTTGGGGGCCCATGGCCAGTGTCTTATCACAGGTTATTGGCTTCCTCCAGAACACTAATGCCAACTACATCAGCTGAGAACACATCCAGAGGAAAAAGGAGGGGACAATGGAAAGCATCCTTTCTTTCTAAATTTTATCTACAACTGGGTAAGGCCAACTGTTTCCTGTCCTGGGGGGCTGTGTGTGCAAGTCAAGGGTCAGATGCTCTTGTTCTGATACTTTCCCAACTTCAAGAAGCTACAGTATGCATTTATGATTACAGAAGAGATAACTAAGAAAGACACTGTGTTTAACACTGTGGCGGCATGGCCCTACTTGCAGGGGTTAGCCAGGTCATCTAAAGTAATGCCTAAGAACACACTTGTTGAACATTTCCCCATCGCTGCTTTAATAACTTACCTTGGCAACCAACATTTGCTGCTGGTTTTCAATTTGCTGTTGTTGCCTAGCTGCCATATCTTGGAGTTCTGAGAGGGTAAGTTCGACACGTGGATTCCCAATCTGCAGGGAACAAAACAAACTCAGACTGGAATGTATGTTTATCTGCATAATCATTTTCTCTAGTGTCAAAATGCACACACATCAAGATTTTTAAATAGGTTCCCTAGAAGCTAAGAGAAGATAAATAAGTTTACTTTCTCATAAGAACTTTTCCTCCTAATTGTTGACTGCTTCTATTAAATTTATTTGAGTAAATGGGGATGTCAAATGTTTAAGGATAAACAATGTAAAAAATAAATGTGTAGGTGACACCTTAAAGACAAATGTCATTTCACTGCCACCTGGTCTCAAGAAGCTGAAATACATAAAAGATTCTAATATACAAATATCTCATTAAAAACACCATAGGTATGGCCTACACCAAAGATTGACCCATTATTGACAGAGAATTATCTAATCTATGTGAAATAAATATAAAAAGGTAACATCTGGAGGAGTGGCAACCAATGGAATTGGAAAGCATGTCCCCATTCTCTGTTAATGATAAATAATGACATCAAGCATTTTTATTGTGTTCATCATGAACCTTGCACTGAACTAATTACTTTCCATTTATGAACTCATTTAAGCCTCAAAATGCCACTCTCAGGTAGGTATCATTATATCCCCGTCCTACAGATGAGAAAATGAAGCAGAGAGTTCAAACTGTGCCACAGGTCAGGCAGTTTGCACGGACAGAGCAGGATGCAGAGGCTTACTGCTGACCATCTCATACAGCACAGTCTTTACTAAGCATGCGCTACTACGCTAGACGTGACACATGCACTGTATCACACAATCTTCATAACAAACCGCTGTGTCAGGCAGATGAGCCCCACAATGGGCAGGAATCCCAGGAGAAAGGTGAAGGGACGTGGCCAAGGGCACAGAGCTGACAAAGGGACAGAGCTGCAATTCTAGCCATGTCTGTCTTCCTCCCACCTCCTCCAGCCCCGGCTGTGCTAACCACGCAGGTGCACAGCCCCTCCTCAGAGCTCCACTTTCTACCTCTAGGCTCAAGTGCAGTCTCAGAGTCCCTCCTACCTCCCTTGCGCCCTCTTGTAATTCTTCACAGGGGTATACCCACCCCGTTCCTCCGGCTCCAGTCCTCCCCAAATTGTGTGGTGTTCAAGCCCATTCTGGACTCTTGGAAAATGGAATCAGGATCTGTTCACCGGTCTTAACTGGACCACATTTATCTAACATCCCGAGAAAGTAATGTGGAGCAAGCCCCTTTTCAAAACTAGGTATTGTAAACTGCCAAGTTACAGAAACTTCATTTGAAAAGAGATTGGTTCATTCTCCAGAAATGCCTGGCAGGACTGTCACAATGCCCCAAATTTCTGCTTTAATACTAATAAAGGATTCTAATTTCTACCTATTGAGATTTTCCAATCACCACAACAAAAGGTATTTTTAAAACTTTCAGAACTTTACTCCTTAAACATTTTTCACTAGAGAAAAATGAAGTTCATGCAACAAATCTTTCAATTCACATTAATTTCATAATTTTACAACTTGAAGAAAAAACAAAAACCTGTCTCTTTGGTCTCCCCTCCACACCAATGGCTTAGAATAACAATGAAAAGAGGACAGAGGAGAAATTTAATTGTGTGATATTCTGATATTCATACCCGTGGACAAGAGAGAGCTCTCTGTATGTGTTGTGTCATAGTGTATTTCAAACTATAAGACTAAGATATACTCTATTGTCATAAGTAATTCAGGTATTATATCTTATGTATATACTCATATATATTGTAATTTAATAGAAGTTTACTGACATAGATATCACAAACGGAAAACTGTATAAATCATAGTGTTCAGCTCAGTGAATTATTTCAAAGTGAACACACCTGTGTAATTTAATTGTATTTTAAACGGGTTATAAAAACACAAGCCACCATAAATTTGTAAGTCAACAGATATGCAACATTTTACACTTTAATACATACTCCCTAATTTGTTCAATGTGAAAAGTTAGAAGAAAGCCCCTTTTCAGAGTTCTTTAAGGAAACAAAAACCTTTGATGTAAACTCTATCCTTTTATGACAGGCCTATCAGAATGCATTCTCTCCTTGTAAACTAAACCCCAGAGGAACAATTCAGAGTTCTCCATATGAACTCAATTTATTCAGACAAACCAATGACCTAATTCCTTGCTTATTTCTTCTCATTGCATCTAATAAGAAGAAATCAAATCCTGTTCCCATGGGCACATCGAGGTCCCTCATTATGGTAGTTATCTGATGAGTTCAACTCCAGGTCACAGGGAGGACAAGTCACTTCCACGACTAGTAAAACTAGTGGAAAAGTTCTCTCGGTAACAGCCCAACAGGTTTCTAAAATACAGGCCCAGAGAAAGGAAACAGCTCCCCAGCCTTCCACCTGCTGCACCATCCTCCCAGTTGGACTGCTGCCTGGGGCCCCAGGGCTCAGGGTCCCCTCTCCCACCAACATTCTACCTGGACTCTGAATTCCAGGGCTGGTATTTATGTTCCCAACGAACGCGGTTCTCTCTCCAGCCTGACACTGATGTCACCCATCTCCCACAACAAACAGAGCCCACCCAAGCCCAGGTATAATGGACTCCCCACCCACCCCTACCCCCAACAAGCTCAGAGAAAACCAGAAGCCTCTTGCCCCCAGCCTTCACTTATCTGGGCATATCATCCCCTTCTTTCTCCAAGCGTCTACAAATCTACTTGTGTGAACAATGAATTAAGAGACATTATTCCTCTAACTTACAATACTTGTATTGCAATATATACAAAACTCTCACCTGACAGAAAACTTATGCTGGTGTGCCCTGGCTAATGAGAGACTCTCCACAGGTCCCAGTGCATCCAACACCCACAGCACCCAGCCCAGTGCATGGCCACAGGCTGCGATCAGTGATGAACATTTCTTGAATGGCTTTATAAGTTAACCAGTATTTCCTCACCCTTCCACCACACCCTGATCACACACCTACAGAGACAGCATCTTCTCAAGCTTCAAGTCCAGACTCCTTTTCATTCTGTCTTCTACGCAGAGTCGACATGCTCCTCACCATTCTATCTCCCCCCCCATATCTTCCCCTACACCTCGTGAACCCACATTTCCTCAGGCCCCTATCACCTCCCTTCTGACGATGTCCCCTAACTCCTGTCTGCCTGGAAAGTCTATAAGCAGCAGTAGTAAAGGAGCTTCGTAAAAGGAGAAACTAAGCCATGTGCTCAAGACCCCAGCAGGAGTCAGAGACAGAGCGGGGACCAGCACCAGGTATTCTCTATTTACACGACAGGGTGACTGTGAAGGGGTCAGGAGAACGGGGGCTTTTTGGGTTTTTTTGAGTACTATACACGTTTGATACCATGGTAATTCATTTACCCTCGATATGCCAGATATGATCCCAGATACTGTGAGTAATAGAAAAGTAAAATGCAGTTTCTCCCTGTTTTCAATGAGCCTCGATTCTGCTGAATGGGATAAGAATCTCACACGGGAAGCAATTAAGTTACCCATCAAATTCAACTATGAGGAACAGAGCCTGAGCTCAGCTCTCCATACTTAAAAGAGTCTCATGTGAAATACAAAGAGCATTTTTCCAGCGTAGCAGCAAGGACTTGAAGCATCACCAAGCACTCCTGTAAAAGTGTGCTGTTCAGCCTGGTACCCATCCTGGAAAGCCTGTGAGAAGCTCAGAAAAGCGTAACATTTCACAGCACCACACTCACCTACCCTGGGTCCACTTGTCATGAGAACTGTGGGTCTGAAAATAAAAAGTGCCTCTTAAAACCTCCTACCCCAAAACAATGAATCCAAATGAGAAGCTAAACCCTCTTTACATTATGGTTCCTGACTTTACAGAAATTCCTCATAAAAATATTATTTCACGAGCTTGGAAACAGATCCTCCAGCCCAGTCAAGCCCTGGATGACTGTGATCCTGGCCAACATCTTGATTACAACGTCATGAGAGACCCTGAACCACGCAGCCAAGCCCTGATTTCCTGACCCCTAGAAACTATGTAAGATAATAAAATTTACTGTTTAGGGCCTCCCTGGTGGCGCAAGTGGTTAAGAGTCCGCCTGCCGATGCAGGGGATACGGGTTCGTGCCCCGGTCTGGGAGGATCCCATATGCCGCGGAGCGGCTGGGCCCGTGAGCCATGGCCGCTGGGCCTGCGCATCCGGAGCCTGTGCTCCGCAACGGGAGAGGCCACAACAGTGAGAGGCCCACATACCGCAAAAAGAAAAAAAAAAAAAAAAAAATTTACTGTTTAAATATATATACACACACACATATATATAATTTCACAACACTTATAATAAAAAAACACATGATTTTCTAATTTTTATGTTGCTAAATTTAAGATTAGCCACTTAAAAAAATTGATACGCATATATTCTAGTCCATTTCAGATACAAAATTTCAAAAACATCCATAGTGGTAATAAGTTAACAAAATGAAGTGACAACAGGCTACTTTAAGAAATACCCAGTGAAGTTTTTCACGTTTACTTTAATTGAGGCATAATTTACAGACCATAAATATGCCATTTCAAGTCTACTGCTGAATGAGTTCTGACCACTGCACATCACAGTGTAACCACCAGCCCAGTTCAGACAGAACATTTCCATCATCCCAGAAAGCTCCCCGCTGTGCTTCCTAGTCACCTCCACTACCCCCGCCCCAAACCAGCCATCTGTAGGGCTGGTGCTGGTTGTGCCACGATCATCACTGAGTCCTGTATCCTGGAGAAGTTCTCACAGATGGGGTCACTTCCTTGTGCTTGGCTTCTTTCATTCACCACCACGTTTCAGAGATTCATCCACGTTGTTACCTGTATCTGGAACTCGTTCCTTTCTGCTGACGAGTAGTATTCAGTCACATGGATATAACAGTTTTTGTTATCCTGTTCGTCTGCTGATGAGCATTTGGGTTATTTCTACTTTTTAGTTATGAGGAATAAAGCCATCTTGAACATTCATGTACCAGTATTTATGTGGACAGACGTCCTGGCTTCCCTTGGGTAACTGAAGGGGAACGGGTTGAGGGGTGGTCTGTGTGGTTAAGGGCTGGTTTAACTGATACAAACTGCCGAACTGCTCTCCAAAGTGAAGCGCTGTTTTACACTCCCACCAGCAATATATGAGAGTTCTAGCTTCTCCATATCCTCGTCAACATTTGGTGTTATCAGGGTTTAAATTTTAATGATCCCCTTTTGAAATAAAATGCTAACCTCCTGGTGAAGAAAAAATTCCATATAAATGGTATTTTGATAAATAATGAAAAGAAGCATAAAAATGCCCTTAATGAAGCTATCAACCCCAAACGCACGATGATCAAATTTTCAATAAATAAGCTAGCTAGGGACTTCCCTGGTGGCGCAGTGGTTAAGCATCCACCTGCCAATGCAGGGGACACGGGTTTGAGCCCTGGTCCGGGAAGATCCCACGTGCTGTAGAGCAACTAAGCCCGTGCACCCCAACTACTGAGCCTGCACTGTAGAGCCCGCGAGCCACAACTACTGAGCCCATGTGCCACAACTACTGCAGCCCACATGCCTAGAGCCGCTGATTGGCCAGGCGTGGGTGCAGAGCCTCTGGTTCAAACCACGGGCGGGGCCTGGCGCCTGAGTTCCTGCGCCTGCCCTCGGCCGCCCTGCCCCCCGGCGGCTCCCAGGTCTCCGCACGCGGCCGGGAGAGGGCTGGGTGGGGGAGGGGGAGAGGACGGGGTCGGGGAGGGAAGCCCGGCGCCTCTGCTCCCTGGACTGCTCGTCCCTCCAGGGGCTTCAGGTTTACCTGTAAGAAATGAAATCACGAAAGTCGAAAGGAGGGACTTCCCTGGTGGCTCAGTGGTTAAGAATCCACCTGCCAATGCAGGGGACATGGGTACGTGCCCTGGTCCGGGAAGATCCCACATGCCACGGAGCAACTAAGCCTGTGCACCACAACTACTGAGCCTGCTCGAGAGCCCGCGAGCCACAACTACTGAAGCCCGCGCGCCTAGAGCCCGTGCTCCGCAACAAGAGAAGCCACCGCAATGAGAAGCCCACGCACCACAACGAAGAGCAGCCCCCGCTCGCCACAACTAGAGGAAGCCTGCACGGAGCAACGAAGACCCAACGCAGCCAATAAATAAACAAACAAACAAATAAGCTAGCTAGATTTGCTGAAATTTAGATATAAAGGGGGGCTTACTTCCCAGGCTAATGTCTCATTTGTACTAATTATGTGTATGAGTCATGACTCAGAAAGCTATCAAAATAAAGTATGTTTGACAAACAGGCTATCAGAACTAGATTTTTTAGATATTAAACAACTACAACTCACTTGATAGTTGTGGTTAAAAGTTTTAGATCCCAAGTCAGTTGATAACGTGGCTTTAGTCCAATGTATTTTTGTCTCCTCGGGTAATGTGTTTGATATATATTTTGAAACTGGTGTTACAATAATTCAGTTATTAAAAATATATAATAAAGTCTCTCAAACAAACCATTGTAGACAATTATGCAATACACTCATCTTCCATCCTAAGCCTCTAATGATATGTTTTGTAGATTTTTAGTCTTCCCAAATATTAGTAAGAAGACTTGGCTTTATGTCCCATCTGAGGCACTATTGAAAACGTTCTGCCAACATGCACCGAATGTGCTTTTCCAATGCGTGCCCAAACCACTGAAGGCTGCACTCTGTCTATGAAAACAGAAGATTCATCACCTCGCACAGCATGTGTTCAGTTAATGACTCTTCACTCTCACAGTTCCTAAACAAATGACACCCTTTTCCAGACAACTTTTTTTGGTATAATGACATCCAAAAACACATGAAGTAAGTGCTCTATAAGAAGTGATATTATGACATTAGTTTCAAGCAAATCAACAGTCACCAATTTACTCACCCCAACTGCTCCACATCAGAGAATAGGACGTGGCCCAACCCTAGAGCGAGTGTCACGGCTGGTGAGTCCCCACGTGCGCTCCGAGCACACGCGCCTGGTGAAGAGGCCGAGGGGCGTCTTCTTCAACCCTCTGCTCTGCTGTGCACAGGGCCTCCCCATCTGTTTTCAAGTGCTCTCTTGTTTAGCTTTTGTTACCCTAAAGATGCTTTCCTGTCCTATAACTTTAAGTTCAGTTTGAGTGCATTATCCCCAAAAGTTGAAAAATTGGTGAAGAAAATTATATAAAAGGAAGAATTTACATTTCAAAATCATTCCAAAGAAAAATTCTCTTGCATCCCTCTCCACCAACCACGCCTACTGTGAAGCCTTCTCCTCCTCCTTTTGCAAATACGACACACTGTCATTGCATGACATTTCATGTCCCAACTGTATTCATGTGTTATTACTTCTATCATCATGACTTCAGCATTCAACTCATATATTTTATATCTGTGAAAACAGTTTGGGAATCAACAGTCCCCTTCTTTATTTCACAGGCTGTGTGTCCGCTCTCTACTGCTGAGTAACGGATCACACCTAACCTTGGTATGAGCTTAAAACAGTACACATTCATCATGGCTCACAGCTTCTGTGGGTGAGGGATTTCCGAGCAGCATGACTGGTCGGTTTTGGCTAGAGATTCCTCCTGAGATGGAGTCAAATGTCAGGCAGGGCTGTGGCTGTTTTAAGGCCGCAGGATCTGGTTCCAAGATGGCTCACACGCATGGCTACCAAGCTGCTGCTGGCTGCTGGTGGGGGGCCTCAGTTCTCCTCCAAGTGGGCCCCTTCTCAGAGCTGCCTGCTCCAGTGTCCTCGTGACACAGTGGCTGGTTTTCCCCGGAGCAAGCAATCCGAGAGAGAGCTGGAGCAGCTACCTCCTTATGAACTAGCCTCAAAGTCACACAGCCTCACCTTCCCCACGTTCTGTTTGTTAGGAGCAAGTCACTAAGTCTTGGAGAGGAGGGGAATTAGGCTCCACCTTTGAAGGGAGGCATGTTAAAGAATTTGCAGACATATCTAAAAACCACCACATCCACTGACTGTGAAATCTCGTGAAGACTCTATAGACTTCTATCATTCTATGATGTACTACTTAGAAGAGTTTGGTTGTTCCCAACAGCACTGTCACAATCCAAAGAAGAGAACGTTTATGAGCATATGTTTAAGAGAGTGAGATAACAGGGCAATCAACAGAGGTTTTAAATATAAATGCTGCTTTTCCCCTCAATGCCTAACGTACACTGCTTGGTAATCAATTAACAGCAAAGACTAGTGGATTCTGTCAGTAGTTAAACACCTATCAGCTAATGGGCCACTTTAGATGTCAGCTTTAATCCTGATATGCTGATTTTAACACTCAACCAAACAACTTCATCTTTGGTTATAAAACAGACAAGAATATAACTGTACTATTATTTGGGAAAAAAGTAAGTTCCCCAAACTTTCAAGTTTCTTCTTGTATTTAGTCTATATGGAGAACACAGCTAACCCACTGGTGAGCCTAGTCATCCACCCCTGGCCTCTCTCCAAAGGAGCTCTCTAGATCCAGAGTTCCCACGGCCAAACTCACATTTCTGTTTGTATGCCCTGCCAGCACTTCAACTTCCACATGTCTGAAACCAAACCCCTTCCTTTCCTTCCAACTCGGGCTTCCTCCTTAAACTCCGGACTTTCATCCATGGCTCTCGCGCTGTCTCTACCCTGAGCCCACCTTGCTCACTGGAAGCTGAGGCTCAGCTCCTAATCTCTCTCACAGCTGTGCCTGCCGCCCCATTCCACAAGTAACCCTTTCCCACCCCCATATTTTTGCTCACATTCTTCCTTCTGTCATAATGCCTTTCTCCTACTTCCTAAACCCTTCCTTATCCTTGAAGATCTAGCGGCAATACCATCTGCTTCCTGAAGTTTTTCCTGATCATCTAAGGGATTTCTTACACAGCTGTTCTGACGCTTAGGATCTGACATCACTTCCAGACATGGGACAGAACTCAGTATTTTTTAATGGATTCGAAATTCTAGAGATTCAACAACATGTAAGGAGCACTTGCTCAGACATTTATGTATACTTGAGTTTACAGTTATCTTCCTTGATGTGTACGAAAACTCTGAGGGAAACTAGGCTTAGTTTAGGATGAGGAAGCTGAGTGTCTGTGCAGCTGCTGGCTGGCTCTCCCAAGTTCCTGCGGTTGGGTCAGTACCCGGGTCCGGACCTTAACCTGGGCCTCCTGACGGCAGCCAGACGCTCTTTCCATGGCACAGGTGGTACTGCCCTCCTGTTTTTTTCTTACCAGCTACAGCACAGGCACATCTGATTGCTCTTAACCAACAATCATTTATTGTATCAAAGGGTAGACACTCCATTAGACACCACTTATTGATTTATTATTAGTTTGAATCATATGAAAATGCTATTTTTGTAGATCAAAAAATGGTCAAAATCAATAATTTCATATGGTTCAATCTAACAGGAAAGGATTAATTCCACCCCCTGGGAAAAATGTAAAAGCTAAAGATAACTTGATTCTAGCATATAATAATAAAAAAAATACAGAGAAGAATGAACTCTAGGTAACTATTTTTGGAAGACTATGAGAAATGACAAAATAGACTAATGACACCTGCCTAGTGACACTGAAGGGCTTTCTGGAGGAAGGCAGGATGGTGAGCAGGCCTGCCTATCACTGCTGCTATTATTCCAGAGGAAGTCATCTGTGGCTTTCTTGGGACAATTTCATGTAAGCAGATATAAATGAACTATAAGAGGGGAAGAACTAATTTTTTTTTTTTTAATTAATTTATTTTTTGCTGTGTTGCATCTTCGTTTCTGTGTGAGGGCTTTCCCTAGTTGTGGCAAGCGGGGGCCACTCTTCATCGCGCTGCGTGGGCCTCTCACTATTGCGGCCTCTCTTGTTGCGGAGCACAGGCTCCAGATGCGCAGCCTCAGTAGTTGTGGCTCACGGGCCTAGCTGCTCCGCGGCATGTGGGATCCTCCCAGGCCAGGGCTTGAACCCGTGTCCCCTGCATTAGCAGGCAGATTCTCAACCACTGCGCCACCAGGGAAGCCCCGGAAGAACTAATTTTTTAAAAAATAAATTTATTTATTTAATTTTGGCTGTGTTTGGTCTTCACTGCTGCATGCGGGCTTTCTCTAGTTGCGGAGAGCGGGGGCTACTCTTCGTTGTGGTGTGTGGGCTTCTCATTACGGTGGCTTCTCTTGTTGTGGAGCACAGGCTCTAGGCGTGAGGGCTTCGGTAGTTGTGGCACGCAGGCTCAGTAATTGTGGCTCACGAGCTCTAGAGCACAGGCTCAGTAGTTGTGGCGCACGGGCTTAGTTGCTCCGCGGCATGTGGGATCTTCCTGGACCAGGGCATGAACCCTGGGCCCCCTGCATTGGCAGGCGGATTCTTAACCGCCGCGCCACCAGGGAAGTCCCGGAAGAACTAATTTTAAAACCTCATGTCTGATCATTTTTCTTGAAAGATGATTTTCAAGGAATTTCTTTTCTTGGAGGGTAATATTGTCCTCCTACAAATGTTTCTTTTAAGATTTCTTTAAAGAAAGGTCATTCTGTTAGCTAATAATAACTTCTCTTGTTTACATTAGTATCTCAAGTGACATTTTCTTTAAGTTGTAGTTTACAGATAACAGGTTGTCTTTTGAGTTTATATCTCCATAACCTTGACATTTTTATTTTCGAATATTTTCTTTGGAAGTAAGTCTCTCTGAGATTCAAGTAGCTGTGACTCTGCTGTAAAGTGCAGCTGGCAAAGCCTCATGAGGCTCCCTGCCTCCGGTCCCATTCTACCCTCTACCCAGACACACAAGCACACACGCTGGCACCCAGGGATCCTTCTGAGATACAGCTGACCCTGTCTTCCTCTTACTTAACCTCCTACAAGATATGTCCAGGCTCTGAGACCCCCGGGCGGGTTCTCCAGGTCTCTTCCCTCTTCAGCATCGCCCCACCTTCCTGTCCCCTGGCTCTGCTGTTACGTTCTCTGCCGCCACACAGCCCCACGTCTTCCTCCCTATCTTTGTGGAAGCCTCTGGTCACCACCTCAGTAAAGCTAATCTGAGCCTCCCTGTTATTGTGGTGCCTTGTCCTACTCTTATCACACTCCTCACACTGTGTTATAGTTTATCCGTTTTCACAGCTCTCTCCAAAAAACACCCATTCTTTCTCTGTGAAATCTGAGGCAGACTTCAAGTAGCCACCACCAAACACCTTGCATTGATAATGTCTTCGGTCTATCTAAAATAAAAATAAATTGGATACAGGGAACTACATTCAACATCTTTTTTTTTTCGGCCGTGCCACGCAGCCTGTGGGATCTTGGTTCCCCGACCAGGGATTGAACCTGGGCCCTCGGCAGTGAAAGAACCGAGTCTTAACCAGTGGACTGCCAGGGAAGTCCCAATATCTTATAATAACCTATGATGGAAAAGAATACGAAAAAGAATATGTATGTGTGTGTATAACTGAATTACTTTGCTGAACACCTGAAACTAACACAGCATTGCAGATCAACTTACTGTAATAATAAATAAATAAACAAACAAATAAATTGGATAGAATTGCTTTAAAAAGAATAAAAGAGGACTTCCAAGCCTGGGTGGTAGTTACCTGAGTGTCTGCTAAGTAATTCTTTAAACCATACATGTTTTACACATTCTTCTGTACATTTATTTCTCAATTTAAAAAGTAAGAAATAAAGAAGAATTAGACCTAACAGCCAGTATCCCATCTTGTGATTTAATCATCACAAGATATTGGTTTAAAATTATAACTAGTTTTTTAACGTATAACTGGATTCTCAAGAACAATGCCACTTCAAAGATGACAAACATCCCTAAAACAAAACTGACAAAATAATTAGGATAAAATCTGTTTATACTCACATGATATTCTAGAACATTAAATCATTCCTTTTTCCTACCTCTCTGCAAGGTTATAAACTTTCAGGTTTGGAGAGTATTTTTACTTGCTTATTTAGCAAACAAAAAAGTAGGTGATAATGGTATCAAGGTACATTATAAACATGTAGGTTTATTTTTATCACATAAAATATTCAGTAAAACTGAACCTCTCTAACATCTCATTGTGCTCTGGGACTGGTGTATTTCATATTCCAAAAATTACTAAGTCTCACAAATTAATAAGAGTCAATTAGATATCTAAAGCATATACTGGCTCCCCCTCCTGCAATACTACTACAATATGTTATTTTATCCTATATGTGAATCACTCATATGATTAAAATTCACTGATACCAATTCAGTTTGGTTTAACCACATTTATACCCAAGGCAAGTGGCTAGGCGCAGTTGGGGCCAGAAAGATCAACAGGAGAACAGGGCTATCAAAGAGCATGAACACCAGTAAGAGAAACAACTACACCCACGTGAGTGCTACAAGCTGAGCATTATGGTAACTGCTCCATCTCTCAGAATGTGGCGCACAAAACACGCTGAGCTACACTCCTGATAGCAACAACTAAAAGGCAAGATAAAACATAAAAACCAGGCTTCCCTGGTGGCGCAGTGGTTGAGAGTCCGCCTGCCAATGCAGGGGACATGGGTTTATGCCCCGGTCTGGGAAGATCCCACATGCCGCGGAGCCGCTGGGCCTGTGAGCCATGGCCACTGAGCCTGCGCGTCCGGAGCCTGTGCTCCGCAACGGGAGAGGCCACAGCAGTGAGAGGCCCGCGTACCGCAAAAAAAAAAAAAAAAAAAAAGAAAAAAAAAAACCCTCACAGGTCAAGTTCCAAGGAAAATGAGAAGCTCATTGTCAAAAATCAAAGCACACAAAGATCATAACACCATGACTTAAAGCCAGTAGAAGCGACATATGCAGAAATTGAAATTATTAGTTGCAGAATATGAAATAACTATGTTTAGTGTGCTTAAAGAAATAAGAGAAGCTTAAAATATGACCAAAGAGTAACCAAGAAGAGGTGGAAAAGAACCAATTAAAACCTCTAAACTGAAAAATTTTTAATGACTGTTTAAATCCACTTTACTGTAGTTGACATATAATAAACTGTACATATCCGAAGTGCACAATTTGACACGACCTGACAAACATGCACACCATGAAACTATCACCACAATGAAGAAAATGGACAAACCCATCACCCTTAAAACCTCCTTGTGCTCCTTTGTAATCCCTCCCTCCCACCTCCCTCCACCCCCTTCCCAGGTCCCAGGTCCACAGGCAACTGATCTACTTTCTGTTACTAGAAATTAGTTTACGTTTTCTCGAATTTTATAGAAATGGAACTATACAGTGTGTACTCTTTTGTCTGGCTTCTTTCTTACAGCGTAATGATTTGAGATCCATCCGTGGTGTAGCATGCAGCAGTGGTTCATTCTTTTCTTTTTTAAAAAATTTATTTATTTATTTATTTATTTATTTATTTATTTGTGGCTGCGTTGGGTCTTTGTTGCTGTGCGCGGGCTTTCTCTAGTTGCAGCGAGCGAGGGCTATTCTTTTGTTACGGTGCGCAGGCTTCTCATTGTGGTAGCTTCTCTTGTTGTGGAGCACGGGCTCTAGGCACACGGGCTTCAGTAGCTGTGGCACATGGGCTCAGCAGTAGTTGTGGCTCATAGGCTCTAGAGCGCAGGCTCAGTAGTTATGGTGCGTGGGCTCAGTAGTTGTGGCACACAGGCTTAGTTGCTCCACGGCATGTGGGATCTTCCCGGACCAGGGCTCAAACCCGTGTCCGCTGCTCATTGGCAGGCTGATTCTTAACCACTGCGCCACCAGGGAAGCCCGGTTCATTCTTTTTATTGCTCAGGAATATTTCATTGTATGGATATAACAGTTTTTTTGTCCATTCACCTGTTAACAGACATTAGGGTTTTTCTAGATTTTTGGCTACCACAAATCAAACTGCTATAACATTCATGTACAAGTTTATATGGACATCTGCTTTCCTTTCTCATGTAAACACTTAGAAGTAGAACTGCTGGATCGTATAACAGATTTACGTTCAGGTTTTAAAGAAACTGTCCAACTGTGGTCCAGACCCACCACTTACATTCTCAGCAGCCATGTGTGTCTCGCAGGCTCTCCACACCTCTGCCAGCACTTGCTATCACCAGTCTTTTTAGTTTTAGACATTCTGATGGATGCATGGTAGTATCTCACTGTGGTTTTAATTTGTATTTTCCTAAAAACTAATGATGTGCTTACTTGACATTCACATACCTTCTTTAGTGAAGCATCTATTCAAATATTCTGCCTGCTTCTTCTAAAACTGTTTTATTTTCTTAATGAGATTTGAGATTTCTTTTTATATTTTGAAAATAGTTCCTTATCAGGTATAGTATTTGCAAGTATTTTCTCCCACATTGTGCCTTGTCTTTTCATAACAAGTAACATTAAAAGCATATTATATGTACTAACATCCAAATAAACACAGTGAAAGACAGAATTCATTAACTGAAAAATGTATCTTAAGAAATTATCCAGAACACAGTACAAACAGACAAAGAAAGTGAAAATATAAAAGAAATTAAGGATAAAACGAAAGATATAACGTCTCATCAAAGTTCCAGAGAAGAAAAAAGAAAGAATGTGGAAGAAGAAATACCTGTAGAGATAACAGTAGAGAACTTTCCAGCTATGTTGATAGATGCCAATCCTCAGAATCAGTAAGTTCAACAAATCCCAACAGGAGAAATTAACAGAAATGCACACTTAGTTCTTCTGCTCAAAACAGAGAATTATTTAATCCTAATTTCATTAAATCTCAAAACCACTATATGATAGTAAAGGGATTTTTGACATCAAATAATATAAAACCACAAAAACAGGATAACAGAAATGGAGACAACAAGAATGTTTGGAAGCTGGAGAGAGAATGGATGAGAAGTAACTGACCTAGTAGATATGAGACAAACCTCAAGAGAGAAGAGGTGAAGCTGGATGAAGAAACCAGTTATATTACAGAACCTTCAAAGGGCTCAGGAATTGGCAAAACTATGTATCTCTGGAAAGGGGGATGAAATGTAAGGCACCTAAAATAAAGCAAACTGAGTGAAAGATATTTAAGAAGCAGTAAAATCCTTAGATCTCCCCCCCAACTCTATGATCTAGGTGACCACCTCTCTCCTACCCTGGCAGAAGTCTAGACGTTTATTCCCTAGACAATTGAAACATTATCTGGCCTGGGAGATGACAGTCCCAGCTGAGTCCTGGGTACCATATGGAAAACAAGGAGACTAAGTGACCATATTAATAATAAATGCTTCCAGAAACAAACACTCACATATACAGTCAATTGATTTGACAAAGGTGCCAAGACAATTCAATGGGGAAAGAATAGTCTTTGCACCAAAGGGTGCTGGGATAATTGGATATTTACATGCAAAAGAATGAATTTGGCCCCCCTACTTCATACCATACACAAAAATTAACTCAAAATGGACCACAGACCTGAATATAAGAGCTAAAACTATAAAGCTCTTAGAAGAAAATATGGGGGGTGGGGGTAGGTTCAACTGGCCTTGGCAACTTAGTGGATGTACAGGAATAAAGCAGAAATGGACTCAGATTTAGCCTGATTGGCTGAGAAAACAGAAAAGAAGTATAGATACTTTCAGGACACCTAAGTAAAATGCTTGCTTTCCTTCTGGGGGTCTGGAGTTTTGGTGCTTGCTAGACAGAGGCTGCCCACATGAGGAGCTCCCAATAAAACCCTGGGCCTCGGGGCTCTGACGAGCTTCCCTGGCAGACATTTCACACGTCACGATTAGCTGTTGGAAGAATTAAGTGCATCCTGTGTGACTCCACTGGGAGCGGACTCTTGGGAGCCTGGTTTCCTCACATGTCACCCTGTGTGCCTCTTCCCTCTGCTGCTCTTGCTCTGTGTCCTCTGACTGGAGGAGGTTGCAGCCATGAGCACAACCATAATGCTGAGTCCTGTGAGTCCTCCAAGCAAATCACTGACACCAGGGGTGGTCTTGGGACCCCCGATACAGGCATACACAATGAGAATAAATCAATTTGCCTTTATACCATAAAGTTAAACAAGATCTGCAAAATTCTGTTGGAAAAGTAAGTTCCAAATGCTTACGACAGTGTGTACATATAACCTGGAGGTTCCCAAACTGGCAGGGCAACAGAGTCATATGGGGAGTCTTCCAGGCCCACCTCACACTTACTGAATCAAAAGTTCTGCCAATGGGATCTGGGCCTTTCTTTTTTTTTTTTTAAATACATAAATTTATTTATTTATCTACTTTTGGCTGTGTTGGGTCTTTGCTGCCGTACGCAGGCTTCTCTCGTTGCGGCGAGCGGGGGCTACTCTTCGTTGCGGTGCGCGGGCTCTAGGTGCGTGGGCTTCAGCAGTTGTGGCACGTGGGCTCAGTAGTTGTGGCACATGGGCCTAGTTGCTCCACGGCATGTGGGATCTTCATGGACCGGGGCTCGAACCCATGTCTCCTGCATAGGTAGGCAGACTCTTAACCACTGCACCACCAGGGAGGCCCGTGGGCCTTTATTTCTTAGACAACCTGACTTCATGACGTGCAATTTTGGGAGAGCAGAACTTTCGCAGCCTCCTGCCTCAGCAGCTGCTAATGGGCATGAATCACACCAAATCAGCAGCCTGTCCTTCTCTTCCAACCCACAGGCTGCTGGATCTGTTCCTGGTTGCTGCAGCCCACAGACAGAAGGTTCACTGTGCCACCATTCTATATCCAGGATATACACAAAAACATTTTTGGAGAAGGACATTTTTAACATCTTACTAACTTTAAAAATGCATGTAAAAGTGCTTTGTAGACAATAAAGTACTTCACAAAGGTAATATATTATTAGACTTAAAAGGCAGGTGTGTGTGCCATAAAACACAGTAATAACATCTTAGATGCTTCTAGCACTGAGTTATACCTCCTCACTAGCTTTCTACCTTCCTCTAATTATAAGCTCATGTAAAGGCTACAAACACATTTTAAATTTTGGTTTCAGGTTTCAGTTTTGTTGCTCTTGAAATGTAAACATCATTTCCATGTTAACAAGAAACAACTTCATCCTGGAAAAGATCACAGACCCATCACATCAAAACATCAAAACTGGTACTTATGCTGCGCTGGTGCACACGCCGAGCTCATGAGGACGCCGAGCTCATGCGCGCCTGGCCCACACAGTCCCAGGTGTACGTTCCACATCGCTCTCACTTGCCCAAGTCTCGTGGCCGCCGGCATGACGCCGGGGAGAGCTCAGAGCGAGGCGGAGATGGACTCAGTGGTCTCTGAGGATGTGGCTGCGGACTTCACCTGGGCAGAGTGGGCTTTGCTAAGTCCTACTCAGAGGGACTCTACAGAGATGTGATGCTTCGAACCTTCAGGAACTTGGCCTCAGCAGGACTCAGTGGTCTTTGAGGATGTGGCTGCGGACTTCACCTGGGCAGAGTGGGCTTTGCTAACTCCTGTTCAGAGGAACTCTACAGAGGTGTGATGCTTCAAACCTTCAGGAACTTGGCCTCAGCAGGTGGATCCTGCTTAAAAGGACATGATTGAGCTGGGTTTGCAATAACTTCAACAGGAATAAGTGAAAGTTCTTATTTACCAGACACCAAACCGGCCCAACAAGCTGAACTTATTGCATGACTAGGGCTTGTCAGTTAGCCAAAGGTCAAATAAACAATGTCTATACTGATAGCTGCTATGCCTTTGGAGTGGCTCGTGATTTTAAAATGCTGTGGAAACAGGATTTCTCACCTCTTCTGGTCAGCCTGTAAAGAATGGACAGCTCATCTCAACACTATTAGACTCCACTCAATTTCCCAGACAGCTCACGATCATGAAGATACCTGGGCATTCCAAATCTGACTCAACAGAGGCCAAAGGACGTGGACCGGCTGATGCTGCAGTACGTGGACCTCTCACTGTTGGGGCCTCTCCCGTTGCGGAGCACAGGCTCCGGACGCGCAGGCCCAGCGGCCATGGCCCACGGGCCCAGCCGCCCTGCGGCATGTGGGATCCCCCCGGACCGGGACGCGAACCCGTGTCCTCTGCATCGGCAGGCGGACTCTCAACCACTGCGCCACCAGGGAAGCCCAAGGACTAATCTGTGAGGCTCCATGAAACCGGGATGAGAAGAACACGACAACAGTGGTAGGCGGCTCACCCAAGAGTCCCGACCAGACCTGGAAGAAACTGCCTCTCTCCATCGAGTGTCTTCCTCTCTGTCCAAATTGAAAGTTATGGGACTTCCCTGGCGGTCCAGTGGTTGAGACACCCCGCTTTCCCTGCAGGGGGCATGGGTTCCACCCCTGATCGGGGAACTAGGATCCCGCATGCCGCACGGTACAGCCAAAAAATAGAAAAATTGAAAGTTATTGTTCTATTTCTAGCTATGTTCTTAGGCCAATGTTTAGGGTGGAAAGAAAACTCTTTAGTAAAACTATCACAAAGTATAGGTACTGGGGGAGGTTAACTGATTGTTGGATTTGTCATCAGATTGCTCCGTCAGTACGACGCCGATTAAACCCCTTGTAATTCCCGTCACTGACTTTTCAGATGTTCCTAATGTGATACCACTTACTCAGACACACCTCCCTCTGGCCTAACTTTTCAGGTTCAAATTCTCCAAAACACTAATATGTCCATCCCTTGACTGACACTATCTTCGTTTCTTAGAGACGGCACACAACTCACCCCCGGCCCCCCTCACTCTGTCCCTTACTGTTTTTTGGCTGTGCCGCGCGGCATGCGGGATCTTGGTTCCCCGACCGGGGATCAGACCTGAGCCCCCTGCAGTGGAAGCGCGGAGTCGTAACCACTGGACCGCTGGGGAAGTCCCCGTGTCCTGTACTTAATGAACAGATGTCTTAAAGAGAAAAATACGAGTCACGCATGCCAGCAACTCCCCCACCTCCAATATCATACCGATAGCTTTTGGAAAGTCTGCAGAAGAAATGGCCCACGGTTTAAATACTGTGTTAAGGGAACTTCCAGTTAACGAAGCCATCAACAAAAGCGCTCTAGGTGGAGTCACTTGTGCTCCCCCAGGTTTTGTCTTCATATATGGTATTGGAACTGACCCACCTTCCCAAGGGTATTCACATACATGTCTGAAGAGCTGGCAAGTAGAAGGTTTATTTGATCGGGACGTTATGTTACCCCATTGTCTATCCAGAAAGAGACAGATGGGACCTCCTTTTTCTCCCCATTACAGAGTCAGGAGATCCATGTGAGGAGGATACCAAAGAAACCTGGTGGCAAAGTCTTTTTGGAATCTTGGTTCCTAGCGCAGGAGTATATGTAAACAGGGGTACGCTTAGAAACCTATCAGCCACCATTAGTCAAATGGTTGAAGAAACTGCAAAAAGCACTGCAGCACAGCAGAAATCCTTTGATTCCTTAGCCCAAGTTGTGTTAGATAACAGAATTGCCTTAGATCTCCTACTGCCCAAACAAGGAGGCGTTTTGTGCTATTGGTCACATGGGTTACACTTACGTTAACACCTCCAGAGAGGTTGAGACACACCCGAAAAAAATTTTCCGAAGAGCAAAATGGTTACAAGATGTAAGAAAGTGATCCTTTAAGTCAGTGGTCCCCAATCTTTTTGGCACCAGGAACCAGTTTCATGGAAGACAGTTTTTCCATTGACCGGGGCGGGGGCAGGGAGGTATGGTTCAGGCAGTGATGTGAGTGATGGGGAGCAGGAGATGAAGCTTCGCTCGCCTGCCCGCCGCTCACCTCCTGCTGTGCGGCCCGATTCCTAACAGGCCGAGGACTGGTAGTGGTCCGCGTGCCAAGGGTTGGGGACCCCTGCTTTAAGTGACCTTTTTAGTCAGCTACCCTCAGGACTAGGCAACGTTTTCCGCTTTGCTTTACAGACAATTGTTATTTTCATTATATGCACTACCATCCGTTTCCCTTCCTGGCTATCAAATTACTCATAACATGTATCACTGCTTGTTCTAAGCAAAAGCACACGTACAATGATTGTACAACAAACTGAGATGACTGATCAAATGTATAATCAATAAAACTTGCCTTCATCAATATATTTTTATGATTACTGCATTAAATTACTTTGGTAAAATATATAATGATGCTTAAACAAGTTGAAACTGCTGATCATTTCTATAGTTCTGTATAAGGTAATGGACATACACAATGCACATAAAGTACAATTGGCCTAAGTCCTACAGGACACCTTAGAATTGGCTACCAGTCCTTGCCAAGCATCCTACTAGTGCATGCCCCCTGCAAAAGAAAAAAAAAAAAGGACCGGGCTCTCAAGACCCAGCATGGGGGTGGGATGGGGAAGGTGGGAGGGAGGGAGATGCATGAGGGAAGGGATGTGGGAACAGATGTATATGTATGACTGATTCACTTTGTTGTAAAGCAGAAACTAATAAAAAAAAAAAAAAAAAAAAAAAAAGACCCAGCATGGAGGGACATGATGAATTGGAGGCAGGTAAGCAACCACCTCGGGACCAAATAGTTGATCATCTAATGCTTACTATCAAAAGATTTATGATCAAAAGGGGGAAGATGATGAGGGAAATCATAAATATTCTGTGGCAGGACAATCAACTAAGAAAGAAAACAAAAAAACAAATGACATGCTCCCTTTGTGGCAAGCTTTTCCCAGTGTTCAATGTGCTTATCTATATGATACATTAACCGGACCTCCTCAAAGCAGCAGGATGAAATCAATCTTTGAGAAAAAGATGACCCTTTTCTTTAGACGCCTGCATTTCAATATTGTAATTCTATGACTAATATATTTCTTTTTCATCTCACACAAGGGTACATGGGGGTCGCACTGACCAAAGGCTTGTCTGTACATGCAATATTAAGGGGAAAAAAACCCAACTTGTTGACTGAACTATGTACACAGTGCTAATCTGTCAATATGAGACATAATTTGTTTCAAAAATGTATAAAACTGCATCTCTGACTCCTGATCAATGGAGCAGTTTTCAGACTTTCTGAGAATGTTTCCTGGGTTATAATCCTCAGTTTGACTTGAATAAAATTCTTTTCTTTTTTCTTAAAACAAAACAAAACAAAACAAAACAAAACATCAAAACTCACCTTATTACATTATTGGAAGGGAATCCTTTCCTCCTGGGTCCCTTCCCTTTATCATATACACACATACCCCGCGCCTCAATACACAGAGCCCACTCAATGTATTTACTTCACCTTCCCTAAAGTTCAGGTCAGGAAATCTTAGAATTCAAAAGGATCTTCAAAATTCTGTTGTACAGGTAAGTTCTGAATGCTTCCGACAGTGGGTACATGTAACCTGCAGGTTCCCAAACCTGGCAGGGGAACAGAGTCATACAGGGAGTTTTCCAGGCCCATTCCAAACTTACTGAATCAAAAGTTCTGCCAGTGGGGCCTGGGCCTTTATTTCTTATGACTTTCTGAAGCACATATGCCTGACGGAACCCCACAAAGGCTCTAGATTTGGAGTGGACAAGTATATCAGAAGGCAGGAATAAGAAGAGGATTTGTGGAATGATCTTTAGAAATTGAAGGGTAAGGAAGGAGAATCCTTAATCTTGACATTAGGAATAGTTCTCCTTGAGTGGCACAAGGATTAGGACATTGGAACCAAAAAGAAGAAAATATAATCTAGTATAGCACTTGGCTCTGCAATGGATAATATCTGAAAAATCTAAAATAATAAACACCATTAAATGGTTTTCAACTTTATAACCAATGTATAAACAAAGTATAAAGTCTTAACTATACTTAGATAAAAGTACACAAATATTATCAGCATTGACAACATAAAAGTACAGCTGAGGGCTTCCCTGGTGGCGCAGTGGTTAAGAATCCGCATGCCAATGCAGGGGACATGGGTTCGATGCCTGGTCTGGAAAGATCCCACATGCCGCGGAGCAACTAAGCCCGTGCGCCACAACTACTGAGCCTGCTCTCTAGAGCCCGCGAGCCACAACTACTGAGCCCACGTGCCACAACTACTGAAGCCTGCAGGCCTAGAGCCCATGCTCCGCAATGAGAAGCCACTGCAATGAGAAGCCCACGCACTGCAACGAAGAGTAGCCCCAGCTTGCTGCAACTAGAGAAAGCCCGTGTGCAGCAACGAAGACCCAACACAGCCAAAAATAAATAAATTAATTAAAAAAGGGCTTCCCTGGTGGCGCAGTGGTTGAGAGTCCGCCTGCCGATGCAGGGGACACGGGTTTGTGCCCCGGTCCGGGAGGATCCCACAGGCCGCGGAGCGGCTGGGCCCGTGAGCCATGGCCGCTGGGCCTGCGCGTTCGGAGCCTGTGCTCCACAACAGGAGAGGCCACAGCACTGAGAGGCCCGCATACCACAAAAAAAAAAAAAAAAGAAAAAAAGTACAGCTGAAAAAGCTGGAAGGTAGGACAGGAGGGAAGGGGAGACGGAGAAAAGGGAGGGGGTGCTAATACCCTCATCTTACAAGAAGGGAGGTCCAGAGACATGGTTTAACGTTTATCATACAAAGAAACAGAGACTTAAGTATATCATTTAAAGTCACAATGGTAGCCAATAAAAGAAATAAAATCGGAAATCAATAATAGCGTGTTGGAAAGTACAGAGGAAAAGTAACTTGCTCAGACTTAGCTAGTTAGAAAGTTCTGAAGCCGTGTCTGAGCATGGGCCCTCCGCACTCCAGGCCGGTGCTTTTTCCAGTGTATAGCTGTGCCAAGCACATGCCAGGGGGTGACCCACCCAAGGCTACATACCTAGTTAGTGGCAGAGCCAGAAAAAGAAACTAATTCTCCAGCCTGAAAATTATTTGGAAAACTTATTACTAAAACTTCCAGAAAAGACCATGGTGAAAATTTCTCGTTCTTCCTTCTCTCATTCATTCACCCTCATTCATTCATTTCTGCTCATTCTTTTTTTTTTTTTTTTTTTTTTTTTTTTTTTTGCGGTATGCGGGCCTCTCACTGTTGTGGCCTCCCCCGTTGCGGAGCACAGGCTCCGGACGCGCAGGCTCCGGACGCGCAGGCTCCGGACGCGCAGGCTCCGGACGCGCAGGCTCAGCGGCCATGGCTCACGGGCCCAGCCGCTCCGCGGCACATGGGATCCTCCCAGACCGGGGCACGAACCCGTATCCCCTGCATCGGCAGGCGGACTCTCAACCACTTGCGCCACCAGGGAGGCCCTCTGCTCATTCTTTTAACATGTATTTCTTAAAAAGAACCCTTTAGTACTTCCCTGGTGGCACAGTGGATAAGACTCAGTGCTCCCAATGCAGGGGGCCAGGTTCAATCCCTGGTCAGGGAACTAGATCCCACACGCATGCCACAGCTAAGGAGCCCATGTGCCACAACAAAGGAGCCTGCAAGCCACAACTAAGGAGCCCACCTGCTGCAACGAAGACCCGATGCAACCAAATAAAATAAATAAATATTAAAAAAAGAAGGAAAAAAAAAGAACCCTTCTACTTAGACAAACTTCCTCACCTATATCAATGTTAGGCCTATTCTCCAACTCTACACCATATGATAAAGGAAGTTCTCTTTCCTGGAGGCACCTATGAAGACTTCAACCCACCAGGCACTTTGTCTTTTAAGACCTGACAGAAGGTTCAAGACATCAACACTGAAGATACAAAGCAAGTCTGCCTGCCCATCTCTTAGTCTAGAGACTAGACCATTTGCTTCCTGGGGACAGGCCATTGTCATGAGCACAGAGGCACGCACGCAGCTGCTGCTCCAGGACATGCCGTGGGCGGCAACATGTAACGGGCATGGAGGGCACTGCTCTGCTTGAGACCATCCAGTGCATGGGCCATGGTGTGGATTAATAAAACCATTACCACTCAAGTGACTGTCGCTTTGTAACTTCATAAAATGTTTGAAATATTCAACAGAAATGACAACTTCTGTGAAAATACAGGGCAACCTTAGGAAAATGGAGTTGGGAAGCCACAATGGGGAGCTCTCACACACATACAACTAGACACTGGTGCAGATCCTAACAGGAAGAGACGTACTGTGCATCCCCAGAGGAAGTAACACCACTCTACTGCCACCAGCAGCAGGAAGAACGATCTCCTCCTTGCCTGACAATTCAGCCAATGAAAAGCCACCACACTTCGAACTCTCAGGTTCCTCCAACAGATGTTTTGTTGACAGCAGCCCCTCCCAACTTCCCCTTCTCCTCTAAAAAAGTTTCCTCTTGCTTTAGAGGACTGGGATGTGGTTGTCCAGAGCTGCGGGTCCTGAATTGCAATTTTTCACTGTTCCCAAATAAGCTTGTTTTGCTGGTAAAATAATTGGCTGTTTTATGGTTTTCGGTTAGCACTACCCCAAAATTAATTCTTTAAAAATAAATTATAACCCCAATTCATTAGTACCTATAAAAAGCAATTAAAAATTTTCAATTTAATTCACTATTACTTACCCCATTTTCAGTGCGTTTTTCTCCAGGTACATTTATTACATTTCTCTGAGTTCTTTGCTCTTGGGTCTGACGGCCACCTAGAGAAATGAAGGCCAAACTTACTAAAAGACATACTAGAAAAACGATATTTTACCATTTCTTCACTTATTCAAATATTTATTGAACACAAGTATAAAATACCAGGCTGGACAACTCAAAAATTAGTACAGTTGAAAAAATGTCTTATAATCAACCTGTATACATAAAGTTGTTTAAATGAAAATTTTTTCGAATATTCTATTTCAGAATTTTGAAATTGCTTTATATCAAAAAGTTTCTAACACTTAGAAAATGGTCAAGATGGTAAATTTTACGTTATGTGTGTGTGTGTATATATTTTTTAGAATTAACTTCTACTTTTATTTCTCTTTTTCTTGACCCCATCAATTTTATTCTGAAGTTCTTTCTCATTTCCAAGAGATTCATATTCCAATGCCATGTTATCTTGTTCAGGATCACAAAATAATATGGGAATCTTACAATTTGTTTTATAAAATAGCAAAACTCTTGTCATTGGACTGAATTAGCGCAAATACATGTGTGATCAATGTCATTCACAAACTTAGATACCGAAGCTTATTAAGCCTTCTTTTAAAAGGAACAATATTTGAAGAATTCCTAAAGAAAACAGAGATGAAATTCCATGTCATCATACACAACAGGAACCCAAAGATGCTATACACCGTGTTCCCCCAACTCTCCCGGACCCTCACTACTTGCAAGGCTGACTGCTCCCTCTTCACACTCACAGTGGAGGATCAGCCTCCCTTCCTGCCCTGCAAGAAAAGCTGTTGGATGTGGGCCTGGAAGGAGCCTGGCTGCTGCTCTGGCTCAGGGCCCCTCTTCCTCAATGCTCACAGCCTCTGCAGACAGGGTTGGGAAGGACCTGGGATCCCATCGATGGACCCTGAGCAGATACTCCAGGACCTGCCACTTGCTGGTCTCCATGTTGGCCCCGGGGACCCCACAGGAACTCGTAGTGGGCGGGGTCGCTGTGGGGCACCTGCCAGTACTCCAGGTAGCCCTCCTGCACCCACACTTTGGTGAGCAGCTCCCTGGGCTCCCCATAGATGCAGTGCTGCTTCCCTGCATACACCCCCATGATGATCAGTGCTTCCCAGACTTCCTCCTCAGAGGCACATTCACCCTGCAGGAGGATCACGGACAGAAGCATCACCAGGAGGCCAGCCTTGGGCATGCTCTGCCCATCGGTCAGCATGGCATCCCAGGTGAGGCCCAGGGTGGGGACCAGGACATAGGTGTGCTTGCTGGGGTCCACCTCCTTCACATCCATGCCAAAGACCAGCTGCATGCACTCGCAGGCTTGGCTGAAGACGACAAGGAAGTGGTCCGGATGGTCTTTGAGGACCATATTCAGCACTTCCGTCTTGGTGGTCGGCTCCTTGGCACGATACTTGAGGAGCAGGAACCCCACCAGGTCAGCCATCATCACATTAAGTGCCTCCTGGGACAAGGACTCGGCCTGGGTTGGGGCGGGGCACAGACTGGGGAGGAGGAGGATGAGGGGGATGCAGCCTCCTCCCCCTCAGCCCTGAACAGCTGCACCTCCACTGGGCCCTGGGCCTGGACTGGGTCTTGAAGGTCTGCCTCAGGCTTGCAGAGCTCACTCATCTGGACCAGGGGCCTGATGACTGGGGTCGGGCCGCCGACAGGAGTGTGGGTAGGGGTGACAGATGGGGACCATGGGCAGGTCTTCTTCTGAGGGGTGCTCTCAGGCCTCACAGGGGCGTACCTCCTGGGCGGCCTGTCCCCTGCCAACCTCACCTTGACTCCTGGCACTGCCTGGGCCTCCTCTGCTCTGTGACCTAAGGACACGGTCCTCAGACCTGGGCCTTCACCTTCCGGTTCCTGGAGCCCTCTTGGGTCCTGGATGAAATGCTGGCTGGAACAGGCTACCTCCCGGTCAGCTCTGAGCCTCCGACCAGCTGCACCCCATGCAGAGTGACTCTGTGCCCCAGACTGGAGGCTGGGTGGGAGCTGCAGCACCCCTGACCGCAGGGGAGGGTCCAAGAAGAAGCACAGCTTCCAGTGGTGCCTCTTTGCCCACAGTCAGACTTCAGAGTTTCTTTTCCGTTATGTATATTTTACCACAACTAATTTTTATTAAAAATTAAAGCTTGGACTTCCCTGGTGGTGCAGTGGTTACAAATCCAGCTGCCAATGCAGGGGACACGGGTTTGAGCCCTGCTCCGGGAAGATCCCACATGCAACGGAGCAACTAAGCCCGTGCGCCACAGCTACTGAGCCTGCGCTCTAGAGCCCGCGAGCCCCAACTACTGAGCCCACGTACCACAACTACTGAAGACCGTGCGCCTAGAGCCCATGCTCTGCAACAAGAGAAGCCACTGCAATGAGAAGCTTGTGCACTGCAACGAAGAGTAGCCCCCGCTCGCCGCAACTGAAGAAAGCCCACGCACAGCAACAAAGACCCAATGCAGCCAAAAATAAATAAATCCATTTATTTTTTTAAAAAATCTTCTTTTTATGTATAAAGCAAAGCTACTGGGTACATAAACAGATATACAGTACATCTGATAGGGGGAAGACAGGGGCAAGTAAGAATACTATATCCAGTAAAGGGCCCTTAGGGAGGTGATAATGAAAAATGAGGTTAAACAACTGGGAATGACAGAGTATGCGACCGAACACAGTCGCATAATATACAATAGCCATTTCATCACAGCTATCATATTTCCTATTAGCAGAAATAATGCATACACACATCCTAGACTATAGCATCTATCAGTTTACAGGGTAAATTAAATTCTTAGTTATTAGTATTTTTAAGAAATAAGGTACTTGGGTTAATTTAATATTCTATCATTGCTGCCTCTTGCAAACAGCAAGCCATCAAATTAGAATACTATAAAACACACAACATTGAAATTATATCAAGTGCCACTTAATCTTTGATGGTAAAGAAGAAACTTGATGATCTTGCATTCTGGAGTCAGAAAATAATAATAAGAGCTGACATTCAGTGAGCACTTTGCCAGGACACCTCATTAACTGCCACCACAACCGAATGTGCCCCGCACATAAGGAAACGGAGGCACAGGGATGTGAAGTCACTTGCCCAAGGTCCAAACTGAGTAAGCAGCAGGGCCGGTGCTGAACCCAGGAGGCCTCGCTCCAAACTCCATCACACCAGCCCCCAGATTCTAGCTTACACTCTGCACATGACCTGCACCAAGTTACTTTACACATTAAGCTTCTGCTCCCCCAGGTATACAAGGTGACTGAAGGAAATGTCCTCCACACTCTCCTCTAGCTTCCATATAGGGAATTCCTACTCTTTTAAGTCAGGGTTGTCCTTTACTTCTTGTTATATCTTATAGTTCTACAGGCAATAAATACTCAAGTGTAACTCCTTTTAAACAATATATATCGGTGACAACTGGCTTGTCCTCAGCTCTGTGGGGAGCAGAGAGGAAACATGAGTCTCGGATCTTCACCTCTGGCTGCTTAGAATGTAAGCTGGAGGAGAAGTTCAGTGAACAGAAATAAAACAGAACACAGCACCCAGTGAGAGCTGTTCTACCTGCCACCTTTCTTCTTGAGCTCTGAGAGACAGGCAGAACATGCAGAAGCACAGGCAGAGGAAAAAGGGAAGAGGGTGGAGCATCACAGCTGGAGGAAGATGGAATTCTGAGTTAGGGCACGACAGGGAATGAATATGCAACAAAGAATATGGTGGAAGAGAGAAAGAAGAAACAGTGAGGTTGAGGAGATGGGCAGGGTCCCATTACAAATGCCATCAAAGCTAAGCTGAGGAGTATTAAATAGGGAAGCAGGGACTTTGCTGAAAGTTGTGAAAAGTCGTGATGAGAGATGAGAGTCGTGTGATGAATTTGGTTCTTCCAATCCTGACCAACCCTCCATACCAGCCCGGGTCGAGAAAGGTGTACTCCCTGGCACCACTCCCCTCGGAGCCTCCTTCATCCTGGTCCCCTGCCTTCAATGCAGCAGCTCTGTACTCTCCCCTCCAGGTCCGACTCCCTCTTCAAGGCCCTCATCTCGAGCCCCATCCCCCTGGGACGCATTGTCTCCTTAACCTCACACAGCTCAGCATCCGGCTCTTCCACTGTCTCGGGTGTACTTGCCACGTCAGCACAACGAGACTGAGCAGCATCCGGTGTGACAATGAAGGTCAACTGGAAGGTCAGTGCTGTCCCCTTCCTTGTGACTCTAGACAGTTCTCTCAAGTATCCCTAATGCTTCCAGACTTTACAGAGTGAGATCAATATAAGACCTTCCCCCCATTCCACCATCCTGGGACAGTAAGGGTTATGTACATATATTATAATGATTAAAGTAAAATATAAAACTTTTAATTTAACTATAGAGTATAAATATTTGGAGCACTCAGGTAGAGAGTTAAAGTAAGTTCTTAGCACTAGAACAGTGCTTTAACTGCCAGCTAGTCTAATCCTCCTCAGGAGGAGTCCGTCCAGAGAGGCAGGGCCCTTTTCTAAGGTAGAAATGGATGAAGAGCTAGGCCTGGAGTCTTGGTCTTCTGACTCCAGATGACCAGCACCCAGTGGAATAAAAACCAGAAGTAATGATGCATTGTGAAAAACAGCATGATATTTACAGCTATGGGAAGATGATTTTAAAGCAGACAGTAGCTCATCCTAGGGGCAAAATATCCTTTAATTAAAAATACAGGGACTTCCTTGGTGGTCCAGGGGTAAAGAATCTCCCTTCTAATGCAGGGGACACAGGTTTGATCCCTGGTCAAGGAACTAAGATCCCACACGCCATGGGGCAACTAAGCCCGCGCGCCACAACTACTGAGCTTGCGTGCCTCAACGAGAGAGCCCGCACGCCACAAACTCCAGAGCCCATGCGCCCTGGAGCCTGTGCACCACAACTAGAGACAGAAAAACTTGCATATCACTAGAGAGAAGCCCGCGCACTACAACGAGGAACCCGCGCGCTGCAACAAAGACGTGAAGCAGCCAAATACATAAGTAGGTATTAAAAAAAAAATACAACTAGGGACTTCCCTGGTGGTCCAGTACTTAAGACTCTGTGCTTCCAATGCAGAAGATGTGGGCTCAATCCCTGGTCGGGGAACTCAGATCCCACAAGCCATGTGGCTCAGCAAAAAATAAATAAATAAAGAGGGATAACTTCTAATAAAAGAATCTTCTTTTTACAAAAGGATGTCCTTTCATTGTTTATTTTTTTTAAATACAAGAAGTAATCCATAATCACCGTTAAATAACAAAGGTTTCTTTCTTAACTGTACAGTGTATATGCTTTCCAAAAAAAAGATTCCCTTATTTTAAATTTTAATTCAAAAATAAGTAGTTTATGGGAAATTGGTATTGACATATACACACTGCTATATATAAAATAGATAACTAATAAGGATCTACTGTACAGCACAGGGAACTCTACTCAGTACTCTGTAATGGCCTATTTGAAAAAAGAATCTAAAAAAGAGTGGATATATGTATACGTATAATAGATTCATTTTGCTGTATACCTGAAACTAACACAACATTGTAAATGTACTATACTCCAATAGAATTTTTTTTTAAAAAGTAGTATATTCCTATCGTTCAAAATTCAAAAGGAAACAGGTTTCTCTGGTGGTGCAGTGGTTAAGAATCCGCCTGCCAATGCAGGGAACATGGGTTCGAGCCCTGGTCCAGGAAGATCCCACATGCCGCAGAGCAACTAGGCCCGTGCACCACAACTACTAAGCCTGCGCTCTACAGCCCACGAGCCACAACTACCGAGCCTGCGCGCCACAACTACTGAAGTCCGCGTGCCTCGAGCCCGTGCTCTGCAACAAGAGAAGCCATCTCAATGAGAAGCCCACACGCCACAACGAAGACCCACACAGGCAAAAATAAATAAAATAAATAATTAAAAAAAAAATTCAAAAGGAGGGCTTCCCTGGTGGCGCAGTGGTTGAGAGTCCGCCTGCCGATGCAGGGGACACAGGTTTGTGCCCCGGTCTGGGAAGATCCCGCATGCCGCGGAGCGGCTGGGCCTGTGAGCCATGGCCGCTGAGCCTGCGCATCCGGAGCCTGTGCTCCGCAACGCGAGAGGCCGCAGCAGTGAGAGGCCCACATACCGCAAAAAAAAAAAAAAAAAAAAAATTCAAAAGGAACCAAAAGATATAAATGACCAATCTTCCCTCCCTCCTTCCCCTACCCAGCAGCCTTCCCCCGAGGCTAGCCATGTTACCAGTTTCTTACTTATCGTTCCAAAGATATTTCATACACACAAGCCAACACAGAATACGTCATTACTCTTTCATCTCTGTTACACAGGAGGCAGCATGTGTGTACACTGTTGCTTATTCAAGTGACAAGTGCAGGAAGTGGTTTGGGACAGGGCACAGAGCAGATGTACTCCGGTTTCTTCAGTCGACGCCCCTGGAGGGCGTTGAAGGCTGCTCCTACCAGCAGTGCCCATGAGTTACACTATGTATATGTCATTTTGTATGTGTGCAGACACAGCTTTAGGATAAATTCTCAAAAGTGAGATTGCTGGGTGAAAGGTTTCATGCTTTTGTAAGCTTAATAGATACCACCAAACTGCCCTCTACAGAAGCTGCCAACAATGTGGAAGACTGCCTGCTTCTCAGCGTTCTTGCCAACACTGTGTTATTAAATGTTCTAATCTTGGCCACGTGACAGGTGAAATACAGTATCTCAGTGTTTTTCCTACATTTCTTTTCTTAGGAGTAAGGCTGAACTTCTTTTCATATACTTCTGGGTCATGAATATTTCCTTTTCTGTGAACAGCAGGTTTGTATATTTTGCCCATTTTTTTTTTACTGTTTTTTTTCTTATCATTTTATGTAAAGGAAATTAGCCCTTTGCAATATGAGCTATAAATGCTGTTTCCCAGTTTATAATTTGTCTTTTGACCTTGCTTTAATGTGGTTATTGCCATGCAAAGAGGTTTTTTATTTTAATAATTTGGTTTGTCTTTTCTATATGGTTTAGAGTTAGCTACACTTAGGCCTTGTTCCTTTTTTTTTTTTTTTTTTTTTTTTGGCCACACCGTGCAGCTTGCAGGATCTCAGTTCCCCAACCAGGGACTGAACCCAGGCTGTGGCAGTGAAAGCCCAGAATCCTAACCACTAGGCCACCAGAGAACTCCCCACTTAGGTCTTGTTCTTGTTTTTCTGTTTTTCTTTCTCTCTCCATATACATATATGTGTATATATACACACATATATATATATATATATATATATATATATATATATATATATTTCCCAGAATTTTTATGATCCTTTCATGGTTTCATTTATTCTTAAAATCTAGAGATTTCATCCATGTGATATTTATCAAAAGCAATCCTTTTCAACAGCAGGTCCCCTTACACGTTTCAGTGCATTATGTGACTAACTTAGGATCCTGAGGAGGCTGAAAGTGTGAAATAATCATAAACTGCAATAACAGAGGTCAAAAAACCCTGTGAGATACCAACTCTCCCTCTCACCACTTGTTAGTGAAAGGGGGAAAATCATGTGAATAATTTAATATTTATTCCTGTTAATCCTTAAATTAATTTTAATTAATTTAATGTTTAAATTAACTTTTATGGCAAAAATTAGCAAATGGGGGAAAAAGCACTTATCTACCTTGTTCACTGCTCTCGGTTGGGGAATCTTCATGTCGAAGAAAAAATTTCACTTCTTCCCTTCGTGGCCCCCACTTCTGAAGATGTTCATACATCATATAATCAAAGGGTATGGGACGCTCTAGGAAAAAAACAAACAAACAAAAAATCTTACTTTTCCCAGGAACAAGCAAAATGACTCCTACCAAAAGTAAAAAATGAATAAAAATAATTTAAAATAAATGTACACATATATTAGAATTCAAGGATATTACAAGCACTGAATTTTAACTTTAATGAAACGAAAGCAAGACCATGAAGGGGAAATAATTTAGGTAACATATAAACACAAAGAAGTAAACATAAAAGCAATTTTGCAACATTAAATGGGGAACAGTGAAAACAATGTCCTTTAGTATATTTATCATGAAGCAGTATGCCTCCCACTCTTTCAAAGAAACATTAACAAATTGGCCGAATCTTGTTATTCATTAAAATGTTACAGGAGGCAATCAGATGTATAAAGGGCTTGACAACGCACTTGCTGGCAATACAGCTAGCCCACACAAACACTTGTATGTGAATGTTCACAGCAGCAATATTCATAGTAGCCAAAAAGTGGAAACAACCCAAGTGTCCATTAACTGATGAAAGGATAAATAAACTGTTGTATACCATACAATGGATATTTGCAGCCAAAAAAAGAAATTAAGTATTGATACATGCTACAACATGGATGAATCCTGAAAACATGCTAAGAGAAAAAAGCTAGATCAAAAAGTCACACATTAAAAATAAATAAATAACTTTTTTTAAAAGTCACATATTATATGATACAATTTATATGAGATGCCTCAAACAGTCAAACACACAGAGCCAGAAAGTAATACAGTGGTTGCCTGGGGGAGGAAGGAATGGGGAGGTTCAGAGTTTGGAAATAGTTGCACAACACTGAGAATGTCCTGAAAACCACGAAGTTGTACACTAAAATGGGGATTTTTATGCTATGTGAATTTTATCTCAATTAAAAGGAAATCTTGAAATGTTCCCACTGCTGCTTGTGCTTGAAAGCGAGAAAGGATATCGGCAAGTTCCAAGGCTCACAGAAAACGGCCTGGCGTGGGAGAGGAGCAGGACAAAACCCAACAGTATTTTGGCTCCTTTCAACACAGGAGTATGTCTGGGCGAGAGGCTCCTCCTGCTCAGCCTGAGAACCCGACACTGAGTCAAGAGAAAGAGTTGTGCAAGCTGAAGCCTCGTCATACATTCAAGGTGTGATTTACTGTTCAGTCCTAGATAAGTGCCAGACTTCCGTAAGGAAGAAAACCCCACCAGTCACAGAAATGCAGCGCACATTGTGCTGCTGCCGTTTCATCTTCCTACATGTGCAGGCAAGCTTTGTCTATTCAACTAACATCAAGGGCAAGGACATAAATCATCTCATCTCAGTTGAAAATGAAATCTGTGTGTGCTTAGTTCAACTCTGAACTGAGTATTTGTACAGCGAAAAGCAAGCACAAATTGAACCCTAATGAAGTAATATCATTCCATATTTTTAGTTTTGAAAGTAACACTTTTTATGGATATAGGCCTATAAAAAAGATTTTTAAGAACTTGTATATTGTAGTTTTATAGCTGTGAGGCCCATGTTTAAGCCTAATCGTGTCCCTTGGTTTTACATAAAATTGTGTCTTAGGCCATATTTTTATTCATATTGCTTTGGCTTACAAATTTTTTTCACATTAATTAAAATCAGTTTACAATCTTCACTTAAATCTACCAAGTTTGAGCATAACTTTACAAAGTTAAAACTCCAATTTTGCCTTAAAGCCAGTTATTGAAAAAAATGTTTCCCTTTATAAATAAAAAAATTTTTAAAGACTAACTTCAAGAAAAGCAAGCTAGGGCTTCCCTGGTGGCGCAGTGGTTGAGAATCCGCCTGCCGATGCAGGGGACACAGGTTCGGGCCCCGGTCCAGGAAGATCCCACATGCTGCGGAGCAGCTGGGCCCATGAGCTACGGTCGCTGAGGCTGCGCGTCCGGAGCCTGTGCTCCGCAACGGGAGAGGCCACAACAGTGAGAGGCCCCCGTACCAAAAAAAAAAAAAAAAAAAGAAAAGCAAGCTAAGCTTCACTACCTTTCTTAAATAAGAAGGTTTAACTAAAACGTTATTTCTGTTTTAAAGTGAAAACAAAACTATCCCACATGTATCATGTAGAATTAATAGCATACTATACCTCATTAGAATCTTACGTAATGGAGAAATCTATGATAAGACTTTCAGCCATTCTTGGATAAGGCAAAAAGAAAATCAAGCAGGAAATTTCACAAAAAGAAAAACTGAAGGTCCTACCTACACTCCTGATTTGCATTAGAGCTGACATACTCTGTGAGGAAGGGAACAACAAAAAGATCAGGATAATAAGCTGGCCAAGTTAACAGATTGTTATGGGCTGGGTTGTGTCCCTTCACACACAAATTCATATGCTGAAGTCCTAACCCCTAGTACCTCAGAATGTGACCTTATTTGAAGACAGGATCTTTAAAGAGGTAATAAGTTAAGATGAGGTCATTAGGGTGGGCCCTAATCCAAATGACTGGTGTCTCTTTAAGAAGAGATTAGGACACAGACACACACAGACGGAAGGCCATGTAAGGACACAGGGAGAAGACTGCTGTCTACAAGCCAAGGAGAGAGGCCTCAGGAGAAACCAACCTTGCTGACACCTTGATCTCAGACCTCTAGCCTCCAGAATTGTGAAAAGATGAATTTCTCTTACTTAAGCCACCCAGTTTGTGTTACTTTGTTATGGCGGCCTGGGCAAACTAATACACAGATCCACAGAGAAATACTCTCTTCTCAAAAGCACTGACAATTACATTGGAGTATCATATTTCTGAATACTGATGACATGAGTATACCATGTGTTATGGATGCAGTAATTTTTATGCAAAGCGTTCTCCAAAATCTGAAAATTACCTTAAGGGTTCCTCTGGGGTAAAAAAGACTGAGAAAGGCTGTGCTTTTTCCCTTTCCTTTGAATCTCATTCACCACCATCTCTTCAAGACCTCGCTTTGCTGCTCCAATTTACTCAATGATTTAAGTGTTTACTCAGGGCCTATTATGAGAAACAGGCTGGGCACTGGCGGTATGATGGTGAACAAACAAGTTCCTGTCTTCAGGAATTTTAGTCCAATAAGAGAGAGAGAGATGAAAGCTACTATATTATGTTTTGATAAATACAATGACAGTACTGGAGCAAAGGGGAGGGACCCTTAACGCACTCTGAGATTCAAGGAAGGGATGAGAAGCAAAGGTGCGTGGGTGCTAGGGACTGCTCTAGACAGTGGGAGCAGTGGCTGTGACTCTCTGTGCTCCGAGGAGGTAGGCCTCATTCCTGATGAGGCTAGACCACAGGTTATGATTTCAGATGGCCCTGGAGCCAAGGACTGCACCAACTGAGTGACTCAAGCAGCTAGGGACCACTGGGGCTCTCCCAGACTAATATAAGGGGCAGATAAGGAATAAGAAGTGACAGCAATCCACAAAAAGCAAGAGTGCTAAGAGGCTAGAGAAGAGCAAACAATGATGGAATGACCAGGCTCTAACATTAGTCCTCTAAAAACTGCAATTACTTAACACCCCTCTTCCTGTAGTTGATATCAGACTGATAACTGAGGAACTGGACTCTTACTTCTACTTTAGTAAATAATCCACCATTTATCAAAGTCAAGTTTCTCTCAATGTGTCCTTAAAGTTTTTACTCTGAATTTGAAGGATAACATTAAAAGCACAAGACTTTGGAAGAAAATATTTACAAATCACACACCTAATAAGGGACTTGTATCTACAATAATATAAAGAACTCTTACTGGGGATGTAATATACAGCAAGGTGACCAGAGTTAATAATACATACTGCAGGGACTTCCCCGGTGGTGCAGTAGTTAAGAATCTGCCTGCCAATGCAGGGGACATGGGTTCGATTCCTGGTCCGGGAAGGTCCTACATGCTGCGGAACAACAACTACTGAGCTTGTGCTCTAGAACCTGTGAGCCACAACTACTGAGCCTGTGTGCCACAACTATTGAAGCCCGTGCACCTACAGCCCATGTTCTGCAACAAGAGAAGCCACTGCAATGAAAAGCCCATGCACCACAATGAAGAGTAGCCCCCACTCGCTGCAACAAGAGAAAGCCTGTGCACAGCAACAAAGATCCAATGCCTCCAAAAATAAATTAATAAAAAAAAACATACTGCATATTTGAAGTTGCTAAGAGAGTAGACCTTAAAAGTTCTCATCACAAGAAAAAATATTCTGTAACTGTGTGCAGCAATGGATACTAACTAGACTTACTGTGGTGATCATTTCACAATATATACAAATATCAAATAATTATGTAGTACATTTCAAACTAATAAAATGTTGTATGTCAATTATACCTCAATTAAAAAATTATTTTTAAAAAGTGCAAGAATTCACTGATTATCCCTAAGTGTCCTTTAAACACATCCATCTGGACGCCCACCTCATACACAGCATGTACCAACTGACCACTCTCTTGCTTCCTGACTCAGACCCATCCATGCACACAGCTACCTCCTTCCACACGCTGCCGGAGCAGGTGGCCTTGCTAGTCTAGTTCCCACCCTCCCGGGCCCCCTCCTCTCAGTGCTGTCGGAGGAGCACGCCTTGTCCATGCTCTTCTCTTGTCCTTCCCTCACACTGCTCCCCTCGCCTGGTGTATCCTATCCCAGTTCAATTCCACCCCTCCATGACAGTCCACATTTTTTTGCAGAATTTTCTGTATTCGGTAATTATATTACCTACACTGATCATCTCTGCCCAGCTAGCTGACAAATCCTTAAATGTAAGAGCCAGTATTAACTCTTCTCAACTTAATAAACAAGCACTTACTATTTAAAAGGCTTTGTACACAGGGGAACACGATAATGTTTTTGTCTTAGTGAAGTTATCGTAGGGAGAAGAAAAGCAGATGAACAACCTGACATGCAACAAACAAAACACTGTAAGGTCTCAGTGGTCAGAGAACTCTTGTTTGGTCAGCAGTGATGTCAGAAAGCCTTCACACGAGAACGGATCCGCTTTCCCAGCTTCTTCCACATGGCTACGGTGAGGGTCAAATCACAGAACACACTTTTTTGCAAACAGCATTTATAACATCCTATCCTCATGTGATAGAATAGTTTTTACTTTATTCAATTCCTTATTACCTCAGATAACAAAGAACCAGAAACAACATTCTGTATTCAATAAACACTGGATTTCATGTACTTAGTCATCTTTATAGAGCCTAATACATACCATTTCCCCTCCACACTTCAGCTAAATGGCAACTGCCTTCTCCAGGTTCCTTGCAAAATTCTACAACATCCCGACATGTTGTTTCTGGTGTTATAGGAACTTCTGTTAAAATCTGTTCATTGTTGCTCAAGAACACGGTTAATATCATCTGTAAGAGAAAGATTAAATTAAAGCTACAACTTAGAGTCATCCATCAATAAAGAGATTAATCTGTAAATTAAAAGTGATCCCCCCACCAACCCCACTCCCCCACTGCCACTCCGCCCTGCCAGAATGCTTACGGGACAGGTTAAGCTGATCCTAAAGTTCATGTAGAAAAACTAAAATGTAAGACAAGTCAGGAAAATGCCAAAAGAGGAGTATTAGAAAGAAACTAGCACTACTAGATATTATAAAGCCTCAAAACAGTATGGCAACAGCACATAAATAGATCAATGGGACAAATTATAAAGTCCAGAAACAGAAAACGGTAAATGATGAAGCAGGTATCTCAAAACTGAGGAGGGAGGGAAAAGACTATATAATGAATGATGCCTGAGCAATTAAAATACCCATCTGGAAAAAAATGGGTTCATATTGCACGTCATACACAAGCATAAGTTCCTAATAGATCAAATAGTTAAATATAAATCACAAAATTGTAAAGATTCTAGACTAAAACTGGGTAAATTCCTTTTTATAACCTTGGAGTACAGAGCCCTTTCTACCTATGACTCAAAAACCAGACACCACAGAAAAAGATATATTCAAGTAATAAAACACAGGGATCTTTTACAAAGCAAAAAAAAAAAAAAAAAACTGGGGAAAAATATTTGTAACTCATATTACATATAAAAAGCCAATCTCCTCAATATATAAAAGGCTCCTAAAAACTAGTACCAGAAAGACCAAAAATCCAATTTATTTTTAAAAATTGACTGAAGAAACAATATATCACAGTAAAAGAAATGAAAATGGTCCTTAAATGAAGGTACATTATAATGTATTTGAAAAATTAAAAAATAAAAATTGTCCAGCATTATTTAAAAAAAACTTTTAAAAACCCTACCACTTTGATCTAAGAACTCAAGAGGTTGTATCATAAGGGATTTTTAAAAAACATTACTCCTAAAGTAAAATTTAAACCAAAAATTTTCTTTGATCAGAGACAGTACTATAAAGTATTTGTTTAATCTTTGATCAAAGTCAGAAACAAAATCTGCATTTGTCCCAAAATTCTCCTCTCAAAATCCCTGCTGTCAACTAAGTATTTTAGTTCATTGTTAAAATATTTTTTTCTTAGAAGTGTCCTAAATTCCTAAATTTTGAGATTAAACATCTCTATACTGACGGCCAGATTTTATTACCAAAACTAGTGATAGTTATGAACTGTTCTCTTGCCACCAATCTTCTCTTACTCCAACCTACCCCTTCACTGTCGCCAGTTAATTTCCTAAATGTAAATCAGTTGAAGTCATTCCCTTGCTTAAAATATTCAGGAGCCCTGCACTGCCTAATAGCAATCCTTCCCAAACACTTCTTCGGGTTTATAAACAGGAAACTGGTTTCTTTACTGAGCACTCAAGAGTCTCACATTGTAATGTTCATGTGAGTCTCTAACTTTTCTCCCCCAGAGACTCTTATGGGGCTTGGATTTCCACAGAATGCCCTCCGAGAAAGCCTAGACTACAGGATAAACTGCAAATTCCTATCACGGGTAAGAGATTCCTCACAGCCTTCCTAGCCTTCCAGTCCTAGTGCCTTCCCACAATGAACCTTGCTCCCTCAAGTCCAAGTTCTCTCAGGCCGCTGTCCCTCCGCCCCAGTGCCCTTCCTGTTTGCCTGTAAACTCCTATTCACCCTTCAAAACTCAGCTCATACGCTACCACCTTTGCAAAACCTCCCTTCACCACCTCCTCTCACCAGGGAGGTTGCATGTTCCTTCCTTTGTGATCCAGTAGCTCTTCACACACATCTTTATTACATCACACTAGGCCCTACGTGCCTCCAAGCAATTCACTTTTGAATCTTTTGTTCCCATTGCCTGATCAGTATCGGATGTATGGGAGGCACTGTGAAATGTGGTCGACTTCACGAATGACAGACAAAATATAAAACCTCCACCATACCACAGAACTGAGGAAACACTACTCATGATCTAAGGTACATCCAGTCTGTTCAACAATCTCTTTTCCTTCAGTTCTTCTAGGATAAAACAGTTATCTCTGCTCACTAACCCACAGAGGAATTTATCTTTAAAAGTTGAGGGTCTTGGTTTTTTCCAAGGTTTTCGCGGGCTCGGGTGGTGTCGCGGCTGCTGGTCCTGGGAGCCAAGGCAACGGAGATCTTCCCAGCTCGCGAGAGTGCCCCCTTCTCCCACGGCTTTGGGGACCCAGCAACAGCTATGGCTCCGGTGTCTGGCTCCCGCAGCTCGGAGTGGGAGGCCTCGGGCTCCGGGGCGAAGCATCGCAGTTCGTCGAAGAGCCTTAAGCCCAGCAGATCCTCTCGCTCCCCGCGGGGCCGCCGCTCTCGCTCGCACTCTTGCTCTCGGTCCGGGGACCGGAATGGCCTTAGCCATCAACTGAGTGGCCCCAGTCAAGGCTCCCGAAACCAGTCCTACCGCTCCCGCTCGCGGTCACGCTCTCGACAGCGGCCCTCCGCGCCACGGGGCGCCCCTTTCGCTTCTGCCTCCTCGTCCGCCTATTATGGCGGCTACTCACGCCCCTACGGGAGCGACAAGCCATGGCCTAGCCTCCTGGACAAGGAGAGGGAAGAGAGCCTGCGGCAGAAGAGATTAAGTGAAAGAGAGAGAATTGGAGAATTGGGAGCTCCTGAAGTATGGGGACTTTCTCCAAAGAATCCAGAACCAGACTCTGATGAACATACACCAGTAGAGGACGAAGAGCCAAAGAAAAGCACCACTTCAGCTCCTACTTCAGAAGAAGAAAAGAAGAAGTCTAGTCATTCAAAAGAAAGGTCCAAGAAAAGGAGGAAGAAAAAATCATCTAAAAGAAAACACAAGTATTCTGATGATAGTGACAGTGACTCTGATTCTGAAACAGACTCCAGTGATGAAGATACAAAAAGGAGAGCAAAGAAAGCCAAGAAAGAGGAAAAGAAGAAGAAACGCAGATCGAAGAAATATAAGAAAAAGAAGTCTAAGAAGAGCAGAAAAGATTCCAGTGATTCAAGTTCTAAAGAGTCCCAAGAAGAGTTTCTGGAGAATCCCTGGAAGCCTGAAGAACCCTCAGATTTGATTGGCCCAGAGGCTCCCAAAACACTTGCCTCTCAAGATGATAAACCTTTGAACTATGGCCATGCTCTGTTACCTGGGGAAGGTGCAGCTATGGCTGAATATGTAAAAGCTGGAAAACGTATCCCACGAAGAGGTGAAATTGGCTTGACAAGTGAAGAAATTGCATCATTTGAAAGCTCGGGTTACATAATGAGTGGTAGCAGGCATCGCCGAATGGAGGCTGTGCGACTGCGAAAAGAGAACCAGATCTATAGTGCTGGTGAGAAGAGAGCCCTTGCATCCTTTAACCAAGAAGAGAGACGAAAGAGAGAAAACAAGATTCTGGCCAGTTTTCGAGAGATGGAATACAGAAAAACTAAAGGGAAAGAAGACAAATAAGGATTTTCGGATTGTTCATCAGACTTTTTTTTTTTTTAATTTTTATTTTTTTGCAGTGCACGGGCCTCTCACTGCTGTGGCCTCTCCCGCCGTGGAGCACAGGCTCCGGACGCGCAGGCTCAGCGGCCATGGCTCACAGGCCTGGGCCTGGCCGCGCCACGGCATGTGGGATCTTCCCGGACCGGGGCACGAACCTGCGTCCCCTGCATCGGCAGGCGGACTCCCAACCACTGCGCCACCAGGGAAGCCCTCATCAGACATTTTTAACAACAAAAAAGAAAGTCTGGGTTCCATATATACACACAAAAAGATTATCATGATCTGAAAAAGCTGTACAGTACTACTGTGCCTTCTATTTAATTCTTTCAGTCCTTCTATAAAAAGCTGCTTATTGATGTAACTTTAGCAAGCTCTTTGGGTTATTTTGGATTGACCAAAACAACCTTCTGGTTTAAAAATCCAAATTATGAATGAAACTCTACTGTGTTGAGGGAGGTGGCATTGAGAGAAGGTGCTGGTGAGGTGACAAACTGCGCTCTCATACCATGGGACACTGCTCCCATTAGCTCTACATGGTGCCCACTCCCCAACCCATACCAACTGAACTCGGGAGAAATTATCATTCCTCTATGTTGAAGGTGTTATAAATGGACTTGATAGAAACACACAGGAGGCCACTTTTGTTATCAAAATGAAGGCATGGCTGAAAAAAGCAAATCTGGAATTTGAAGGTTGACTTGTATATTACAATATTATTGTCAGCTCTGGAAGTAATGTGTTTTGATTTTAGTCCCTACCTCCACCCCAAAACCAACAAACAAACCAAAAAGCAAACTAACCCACAGACTTGTTGAATTGAAAATGTGAACATTAGTTTTAAAATTCTTAATAGGCTAATTAAAAATGGTTATTTCAAATATAAAATATTGGGAAGTCTCCTGTTGTGCCAATGTAAGTACATTATTTCCATCTGAGCTGTGTTTAGATCATTATTTGAATACTAGAAATGGATGGGAGTCAACAATGATCAGGAGTTTAATAAGGAAAAATATGAGTCATTGTCTTCATTGTTTTAACATGGTTGCTTCATTAGGATGAAGCTAAAATGATGTTAAACGTTTTTAAAGTCTGTTCTTTGTAATAAGTGGATTTCATTTTAAGCATTGTTAAACTTTTCAGTTTATTTTTTACATCTGTCATTCAGTTTAATCTGTAACTTCATATAGAACCCCTCACTTTCTCACGTTTTTATGGCCACTGTTGGCTTTTAAGTTTGGGGGAAATGGGAAATTCTGGGACTGTGAGATCGTGATCTTTTTCCTTCCCTCCTTTTGTTAAAGTTTAGTTGTTAGGACATACTAGTGAAGGGGGAGGGGATAGTAGAAGTTTTGGCTGTTTTTGTTAAGGTTGTTTTGAGCTGCATTATTATGTGCCTAGGATAAATTAAATTATCTGAGTGATGGGGAATTTCTGACTTTGCTGTTATAAAATGCCCTCTCTCCTTATAATAAAGTTTTAAAAAAAAATTTTTTTTGAAGAGTACACTGCATTTATTTAACCCCATAAATTATAACATCATAACACATGTAAAATTTTTATATTTTTAAAGTGCTTTGAAAGATATTTATTTTTTTAACAAGTGGAAAATAATGTTCTTTAAAAGACATCAAACTTTTAGTAGAAAATGATATTACCAGAAGCATGTAAGGATTTGTTCCTCCTCTTCAAGAAATGGGATTTTTATGTAAAATATATATGTAGCACTGAATGCCAAAATGATGGGTATGTGTGATTGGAATTAAAAATGAGATTTGCTAAAAAAAAAAAAAAGTTGGAGGTCTTTTAAATACTAACATAAATGGCCTGGAATATATAGAATTTGGAATAAAATAGGTGATTCCTGGATCCAGTGCAAACAAGTCCAGAACTGAAGGGCCTTAATGCTATACCAGTTTTATCAGAACAAGTGGAATTTTTTCTTTTAATAAATTTATTTACTTACTTACTTTTGGCTGCATTGGGTCTTTGTTGCTGTGCACAGGTTTTCTCTAGTTGCAGCGAGCAGGGGCTACCCTGTTGCGGTGTGCGGGCTTCTCACTGCGGTGGCTTCTCTTGTTGCGGAGCACGGGCTCTAGGCACGCGGGCTTCAGTTGTTGTGGCTCGTGGGCTTCAGTTGTTGTGGCTCGTGGGCTCTAGAGCGCAGGCTCAGTAGTTGTGGCGCACGGGCTTAGTTGCTCTGTGGCATGTGGGATCTTCCTGGACCAGGGCTTGAACCCGTGTCCCCTGCATTGGCAGGCGGATTCTCAACCACTGCACCACCAGGTAAGCCCTTGGAATATATTTTTATTCTTGTTTACTCATATTTATTTTATACTTCTAATGGTAAATATTTTCCCATGTGATTTCACAGCCTATGCTTTAAATTTATTTATTTATTTGTTTGTTTGGCTGCGCCGGGTCTTAGTTACAGCATGCGGGATCTGCATTGTGGCCTGTGGAATCTAGTTCCCTGACCAGGGATAAATCCGGACCCCCTGCATTGGGAGCGCAGAGTCTTAGCCACTGGGCCACCCGGAAAGTCCCCTCATAGCCTATGCTCTTTAAGATCTAATAATATATTTTCCCAAACCACAGTTTATAAATCAAAATTTCAAATCAGTGAGAATATTTTTAAAAATTATCTTCTCTTTAAGTGCTGTAACTACATTTCACTAATAACCAGGAGTGGGTCCTGTTTTCCGCAGTTCTTCAGCCTTTTCATTCCTCATCCTGTACCACTTGTGTCTACTACAGGATCCATGATTTGTTCTGCATACTGTGAGCTAGTGAAGGTTTACACAACCATCTGCTTCTGGAAGCTGGGCCTCTGGCCAGAACCAGTCTCGCATGCTCATCACCCACCATGGGCACATAGTGGCACCGTAAAGGCATGGCTTGTGCTTCTCTGCTCGGAAAGCAGAATTCTTTAGGAGCCTGCTGTCAGAATGAACCATGGCGTGACACTCTTCGGGGACACTTTTGAATTACCAAGACTTTCCAGCTCGTGAATATGTCCAGCGTGATGGGGGAAGGGGAGGAGGGGCAGAATGGCAGAGTTGTGAGTCTGAACATTTATGTTTGAAAGCTAAGAACTCCCAGATAACTTATCCGAAAGTCACTACACATTACTTCAGTTTTTAATTCTATTTTATAGTCTTTAGTAAACCCTATCTTTCCTAATCTTAGCAAAATCCATTTCCCCTAATCTCTACTACTCAATCAAAGCTAATGTCATTATAATCATGAGAGATTTAAAAGCTCTCCAGATAAATTAAGCTGGCATTGACCTGGATGGTACATACTTCCCTAGAGCAACCCCTAAAATTGGAGCTGAAAAGGCATGGGACTGCTACCATTATTCTAGCAAGTATTTTCTTAGATTAAAAGAAACTGAAGAATCTCCAACACAAATATCATAAGTATTAATCCTAGATGCACTTTTTAAAAATATCTTTGAAATCACAATATATCTTACAACTGATAGCATGTCACAATCTAATGGGTAGTGTTATTTTTTTCTTTCTTAATAGTGTATAGAGATGAAGCCCAATAGGGTTAAGGATTAATAAAACAAAGAAAACAAAGAAAAAAGGAAGTTGATGTTTATTCTTCCTAAAAGATGAATATGTTGAAAATAAAAGATGTGGTTAACTACAGTTAGAAAACCACACAAAGATTTATACTATGTGCTGTAAGCAGCATAGCACGTGATGATAAGATGCCTTATATGCCTTTCTTCAAACTGTTCCCTCTGCCCAGACAAGTCACGCTATCAGACCCTGCCCGCCTGTCTGTCCTCCATCATCCGCAAACGTCCACCTCCTCTTGGAAGTACTTCCTGACGCCACTGTCTACCCATCCTGACCCAATGTGAGTCAGGGTCTCCTCTTTTGCTCTCCTATAACAGACTGTGGCTATTTCTGGCATAACATTCTTACAGTAAATTATCAATGGTTTTCATGATTACATCCTCTACTGGAACAGTGTTTGTGACTCACAGGAATGTGTTGTGACCCACCACCTGCTCTTGAAATCATCTAAGTGTATCTCAAGCTGCACATATTTTTATATTTTTTAAAAGTTGTTAAAAAAAAAAAACCTAGAATGGCCATAAGGCCACTGAGGGCAGGACCTGTGTTCTCTAACTCAGTGCCTGAGTAAAATATAAGTGTGCTCAGTAAAAAAAAGATGGAGGCAGCCTAGCAGGCAGCTAACTGCATAACCATATCAGATTAAGAGGTCAACTTCTCCTCACTCTCAAGAACATCTGAGCTACATAAAGAAAATCACTGGGAATCTATCACTAATGTAAGTCATCTACATAGTAGAGCCTTTAAAACATTTGCTCACCTAACCAACCTATCTAAAACAGCACTCCTCTATCTCAGTCTGCTTTTTTTCTTCTTCGTTTTCATCACCAACTGATCTATGTTGTACATTTATTTATTTGTTTATCCTCTGTCTCCTCCCACTAGAACATAAGCTCCCTGAGAGCAGGGATTTTAGTTAGTTCACTGCTCTATCACTAGTGCCTGGAGTAAAGCCTGGCACATAGTAGGCACTCAATAAACTCCCCAAAGTATATAAAAAAATTTCTTTTTAAAATAGATTGAGTCACAAAGGGTAGGTGTCTTGCCTTCTTATCTTCAAGGTCTCCATAGGAAAAAAATATATATAAAAAGTATATAAAAAAATTTCTTTTTAAAATAGGTTGAGTCACAAAGGGTAGGTGTCTTGCCTTCTTATCTTCAAGGTCTCCATAGGAAAAAAAAAAAAAGACCAATATTTTACCCCCCTAATCACTGAGTTACTCCACATCAGAGAAAAGAAGGATAAAAATCTTTTTAAAATGTTAGTGTTGGGGACTTCCCTGGTAGCGCAGTGGTTAAGAATCCGCCTGCCAATGCAGGGGACACAGGTTCAAGCCATGGTCCGGGAAGATCCCACATGCTGCGGGGCAACTAAGCCCGTGCACCACAACTACTGAGCCTGCACTCTAGAGCCTGCAAGCCACAGCTACTGAGCCCGCATGTCACAACTACCGAAGCCCGTGCGCCTAGAGACCGTGCTCCACAACAAGAGAAGCCACCGCAATGAGAAGCCCACACACCACAACGACGAGTAGCTCCCACTTGCCGCAACTAGAGAAAGCCTGCATGTAGCAATGAGACCCAAGGCAGCCAAAAAACAAATTAAAAAAAAATTTTTAAATGTTAGTGTAAAAGTCAGAAGCCTGTACACGTGCATATGATATTTGGCAGATTTTACTCAAAACTAGACATCACAGAAATCCCTTGTTAAAGCTTTCCCTCCTTCCACAAGGTGGCACTGCAGGGTGCCAGGGGAGGGGGTGGAGACCCACCCCTACTCCTGCAAATTTTGGGGAAACGAATTAACTCCAAAGAAAAAGAACGAATAGTTTGGTAAGATATTACGCTCAATTTCCATAACTGGAATTTGTGTTATTTTGGCCAAGAACTAGAACTAGCCTTTCAAGATCAATGAAGAATTTTTTTCTAAATAAGCAAGAAGTAAATATTTAACACTCTTGAAAGGGCAGATACATTTAAATATTTAAGTAGCATCTACTCATAAGAGACTAATACAGTTAAATGACCATTAAGTTAGATCCTCAGTAACCATATCAATTAGTTTAAGTCACTGTTTTTGCCTTTTTTTTTTTTTTTTGGCGGTACGCAGGCCTCTCACTATTGTGGCCTCTCCCGTTGCGGAGCACAGGCTCCGGACGCGCAGACTCAGTGGCCATGGCTCACGGGCCCAGCTGCTCCGTGGCACGTGGGATCTTCCCAGGCCGGGGCACGAACCCATGTCCCCTGCATCGGCAGGCGTACTCTCAACCACTGCGCCACCAGGGAAGCCCATTGCCTTTTTAAAAAAAAAATTATTTTATTTATTTATTTTTGGCTGTGTTGGGTCATCATTGCTGCACGAAGGCTTTCTCTAGTGTGGTGAGCGGGGGCTACTCTTCGTTGTGGTGCACGGGCTTCTCATTGTAGTGGCTTCTCGTTGCAGTGCATGGGTTCTAGGCGCACGGGCTTCAATAGTTGTGGCACGAGGGCTCAGTAGTTGTGGCTCATGGGCTCTAGAGAGCAGGCTTGGTAGTTGTGGTGCACGGGCTGAGATGCTCCGTGGCATGTGGGATCTTCCTGGACCGGGGTTGAACCCGTGTCCCCTGCATTGGCAGGCGGATTCTTAACCACTGTGCCACCAGGGAAGTCCCTTTGCTTTAATAATTTAATATTTTAAAAGTATATATTCCATCATATAAAAATTTCCTCTCACCAGCTTGAATTGGTGAAATCTGGTCACACACTATTCCTGGGAATACAAAATATACATCTTAGCTTCCCTTCACCTTACTTACTTAATTCCTTCAGTATTTAAAAGCATATGCATTTTGAGGGAACCTGTCTAAAACCTTGTAGAAATACAAAACTCATGAAGTTTCTTGTAATGTCTAGATATGCTATTACTCCATACCATGTGTGGAGGTGATGCAACTGACCAAATATAACCTATTCACTAAAACTTAAAGAATCCTCTAAAATAGGAACAGGGCAGTATCAACTATGACACCCTTGTTCATCAGTGTTGAGAATCACTACTCAGAATGACAGTTGCTTTACTGACATTGTCCATGTGAACATTACGGAAGCAGAACTGATTTTCAAACCACAGGTTGTGACCTACTCATGTGCTGTATAATCAATTAGTGCCCTCAGGGCCAGTTTTGTTTTTTATGGAGAAGAACAATGTAAAATAGTATTCTAACACAACACTGTAAATCAACTATACTCTAATATAAAATAAAAAATTTTAAAAATACATTAAAAAAAAACAGTATTAAGAGAATGAAAAGGGACTTCCCTGGTGGCTCAGTGGTTAAGAATCTGCATGCCTATGCAGGGGACACAGGTTTGATCCCTGGCCTGGGAAGATCCCACATGCCGTGGAGCAACTGAGCCCGTGCGTCACACTACTGAGCCAGCGCTCTAGAGCCCGCGAGCCACAACTATCGAAGGCCTCATACCTAGAGCCCGTGCTCCGCAACAAGAGAAGCCACTGCAATGAGAAGCCCGTGCACTGCAATGAAGAGTAGCCCCGGCTCAACGCAACTAGAGAAAGCCTGCGCCGAAACAAACAAATAAATAAACAAACAAATAAATAAATAATTTTTAAATTTCTTTATTTATTTTAAAAAAGAGAACGAAAAGACCAGCCTGGGAGAAAATATTTATAAAACACATATCTGATAAAGAATCTGTATCCTAAATATACACAGAACTCTTAAAACTCAATAAGAAAACAAAGAACCCAATCAAAAAATGAACAAAAGATCCAGATACCTCATCAAAGAAGATACACAGATGGCAAATCAGCATGTGAAGAGATGTTCATCAGAGGTCATTAGGGAATTGCAAATTAAAACAACAATGAGAAACCACTACACACCTAACAGAATATCCAAAATCCAGAACACTGACAATACCAAATGCTGACAAAGATGTGGAGCAGTAGGAACCTGCTGGTGGAAATATGAAATGGTACATCCACTTTGGAAGACAGTCTGGCATTTTCTTACGAAATTAAACATATTCTTACCATGAGATCCAGCAATGAAGATTCTTGGTATTTACCCAAATGAACTGAAAATTTATATCTACACAAAAACCTACACACGAATGTTTATAGTAGCTTTTTATTCATAACTGCCACAACTTGGAAGTCACCAAGATATCCTTTGGTAGGTGAATGGATAAATAAACTGTGGTGCATCCAGAAAATGGAATATCATGCATTGATAAAAAGAAATGAGCTATCAAGTCACAAAAAGACATAGAGGAAACATAAAAGCACATGGCTAAATGAAAGAAACCAGTCTGAAAAGACTACATACTGTATGATTCCAACTATATGACATTCTGGAAAAGAAAAAACTGTGGAGACAGTAAAATGATCAGTGGTTGCCAGGAGTTGAGGGTGGAAGGAAGGATGAGTAAGTGGAAGGAAAAGAATTTTTTAGGGCAGTGAAAGTACTCTGTATGATACCATACTGGTAGATAAATGACACTCCACACTTGTCAAAACTCACAGAACTGTACAACAGAAAGAGTGAACCCTCATGTAAACTACGGACTTTAGTTAATAATAATGTATGAATATTAGTTCATTAATTACAACAAGGTACCCCATTAAAGCAAGATGTTAATAATAGGGGAAACTGTTGGGGTTCAATCTTTCTGTAAACCTAAAACTGCTCTAGAAAAGAGTCTATTAATTTAAAATAAAAAATAAAACAATACACTACACATGGTAAAGTCTGAGTGCTGTCTCCTGAGATTCTGACTACATATATCCATATAGAGAGATACAGGATTGTGTGGAAGACTGGGTCACGTTGTAAAAGGTGTTTCTTGGTGTGGGTCACGGTCCAAGAAGTTTGGAAGAAACTGCTCTCAGGGTCTCATGAAACCCCCCAGGATTAAATGAAAAATCACTATACTGGGGGAAAAGCACTCCCATCAACATTTATCAGTGCTTATTACTAGGCACTGTGACACACACTTCACACATTCTCAATTCGCACACCAACTTTGATAAATACCAACTTTCATTTTACAGATTAGGGAAAGGAGGCTTGGAGAGGTTAAATAACTTGTCCAAGGTCACTGAGCTAATAAATGCCAGAGTAGGATTAGATTTATCCCTGGTCTGACTGACTCCAAAGCTAGGGTCTGAACCACTACTCTAAACCACTTCAAAAGAAAAAAAGAAAAACAGCAGAATTTTAATAAATACCTTCTACTTACAATATACTCCCCATCATTAAATAACTTCTTAATTAACTAAATTTTATCTAGTGTCTACAGTTGAAACTATCTAAAATGCAAAGTTAATCATACAAGGGAACCAGAACAAAGAATCATGCATTTTTTCTAATTATTCAACTATAAAGATGATCTCACGGGGACTTCCCTGGTGGCGCAGTGGTTGAAAGTCTGCCTGCCGATGCAGGGGACGCGGGTTCGTGCCCCGGTCCGGGGAGATCCCACATGCCGCGGAGCGGCTGGGCCCGTGAGCTATGGCCGCTGAGCCTGCGCGTCCGGAGCCTGTGCTCTGCAACGGGAGAGGCCACAGCGGTGAGAGGCCCGCATACAGCAAAAAAAAAAAAAGAAAAAAAAGAAAAAAAGATGATCTCACTAATAGATGTTCTAATTAAATTTTCTTGACCTTACAAAATTTTAAATTAGGTGTACCAACAATTTTCAGAATAAGTCTTCCTCTTTCTACATATTTCTTTGTAAAATTCAAGAAAATATATTCCTGTGTGTATTTTTTAAAAACATTTATCTACTCCTAGGTATATACCCAAGAGAATTAAAAACATATGTCTACACAAAAACTCGAACAAAAAAGTTTATAGCACCATTACTCATAACAGCCAAAAAGTGGAAACAGCCCAAACTGATGAATGGATAAACAAATGTCGTATATCCATCTACACAATGGAATATTACTTGATCATAAAAAGGAATGAAGTGAATGCTACAAACATGGATCAACCTCAGAAACATTGCCAAGTGAAAGAAGCCAGATACAGAAGGTCACATGTTGTGTGATTCCGTCTACATGAGATGTCCAGAATAGGCAAATCCATAGAGACAGGAAGTAGATTAGTGGTTGCCAGGGAATAAGGGGAAGGAGGAATAGGAAGTGACTGCTAATGGGTACAGAGTTTCTTCTTGGGGTGGTGAAAATGTTCTAAAATCAGATAGTGATAACAGTTACACAGGTCTGTGAATATGTTAAAACCACTAAACTGCATACTTCAAAGGAGTGAATGTTATGTGAAATACATATCAATAAAGCTGTATTTAAAAAATATCTAGCTATACCAATTATTCAACCTATACAATCAGTAAAATATTTTTCCCAATGGAAACAACTTTAAATAAATATTATGGGACTTCCCTGGTGGCGCGGTGGTTAAGAATCTGCCTGCCAATGCAGGGGACATGGGTTCGAGCCCTGGTCCGGGAAGATCCCACATGCCGCAGAGCAACTAAGCCCGTGCGCCACAACCACTGGGCTTGTGCTCTGGAGCCTGCAAGCCACAACTACTGAGCTCATGTGCCACAACTACTGAAGCCTACATGCCTAGAGCCCGTGCTCCGCAACGAGAAGCCACCGCAATGAGAAGCTGGCGCACCACAACGAAGAGTGGCCCCCGCTCGCCACAACTAGAGAAAGCCCGTGTGCATCAACAGAGACCCAATGCAACCATAAATCAATCAATCAATCAATATTATATCATTTCCTTGTATATATTTTTCTTTTCTCTAGTAATAAAGATTTATAATTGTACAAATCCTGTTTTTTCATGTCTGCTAATACCAAAAGTTGAGTACTAATCCTTTTGCCAGCAGAAAACAAAGCTCAAAACAAGGATAATTAGTAATATCTCTGAAGAACACTTTAATATAATCACATGTATAGACACCATAGCAAATACCATCATCTGTACAAAATCAGAATACAATTTACGAAGGAAAAGTAAGTCCAATAGCCCTCCTATCTTTTTACAAATGACTCCGTCCATTTTGTCTTTCAGGTTTGAGCCAGCTTTTAAAAACCATGATGCTACTTTGAATTTGCCTATAATGCTCTGAGGTACCATTCTCAAAATATTTCTCATCTTTAGAAAACTAAGCAAAACTCAAGTGTAGAAAACAAAAGTCCCAGTGCCTGGAGATTATCTATGCCATTTACAAAGGAAAAATACTTCAATAGATGTCCCTTAGGCCTCATGGAATCTAAATTCAGGCACTAATGACATGAACCATGATAAGATGTCCTAATGAAACAAGACAGACCACTGTTGTTACAGCAGAGTGATATGGTGGATAAAGTTTCACCTAATTAGGTGAGTTCCATGGAAGAAAAAGTTTGGTGTTAGCACTGTTCAATAACAACCGTAACCAGGATCTAGAAATCACTATGAAAAGAAAAACTAAACATCAATTTACTAATCTCCATATAAAACCCACTATTAAAAAAAAAAGACTTGCCTAAGTTTCGTCATCAACTTTAAAAGGAGAAACCTCAAGGTTTTTAAATAAGTTTTCATAATAAATGCCTTGTCAGTATGTTATGCTTAGGAAAATTGCTTGTTGGAAGTAGGACACATACAGAGCTACAATTTTTTGTTTTTTCAAATTATGCTAGTTCTGACATATCTTAGGTGCTTAAAATCAGAATGAAGTTTATAACAAGATACTTCAAAGGACTTACAATTTATTAATAATAAAAATAGCTATTATTTCAGTGCTTACTATGTTCACAGACAGGCCTTCTGTTTACCCGTATTATATCTCTGAACTCTCCCAACAGGTCTATGGAGCTAGGTGCTAGGATGATCGTGTCACTGCATACAGACTGAAGGACTGCCCAAGGTCATGTGACTAAGAAGTGCCAGAGTGTCTGACCCAAGAGTGTCTGACTCCAAAGCTTAAGTTTCTACTTGAATAGTTCAGGAACAAAGCAGTGAACACCTTTAAAAACAAAACAAAAAAACAACACAACTATTCAAGTTCTTCATCCCTATGAAACTGTAAGAAACAATCTCTATTCAAAAGTTATCAGACAGAAACATAAACTATTTTTTTTATAATGGAAGAACTCACTTCAAATATATAATGTACACACTCCTTTGAAAAGCAAATCATTTTAAGTATGAATACAAAACAGTAAATTAGTAGAGACTCATTATAAAATCCAAAGATGAATGTACTCCACAGCCTAGACTGCCTCTGGGAAAAAATTCCTACTAACAAAGACTAAACTGAAAACTGATGCCTTCCCACTCCATGTCTTCACCTCTTTCTTGACCTGACCTGGGTCCTGAGATTTGGATCTGCTCAGATACCAGAAGAACCTTTATAAAAACCTGTGTACAATTTGCAAAATTTCAAAATCATTCCTTTTGAAGAGAGAATTATGTATTCCATCATTCATTACAACATGAGGCTGCATGTAAGTTTTCTTATTATCACACATCCAAATTTTTACCTTTCCAAACAAAAAGCTTTATTATGGAGATCTGACTGAATTTCTGAGTATTAATATCATCAGAAAGTTATGTGTTTTCAGAAAGATAAAAGAATGAACATTTTCTTAGCCCCTACTAGGCAATCATACACCATTCAGTCCTCACGGCAACGTCAGAGACCCCAACTGGGATGGCTTGCAGATGACAATTCTCTCCCCTCTTCTCTGGGACTCACACTTGGCAAGTTTTCAGGGGTCAGGCTTATTTTACATGCCCATCCCTCTTGCCATTGCTGACTCAAACTAAGGAAGATACATGATGAAAAATGTTCTTCGTCCCACAGGTATCCACTGAGTGCCTGCTGTGTGCCAGGCGCTGGAGATTCAGCACTGACAAAGCAGACAGGGTTCCTGCCCTTGTGGAGTTTTCATTATAGTTTGAGGAAAGAGACAAAATAAGTAGGTAGAACATGTATCGTATGGTGGGTGGTGATGTATACTATGGAGAAAAGCAAAGCAGGCAAAGGAGATTGGGAACAAGGCAATTTTAATTTTAAGTAAGGTGGTTAGAAAAGGCCTCCGGGAAGGAGGTGAGAGAGTGAGCCTGCAGACAGCCTGACAGAAGAGCATTCAGGCAGAGGGAACAAGTGCAAAGGCCCTGAGGCAGAAGGAATGCCTGGTACGATTCAGAATCAACAAGGAGCCAGCTTGGCCGGAGCAGAGAAATCAAGGGGAGAAGAGTAGGTGATGAGAGGTAAACTACTAATTAGGCTTCTGCTCAGAGGGAGCTTGGAAGTCCTTAGAGTTCAGCTAGGAAGTGTCATGTTTTACCATCATGATTTACAGACTCACTCGGCTGCCTTGTTGAGAACAGACTGAGGGTGAAGAAGCACAGAAACAGGAAGGCCCTTAGAAGGCGAACCCAGGAATCCAGGAGAGAGGGAGAATCCCGGAGGTGGTGCAGAATAGAAGCTGGCTAGACTGTGAAGGCAGCTCTGATGGATCTGCTGATGGAGTGGATGCTGACTACCAGAGAAAGAGGCTGTGCCGTAGAGAGGGGGCCCACCACCCCTGATGCCAAGGTCCCCAGAGTCGTCCCAGTTCCTGCTCCACCTGAAGATTCCGTTGTTCAGCTCTCCCTCCAGCATCCTTCCAATAAACCCCCTCTTCTCTAAGATTTTTTAAAAAAATTTTTGGCCACACCTCACAGCATGTGGGATCTTAGTTCCCTGACCAGGGATCAAACCCACACCCCCTGCATTGGAAGCGCAGAGTCTTAACCACTGGACCACCAGGGGAAGTCCCTTTTCTAAGATTTTAGAAAGTACTTGCAACCAAAATCAACTCAACTACTAAAGTTACTATCATTTTACAAATGAGAAACCTGAGGTATAAAAAAGGTTCAGCGCTCATCCGAGGCACAGCAGTTCCTGGGTAGCTGAGTTCAGATGTGAACACACAGTCTGCCTGGCTCCCGAAAGCCTGTACCACACTGCCTCCCAGGCCTTGACTAGTCCTCTACCTGCAAGCAGGCAGAGAGCATTAAAGCAAAACAAAACCAAAAGCAAAAGTGGGAGGGAAGTAGGGAGAAAAGGTCAGCAAGAAAACCCACTCCAGGGCCAGCATTTCACAAGACGTGAGAAGCAGGATCATCCTGTTACGGAGACCTACCTCCCTTTCCCTCCACCCCACAGGGTCAAGGGCCTCAGCAACTCTGTTCCACAAACACATGGAAGTCCCAGCTCTGTACCAAGTTGAAAGCTCCAACTGTCTCCATCCAGAAGCAGAGAGGAAATGGGGCTCAGGTTGACAGATCACCTTTCCTTTGGTCTTATCATCTCCCTACACTGCCACAAAAGAGTTTTCTTCCCCCTCTGGCCACAAAAACAGTTAACGTATTATTGTTGGCTCAGCACTCAGAGTGATCTCACAAGGATCCACGTTTTAACACAAAAATAAAATGTTGTGTTCCCTGAGGTAACAGTCATACCAGTCCTACAAAAAGCATACATTTTAAGCTGCAAATCTGAGAGGACAGTACACAGGTGCCTCAATTTTTTTTCAATAGTCAGTAAAGTTGTTTGGGGAAAAAGAAAAGATAAAAAAATTTTTTGGTAATTTGAGTTATTTTAGAGTAAATAACCACTTGCTTCTTAATCCATTCATAAAAGCATTCAATGAGGGCTTCCCTGGTGGCGCAGTGGTTGAGAATCCGCCTGCCGATGCAGGGGACATGGGTTCGTGCCCCGGTCTGGGAAGATCCCACATGCCGCGGAGCAGCTGGGCCCGTGAGCCATGGCCGCTGAGCCTGCGCGTCCGGAGCCTGTGCTCCGCAATGGGAGAGGCCACAGCAGTGAGAGGCCCGCGTACCACACACACACACAAAAAAAAAAAAAAAAAAAAAAAAGAAAAAGAAAAAGCATTCAATGCAATTAAAAGGGATATGCCGAGAGTTTCAAATGTAAGCTATCATAAAGATCAGTCATCAAATCTTGGAGCCAGAAAGGAGCCTTACCTAACCACCACTCTTTCCCCATTTTACAGATGAGGAAGCAGAAGCCCAGAGAAGGAAATAATTTGTCAAGGTTAATAAATCTTATTAGTAACAAAACCAAGACTGAAATCAGGTCTCTCAATTCTCAGCCAAGCAGGCTGCCTCCCTTTCAGCAGTTTACTTAGTTACACTGTTTACTTAATATTGAATGAGAAGGTCTGTGAAATGTCCACCAAGAAGTCTGACATACAATATTCTCTCAAATCTAATTTCCTCCCTTTCTTATTTATTTAAATACCTGGCAACAACTTTGGGCACTGAAAAAGTTAGAAAAACGCCAGAACTAAAAATTATAGAAATGAATTGAAATTAAATTACAAAAGAGAACCATGAAACAAAACTGACACAGGAACACATTATCAAGTGCAAATTATAAAGGGTAGCTGATCAGAAAACAGACCTATAATAAATTTTGAAAATGACTCCATGACTATCAATGGGATCCTGAAAAATGTAAGCTAAGTGACACTATTTGTTAAAAAGGCATTCAATTGGGATATAACTAGGTGACCATATAATTAAGAACCAAACATGGTGACTTTGAGTGGGAAAAAAAAGCTAACAAAACAGAATGCCAGGACAAAAGGCAAAAACCAAGATGTTCTCTTGCACACCTGGATGTATGGGCACCCAGTATAAATCACACCTATGGAAAACTACATTGTTTCATCTGCAACAAAACACTCCCAAGAGAAGAGTACCACAAAGCAACAAATATTTTAAAAATCAGGACAAAAGAGAAAATGAAAACTACAGAATAGATCTTTTTTTTTTTTTTTTCATGAAGATTCATTCCAACTATCTACTTCACCAGCAGATGAAAAGTAAGCCCTGACTTCCCTGGTGGCGCTGTGGTTAAGATCCGTCTGCCAATGCAGGGGACATGGGTTTGAGCCCTGGTCCGGGATGCCGTGGAGCTACTAAGCCCACGCACCACAACTACTGAGCCCGAGTGCCACAACTACTGAAGCCCGTGCAGCTAGAGCCCGTGCTCCGCAACAAGAGAAGCCACCCCAACGCAGCAATAAATAAAATAAATATTTTTTTTAAAAGTAAGCCTTATAAAATGACTCATCAATCCTACCTCAAAAAAATTCTTTTCCACCCTTAATCCAACAGAAACAAGGAAAAGAACCATTTATGACATGCAAGTGAAAGAGGTAGGAGCATCATCCCCATTTTACAGATGAAGAAGCAGGGTCAAGAGAGTCTTTTTTTTTTAATTTATTATTTATTTTTGGCTGTGTTGGGTCTTCGTTTCTGTGCGAGGACTTTCTCTAGTTGCGGCAAGCAGGGGCCACTCTTCATCGCGATGCGCGGGCCTCTCACTATCGCGGCCTCTCTTGCTGCGGAGCACAGGCTCCAGATGCGCAGGCTCAGTAGTTGTGGCTCACGGGCCAAGGTGCTCCGCGGCATGTGGGATCTTCCCAGACCAGGGCTTGAACCCGTGTCCCCTGCATTGGCAGGCAGATTCTCAACCACTGCGCCACCAGGGAAGCCCCCAAGAGAGTCTTGATACGTCACTCAAGGTCCGAATCTAAACCCAGGGATGACTCCAAAAGCTACAAGGCCCATGGGAGTCCCAGGTCTCCTTTAGGACAGATATCACAGCTTGGTAGGCCACCTCTCTCCCTCCCTTCAAGATGAGGCAGACAGTGTTCCTATCCTCAAAAGAGAATGAGGGGAGGGGATGGGCTTGGCGTGTAGGTTTGGCACACCTCACCCAGCTGTGGGTCTCTCTCTTTCAGCCAAGGCCAGAAAAAGCTCATGGACCACGACGACCCTAGTCACCCGATCTGGGCCCCGTGGGATAACCAAGGACACCCACAGGACAACCAAGATCCTACATCCAAGGAGTCAACTGACCTTGGAAATTCAAACCACAGAACGTAACTTCAACTTTCAAGGGTTCTGCGGTCCAGCACCCATCTTCCTCCTCAGCTGCTGTGAACAGCAATAAAAGTAACGGCACCCACTGATTGACACTATGTGCTAGACCTCATGCTGAGCATTCTCCATGCATAATATTGTTCAATCCTGCCAGAAATCCTGAGAAGAGGTTTTTGTTTTTCTTTGGGGTTTTTTCTTTTTTTTCTATTATCCTTATTATTTTTTAGGTGGCTAATTAACACCCACGTAATTTTTTTTTAGAGTCTAACAACAGATGTAATAAAAAACAGACAGTCCCCCTAATGACTCACACTTTTAAACAGCTGGTATATATCTTTTTAGACCTTTCTCTCCACCACAAAACTCTTTTCTTCTTTTTTACAGTGAGATCACATTAAGTAGAAACCGGGTTTTTCAGCCAACACTACATTTGGGGCATTTTTCCACAAGAATTCACACAGTTCTACTCCTTTTTTTTAGGCTATATATTATTTCTCCCTATGGCCACACCATTATTTATTGAGAGACACTGTTACTTTCAGATGAGGAGATAAACTCCAACAGGTATGTGACTTGTTTAAGGTCACAGAGTAAGTGGCAGGGCCAAGGCTGGACCCAGGCCTACCTGATTCCAAAGTCTGTGTTCTCGGACACTCGGTCCCACAAGGTACTTGTTTTGAATGTTTCTGTCAACTAGACTACAAACGCCTTGAAGACAGGGAATCAGTGTCTTTAGGTCTCCAATGCCTAGCACTGTGTTGGCATATAATAAGAGTTAATAAATATTTGTTGTGTAAATATCTGATGAATGTCACTTTTTTTATACCTCATTTACCTTCCCTCCTATGCCATTCGTATCTTTCACAGTGCCCTGGCATATCATGGAGGCACAAACATATCTGTTGAAAGTATAGCTCTAACGCCATTCTCGGTCTGGGTCACTTGGCCTCTCTCCATCTCAGAATTCACCTGCAATGCCAGCTCAGACCCACCTGCTTCTCCAGGAGCTTCCCTAACAGAGGGCTTTCGCATGGAGACCCCTCTATTCAGCTCTAATACGACATCATAAAAAGTTAGCACTAGAAACAATCTTAGCAGTTATTCATCCTGTACCCCTCCCTCACTCTGTAGTAATAGAGATCGTAATCCATGGTTTTATGACAAACTAATAAGGCTTCAACCACAAGAAATTAAACATTTCAAAACCAAAGTGTAAGTCACTTAAGGTAGATTTTGCTAGGTACTACTTGGGGAGCGGGATGGCAAGATACGAAGGCAGTGACATTTTGCAAGAATCTAAATGTCTACTTGAGCCTCCCAAAGACTACTAACCCTAAGTTTATAGTCTTGTCCTGCCTGACTCCATGGTAGTGCAGAATTTTGACCTTGGTAACCTCTAGCACCAGACTTCTCTGAATATTAGCCAAAACCTCATCAACTGATAGAAATAGGCTCTTCTATTGTATGATTAACCATAAAGCTTCAGATTAAGAGATTTTAATAACAGTTTTGCATAACAAAAAAACTGGCAAAACAAACACAAAAGATAATTTTCCATTAAATTTAGTCATGGAACTTAGCTCCTTTGACTTGACTATCAAAAGTATAAGCAGGGGACTTCCCTGACGGTCCAGTGGTTAAGACTTTGCCTTCTGATGCAGGGGGTGAGGTCGATCTCTAGTTGGGGAGCTAAGATCCCACATGCCTCAGGGCCAAAAAACAAAACAGAAGCAATATTGTAACAAATTCAGTGAAGACTTTAAAAATGGTCCACATCAAAAAAAAAAAAAAAAAAGCATAAGCAGCTGCTACTGCTACTATAAAAATATCCCATTTTCCCTCCCAGTTACCCCATATGAGCCTTAGTATCTGATTATCAGCAACTCTCCAAAAGGACTCCCACCAGAAACCAACTGGACCATGAGGTATTCTCTGTTAACAATGATATTTGAGGATTTGTTCGATTCTAGAGGCAAATAACCATATAGGGAGATTAAAATTAGACTCCCGGGTTTATGACAAGACACTGCAGTATAATAGACACAAAAAACCAAAACCCATAATGTAAAGCAAAGTATTACAATGTATGTAACATAAACTGGACACACTTTCAGCATCACTCATTCATTCAATTAGGAAAATTTTACTGAGCCCGACATGGCCCTGGGCCAGGCTCGGGACACAGACTGTCAACATCGCCTCAGTCACTGAATCTTGAGCTGAGACAGAGAAGAGATACCAGGAAACTACACTGGGAAACTGCAGAGTGCCATGAGACCCCACAGAAGGACAGCCTGATCCAGATGCCAGCGCCAGGGAAGACTTCCCAAAGGAAGTAACATGTAGGCTGAGACTAAAGGGGTTAGCCTTGAAGGGGAGTGGAGAATGCGTGCGGGAGCCAGGGGGTAAGCACATTATGTTCTTTTTTTTTTAATTTTAATTTTTATTCATTTTTTTTATTGGAGTATAGTTCCGTATAGTTCATACAATGTGTTAGTTTCTGCTGTACAGCAAAGTGAGTCAGTTATATATAAACATGTATCTACTTTTTTTAGATTCTATTCCCATATAGGTCATTACAAAGTATTGAATAGAGTTCCCCATGCTATTCAGTAGGTTCTTATTATCTGTTCTCTATATAGTAGTGTGTATGTCAATCCCAATCTCCCAATTTATCCCTCCTCCTTCCTTTCCTCCCTGGTAACCACAAGTTTGTTTTCTACATCTGTGACTCAACTGCTGTTTTGTAAACAGGTTCATTTGTACCATATTTCTTTTTTTTTAAATGTGTTTCTTTTTTTAAATTATAAATTTATTTATTTATTTTTTGGTTGTGTTGGGTCTTCATTGCCGCGCGTGGGCTTTCTCTAGCTGAGGCGAGCAGGGGATACTTACTCTTCATTGTGGTGTGCGTGCTTTTCTTTGTGGTGGCTTCTCTTGTTGCAGAGCTCTAGGCGCATGGGCTTCAGTAGTTGTGGCACACAGGCTCAGTAGTCGTGGTTTGCAGTCTCTAGAGCACAGGCTCAGTAGTCGTGGGGCATGGGCTTAGTTGCTCTGCAGCATGTGGGATCTTCCCGGACCAGGGCCCGAACCCATGTCCCCTGCATTGGCAGGCAGCTTCTTGACCACTGCGCCACCAGGGAAGTCCTGTACCATTACTTTAAATTCCACATAGAAGCGCTATCATATGATATTTGTCTTTCTCTGTCTGACTTACTTCACTTACTATTACAATCTCTAGGTCCATCCACATTGCTGCAAATGGCATTATTTCGTTCTTTTTTATGGCTGACTAATACTCCATTGTATATATGTACCACATCTTCTTTATCCATTCCTCTGTCGATGGACATTTAGATGGACCACTGTGCCACCAGGGAAGGCCCTGCCCCTTTTTTGATTGGGTTGTTTTTGATATTAAACATGAGCTGTTTGTATATTTTGGAGATTAATCCCTTGTCAGTCGCTTCGTTTGCAAATATTTTCTCCCATTATGTGGGTTTTCTTTTTGTTGTGCTGATGGTTTCCTTTACTGTGCAAAAGCTTCTAAGTTTAATTAAGCCCCATTTGTTTATTTCTGTTTTTATTTTCATTACTCCAGGAGGTGGACCAAAAAAGATTTTTCTGCGATTTATGTCAGAGGGTGTTCTGCCTATGTTTTCCTCTAAGAGTTTTACAGTATCTGGTCTTACATTTAGGTCTTTAATCCATTTTGAGTTTATTTTTGTGTATGGAGATTATGTTCTAAGCAGAGAGTCTGCTTAACTGTTCCACAGACCACCAATCAATGACAGATGAAAACAGCCATGATTAAATAAACCCCATTAGGCACTGACTTCTTCTGTGCCAAAAACCTGACATTTAAATAACCATACCCTAAAATTTGGTTACGTTTCCAGCCATGCTTCACTCTAGAAGGTGATAAAGGACCTCCTCTTAAATGTCTTCCACTGTGTTCTTTTTATATTTTGGTTTTACTTTTGCTATTATTTTCTACTCTATTTACAAATGAGAGTAGAAGGTGAAACTCTCAAAATAATTCAGTGTTAGAATATACTGAAGGAAAACAGAACTAGTCTTCCCAGACATACTAGGGCTGATAAAGTGTTTCTGAGAGAGAGCAGTTTAACTGTAACAGTACTAGTAATTAAATGTTGATAAAATCATCCTTTCAAATTTTTCCTAATTTTAATTAGAATCCTAAATCCTTTAATTATTAATTACACTATTTCTGTGGTTGTTAAGCACCCTGAATGTCCCAGCAAACAATAAAATTAGTTACCCAAAGACATCCATTAGAACATATCCTCACAAAATTACAATTTAACATTTTTCACCTGTGAAAACTTGTTAAATACCTATCTAAATTAAGCAGTCTCCAAAGCAAAAATGTTTTTTAAAGGTACTGAATCAAGATCATTTAACATTTTGGAGATACTAAACATTTGGAGGATAACAGCACACATCTATAGTGCTTATTACATAGACCAGGCACTGTTATAGGTTCTTTATATATAACTCATTTAATACTTACAAAACCAGTGAGGTAGGTACTGCTATGACCTCCATTTTACAGTTGAGGACACTAAGACACAGAGAGATTAACTCACCCGAGATCACATAGGTAGGAAATTAAATAGTTGAGATTCAAACCCAGACAGTCCACCCCCAAATCCGTGCTCTTTAACTACTGCATTACACTGTCCCTCAATAGTTTTTCAAATATAAAAGCAAAAATTAGTAAATGAATAAAATAGAACACCAGGGACTTCCCTGGTGGCACAGTGGTTAAGAATCTGCCTGCCAATGCAGGAGACACAGGTTTGAGCAGTGATCTGGGAAGATCCCACATGCTGCGGAGCGGCTGGGCCCATGCACCACAACTACTGAACCTGCGCTCTGGAGCCCGCGAGTCACAACTACTGAGCCCACATGCCACAACTACTGAAGCCCGCATGCCTAAAGCCCGTGTTCCACAAGAGAAGCCACCGCAACGAAGAGTAGCCCCCTGCTTGCTGCAACTAGAGAAAGCCCGCGCGCAGCAATGAAGACCCAACGCAGCCAAAAATAAATAATTAATTAAAAAAATAAAAATAAAACAAAACACCAGCCATGTACAATCCTTGAGGAATTAATTCTTATGAATGATAGCATTCTCTGACTAGCTGAGCATCTAACCCCTTTGTCTGAGCCAAAATCTGAAACTGTGCTGTCCATCTGATATGGCCACTAGGCACACATGGCTACTGAGAACTTGAAATGTGGCTAGTCCAAAATCAGGTGTGCTGTATGTATACAATGTGTCCTGGAATTTGAGAGGCTTAGTATGAAAAAAAATGAATGTAAAACACCTCACCAATCATGTTTTAATATTAACTGCATGTTTAAATAATTTTTGGATATAGTGAGTTAAATAAAATATATTATTAAAATTAATTTCACTTTTTTATGTGGCTACCAGAAAATTTAAAATTGCATTTGTGGCTCACATTATATTCCTACTGGACAGAGCTCATCTAAAACGTGTCCAGCTGCTGTCTACATTACTGATATTATTTAGTCTTTTCTTGATGACTCAGTCATCATGAGGACCTTTAACCACCACCCTGTGTGTAGTCTGTAATCTGTCATTGTGCTATCTTTGGTGTTGACTGAGGTCAGGATGCCCACCCTCAGACCACAACCTCAGGTTTTCTTAAAGCTGTTTCTTTCTATGGTTTCCAGCAGCATGTCTGCCCACAGCTACACCCCTCCAGCAACCTCGGATGCAGCTTCTAAAGATTTAGAAGCCAGGTAAATTAGAACTAGCACCTACGAATCAATGATAAGTTGAGGGCTGAGGAGGATCACCTCCAAGTTAGCTTCAATGCATGATTCTTTGACAACTATTTTGACTGCTCGGAGACCCTTTTCTGCCTTGACTATCTTGATAGACTCTTCTCATTGATTCCAGACACTTAATGCCAACGTTAACATAAATTAGAGCATTTACAACTCTCCTTAAAATCCTGCAACGGTAGTTTCAGTTTGAGATGCAAAAGTTCTGAAGATGAATGGTGGCGACGGCTGCTGAACAATGCGAATGTGCTTAATTCTGCAGAACTGTACACTTAAAAATGGTTAAAATGGTAAATTTTGTTATGTATATTTTACCACAATTAAAAAAAAAAACAACCAACTTCAACAGTTTCATATCTTTCTCAGGATCAAGTTCAAACTTTCATGCAGGTCACACATGGCCCTCAGAATCTGACCTCTACCGACCTTTCTAGCCCCCTTGCTTCATCTGGCCTTAAGCTCCAAGAAACTTCCCTCAACATACCACACCAATTCAGATCTCAATGTCCTGCAAACATTAAGGCCTCTACCTAGAATCCCTTCTTCCTCATCCTTCTCAACTCCATTCAAATGTCACCTCCTCTGTGAAAATTCCCCCGACATCCCAAGGTTGAGAAGACTCCTCTCACCACTGTGCCCTGCCGTACGTAGCTTGTACTCTGCCAGGCGTACAGTCCTTATCTTTCAGAATGGCACTTTTTATTTATATGACTGTTCCCCACCATGAGCTCACTGAGGGCAGGGACTGGGCCAGCCCTGGCACAGACCCAGCATATAAGGGATGTGCCCTAAATGCCTGCTGAGGCCATTCAGTAAACAAGTACTTACTGAAGGCCGACCAGAGGCAGGCAGTATCCTAAGCACTGGGGATCCTGCAGTGGGAAAAGAAAATGAAGCCCCACTTTCATGGAGCCTCCACAAATATCTGCTAGGTGGACATAAGTACTATAAAGAAAACTGAAGTACAATCAGGGAGGGACATTTCATACAGGGTGGCCTGGAACGTGCCGATTAGGTAGAGACCAGAGAGCAGGGGGTGAGCTTTTCTGCTGACAAAACACTGAGTGAAGTGAATCTGAGCTGGTTTTGAGCTGTGGTCTGGATAACAGAGGGTACTGGAAAGAGAAGGTAAACCTTCATTTCTAAGAAACACAAACCATCCCGCTCTGTCCTATCAACTTGATAGATTTTGCAATTACCACCTAGTTCTCCTGGCAGAAGGAACACAGGCATTCTACCTAGGTGGCGTAAGGTTCACTCACGGTCCTTTGCTGACTGAAGCCTCTCTGCCATGAGGCCTTATGGTTGCTAGAGAAAACTAAGAGGAGCCGATGTTATCAACAGAATGCACTAAGCACTTGACAATCCTCACCTTTTGAAATACACTGCTATTAAAACCTATTTTTAGGGCCTCCCTGGTGGCGCAAGTGGTTGAGAGTCCGCCTGCCGATGCAGGGGATACGGGTTCGTGCCCCGGTCTGGGAGGATCCCATATGCCGCGGAGCGGCTGGGCCCGTGAGCCATGGCCGCTGAGCCTGCGCGTCCGGAGCCTGCGCGTCCGGAGCCTGTGCTCCGCAACGGGGGAGGCCACAACAGTGAGAGGCCCGCATACCGCAAAAAAAAAAAAAAAAAACCTATTTTTAAAGAGAAATAATAAGACACAAAGAGGTTAAATAATTTGTCCAAGGTCACAGAGCTGGTAAGTGGCAAAGCTAGACTTTGAAACCAGACAGTCTTGGCTTCAGAGTTTGAGCTGATAATCACTATGCCCCCTGTTTTACATCTGTATTTCTATCATAAATACTCTGTTCCTATTGTTGGGGTTTTTTTTCCTGTTAATCCTAAAATTGTCACATTTTACTTCATCGTTCTTCACATTTTGACAAAATCTCACTTCTCATTTCTATTCTAACACAAAAATCTGTCTATATTTTGATCATTTGAGTTTAATTATTTACTGATATTATTTTCAAGACTGCCATGAGACAAAACTATAAACATGCAATAGAGCAAAAACCAAAATACAAACTATCAATACAGAGACACAGATTACACTGCTATACAAAGTGTGCATATCTACTCCACAAAGACGTAGGAGGCCCAGGCCAGCCACTGTCCCATGAAGCTGGGTCTAGTGGGGGCTCTGGGTGGGGCTGATCAGGCAAAATGACAAGTACAAGGGATGACACATGTGTGTGGCATGCCACAAATGCCCAGGCAGTAATCTAGAACACCAAAAACACAACATTAAAAATCACTTAATATAGGGCAAATGATTTTTTTTAACTCAATATATTTATTTTACCTTAAGATTTAAGAGTAACATCTTTCAGGCAGGATATAGCAGGCATCTCAAGCTCAACACACCCAAAATAAACCTCATTCATCCCCTTACAGCCCTCTAAACCTATTCCTTCTCACGTGTTCTCTATCTTGGTTACAGGAAAGACAAGCCTGGCTGCTGAAGCAATAAACCTGTTATCCTCAACTCCAGCCACTGTACTTCCTTCCTGTTAATCACACACACTCACACATCAGTACACACACTCACATGTACGCACACTCTCACATACCCTCTCACTCCATCAGATCTATTTTACCTCCTATTGACTGGCTCTTTCCCTTGACCTTCATGTCAAGTCTGACCTGCACCAGCTGGTCTCCTAACTGCTCTTCCTGTTTCTTTTTAATTTCCCTTCCTCCGCAGTCCATCCCCCGGCCTTGGCTCCAGAATTCTCCCTCTACCATACAAATCTGACTGCATCATTCCACTTTTTAAAAACGTTTGGTGGGGGCTTCCCTGGTGGCGCAGTGGTTGAGAGTCCGCCTGCCGATGCAGGAGACACGGGTTCGTGCCCCGGTCTGGGAAGATCCCACATGCCGCGGAGCGGCTGGGCCCGTGAGCCATGGCCGCTGAGCCTGCGCGTCCGGAGCCTGTGCTCCGCAACGGGAGAGGCCACAACAGTGAGAGGCCCGCGTACCGAAAAAAAACAAAAACAACAACAACAAAAAAAAAACGTTTGGTTTCTGATCACCCACGGGATCAAGTTCGAACCCCATTAGAACACACACACACCTCTTCACAATGGGGTCTGACGCTACTTTCCACATCATACCTTCTTTCATTCAAAAGATCGTCACCGAACACCAACTATGTGGCCAGTCATTGGGACAGGCACTGGTGGTAAATAGCAAATAAAAAGAGACAGCTCCTGCTGCCATGAAAATTACAGTTTAGGACAAGAAAGACATTCACCAGTCACACAAACAAATGTTTAAGACTGCACTACAAGTATTGCAAAGGTAGACCAGGCAAAATGTTCTGAAATCAAATAGTGGCAAAAGTTGTACAATCTTGTAAACACACTGAAAACCACTAAATTGTACACCTTAAAAGGTAAATTTTATGGTATGTGAATTATATCTTAAAAAAAAAAAAAGGCACACCAGGTTGAAGGCCTCTACCGTTATATTTGGCCAAGGCAAAGATGGGAAAGTTTTCCAGAGGAAATGAAACTTATTACATATAACTAACATTTGCTGAGCATTTACTACACAACAGGCACCTTTTGCTGTAATAATCCATCTAACCCTAAGGTTACTATTATTATTATCCTCAGTTTAAAGACAAAGAACTGAGGGATCAGAGAGCCAATAAATGGTGATGTCAGAATCCACACTTAAGCCAACTGACACCAGGGCCCATACTCTGCTACAGTGAAGTCACCTGGGCAATGCCCGCTATTAGAGCTACTTATGATACAATAAGTAAACCACTGTGTTTCATTCCTTCCAAAAGCAATTTCTCTCCACGTCCTCTATAAGGCCCTTTAAGATCCTAACTCATCCGCTCACCACCATCACCTTCCTGAGTTCATCTCCTCCGCTCTCCCCCCCACGCCCCCCCCACATACTCTGCTCCAGGCATCCTTTCGTGTCTCCAGAATGCTGGGCACTCTCTTACCACAGGGCCTTTGCATTTGCTTGACCTACAATGACTGCAAGCACAACATATGTTATAAATCATGATTCTGTCAAAACTTCAGTTAACGTTTTCTCTAGACACACTTAACAATACTGCTAGCAAGACCCTGTTCTGAATTAGACACTAACATTTCGAATGTCACTTATTAATTTTAGCCAAAACTACCTCATTTTCCAGTCTTTTATTGTTCTGTATGATGTCACCATGCAAAGATTTTTATTTTACAAAATCTAGTAACAGCAGCTTTTGCTTACCAATTAGTGTGAACAACAGTCATACGGCTATCTTTGCAGTGAAATAAAACAAAGCAATCGAGCCAAGAAAGTGTCACAATAGAACCTGATTACCACCATTCCTCTGTTCAGCCCTAGAACCATAGTTTGTGAAATAACTATGGCAACAGCACTTCAAGGCATCAAAATCCCACCGAACTTTTGCTGGGAAGCTACTGCCCATCTGTGCAAACACACAAAAATGCATGTTGACAACCAGTTATATAACTTCAATACAGTAACCTGGTGATATTTTAAGTTTCTATCATGCTAAAAATTCTAAGTAACTCTTAGGCATATATGCTGGCATAAACTTTTCAAAGTAGGACGCTGAGAAAGAAAAGATACATTTAACACATTTACATTTAAAACAGAGTTGTCCCCAAACTCAAGATGGCGAAAACTATCGCCTTTTATCAAAAAGATTCACCGTGAGAATCTTTTAAATATTAAGCTCCATTTGTGCTAAGCATCGGGGGAAAATATTTAGCCCAATTCAACTTACCAGCACCTCTAGCAAAATGCCTTGACTATAGCAAGTAAGTGACTGGTTCAACGGCTAGGAGCAAAGGCTTTTCAGTCAGACAGTTTGTTTTCAAACCTTGTTTTACCACTTACTATCTGGGGGACCTTAGTCAAGTTTTACTTCCTGAGCCTCAGTTCTCCATAAAAATAGAGACACCACCACAAAGCCTATAGGATGCAGTGCTTTAGCACATAATGACAAACACCATACACTGAGTGCTCACTATAACTAAACTGAATTGTAGGAAGTTAAATAGCTGCAAAACTTTATTGCTGTACTTAATACTGTAGCCTTCAGAAGAGTTATCCCTATAGACTAGTCTTTACTTCAATAAAACTGTAATAATAAAATCTTTTATACACACATCTTTGTATGAGTGAAGCTTTGCTTTTCCTTTTGTGAATTTTTTGGGCACTCCAAAGGCTAGAAATAGTTTAATTATTTTAAATGGTAATATTATGTCTGTAATTTTGTCTTAAAGAAACCAGTTAAAAAAAAATCTTCTCCAGTCCTCAGTGCTTTGTTTACTGAGTTAGCCTGTAAATTCAAGCCTATCAAATGACTTAATGATTAAGTGGGACTTCCCTGGTGGCACAGTGGTTAAGAATCTGCCTGCCAATGCAGGGTACACGGGTTCGAGCCCTGGTCCGGGAAGATCTCACATGCTGCGGAGCAACTAAGCCCGTGTGCCATAACTACTGAGCCTGTGCTCTAGAGCCCATGAGCCACAACTACTGAGCCCACATGCCACAACTACTGAAGCCTGAGCGCCTAGAGCCCGTGCTCCGTAACATGAGAAGACACCGCAATGAGAGCCTGCACACCATAATGAAGAGTAGCTCCCGCTCGCCACAACTAGAGAAAACCCGCGTACAGCAATGAAGACCCAACGCAGCCAAAAATTAATTAATTAATTAATTAAAAAAAAAACAATAATAGTGAACATCCACTGAGCTCCTTCTATCAGCTCTATCATCAAAGATACTTGGGCAGTGAATGAGTTTACTAAAAGGCTGCCAAAACAAGTGTCAAGTTGTGTCAACCTTTGCTGCAGCCAATGCAAATATTATTGACCCCCCCATGAAAGTATCTGCTATATATCAACTACCGGACCAACCACAAATACTTGGAAACCACTAGGACCAACTCATTTTACAGGTGAAGAACTGAGACCCAAAGAGATTAAGTCCACAGGTCACACAGTTACTTACAAGTGGGGACTGGAACCTAAGCCTCTCTGCTTCCAGTACATTGTTTTGTCAATTACATGACAGCTGACGGTTTAAAAAGAGAAAGACCTATTCCAGAACCTCAAAATGTTTTCTACATCGTTGGGAAGAAAGTGAATACCTGAAATAAGTGAATGTTTGTTTAATGAGAGCTAAATATTAAGCACAAACTAATGTAACCCATAGCCCACAGTGAATATACTGAAGGGCTCCTAGGACAGAAATGAGTGGAATCAACTAGTCACACTGTGTGGTGTCTACTGGAGGTAAGGAGTCCCACTGCTAATATTACCAAAGGCACCGCCAGAGTGCCCTTCTTACAGGTAAAACACACTTCAGAGCCGCAAAACTTCCTTTACTCAAGTCAGCAGTCCTTTGGAAGAGAAAGAAGTCTCCTCAGTGCCACTCCCCAGATATATTTCACTGTGCACAAAGTTTTACAGCTGCAAAATGTTCATTCTCTGTTGAAAAGAATGATGCTAACAATCAAGGCAGTTTTTCAGCCTTTCCATGCTCTGAACCAGGCTAATTTTATTAAAATTCTTATTTTGGGACTTCCCTGGTGGCGCAGTCTTTAAGAATCCACCTGCCAATGCAGGGGACACAGGTTTGAACCCTGGTCCGGGAAGATCCTACACGTCGCGGAGCAACTAAGCCCGTATGCCACAACTACTGAAGCCGGCACGCCTAGAGCCCGTGCTCCGCAACAAGAGAAGCCACCGCAATGAGAAGCCTGCACACCGCAGTGAAGAGTAGCCCCTGCTCGCCGCAACTAGAGAAAGCCTGCGCGCGGCAACAAAGACCCAACGCAGCAAAAAATAAATAAATAAATAAATTTATTATTTTTTAAAAATTCTTATTTATCAAATCTGTTTAGGTATGGCCTAAATGATTTCAGGTCTAGACCTTAGGGACCAGCCAACAAGTAATCTTTAAAGTATAGCCCTCTTTTTTGCTTGGGAAAACAGTTTTAAAATGTCACCCACTGAAAAAAGGTGAATGACCACAAATACTAGAATGCCATAATATTTTAATAAGGGAAAATGCCAAAATATAGCTTTGTTTAAAAGTAGACAATCATGAAACTCTGTGTAACAGGCAAATTGAACACTTCTACAAAGACATTATTGTGTCAGATGAGAACACGGCCAGATACTTATTTACAACGGCTGAGAGACTGGGTGCTGCAGTAAGCCATCTGATCAATTAAAAGTTATTACAGACTCTCAAATAAGTAGAATATACTCTAAACCTGTGTTGTTCAATAGAGTAGCCACTAGCTACATGTAGCTACTGAGCACTTGAAATGTCCTAGTCTGAAATGAGGTGTGCTATATATGTAAAACTTTACTGGATTTCACACTGGCTTTCAATGACTTAGTACCAAAAAAAAGTAAAATATCACATTAGTAAATTTTTCATACTGATTACATGTTAAAATGATAATATTTTTGATACACTGAGTTAATAAAAGATACTATTAAAAATAAAACCAATTACTAGAAAAATTTAAGTCCCATTTTGTCGCTCATTACATTCCTATTGGGTAGTGCTACTCTATACAAACTATGCAAAATGCAATCTAACCCTCTTTTGATGATTCATGACGATAATGATGAACACCAAATATATAATAAAGAAAAAATCTCATTTATATCTTGGATACATAGTTTAAGATAGTATCAAGTAAGAATGGCATGTTCTTAAAACTTCTATTAAATTTACAACCAACGCCAACTACATTTATAGAGGAAGGACTCAATCCTAAAAGTAGTACTTTTAGAGAACAAGAAGGAAATACAAAGTAAAGACCACAAAAGAGGGACTAAGAGAAATACCATCTGTTTCTAGAAGGCATTTAAAAATAAAAGCAGTGTGTTTTAAATAGTTAGTAGGCCTGTTTTTTAAAAACAACATTTGATTATTATGAGTATCATAAAGAAATTTCCCAATTGCCAGCTAAGCAAACGTCGTCAAAAGGAAAACCTGGTAAGGTTGAGACTAGAAATTCTAACTATGTGAGAAATAGAAGTAAAATGTCTGAATATACCATATGGAAAATGTAAGCCAAATTTCTTAACAGGGTATTTAAAATGAAACATCATACAATGATGAAACCAGTCAAAATTTTATAGATATCCTTCAATATTACTATGGTATCAACTGTTACAGGATTTAACTAAAAGTGGTTTCAAAATTCCAAAACACCATAGTGCCTTTTCCAAATCTAGCCAGTGAGAAATAGGGAGAGAACTGTTTCCAAATGCCTTATCTTGCAGAGGTTAAAATTAGAAATTGACAATTCAGAGCCATATTAACCATAATAAATATCTGCAGGGCATTCTGTTTGACAAGCGCTATTGGACACATCATCCTGTTTGATCCTCAGGACAGCCCTCAGATATTGGTATGTTTTTATCCCTGCTTTAGAGGTAATTCCAGGCTTGGAGACCTTGACTTGTTCAAGGTCACACTGCTAAAAAGTAGCAGAACCAGTACTTGATTCTGGTTCTTCTGAGGCTCATCCAGTTCTCCTTCCATTACAAGACAATCACTCATTTAAAACCAAATGTTTAGAAATACAACAAGCTCTGATGCCCAAGAAGGATCTAAGGATCAACTAGGTCAAACCTTAAGACTCTGCAAACACGATGTGTTGGAATCAGTTCAAAAAGGGGAGAAGAGATTATCAAGAGACAGGAAATGACTTGAAAGATCAGAGGAAAAAAAATCTAATCTAAATGTCCTTGGGTGCAGGCATAGCAGAATAATAGTATTCAAGCAGAAAAGGCAGAGAATCGGTACTTTCCTTCTGAAATGTGATTTTCAATGTAGAAATTGTAGGCTAAAAGAACGATTTTGTTGTTACTTTACTATAAATGTGTTTGAGAATTTTACTTAATATACAGGCACTCAGAAAACCAATACATCCACTGGGTACCACCAGCCCTTCATTTTTTTCACAAGTCATGACATTTACTTCACAAAAAGCCACATGAGAAAAATTATAATTCAGCACCCACTGCTATTTAGATTAGAGTTAAAGGAAAAGGTCAGGTAGGAGAATGGCAAATTTAATGAGCACTGTCTTCTTCCTAGTACAACGCATCCTTGAGGGCAGGACAAAGGCGGCACCACCACAAACGAACCTAGTTCAACCTTCAAAACACACTGACAACAGGCCAGTTAACGCAAAATGTACAAATCTCGAAGGCACCGTGGAAGGGAATTCCTAAAACGGCTCTCTAAATCCATTCCTAAGTAAGGAATGTAAAGTAAATTCCTAAATATAATACAACAGGGTTCCAGAATCAGGAAAGAGCTACGGAGAAATGTGGGTTTCCAGCGTGGGAACACCACACGGGGGTGCCCACACTGCCGACACCAAATACGACACCGGCCCATTTCAGGCGGGGGACAGAGGCGCCTCGAGACCCCGAAACGGGGCGAGCGCCAAACGACACCCCTGCCTCCCCTTCCGACCCCCCGCCGGGACGCACGGGGAAAACCGACCGGCTCCAATTTCACCTCCGGCTTCCCCTCCCGGGCAGTGCGGCCGGGGAGGCTCGGCAGGAAGGGCCGCCCCGCGGCCGAGGGAGGGGGCGCCGGCCCGGGGACCCCCGCCCAGACCTACCCCCGACCGCGTCGGCCCCCGCACCCGGACCCCGAAGCGAACCTCGGACCAAGGACCCCCGGACGCCGGCCCAGCCCTCGCTGACAGCCGGCGCCGCCCCACCTGCCCGCCCGGGGGGCGCCGGGGCCGGGCGCGCCCGCCAGGCCACTTCCTTCCCCGCCCGCCCGGCCCGCCGGGCTCGCGCGGGCCCCGAGGGCCGGGAGCCGCGGGAGGAAGGAGGCTTGGCTAGCCGCCCGCGGAGGAAACTGCCGCCGCCCGCACCCACCGGCATCATCGCGGCGCGGGTCCGCGGCGCCCTCCGCCGCCTGACAGGACGCTCGGCGTCGCGCCGCGCCGCGCCCGCAGCTCCGGCCGCCTTCACAGGCCGCGCGCCCGCCGCCGCGCTCTCGGGCCCTCACGGCGAGGCGGCGGCTGCAGAGGGTTGCAGAGCCTGGTCGACCCTGTCGTGGCCGCCGGCGCGCTGCGTCGCTGTGTCAGGACCGGTCGCCGTCGCCACCACCTCCGCCCGACCGCCTGCCGCCGCCAGCCCGCGGACTCTCCTCAGCCCCCGCAGGCCCTGCCCCCAGCGCGTCGCCCCACACGGGGCCAGCCGCCCCCTCCGATTGGCCCGACTGTGCCGGGGGCGGGTCCGGGGGTGGGGCATCCCAGCCCCGCCCGCCCAACCTCGCTCCCGGCCGCGGCCAGGTACGAGCGCGTCCGCGCTCCCGCGGGCGGGCGGGGGAGGGGCGGGAGTGCTGCGGAAGCTGGATCGCTGCCCCGCCCGGCGTGAAGGCCTGTGGGCTCCAGGCCGTGCGGGGCCAAGATCCCGGACCCTCGGAGACGTCGGGCATGGGAAAACCGAGGTCCAAAGAAGGAAGGGTCCGGCCGGGGCACCGCAGCGGGCCACGGTAGGGCCGAGACTCGAACCCCAACTCAGGGAGGCCGGAGGGGGCGGGGCGCATCCCGCGGCGACGGCGCGCGCGCCCGCCTTTGACCGCGTCCTGACCCCCGGCTCCCGGCGCCCGGTGGGGCTGCAGGCCAGAGGCCGGATCGGAAGGGTGTGGGTGCGCCCCAAACCGTGCAAGTGACCCGGCTCCGCATTGCTTAAGATGAACCCACGAACCGGCGTGGCGCTCGGCGCCTGGGCACCTGTTCCCCGACACCACTACCTCCCCGCGTGTTCTGCGACTCCCGCTGCCCTTTCCCTACGGCCAGCCGACCTTCCCGGGCACGTGACCGCTCTTCAGCCTTGGCCCTTCACACAGGCGATACCCCCGGCCTAGAATGCCTGTGCGCACCTGTACCACCATCCTTCGATGCTCAGACGTCCCCGGGCAGCGCCAAGTCCTTCTCTCCAGGGTCCGGGTCTCTCTTTAGAACCCTCTCTCCCGTGACGCCACCCACTCAGGTCTGAGCGCCTGAGTAACAGAGGCCAGGGCAGGGGCTGAGCAGACTCTCAGTGAAGGCCGGCCAATGGGCAGGCATCCTTTCTGTGCCCTCCACACTGTACCATTCACTGGAACCCTGACAGAGATGAGATGGTAACTGATGCACTCCACAGGCAGCTCTAAAACTTCCTTGAGCATCCGGAGCATAGGGGTCTGTTTATGGCCCCAAACCCACCTTGGGAAGGGCTCAGCTCCTTAGAGATGACAGCAGGTGGTGGTCAGAGTCCATCCCTAGCCTGTCTGCTCCTTTGAGGGGCCTGAGGCTGCTGGGTGGGGCTGAGGGACAAAGAGGGAGGAGGCCAGAGAGCAACACCATACTCCTCTTGGCCAAGGGGGTTAGTGGTTGAGAGAGTAGGACTTCCCAGTTAGACAGACACTGCCTTGGCCACACCCTCACAGTATGATCTTAGACAAGCTACATCTTCTCTCTGTATCTCAATTTGCCCACCTCTATAATGGGAAATTACAGGAATAATAACACCTGCTTCATATTTAGGGAGATTTAGCACAGTTTGTGGTCCATGGGAGCTGCTCCATAAATAGTAGTTTTCTGTAGTTATGCTATCGTTAGCAAGCAGGCTTAGTATATACATCTATCCCAGGTAATCCCCTGAGAGAGGGATTATGCAGGGATTTTAAAATTTATACACACTGGGCATCAAGGGCTAATGACACATCTCTTCTGGGAGCAGGGTTTGGAGAGAAGAGGAAGCTCTAGGTAACGGGAGGTCCTAGGTTGAAAGTCAAGAGACCTGGGTTCCAATTCCAGCTCTACTTCTGATTCCCTGTGTGGCCCTAAGCAACTTGCATCGCTTCTCTGGGTGTCAGTTTCCCCATCTCTAACCAGGAAGGGGTTAGATTCCATGATCTCTGAGGGTCTTTCAGCCCTGACACGCTATGGTCATGAGTCGTGAAGGAGTGGGTACCGGCCCACTAAGCCAGGCAAGGGACAGGCTTTGCCAGGGCACGGCAGAGAAGCGCCACCTGGGGATGAAGTGGTCAAAATGAGCTCACTCTCCTGAGAAGGGGAGGCTTGGCCGTTGGAGTCCCACTCTTGCCTGTAGGACCTGTGGGCACAGACAGTGGCAGCTCTCCTGCCCTCACACCAAGGTACTCTCTGTCCTCCAGGCAGGCATCCATCTGAAGCCAGGCTGGTCAACGGCCCACCACAGAGGCTCTCCAGCTGCTACTCCTCCTCTCCATCCTGCTTCAAGCTCCAAGCATCAGGCCCCATCACCTGGTACCCAGACCAAGGTCATGCATAATTGGCCTCCCTTCTCTGACCTCCTCCACACCCAGACCATCCCACACATGGACATAACTAGGTCACACACAAACACCCCAACCCTGCAAAGCCCTCTGTGTCTCCACATCACCCAGATTAAAGTTCACAAGAGTCCCTTCAGGAGTCACTGTTGATGCTGGGATATGGTTTTTAGGGTGGTCTAAGAAGATGTCTGGATTGTTCAGAGAGGCATACTAGCAAAACAGTTCAGCAAAGGAGAGAGAGAGAGGCAGGTGGGATAGCTTATGCACACTCGGCCAGTTCTTGGTAATTGTTGAATCTGGGCAATGGGTACATGGGATACATTGTCCTTTTCTCTCTACTTGGTATGTTTGAACTATTTTATATTTTAAAAAATGATTACTCTTTAAAGCAAATAAAAAACCCATTTGGGGAGAAAATCAGTATAGACTCATATTTGCATAAAGGAATTCTTGAAGGGTCAAGATACACTAATAAAGTAATGATTGCAGATGGGAATGGGAACTGGGTGGATTAGGGACAGAAATCAGAGTAAGAATTTTCACTGTTACTTGTTTTTTAAATTTTTATTTATTTATTATTTATTTTATATTTACTTTGGCTGTGCCTGGTCTTAGTTGTGGCATGCGGGGTCTTTTATTTGAGGCATGCAGACTCCTTGGTTGCGGCTTGCATGTGGAATCTAGTTCCCCAACCAGGGATCGAACCTCGGGCCCCCTGTGCTGGGAACGTGGAGTCTTACCCACTGGATCACCAGGGAAGTCCCAAATTTTCACTATTCCTTTTTTTTTTTTTTTTTTTTGCGGTACGCGGGCCTCTCACTGCTGTGGCCTCTCCCGTTGTGGAGCACAGGCTCTGGACGCGCAGGCTCAACGGCCATGGCTCATGGGCCCAGCCGCTCCGCGGCACGTGGGATCTTCCCGGACCGGGGCACGAACCCGCGTCCCCTGCATCAGCAGGTGGGCTCTCAACCACTGCACCACCAGGGAAGCCCTGTTCCTTTTTAAAAGTAAACTTTATAGCAATTTTAGATTTACAGAAGACTTGCAAAGATAATACAGAGTTCCCATATTCCTTCCCCCAGCCTCCACCCTGTTTTCCCTACTATTAACATATTAGTGTGGTACATTCATTAAAACTAATGAACCAATATTGATACATTTTTATTAACTAAGTCCATACTTTATTCATTGGGTAAATTCCCTTAGTTTTACCCAATGTCCTTTGTCCCAGGATCCCATCCAGGACACCACATTACATTTAATCATGTCACCTTCGGCTCCTCTTTTTATTTTTTATGACCTTGACAATTAATGAGGAATACTGGTTAGGTATTTTGTAGAATATTTCTCACTTGAGATTTAGCTGATAATTTCCTCATGATTAGATTGAGTTTATGGGACTTTGTGGGGAATGTCACAGAGGTAAAATGCCATTTTCATCATATCATATCAAAGGCGCATACTATCAACCTGCCATTTCACTGTTGTTGTTGGCCGATCACCTGGTCACTATTACTTTTCCTGTTTGATTTTTGAACCAGGTGAATAAAGTACTATTTAAAATTTAAAAATTTCAATCTTAAGACCCGTATTAGTTTGCTAGGGCTGCCATAACAAAAGATCACAGATGAGCGGCTTAAACAACAGAAATTTATTTTCTCACAGTTCTGGAGGCTGGAAGTCGTAGCTCAAGGTGGTGGCAAGGTTGGGTTCTTCTGAGGCCTCTCTCCTTGGCTTGCAGATGGCTGCCCTCTCGCCAGCTCTTCACATGGTCTTTTCTCTTGTGCACGCATCCCTGGTGTCTCACCCTGTTTTTATAAGGATATCAGTCTACTGGATTAGGGCCTATCCGTATGGCCTCCATTGAATCTTTTTTTTTTTTTTTTGGCTGCATTGGGTCTTCGTTGCTGTGCACAGGCTTCTCTAGTCGCAGTGAGCAGGGGTTACTCTTCGTTGTGATGTGCAGGCTTCTCATTGCGGTGGCTACTGTTGTTGCGGAGCACGGGCTCTAGGCACGCAGGCTTCAGTAGTTGTGGCTCGCGGACTTTAAAGCACAGGCTCAGTAGTTGTGGCACATGGGCTTAGTTGCTTTGCGGCATGTGGGATCTTCCGGACAAGGGATCGAACCCGTGTCCCCTGCATTGTTGGCAGGCGGATTCTTAACCACTGCGCCACCAGGGAAGTTCTTCATTGAATTTTGATTACCTCTTTAAAGACCCTATCTCCAAATACAGTCACATTCAGAGGTGTGTTAGGGGTTAGGACTTCAACATATGAATCTTGGGGGGACACAATTCAGTCCCTAACAAGACACTTCATAGCCTGGCCCAGTCTACCTTCTACCTTTTCAGGTTAATCTCCTATGCTCCCAGCACCCCACATCTGGAATTTTTTTTTTTTTTTTTTTGGCCACTCAGCTTGTGGGATCTTAGTTCCCCAACCAGGGATCGGACTTGGGCCCCGGCAGTGAAAGTGCCGAGTGCTAACCACTGGACTGCCAGGGAATTCCCTCACACCTGGACCTTATGCCCCAGCCATCCAGAGGCTGGGCCCTCCCCTCGTCCAGGACCCTATGCCTGCAAAACTGCTCCTGCGATTTCCTCAAGAAGTGTTACCTGCTCCTGTCACAATTCAAATCCCTCCTCTTCCTCAAGGTTTTTCCAGATTGCCCCCAGGAGAACTCACCTCTACCACCTTCTCCCAGACTGCTTAGACCTGGCTCACTCGTCACATCCGGCTACTTTAGGTCTGGACACATACCTGTCTCCCCCAGGGGCCAGTGGGCTCATTTAGGTAATAAGTGTTCACTGGCTTTCTCCAGTGTGCCCAGCACTGGTCCAGGCCCCGGCAACACAACCTTGAGTAAGACGAACATGGTCCCTGTTCTCACGGAGCTTATAGTCTGGTCAGGGAGAAGATGATAAACAAGAACGCAAGCAAATAAAATAACTCTTCAAATTCTGGTAAGCACATACAACAAATGCAGTAAACCAGATTGATGCGACAGAGATAACTGCTTTTGCCAGGAGAAGGTGACATTTGAGATGGGACTTGAATACTGAGGAGGCGCCTTCTGGGGCTCCCGAGGAGGGGTATGTGAAGGAGGAGGGAGAGCAGGTGAGAAGGAATGAGCTGAGGGCAGCCCTGGGGGCTCAGCAGGCACAGCAGGGGAGAATGGAGGGAGGTGAGGTCAGGTTTGGGTTTGCGGGCCAGGAGCCTGCATTTTATTCTGGGCGGGTAGAGAGACCAGATGTGTGTTTTCCAATGCCCAGTGGCCACCATGGGGAGGCTGGCTGGCGTGTGGCAAGAGTGGGGGAAGGAGGCCCCTTAGGGGGACTGAGGGGTAGGTGGTGGATGCAGGGATGGGGTCCCATTTGGAATGTGCTTTAAGGGGTGGGGCTTGAGAAGGAAGGACCTGGGATGGCCCCCAGGCTTCTGCCCAGTGCTGGGGGCTGGGGTTCAAGAGAGGCTGTCTGGTGCCCACAGAGCCCCCAGCATACTTAGCAAGCAGGAGCTAGTGGGTGCAGTGCTGACGTCCTGCTTGGCCATGTGGTCCCCGAAGGGCCACATTTCAGGGCTCCCCTTCCCCTGACCAGGCTGAGCTCGCCCCCCACCCAGCCTTTCATCCAGCACTCCAGGCAAGCCTCAGGCACGGCCCCGCCTCTCCCCTTCTCTGCCCAGCATCCCTGACTGCCGCCCGCCCCAACCCTTTTCTGCCCCTGCCCCACCGCAACAGGAACCACCCTCACCTCTCGTCTCCATTAAACTCTTTTCAGCCAAAGGGGTGTTTCTGCTGTTGAAATCATACCTGCCCACTGCCCCAGTGGGACCCCCTCAGTGGCTCCCTTCAGGGGGCAGGGGGTTGTTAAACCCCTGAGGGTTTGGGCCTTCTCTCCCTGAAACAGGAGGGAAGGGGGCAGGGCACAACCTTTGAAAGAAGGACACAGCCCGAGGACATGACATAAACTGGTTAGAACCAAATGGGTCCAAGATGGTGGACAAGTCGACTTTTTCTACTAGACCTTGAGCCTCAGTATATGCTCACATCAGCAAGCTAAATGACACGCCCACAGGGGCCAGGACGGTTCCAAGACTGAAGTGACCAGAAGGATCAAAAAGTGGGCGGTGGTCCAATTCCTGGAAATCCCCGCCCCTTCCTAAAATAGCTGGAATACTCCTCCCACTCATTAGCCTATGAAATTACGCACCACTATAAAAACTGGCAACCCCGTACCCTGGTGCCTTCCTCACTTTCTGAGATGGTCCACACTCTGTGGAGTGTGTTTCTCTCTAAATAAATCCACTTCTTACCTATCACTTTGCCTCTCGCTGAATTGTTTCTGCGATGAGATGTCAAGAACCCGAGCTTGATTAAGTCCTGAAACCAGGTGTGTGATGTCAGTTGGAAGACAGCGGGTTTTGGCTGCATTGGAGTCCTGGGCGCGGGTGTTCGAGTCCCAACCTGAGGTGCATGGTTTCACCCCCAGGCTCATTTCCCACCTCCACCAGCCCCAGGTGAACTCCTACGCCTCCCACTCCGCCTGAAGGCAGCCCGCCACCCCACAACTCCTGTGTCCCCCTCGTGCGGGGGTGGGGACAGTGGGGACGGAGCCTCGTGTCCCGCCCCCACGGTTCCAAGGGGAAGCCTGTTTCCACAAACCCTGGCTGCGAACCAATCGTGGTTCCGTTCGGTCCTCAGGGGCATTAAAATAGTAATATTTTTGATCAAGGTGAGAAGAGAACTTGACAGGAACACAGTCAGCGATCTGCTTTCCGTGTTTTACTCTGCTAGGCGGGCCCTGAGGGGGTGTGTACGCCGCGGGGTCCTCCGCGCCCAGCACCGAGGGGCGCCTAACGCGCACCCCACCGCCGCCTCCACCTCGGGAAACGCACCGCAGACCCCCAGACAGACGAACCTCAGGGCGGGGGCTCGGCAGCTGGGGAGCAGCGTTCACTCCCACACAGGTCCCCGCTGCTGCCACGGGTGCCGAGGTGCCGGGTCACCGCCCCGGGGTCTGGGGTTCAGCGCTGGGGGAGGGGTCCACATGCCCGGGACGCGGCCAGTGCTCGGTACACAGAAGCCTCTGCTCATCCCCGCGGGGACCTCGTGAGGCAGGTGTTCTCTGAAGCCCAGAGAGGTTTCGCCACTTGTGCAGGGCCACGGGGCGGGGACCTACGGTGGCTGGGGCTCGAACCTGACAGAGCCGGAGTCCGCCCCGCGGCCGCGGGTCCAGGCGCGCTCTTCCAATCGGACGCGGCCTCCGGGGCTCCCGGCGCCACCGGCGCCGCCCAGGTGGGCGGAGCCTCCTCGCCCGGAGAGGGTCCACGGGGCGCATGGGCTAAGCCAGACACACACACAGACACACACACCCCACTACACCACACACCACACACACATCACAGACCCCTCGTCCTGGTCTGAGGCCTGAACCCCATTCTGCTCTCCTCCTGGGATCCGCCTAGGGCCCCTGTGGGAAGGAGAGAAGCCAGTGCTGGGCCCAGACAGTCATTCCTTCATTCATTTCTGACCTTGACTGGGTCCTCCGTGCTGGACTTGAGGCTACCAGGTTGCATCTCCCTGCCCACAGGCAGCTTGTTAGAGGTCATGACAGAATGCAATTTGGGCAATTTAGTCTCCAGTCTTTTGATCTTCCCCAGGCGTCCTACCCTCAGCATTCCCTTCCCCATTCCCGGAACATCATTTCCGCGGGATGCAGCCCCTCCCGCCCAGCCGCTGTGCAGGGTCCCCTAATCAGCCCTCCCTCCTCTCCCCCCCCCACACACTTCAGGTGCTTCCAGTTTCCCCCATTATTCGTGATGCTCTCACATCAGTCAGGGTCCTGTGGAAACAGATGGCTTCCGTAAATTAGGGAAATTCCAGGAGGGTTACTTACAAAGGAGGACTGCTTACCGAAGGGGCGGGGACGCGGGGACGCGGGGACGCGGGGGTAAGGGAACCAGAGGGAGAGTGTAAGCCTCCAGGACCAGCACAGGGGGGACAGTTACCACCCGTAGGGCTGGAGGGAAGCAGGAGGCGAGGTCACCAGCAAATGAAAAAAGAGTCACCAAGGGGATGCCTGACTTTGAGAGCAGTGATGTTCGGTCAAGTGACAGCCTGTCCAGGGCCCCCTGACCTCCCACTAGGGCACTTCACTGGGCCAGCCCACTGGGTTCTGAGTACCAGGAACCTGTGGATGCAGTCCCTGGAGATGGACCTCCCCTGGAGAGTAGCAGAGATTCAAACATAGTTCTAATGCTAAATCCTGCACTCTATACACACTTTATGTTGTTTTATGAGCTTAGAATCCATTTCACCATAACTGCTTTGTTATTTTGTAGCAAGAAGTTAACCAAATGAGCTTTCACATAGGAGCTATGCCTTTGGACTGTGGAGGTAGACCACCTGCTATTTAGGTCTGGCTGTGTAATTTGGGGTAAGTTATGCAAACTTTCTGTGCCTCAGTTTGCTCATCTGTAAAATGGGGATAATAGTAATAATAATAACCCTTCCTCAAGGGTTTTTGTCTGGATTACATAAAATGATTAAGTGTGGCACACAGTGAATGCCAAACGGGCATTCGCTGTTACCCTGAACTGGGTGAGATGCTGCTGCCAGAGCAGGAGGGTCCCTCGTCTCAGAACCATTGTGCTCATCCACTGATCTGCAGCCTTGAGTGCCCGGTTATGCCAGCCTGACCTTAAAAAGCCCCCACCAGCTAAAGAGCAGTGTCTACTCCCCCCTCCCGCCCCCCTCGCAGTTTCCTCTGCACAGACACAACACAGCACAATCCAGAACAGGGTGGTCTGTCCTTTTTGCCAACCCCAAAGAAGGCATCTGGTAGCAGGGTTGGCCCTCTCGGTATGTGGAGAGAACGTGACTGACGGCTGCCATTTGTACCGGCATGCCTGAGACAACTCTGGACAAGTTCCGGAAACTCCTTCAAGTGAATGAGGAGGACACTGGACTTGCCTCCTAGGGAGCCAGAAGGGCAATTGCCAACCCCTTAGCCTGGCTGGCTGAGCACGGAGGGCGGTTCAGCTGAATGAGGTGTGAAGGGCACGTCAAGGCCACGTGGGAGCCTTGCTGGAGAGCATTGGTCTTGACAGATGGGTCCCGCTGGGCCAGAAGGGGGATTTACACAACACACACACACACACACACACACACGTGCGCGCGCGCATGCAGAGGTACAGGTCACAGCTCACCGCTTGCTTGTCACCTCCCCAATCGGCTTCTAATGCTCTCTACTTGTAATATAGCGATTAGAGTCAGAAAGATCTGATTCAAATTCCAATTCAAAAACGCAAATGTGCAAAAATAGTTCTGTTTGGACAAAATACCTCACTTTATGTTTAAAATTAATTCATATTCTTATCAAAATAATCCACAGATTTGATTTTTTTTTAATTTAATTTTTGATTTATTTTTGGCAGCATTGGGCCTTCCTTCCTGCACCCAGGCTTTCTCTAGTTGTGGCGAGCGGGGGCTACTCTTCGTTGCGGTGCGCAGCTTTCTCATTGCAGTGGCTTCTCTTGTTGCGGAGCACGGGCTCTAGGCTCGTGGGTTCAGTAGTTGTGGCTTGTGGGCTATAGAGCACAGGCTCAGTAGTTGCGGCACACGGGCTTAGTTGCTCCACGGCATGTGGGATCCTCCTGGACCAGGGATCTAACCGACTTCCCCTGCATTGTTTTTTTTGTTTGTTTGTTTTGTTTTTTAAAGAATCAATTTTATTTATTTTTGGTTGCATTGGGTCTTTGTTGTTGCATGCAGACTTTCTCTAGTTGCTGTGAGTGGGGTCTACTCTTTGTTTTGGGGGGGTCTACTCTTCGTTGCAGTGCTCAGGCTTCTCATTGCGGTGGCTTCTCTTGTTGCAGAGCACGGGCTCTAGGCACTTGGGCTTCAGTAGTTGTGGCACGTGGGCTCAGTAGTTGTGGCTCGCAGGCTCTAGAGCACAGGCTCAGTAGTTGTGGTGCACGGGCTTAGTTGCTCCGTGGCATTTGTGATCTTCCTGGACCAGGGCTCGAGCCTGTGTCCCCTGCATTGGCAGGCGGATTCTTAACCACTGCGCCACCAGGGAAGTCCCACCCACTTGATTTTTAATGAGGCAAATAGTATGCAAATGCTTCTGATGAAAAACCCACAGGCCCATCTCTGACTCACAAGCTCCAGGGGCAGCCTCTTTGAATTCTTTTATGTGTGTGTGTGAGAAACCTTCATATTTATAAATATTATGCTTATACTGTTATTTCTTGAGTTTTCAATTCTAGATATTATCAACTGGCTCCCTATTATGGCAGATGAGAATTTAGCAGTCTTACTTGCCCTCTCCCAAAATGCCTTTTCCCTTTACACCACACACTTATATTTCTGGTTTAAACAATATTCAGGATTCCATTATTGTACCCTTGTAAATACTGTTCACTGCTGAGCCAAGCTGTGTACAGACTGTTTTCCTTCGACACGTGTTTTTTTTTTTTTAATTAATTAATTTTATTTTTGGCTGCATTGGGTCTTCGTTGCTGCACGCAGCCTTTTTCTAGTTGCAGTGAGTGGGCTACTCTTCGTTGTGGTGTGCGGGTCTCTCACTGCGGTGGCTTCTCTTGCTGCGGAGCATAGGCTCTAGGCGCGCGGGCTTCAGTAGTTGTGGCATGCAGGCTCAGTATTTGTGGCTCACGGACTTAGTTGCTCCACAGAATGTGGGATCTTCCCAGACCAGGGATTGAACCCATGTCCCCTGCATTGGCAGGCAGATTCTTAACCCCCTGCACCACCAGGGAAGCCCCTGACACGTGTTTTATTTATGCGTGTTAGCTCACAGGTGATTGGTAGGCAGGGGCAAGGCATAAGTACAACCCGGAAGTTGGGTAGTTCTTATGCAGTTTTTCCCAGTGTATTAATGTTTTTGAAGTCAGCAAGGACAAGGATTACAACAATTAAAAGAGGGTCTTAGCAATATATGAAGGCCTTAAAAAATTAGGTAAGCTGAAAAATCCCACAGAAAAGTCTTCCTTTAGAGCAAGAATAATGTAGTGTAGGACCACTTCACTGCCCTTTGTGTTCAGTCTGTCTGTGGAAGCTGAGCGTGCATATGAAGAGGCTGCAAAGGTGTGCTCTCATATTAAAACATTTTGTCTTTGATGGATAAAGAAAGCTACCTCTAGATTGTATTTTTATTGTTGATGAAACTAGTCTCTTTTAGAGGTGAACATCTTCAAGGGTCAACGTCTCCAAGGAGGAAGCAGAAGCCTAAAGCCTAAGGCTGCAAAGGAGAGACTAGCTGTGATTTTAGGTGCTAATGCCAGTGGAGAAATGACTGTGTTAGTATCTTTATTAGTATCCTTGCTGGTTTTATTAGGGCTCTGGTTATAGAGCTATGCAAAAATATAAACTTAATAAAGGATGTGTATCCAGAATATATAAAGAATTCTTATGACTCAATAATAAGACAAACGACCCAATAAAAAAATGAGCAAAAGATTTTGAAGAGGGGCTTCCCTGATGGCACAGTGGTTAAGAATCCACCTGCCAATGCAGGGGACACGGGTTCGAGCCGTGGTCCAGGAAGATCCCACATGCCGCGGAGCAACTAAGCCCATGAGCCACAACTTCTGAGCCTGCGCTCTAGAGACTGTGAGCCACAACAACTGAGCCTGTGTGCCACAGCTACTGAAGCCCGTGCACCTAGAGCCCGTGCTCCACACCAAAAGAAGCCACCCCAATGAGAGGCCCGCACACCAGAATGAAGAGTAGCCCTGGCTCAACACAACTAGAAGAAGCCCCCATGCAGCAACAATGACCCAATGTAGCCAAAGAATAAATAAATAAATTATTTATTTATTTTAAGAAAAAGGTTTTGAAGAGACACTTCAGCAGAAATATACATCACATATAAGCACATAAAAGATCATCATTGGTCGTCATCAATGAGATACCATCACACACCTGCTATAAAGGCTAAAATGAATAAGACTGACAAGACCTAGTGTTGACAAGGAGGTGGGGCACCTGGAACTCTCATACACAGCTGCTGGGAATGCAAAACGGTTCAGCCCCTTTGAAAACGTTTGATATTTTCTTTTATTTTTTGAAATTGAAGTATAGTTGATTTACAATATTGTGTGAGTTTTGGTTGTACAGCAAAGTGATTCAGTATAATGTATATATATTTCAAGTTATTTTCCAGTGTAGGTTATTATAATATATTGAATATAGTTCCCTGTGCTATACAGTGAATCCTTGTTGCTTATCTATTTTATATAGAGTAGTTTGTATCTGTTAAACCCATACTTCTAATTTATCCCTCCCCCTCTCCCTTTCCTTTTTAATAACCATGAGTTTTTTCTTTCTATGTCTGTGAGTCTGTTTCTGTTTTGTATATAGATTCATTTGTATTATTTTTTAGATTCCACATGTAAGTGATATCATATGATATTTGTCTTTGTCTGACTTACTTCACTTAGTATGATAATCTCTAGGTCCATCGATGTTGCTGCAAATGGCATTATTTCATTTTCATGGCTAAGTAATATTCCAGTATATATATATATATATATATATATATATATATATATATATATATATATATATATATATATATATATATATATATATATATATATATATATATATATATATATATATATATATATATACATACCACTTCTTTCTTTCTTTCTTTCTTTTTGACTGTGTTGGGTCTTTGTTTCTGTGCAAGGGACTTCTCTAGTTGTGGCGAGCAGGGGCCACTCTTCATTGCAATGCGTGGGCCTCTCACTATCGCGGCCTCTCTTGTTGCGGAGCACAGGCTCCAGACATGCAGGCTCAGTAGTTGTGGCTCACAGGCCCAGTTGCTCCGCGGTGTGTGGAATCTTCCCAGACCAGGGCTCGAACATGTGTCCCCTGCATTGGCAGGCAGATTCTCAACCACTGCACCACCAGGGAAGCCCCCACATCTTCTTTATCCATTCATCTGTTGATGGGCACTTGGGTTGCTTCCATGTCTTGGCTACTGTAAATAGTGCTGCTATGAACACTGGGGTACATGTATCTTTTTGAATTAGAGTTTTCATCTTTTCTGGGTATATGCCCAGGAGTGGGATTGCAGGATCATATGGTAACTCTATTTTTAGTTTTTTAAGGAACCTTCATACTATTCTCCATAGTGGCTGCACCAATTTACATTCCCACCAACAGTGTAGGAGAGTTTCCTTTTCCAGCATTTATTATTTGTAGACTTTTTGGTGATAGCCATTCTGACCAGTGTGAGGTGATACCTCATTGTGGTTTTGATTTGCATTTCTCTAATTATTAGTGATATTGAGCATCTTTTCATATGCCTGTTGGCCATCTCTATGTCTTCTTTGGAGAAACATTTATTTAGATCTTCTGCCCATTTTTTGATTGGGCTGTTTGTTTTCTTGGTATTGAGTTTTATGAGCTGTTTATATACTTTGGATATTAATCCCTTGTCAGTCACATCATTTATAATATTTTCTCCTATTCCATAGGTTGTCTTGTTTGTTTGTTTGTTGATGGTGTCCTTTGTCATGCAAAAGATAATAAGTTTGATTAAGTCCCATTTGTTTATTTTTGCTTTTATTTCTTTTGCCTTGGGAAAATGATCTAACAAAATATTCCTACAACTTATATCCAAAAATGTTTTGCCTATGATCTGTTCTAGGAGTTTTATGGTGTCAAGTCTTATATTTAGGTCTTTAAACGATTTGGAGTTTATTTTTGTGTGTGGTGTTAGGGAGTGTTCTAATTTCATTGATTTACACGTAGCTGTCCAGTTTTCCCAGCACCACTTGTTGAAGAGACTGTCTTTTCTCCATTGTATTTTCTTGGCTCCTTTGTCATAGATTAATTGACCGTAGGTGTGTGAGTTTATTTCTGGGCTCTCAGTTTGGTATTTTCATGTGTGTGTGTATTTATAAAATGAGAAACAGTCCCACTTCTAGTCATTTACCCTTGAGAAATGAAAATATAAGTTCACACAAAGACCTGCACACAAAGACCTGCATATAGGCAGCTTTAGTCATAATAACCCCAAACTGGAAATAACCCAACTTCTACTCAAATGGTTAATGTGGTACCTCTATACAGTGGAATATGACTCCAGCAATAAAAAGGGACAAACTAAGTGATATACACAGTAAAATGGATGCATCTAAAATAACATTATGCTAAGTGAATGGATTCAGACACAAAAGATTACATACTGTATGATTCTATGACATTCTGGAAAGTCATAGGGACAGAAATATCATAAGGACAGTAATTAGATCAGTAGTTCCTGAAAGATTAAGGGGAAATGACCGCAGTAGGGTCTGAGGCAAGTTTTTGGGATGATGGAAATGTTCTATATCTTGATAGTGGTGGTGGTTACATGACTGTTTACATGTTTAAAACCTCATCAAATTATACACTTCAAAAGAAAAAACTTTACTATGTACAAATTATACCTCAATAAACTCAACTTCTTAAAGATGTTCCTCAGGTTTTAAGTATCTAACCCTCTTTTCTCTGTAAGCCCGTTATTTTTTAGTGAATGACTTTAAAGAAGGCAAGATTTTAAAGGAACATTTATATATAATTATAGCAAAAATATCTCAGTTATGATTACATCTCCTTTCCTCTATAATTTTTTGTTCTCCTAGGAGTTATACGGATGGGTTGCTCTCAAGTCTGCCACATGGCTGTTGTCCTTTGACCTCTCGCCTGCATGGGCTATCTGTTTCCTGTATCCTTTTTCATCCTCTTTCTTGAGTTTGCATCTTCTTCATGGCAAAACACATCTACCAGCAGCTTATTGAGATAGGGTGCATAGGAGGTGAATTTTCTAAGACTTTGCATTCTGAAAGTGTCTTTATTCTGCTCTCACAATTAACTGATAGTTTGGCTGGGTATAGAACTTCAGGTTGGAAATCATCACTATCAGAATTTTGAAGGTGTCAATTCCATTGTTATCTTGCTTCCAGTATTTTTGTGGAAGAGATTCTGCTACCTCTTCCTTTGAAAATGACCTTCTTTTTTCTCTTTGGAAGTCTTTCTTTTCCTCCATTTTTTGGCTGTGCCATGCAGCTTGTGGGATCTTAGTTCCCTGACCAGGGATTGAGCCCAGGCCCCCTGCAGTGGAAGCCCAGAGTCGTAACCACTGGACCACCAAGAAATTCCCCTCTTTGGAAGTTTTTATCTTTAGCCCCATTGGTTTGAAATTTCAAGATGAAGTGCACTGATGTGAATTTTTATCTATTAATTATGCTGGTAACTTGGAATTTTTTTCATCTGAATACTTATATGCTTCCATTCTGGGAGTTTTTCTTAACATTTTTCTTTGATAATTTCATTTCTTCTGTTTTCTCTGTTTTTTTTTTTTTTCTTTGTGGAATTCCTGACATTCAGATGTTGGACCCCCTGGCTTAGTCTTTTAATTTTCTTATTAAAATGTCTCTCCTCAGGGCTTCCCTGGTGGCGCAGTGGTTGAGAGTCCGCCTGCCGATGCAGGGGACACAGGTTCGTGCCCCAGTCCGGAAGGATCCCACATGCCGTGGAGCAGCTGGGCCCATGAGCCATGGCCGCTGAGCCTGCGCGTCCGGGGCCTGTGCTCCACAACAGTGAGAGGCCCGTATACCGAAAAAAAAAAAATTTCTCTCCTCATTTCTATGTCTGTCTTTTGGGGGATTTCTTCAACTTGATGAAATGATGATCCCAAGATGATCTTATCCAGTTTCACGGCTTTAAATGCTATTTGCACACTCATGACTCCAGCCTGGCCCTCTCCTGTAAATTCTATATTCCTCTAGCTAACCAGCTTCTCAGCATCTCTCCTTGCATATCTAATAAACATCTTGGCTTAATAGATCCAAAACTGAATGTCTGGTTTCTTACTCCGTGTGCTAGGCTGAACAATGGCTCCCAAAATATAAATACTTCCTAATCCCCGGAACCTGTGGATGTTACCTTATATGGCAAAAAGGACTTGCAGGTATGATTCAGTTAAGGTTCTTGAGATGAGGAGATGATCCTGTATTAAGTGAGTCCTAAATGCCATCACATGTGTCCTTATAAAAGCGAGGGGAGGGACTTCCCTGGTGGTCCATTGGTTAAGACTCTGCACTTCCAGTGCAGGGGGCACAGGTTCTATCCCTGTTCGGGGAACTAAGATCCCACATGCCACCAGGAGGCCAAAAAACAAAAAACAAAAAAGGGAGGGGAGATGGTCAGAGGAGGAGGTAGGAGACGTGACAGCAGAAGCAAGTGGTCGGAGTGATGTGAGGAAGGGGTCATGAGCCAAACAAAGCAGGTGGCCGCCAGAAGCTAGAAAAGATAGGGACACAGCTTTTCAGAAGGAACTGGTCCTGCTGACACCTCGCCTTTAGGCCAGTGAAACTGACTTCAAACTTCCGGCCTCCAGAACCGTGAGATAAAAAATGTGCTGCTTTAAACCACCAAGTCTGCAGTAATGTGTTACAGCAGTGATCGGAAACTGATACATTCCCCACCTCACTTCTCCCACAGACTTTCTCAGGTCAGTTGAGGGCACCCCCATCTTTCCAATCGCTCAGACCCTAACCTCGGAGTGGTCCTTGAGTCCTCTTTGGCTCACACCCCATGTCCAGTCCACCAGGAAATTCTTTCAGCTCTACGTTGAGAACATCTTCAGAATCTTACCAGGTCTCGCCACCTCCATGGCAAACACTCCAGGCCAAGGGGGCATCATCCCTTACTTGGATCACTACAGAAGCCTCCAGAGTGGTCCCCCTGTTTCTGCTTTTGCTGCCCACTTACCACCCACCCCCCACCCTTGAGCCCATTTTCAACCTAGCACGCAGCACGATCCTTTTAAAATGAATAAGATCATTTCACTCCTCTCTCTAAACTCTCAATGGCTCTTCATCTCACCCAGCAAAAGCCAAAGCCCCTCTGCAGCCTACAGGTTGACACAACTGCCACCTGCCATCCCCTCTCTCACCTCATGCCCAGCAACTGTCCCCTTGCTAACTCTAATCCAGCCACACTGGCCGCCTTGCTCGATTGTGCTAACCACACTCCTGCCTCACGGCCTTTGTAGCTGCTCTTCCCTCTGCTTGGGAAGTCCTCCCAGATTCCACATGACCAAAGCTGACTCTGTAATTTGTGGGGTCCAGTGCAGAGATGAAAATGTCGGACTCCTTATTCAAAAAGCAGTGGAAAAAAAGGTATCATTAAAATTACTAAAATAGGGCTTCCCTGGTGGCACAGGGGTTGGGAGTCCGCCTGCCGATGCAGGGGACACGGGTTTGTGCCCCAGTCCGGGAGGATCCCGCGTGCCGCGGAGCGGCTGGGCCCCTGAGCCATGGCCGCTGAGCCTGCGCGTCCGGAGCCTGTGCTCCGCAACGGGAGAGGCCACAGCAGTGAGAGGCCCGCGTACCGCAAAAAAAAAAAAAAAAAAGTACCAAAATATAAAAGGTTTTCATTTCTTCCAAGAGAGAGGCTCTCTCTTGACCTGTCAAGGTCTTTTAAATTTGTTATTTAATGTTGCAGTCCCTGGGGCAAAGGGATGCTTGCCATGAACTTGCAGACCCTGGCGGGTACGCAGGGTCCCACACTTGCGCATGCACAAATCACAGGCTGCTGAATAACCCCTACTAGAAAAGCAATCTCCCCTTGCCGTGGGTAACCCCCAAGGGGTTACAACCTCTGTACAAGAACTGCCAAATCTCCTACAGAACATGCTGTGTAGCTGGCCAGCATGGGGCGGGGCCAGCCACCTCCATGTCCTACCCTGAGATGCCGTGGGGCGTGTGTGACAGCCCCTGACCCTCCCTGTGCCAGGTTCCCAGTGGGGGCAGAAGATGGCAGCAGTTGGTGGGCTGGTCTGTGTGTGTGGCTCTGATGGGGTCCAGGGCGCCAGCCAGCAGAGGAGTGGGCAGTCAAGAGGCAGGGAAACAGTGGGAGGGAAGACTGTGCGTTAGTGAGCCCAGCTCCAACCCCCAGGGCATTGGACTCCACTTACAAAACCCACATCCACAGGTAAAAGGATCAAGACTCTCACGACAGCAGGCAGAGCGTAAGTCCTGGGTTGGGACCCTGTGCTGGTCCACAAGGCTGGTCCTAGACATGCTTTCCTTGTTCTGTCTCATCAGTGGGGCCACCCCTGACCCCTCCCCCCATGCCTGGTACACCCTTTCCCTGCACTCCAGCTGGCATTGTACATACTGTTTAAAGCCTGCCTCTCACCTCTGGAACAGATGCTTCATGCGTGGGGGAGGTGGGGAAGAAATCTCCCCAGCACCTAGAACACCGCCCAGCACATAAGAGGAGCTCAATAAATATACTGAATGAACAAAATTGAGTGAATCAGTGAATGAATGAATGGATGAGTGGACGGATGGGCTTGCTTCCCGTGGCTTCCCCCCTGCAGCTTCCGCGGACCTGCCAGCTCATCTCCCTCTGCTCTCCACCTTCAAAACCACGGCTGGACTCTTGGGCTCTGTATCACATCCTGCTGCTGCCCTTGTGGGCTTGTTGCCAGGCCCTTGGCGTTGTGGAATTCTGGAAAGCGGCCGCTGTGACCCACTGCCCACTCAGCCTGTCTGAGCAGCCCCTTGGCCATTCTCAGCCTTGCCCCTCCTCTGAAATTCAGCTTTTTAGCCCTACGGGCCAGGCTCCTTTGTAGGCACTTGCCAACCTGGTAAAACCGTGACTCTCGGAGAAAGCTCCTACCACGTGACTCCCACTTTGTAGGTGGGTGAGCTGAGCAGGAGAGGTCAAGCAACTTCCCAGAGGCTGCACAGCTGCTGAGGGTCTGGGCGGGGACTTGAACCTGAGCCTCTGGCTCTAACAGTTCACATGCCCCCAGCTTGTCCAGACTGGAGATGGTGGGTGGGGAGCGCCAGCCCTGGCAAAGCCTCCTGCCGGGAGCCTGTATTGTTCCTGGGATTAGGCTCTGGGGAGGCTGAGCTACAGGCCAAGTGTCACCAGGGCTTGCAGCTCTTTCCAGGGGCTTCCAGAGCCTTCCAGAGCCTCGGCGGGGCGGGGCAGGGCAATGCCCACCTCCCTTATCCTGAGAGGAGGCAGCCTGGGGACAGTACCTCGAAAAGGACAGGGGTGCTTCTCGGTGCTTCCAAGCTGGGGAGGGGCTGCAGAGGGACCCGCCCCCCCCACACCCCCAAGCGGCAGGGGCCCCAGGATAGGGACTGTGCAGGTGCCCTTCTCCACTGAGGGTGACAGGCCACGCCTAACAGTGAGCAGCTCCAGCCATTCTGTCCCAAAGGCCCACATTAGCAGGGCAGGGCTCAGAGGAGGGGCCCGGACCCACCCTGCCCTGTAGAAGAGGGGGAACTGGGAGGGGAGGTAGAGTGCTCCCGTGGCCTGTGCTCCAGAGCCCTGCCTGTTGGAAGCTCCCCAGCACTCCTGCCGTCTCCTGACCTCCCCAGGGATCGAGGGGACTCATCAGGTAACTCTGACATGGTTTCACGGCTGCACGAGTCTACCTTCCGTCAGCTCCCTGAGGGCGCTTTTACACACGTTTTTATCCTCGCCACTTCCCGCCCCTGGTAAGTGAGTGCTGCTACCACATCCCCATTTGATGGATGAGTAAACTGAGGCCAGAGAGGATCAATAACCTGCCCCTCAAGTTCACACCCGCAGGAGAGGGCCTGGAGCCCACGAGCTCCCACACCTGCAGGCAGCAGCGCCTGTGCCTGCAGTTCCAACAGCAAAGCACCTCTGCCCAGGGCCCAGCTAAATGGGGTGCCAGGCAGTGCTGCGTGGGAGGTGGGGCTGGAGGGCGGTAGTCACGCCTGGGCCTGCAGGCACTGGCTCTGGGCCTGTTGGGCCAAAAAGGAATCCATCGGGTTACATGTCGGACCCAGATTTCTCATCTCAGAGGGACTTTCATCTCTCTCACCAGCCAGTTGGGACCCCTGATCCCCCAAGCCCTGCACCCTCCTGGCCGGGGGCCACTGACTGAGCTGGGTCCTAGCCGGGCACAGTGTGCTGCTCTGGGGTCTGGCCTTGTGGGCAAACAACAGTAGTGGGGAGTCTGGGAGGTGGTGATGCTCCCCAGGCCTCCTTGGTGCCCCCTTCAGAGCTCAGCACAGAAGTGACCAGCTGCTGACCTGGGTGGGGGGGCGGGCACGTGTTGAAGAAAACCTGGCTCCTGATGCCCTGGGCCCTCCATTCTAGCTCCTCTGGGGGCTGGTCCCCCCCCCCCGGCATCCCCCTTGTCACTCCCTCACCTGCCCCCTCCCACCGCCTTTGCTGCTGCTCTCACTGGACCCCAGGGCACCCTGGCTTCCGTCTTCTCTGGTTAGAATCCTCCTCTGGTCCACTCGCTTCTCACCTCGTTCCCCCAGGCATTGGGCTAAGTACTTAGTAGGCTTTACCTCCTGAAATCCTAACAGCCACCACACACAGCCTGGGGGGGTGGGGGGGATGTGGGGGGGCGGGTGACCCTTTTCCCACTTCCTGTTCCAAAACTCAGGGCAGACCAGAGGGAAGGGTGTGGGCTGGGCCCTAGACTCCCGGATCCCGGGGGTGGTGGACCTGGGCTCCACTCCAAAGGCTCTCCAGACTGGCTGCTCAGGGCTACAGGGAGGGGTCCTCAGCACCCTGCCAACTCTGGCCCCCAGGGCTGCACGCCTACCCCGTCTAGGCTCAGAGCCACTCTACATGGCCACTCACTGACAGTGAGTGATGTGTACCACTCGGACCCTCCGTCTCCTCATTTCTGAATGAGAGATATCTTAGACTTACTTTAAGGCCCAGGTGTGGGCTGCTGGAAGGCAAACTGAGTTGCGATGACTCAGGCCTCTGTAACTCAATAGGCTTCACACCTATTGGTGGTTACTGGTAGCTGCTACTAATGACAGCTTATCTGTTCATCGACAGGCCTGTGGGCCGGAGCTGGTGCTGGGCGCTGGGCTGAGGAGGGGGTGCGGGGCTCTCGCCCGCCCAGCCTTCAGGAGCACCCGGACGTCCCCTCCCTGGACTCCTGCCTCTCACCCTTTCTCCATTTCACGTATCATGAGTGTCACCTTCCTAGTACCTGTCTGTCCCTCCAGTGTGTCTGCACCCCTCCGTGGCCCCATCACTCTGCAGGGGCCTGGCGCCCAGAGGTGCATGGGGTGGGAGTGAGGGTGAGTGAGACATCGCAGCCCCCTCTCATTTTGCAGGTGGGAAAGCCAAGGCCCAAGGAGGTCAGGGGGAGGCCCAAGGACACAGTGAAGTGGGTCAGTGTCGCGAGGCTGCAAGCCAAGCGAGGGACCTTAAACTAAGTCTTTGGTTTGATCTCAGGTAGAGATCTGGGTTCCGGAAGGCTCCAGGAGCTGCAGTTACAGGTCAGTTTCAGGCCAACGAGCATCCTGGGGACACTGCTCTGTCGTTCTGCACCTGCCCTGACAGGAACTCAGGTGTCTGTCTGGGTGTCCACGGCAGCCTGGGCAGCTGGGATGGGAGTGGAGCAAGCCACACTCCACGAAGGGCTTCTGGAAAGCTGAGCAGCACCGGCTCTGCTGGGTCTCCAGGGAATACGACGGGGGCCCCAAAGACCCCTGGAGGTGTGAGCCATCCCCAGGCATCCCGGGGAGAATGCCAGAGGCCTTGACTTTCCCCAGCCCCCAGCCCCACTGCTGCAGCCTGTCAGGCCCCACCCAGCTCAGGCCCCTACTTCACCTCTTCACACACAGCAGTACCACTCGCTGGGCATCCTGTCCCCAACCACGTTCTTCCCGAGTGTCCACACAGCAGCCGGATGAAACCCGGATCTGACCAGGCCACCCTCACTCCTGCTTGCCTGTGGGATAAAGTCCGACTTCCTGTACCTGGCATTCAAGGCCCTCCATCTCTGCCTCTAGTGTCTGGACTGCCCTTAAGAGGGGAGGAATGGGGTGTTCCCCAGGCAGGAGGTGGAGCCTTGTCCATAAGCGGCCGGGCCACCCAGACTGCACTGAGCTGCTGGACCAAACATGGCTTTCCTAACCCTGGGTGTGCAAGTGTGAGGGCATCTGTGAGTGTGGCTGGGTGTGAGATGGTGTGTCCAGTGATAATGTTGGGGCACTGTGGGATATTCCCAAGAGGTTTTTGTTTTCTGGTGTGTTTTTTTTTGGCTGAGTTGGGTCTTCGTTGCTACATGCGGGCTTTCTCTAGTTGCGGTGAGCGGGGGCTACTCTTCGTTGCGGTGCTCAGGCTTCTCATTGTCGTGGCTTCTCTTGTCGCGGAGCACGGGCTCTAGGCGCTTGGGCTTCAGTAGTTGTGGCATGTGGGCTCAGTAGTTGTGGCTCGCAGGCTCTAGAACTCAGGCTCAGTAGTTGTGGCGCACGGGCTTACTTGCTCCGCGGCATGTGAGGTCTTCCCGGACCAGGGCTCGAACCCGTGTTCCTTGCATTGGTAGGCAGATTCTTAACCACTGTGCCACCAGGGAAGCCCCTCCCGAGAGATTATGCTGCTGGGGCCACATCCTGGGACCAGCTTTCCCTCCAACTGTATCTTAGCAACCAGAGCTCCTGAGGCTCCACCGTTCAACCCCTTCCAGGCCTGGGCCTCAGACAACCTCAGTGGAAAACAGTGTGGCTTTGGTCAGAATGACACGTGGGGCACAGAACTGGGCTTCTGAGCCTGCAGGTGGAGTCTCAGGTCAGGCTTAACTTCGTGCCCCAAGATAGCTGGAGCCACGTGACTGGCTCTTCTTCCCCTGCCTCCATCCCCAGCTCTAACCCAGCCCCAGGGGCCGAGCCAGCTTTGAGGCTGGAGGGGGCTGACCAGGTAAGTCCCTGCTCTGTAGCTCAGAGGCAGAACCCTCTTACAGCCCACCCACCCTGAAAGGGTCTTCTGTCCATCAGGCCTTGTTCTGGGTCCTATGCCCTGGTTACCCTCTGCCCTGTGATCTGCGCTCTGTGTTGTCTTGCTGCCAGCTGGACCAAGTACGCCTTCCCATGCCTGTCGCTGACTCTGATCACCTGCTAGCTGGGTCCCGGGACCATCCTCCCTGGGCATGGCTTCTGGATAAGTAGCACCCCTGGTGACTGGAGCAATAATCCCCAGGTGTGTGCAGGTCTGCCATGGTAGCCTCTATGATGGCTATTGTTGGTGTTCTTGTCCCATGTCTGGGGACAGTGCTTCCTGTTCCAAAGAGGGAGTCCAGATGAAGGGCTCCAAGCAGCCCACCTGCCCAGGTTGTGTCCTCCTGCCCCGGGACTGGCAGGAGGGTAGGCCCACGACCCTCTTCATCCCTTGGACCTTCTGTTGTCCTGGTGGTCACACCCTGACATCCCCACACCACAGTGTAAAGAACCTGTGTAAGGATGAGCACACAAGGGATGGGGGCGGAATGCCACGGAGGGCACGGGAGGAGGGTGGCCAGCAAGGCGGGTGCGCCCTGGGGTCTGCAGAGGTCCTAGGATGCTCCAACACGGACTGGGGGCGTGGCCTCGATAGTGGGCGTGGCTTCAACGGGAGGGGCGGGCCCCGCTTTCAGAGACCTGCGGACCCCTCCCGCCCACCACTCTTCCTGCTGGTTGGGGGCTTACATTTTGCTTGGTGGTCCTGCTGCTCTTTCCGCCTGGCGCTGGGCCCTCCCCTCCGATCCTATGTCCTAGACGTGGTGACAACGACAACGTGGACGATAAGAAGAGCTTTGGGGACTTCCCTGGTGGCACAGTGGTTAAGAATCTGCCTGCCATGCAGGGGATACGGGTTCGAGCCCTGGTCCCGGAAGATCCCACATGCCGCGGAGCAACTAAGCCCGTGCCCGACAACTACTGAGCCTGCGCTCTAGAGCCCGCGAGCCACAACTACTGAAGCCCGCGCACCTAGAGTCTGTGCTCTGCAACTAGAGAAGCCACTGCAATGAGAAGCCCGCACACCGCAACGAAGAGTAGCCCCTGCTCGCCGCAACTAGAGAAAGCCCGCGCGCAGCAACGAAGACCCAACGCAGCCAAAATATAAATAAGTAAATTTATTTAAAAAAAAAAAAAAAAAGAAGAGCTTTGGCTTCCGCCTTTCCCAGGTCCCCGCCCTGGGGAGGGGGGTCCTCAGGAGACATCCCACCCGGCCAGGGCCTCTACCCACACCCTCCCACTCCCTGCTGACCACGCTGGCTCAGCTCTCTAAACCTGCCCATCCTCCAGGCCCTCCTCAAAAGTACCCCCTCCCAGAAGTGGACCTAGTTTAACTTCTCACCTCTGAGAATCATACTCTGTCACTCCCTCCCAGACACAGCCCACAACCTCCCAGCAACGGTGTGGTGTCATCAATGTCCCTAAGGCCAGGCATCCAGAGGCCAATCAGTTGTGCCATGGCTAGGTGACTTCCACAATGGCCACCAGCAACACGGCCCAACTCGGCTACAAGGATCTTTTGCTACAAGACCTAGGATAGAGTCTTCCTACGGCTTGTGACTTGCAGTCCTGAGGGGCCAGGAAGCTGAGGAGGGTCCTTTCTCCCAAAGCAGGGTGGGGTCTCCAAGAGGAAAAGCCAAGTCTCACTCACCCCCAGCCCCCCACAGCTGGGAAGTCCTGATGTTTTTCAAGGGTAAATGGGGGTTTTTGGAACCATAGCTGGGTGAGAAGGATGTCTCCACCAGGCAGAATCTGCTGGCACACTTTCCTCACAATTGGCTTGGGGTCTGACCATGCTGGGTAGGTGGGTGGATGGGTGGATGGATATGTGACTGGGTGGATGGGTGGGTGGCTGGGTGGATGGGTGGATGGATATGTGAGTGGATGGATGGGTGGATGGGTGGATGGGTGACTGGGTAGATGGATGGATGGATATGTGAGTGGATGGATGGGTGGATGGGTGGATGGGTGGATGGGTGGATGGGTGGATGGGTGGATGGATATGTGAGTGGGTGGATGGGTGGGTGGGTGGGTGGATGGGTGGATGGATATGTGAGTGGGTGGATGGGTGGATGGGTGGGCGGATGGGTGGATGGGTGGATGGATATGTGAGTGGGTGGATGGGTGGGTGGATGGGTGGTTGGATGGGTAGGTGGATGGATGGGTGGGTGGATGGGTGGGCAGATACCATGTTCCCAACAGAGGTCAGCAGACCCCCTACCTCCCTGCACGCCCTGAGTGCCCCAAGGCTCCAGGCCAGGAAAGGATCACAGAGCCTGTTCATAAAACAGCTGAGGAGGTGGGTGAAGTTCAGCCTGCAGAAGACAAGCCTCAGGGGAGCAGAAGAGGTGCCTTTGAGGGTTTAGAGGGCTCTCCGCTGGGAGGAGGCAAGGACACCCCCTCCTAACCGCATGGCTCTAGGGATGGAGCCAGGACTGGTGGGGGAGGTGGGAGGGAGGCAGATGGTGTCTTGAGGCAAAGCCAACTGCTGGAGCCTCTGCCTCTCCTGCTGGGTTCCTGACAAATGGTAAACGGAACCGGTTTTCTTGCTAACTTACATTTTCGGTTCCAAATGGTCTGTGACTCCAAACATGTTCTAATTAACAAAGTGTCTTTTTTTTTTTTTCTTTTTGTGGTATGCGGGCCTCTCACTGTTGTGGCCTCTCCCGTTGCGGAGCACAGGCTCCGGATGCGCAGGCCCAGCGGCCATGGCTCACGGGCCCAGCCGCTCCGCGGCATATGGGATCCTCCCAGACCGGGGCACGAACCCGTATCCCCTGCATCGGCAGGCGGATTCTCAACCACTGCGCCACCAGGGAGGCCCCAAAGTGTCTTTTTGTTGCAAGCAACACACTGACAGTCAGAAATGAATGACACAGAGGTGCGTATGATGCAAAGCCACACAGTACCTAGCCACCCTCCCCAAGTCTGCTCCTTGATCCCACAGGGCTTAGTGAGGCTCACAGCGGCCCCTGCAGCTGTACACACCACATCTACCTCTCATCTCTGACTTGCCAAATTGCAGACACTATGGACTCCTCAATATGAAAGTTGGAAATTCAAGAACATTACAGTCGACCCTTGAACAATGTGAGAGTTAGGGGTGCCGAGCTTCTGTGCAGTCAGAAGTCTCAGTACAACTTTACGGGTGGCCTTCTGATCTGAGGTTCCACATCCGAGGATTTAACCAACCTCGGGTTGGGTAGTGCTATGGTATGTATTGAGTGAGAAAAAAAACAACCCGCGTATAAGTGGACTCATGCAGTTCAAACCCATGTTGTTCAAGGGTCCGCCGTACATGACCCTCCTATTTTTCATATTTACATAGCTACTTTTATTCTTCTACTGCTTTTTTGGTAACTTTAAATAACATTCCTTCTACCATATAGCCTAGCAATTCCGCTGCTAGGTATATACCGAAGAGAAATGATAACGTGTCCACGGGACTTCCCAGGCAGTCCAGTGGTTAGGACTCCTCGCTTCCACTGCAGTGGGCACGGGTTCGATCCCTGGTCGGGGAACTAAAATCCTGCATGCCGCACAGCACAGCCAAAAAAAAAGTAAACATGTTCATACAAAAACCCATACATAAATGTTCGTAGCAACATGACTCACAATAGTCAAAAAGGGGAAAATAACTCTAATATCCAGCAGCTGATGAGTGGTTAAACAATATGCAGACTGTTCCTACAATGGAATATTATTCAATTATAAAAAGGAATGGGGACTTCCCTTGTGGCGCAGTGGTTAAGAATCCGCCTGCCTATGCAGGGGACATGGGTTCGAGCCCTGGTCCGGGAAGATCTCACATGCCACGGAGCAACTAAGCCCATGTGCCACAACTACTGAGCCTGCGATCTAGAGCCCACGAGCCACAACTACTGAAGCCCATCTGCCTAGAGCCTGTGTTCCACAACAAGAGAAGCCACCGCAATGAGAAGTCCACGCACCACAATGAAGAGTAGCCCCCACTCACCGCAACTAGAAAAAGCCTGCACACAGCAATGAAGACCCAACACAGCCAAAAATAAATAAATAAAATAAAATAAAAAGGAATGAAGTACTGAGACAGGCTTTACCATTGAACACACTATGCTAAGTGAAAGAAGCCAGACACACAAAAAAACACATATTGTATGATTCCGTTTATATGGAATGTCCAGAATAGGCAAATGCATAGAGAGAGAAAGTAGAGTTGTGGATGCTTAGGGCTGGTGGGCAGGGAGAAATAGGAGAAATAGACTGCTAATGAGTATAGGGTTTCTTTGTGGGGTGATGACCATGATGCAAGTAGACAGTAGTGATGGCTGCACAACCTTGTCAATGTACAAAAACCCACAGACTCACACACTTTAAAAGGGCGCGTTTTATGCTAGGTGACATATATCAATAAAGCTGTTATATGTAAAAATATGTATTCATTGGGTAAAGAAGATGTAGTATACATATACAGTGGAATATTACTCAGCCATTAAAAAGAATGAAATAATGCCATTTGCAGCAACATGGATGGACCTAGAGATTATCCGGCTAAGTGAAGTAAGTCAGACAGAGAAAGACAAATACCCTATGATACCACTTATATGTGGAATCTAAAATATAACATAAATGAACTTATCTATGAAACAGAAACAGACTCACAGACATAGATAACAGAACTGTGGTTGCTAAGGGAGAGGGATGGACTGGGAGTTTGGGATTAGCAGATGCAAACTATTATATACAGAATGGATAAACAACAAGGTCCTACCATTGAGCACAGGAAACTATATTCAATATCCTGTGATAAACCATAATGGAAAAGAATATGAAAAAGAATGTATATATATGTATAACTGAATCACTTTGAGCAGAAACTAACACGACATTGTAAATCAACTATACTTCAATAAAATAAGTTAAAAAAATATATATCTATTCGTTCACATTCACTTCTTACCCAGCCTTGGGGAGGCAAGGTCACTGGTCCCCCCGCCCCCCCGCATTCCCCCATCTCTCCTCAGTCAGCCCCAAACAGTGAACTTGAACACTGTCCAACATCAATCTGCAAACACATACTGACAGATGGGAGGCTGAGGTTGGGAGAGGATCTTGCAAAGGATCAGAATCCTGTTGTGATCATAATTGTGATTTAAAAAATAAGTGCTGTGTATTGAATACTCACCCCATGCCAAGGTGACGGTGTTGTGTGTTTTACATGCATCATCTCATTAAGCCTCAGGATGACTTGAGGTCAGGCACCGTGTCCCCATTTTACAGAGGAGGAAACTGAGGCTTAGAGACATCACATGACTGCTAGAACGTGGCAGAGCTGGGAGGAGAGCCCAGGGTGTAAATCCAAACCTCTTGACCACCTGGGAGAACAGCCCACTTTTGCTTTCTGTCTCCAAGTATGGGTTTTCTTACGCTGGTGCTCACGTAGACCCATTCATTTTACGTGTTTTAAGCCCTTTGTGCAATGCAAGACCTATCTCGAGAACGTCCTTCGGTGCAGAGGAAGGCAGTAGAGGCAAGGGCCCCCACCCCGCCACGCCCCCTTGCCGCCCACCTGGTACCAGGATGCTCCAGCCTCCCTGGGCCTTCATCCTGACCTCAGGTGGGTGCAACCTGGGCCGTGACCGTGACCTGCTTCCTGACAGACAATGGGAGGCCTGTTTGCCTTCCCGGCTGCCGGATTAGACAACGTTTAGCTTTCCCTGGGAGAAGAGTTGCCCCTCCCCCGCGTGGCAGGGCCAGCCACTGGGCCGCCGCCAGGAGCCTCTCCCTGCTGCTCAGAGCCTCAGTGCCCATTCTAGAGGTTTAATCATTAACGGGCACATTTGGCCTTTGATTTCAGGTTGGAATTTGGGAGCTGTGCCCAGGAACAATTACCTCTGACACACTATTTTGTGTAAAATCACTCTTAGCTGCCACTAGCTGATAAAGCTGGAATAAAGAGGGCTCCGTTAACCGCACTGGCCTCTCGGCCTCCGTGGAAGGCAGCCATGAAGTAGGTTCTAGAACGTTTGCTGGCCCTGCGGCTGCGTGGTGGCCTCACCCCCACGTGCAGTTCTGAGGCTGGCAGAGTGGCCGGAGCAGCACCGGCTCAGGGCAGACCCCCCAGAAGCCAGGCCCCTGTTGGCTCTAGGCTCCCGGAGTGAGAAGCCGCTGGGATCAACATCTCCACACCCTTCCAGCCCGAGCTGGGGCCCAGGCAGCAACGCCCACCTCTCGTCACCCCTGGGAGGAGCAGCCGCTGCTTGGCGTGGGAGTGAGCTCCCCATCTCGGTCAGACTCCCATCTGGGGCGCCCACTCAGGGTTCCCCGCGACCTGAGCCGGCTTTCGGGAGTCACCGCCAGGTACCGAAGCCACGCATCCGCCCCCTCCTCCTTCCCCTGCCCCCTGCCCCACTGACTGCCACTGAGACCCGCCTCCCCCACCCTCTCCTGGGAACGGCCCTGGGAGGCATGGGGCCTCCCAACGTGAGCTGCGCCCCCGCTGCCTTTCTGCTGCTTGGGGCGTTGCCGTTGCCAGAGCAGCTGGCTGGAGGGGGAGGCCGTTTGAGAGAGGCCTGCTTGGGAGGAGGGTGGTGGCTGACCCAGTCTCCTTCAAGGGACCCTCTGCCTTCCTGCCCTCCTGCATCTCTGCCACCTGAGCCCTGCCCCATCCCTCCCCAGAAACCTGAGGCTGAAACCTCAGAATCTCCCACCTTCCCCTGCGCTGCAATTCCCCTTGAGCCGGCCCGTCCCCTGTCCCGTGTTGCAGTGCCAGTATCGGGGGGCCAGTCAGCGCGGGTTTGCTCAGGGGTGACCACATGGTCAGCACCCGGGTGGGCACGACCTCGGACACTCCCAGCTTGTCAACTGGAAGGGACTTGGAGGCCAGTGTGTCAGAAGTTCTCAGATGCAGAAGGGCCACAGGGGCCAGGTACACTGAGGGGCAGGCCAGAGCCTGCACACAGCCATGCCACAGCCACTGCCTGTTTTTGTTTTGTTTTGTTTTTAAATATTTACCTATTTATTTTTGGCTGCGTTGGGTCTTAATTTCAGAACGTGGGATCTTTTGTTGCAGTGCATGGGCTTCTCTCTGGTTGTGGTGCACGGGCTTCAGAGCATGCGGGCTCAGTAGTTGCAGTGTGTGGACTCTCTAGTTGAGGCGCACGGGCTCAGTGGTTGTGGCGTGCAGGCTCAGTTGCCCCAGGGCATGTGGGATCTTAGTTTCCCAACCAGGGATCGAACCCGCGTTCCCTGCACTGGAAGGCGGATTCTTAACCACTGGACCGCCAGGGCAGTCCCCACTACTGCCTGTTTTGCCCAAGTAGCCGTGGGCCTCCCTGTGGGGCTCTGCTCTGTGACCCTGGTCGCTGGGCGTCATCTCCCCACCACACTGAGGGGCTTCGGGGCCTTCCTGCCAGCCAGCCCCGGCTCCAGATGGCCAGACACTCCCAGAGCCTCCGGCTGGCCGGGTGTGGGGCTCCCGTGGCACCGGAAGAGCTGCCTGGAAAGGCAGGATGGGCACACCCTGTTAGGGGCTTGCCCACTGTCCTCCTGGGAGCCTTCCTGGAATCCAGGAAATTAAGAAGGACTCAGGCAGGACCCCCCAGGGGCCTAGCGGCCCCACCTCTGTCTTGCTGCAGGACTCCCGGCCCTGTTCTTGGCTCTGCCGGGGAAGCCAGACCCTGCTGCCCAGAAGCGGGGCGGTGCTCGCGGGGAGCAGGCTCTCCGAGTCCCCTCCACGTCCGCCCTCTCCTTTGCATCCCTGCTGCCGCCATGCCCCGTGGACCAGGGCAGTGGCCGCCTGGTCGGTCGCTCTGCTTCGTCCTTGCTGTGGCCCCGTCCACTCTCGGGCTGGCTCCATGGATTCGAGTTGTTTACTAGTCCCTGTTGCTTTAGGAACAGACTTGAAATCTTAAAGAACTTGACGCACAAAGAGGTGGCTGCAGGGATTGTGCGGTCGGGGGACAGACTCTTGTGTAGGCAGGGTTTGCAGGAAGCTGGTTGGTTACTCAGTAGCTTTACTTCACAGATACGTCCTGGAGGGATGAAAGCGCTGAATGTAAACAACAACAAGTCAGAAACGTTTAGAAGAAAGTCTGGGCGCGTGGACCCGCCCGAGGAGGGGAGCAGCCTCCTTGCCCCAGAGAGGGGCGTGGCCGGCTGCTCCCTGGGCCAGGCATCCAGAGAAAACAAAGGCCAAGGATGCCACCCTGTCCACTGGGCCCCATGCGGGGTCAGGGACCTGCACCTCCCCACACAAACAGGCTGTTATCTCCAGTGCCACATGGCGGAGGGAGCCGTCTCCCATTCCCCACACTGCCCAGGCCCAGCTTGGTGGGATGCTTTGGGTGCACAGCCAACGGCAGCGCTTGGGCCCTGGGGCAGGAGGGAGCACAGGGAGGCCACTGGCCTGGGTGGGGCCCTCGGACCCTGCTGACACCCACATGCAGGCCTGTGAGGACCAGAGTTGGGTGCTCCACACCGGGCAGGGAAATGACGCGCCCCGTGCAGCCCACTCCAGTTCAGTGCCCAGGGGGGCAGCCTGTGAGGGGAGGCCTGGCAGAGGCCCTGTCAGCCCTTCCCTGCATAACTAACACTTCCCAGACGGCTGAGGTGAATCAGCCCCAGAGCCTTTAAGAGACCAGCGGGGAAGCTGCTCTTTATGAGCTGCTGTGATAAGGATGATGCACGTGTAGAGGCAACACAGACAGACCTACACGTGCTTCAGTTACCAGAGCCTCAGTCTCTTCATCTGTAAAACGGGGACAAGAATCAGGGCACTGCCTCAGGGTGCTCGGAGGATGGAGGTGACATAATCCTGGCACCTGGCAAGTGGTCAGTGCACGGGATGAGGCCTGGGTGCATGCCCAGGTGCAGAGGGGCAAGGGGCTCCCTTGGGTAGGGAGGGAAGGCTTCGCATCCTGTGTCTGCTCTGGGTAAGCCAGGCTGACCTCGAGGACAAGGAAACCCCGGCAGAGGGCATAGGACGCCTGGAAACTGCAAAGCCCCAGGAAGACTGCGTGCTCAGAGGCTGGGGGGAGGGCTGAACAAAAGGATGGCAGGGAAGGGCTGGTCCAGCTGGAGGGCCTGGCCGAAGGAGAGGGGCGGCCTACCAGAACTTTCCTCCTGGGCGTTCCCTGCCCCCTGCTGCCTGTCAGGGCCTCTGGACAGTGCAGACCAGCTGGCTGGGGGCCTGGGCTAACATTTCCATTTAAAATTCCCAAGTTGCCCTAAAGGACCCAGCAAGAGCACAGAGTGAGGGGTGGCAAATGTTAGCTGAGAATCTGTCCTGTCTCTGGAGTTCTCCTGACCCTCCTCCTGTCCCTGCTGCCCCTGCAATGCTATGAGGTCTGCTCCCTGCTGCTGAGTTTCTTTACAAAAGAGGAAAGCAAGGCTCAGAGAGGAAAGAGCCCTGAGTCCCACTGTTGGTCTAAGGCCAGATGGACTTTAAATCCAAGCCTGTTTTATCACTGGGACCGGAGGGGACCAAAGAAGTCCACCATGGCCAGCAAGGATGGCGCATACTGTACTGCATCCCAAATTCCTTTGGCCCAGAGTCCCTCTCCACCCCACCAATCAGGGGAGCCTGGTGGACGCCCACCCTGGTGGCCCCTCCCACAAACTACAGGTGCTCAGGAGTGTCCTTGAGGCTTCCCCTGGCCAAGGTCAGGACTGGCAATGCTGACCATGAAAGTGGTCATGGCCACAGTGGTCTCTGCTGGACTGCTCTGAGGGCAGCAGATCCAAAGCTGGTGGTGAGGCCTCCAGCCCTGCCTGCGGCCCGAAGTCCCCTGCACTCAGGAGGCAGCTGTCAGCATCCCTGGTGGATGTCCGTCTCTGAGTGCACGGAGGCCGAACAAAGGAGGGTGCCCAGCCCTGAAACAGGAGAATCTAACAGCAGCCCCTAGAGGGGACCCAATGATCAGCGTAGACCCACACCGTGGGGCTCCCAGCCACTCCCCTTCTCCAGGAAAGCCCCTTACATGGGGTGCCCAGTGGCCAAGTCTGGGCCTGGTCACCCTGCCCACTGGCCTCAGTTGCTGGTCCCGGTGTGGGCCCCTGACTCAAGCTGACCAATCAGAATTTCCTTCCTGGAAATCTGGCTCTGATTGGCCCACAGAGCAGCCCTGAGGGCCACACCTGGCAGCAGGGGCCCTTCCTCATCCATAAAAGAATATTAAAAATGACATTTTCCAAACATGTTGGCATAAAGACAAGCATATGCATATTATATGTGGAAACATTTTCTTCAACCTAAAAGCTCATTTTTTCCCCTTCCGATCTGAGAAGAAATAAAAACATTTTGGGGGGCACTGAGCCTGCTGTGCCTCTTGGAGCCCCCCAGGGTCAGCACTGCAGGCTCGCTGGTCGCACTCCTTCTTGACCTGGGAGACGCCTCCCCTCCGTCCTGTCCGTCTCCTTTTGGCCTGAGTTGCCCAGAACTGGATTCTGAGTGCTGGTGGCCTAAGAACTAACATGGCCTTCCTGCCGTGGCTGCGTCTCGGAGTGAGCCCGAGTGTCACTCATCACCCCTGCAGCCCCGGACCCCGTTTCACAAGTGAGGACACTGAGGCCTGGAGAGTTAGCTGCCTTGCCCGGGACCCCGCTGTGGGTCCAGAGCCAGGTTCCGAGAATTCACATGCAGCTTGTTCTTTGTCAGGAAAGGTAAGCAGCTTCCTTCCCAGTTTCTCCCACTCTTTCCTTCCTTCCTGGTTCTTCCTCCGTTTGCACTTAGGCCGGGGTCACAGCAGGATGGAGCTGGGAGAAGGAGTCTGGGCGTGAGAGGACGGCGAGGGTGGACAGACCAGACAAGGGGGCAGTGGCTGCTCCAGAGCCTCTCAGGTGCCACCCCCTCTGGGCACGAGGCCGGTTCCTACAGCATCCCTGGGTCCCCCACCCTGCAAGGCCCTCGCCAGGAGAGGTGTCCCTAAGGCCACCTGCAGGAGGAGAGTCCCTTCAGGGATCTGGATCAGGGCAGAGGTGCTGCCCAGCTGCCTCTGGCTTCAGGGAGAAACCCTAGGCCCCATGGAGCTCCGTCAGCTTCTCCTGAGAACAGGAAAAGAAGCGGGAAGTGGGGATGTAAAAATAGATGCTACAGCCAGTTGGGGCAGGACCGGAGTTGGCGGGCCTCACGTCTTCCTTCTTCTGAAGGTTGGGCTCGGCGTGCCCAGCCTGGGAGGGACGCCCGCCGGGCCTCACCCCCTCCGGCTTCCCGGACGCCTCCTGGGCCCCCAGCCCCGGGAGGCACATGCGCGGGCCACAAGGCCTCTGGGTGGGTGCTGTGATTCACAGGGCCGGCCACCAGCATGGCTTCTGCGCACCGCTGGTGACAGCTTCCCTCCAGGGCTGCTGGGTTGGGTGAGCCACACACGCAGCACCCAGTGAGTGTGCTAGAGGTGTGGTGCCTCCCTCACCTCTGCCCAACCCCCACCCAGAGGGGCTGCCCCCTCTGGAGCTGCCTCTGACCTCTAACCTTTCCCAGGCAGGTTAGACTGAAGGCCTGCGAAGAGGCAGGGGTGGGGCTCATGACTATCTTTCCAAAGAGCAGCCAGCGCTGTAGCCCCTCCCAGCTCATCCTCCCCACACCGCCCCTCAGCCCTGCGCTGGGGGCTGAAGCCCCAGGACCCACCGATTCCAGCTTCTGCCCGATGCAGCGGGAAGGCACTGCATGTGGCCCCGAGGCCGGCCTGCCATTCTGCTGTGTCCCTCCCTGCGACCTCTGTTTCCCCATCAGCCAAAAGGAAATTCAGCTTCCGCCTCCTTAAGAGAATGGGAGACGGAGCTGTGTAAACTGTAAAGTGCCGTGCGGGCGCGAAGGGCCGCTGCCCCCTTCAGGAAGCAGGGTTTCTCTCTGAGGTTGCAACAGAGAAGCACCTGCAGCTCCTGCCAGCTGCCCCGCCTCCACCCCACGTTTCCCTCCTGCCCCTGCGTCCCTGCAGAGTCTGTCATCTTCTGGCCACGCTCAGCTGATGCTGAAGGTGAGTCAGGTGCGATGATGGCCCGAGTGCCGGTGAATCACGGAGCCGGAGGAGGAAGTGGGTTATTACCGGGACCGTCTCCCTGAGAAGCCGAGAGAGCAAGAGTGACATCACTGCCGGGTGACCTCACACGCACGAGGCCCTGCCCGAGCTCCAACGGCCCTCTGTACCCCTCCGCACCTGCTCTGTCCCCGCAGGCTGCGTTGGGCCCCGGCTCTGAGGACCACAGGCTGAGCGCCGCCTCCAGGCTGCTGGGAAGCGCGGGCACAGAGCGGGGATGGGGGCCGTGCCTGCCTGGAGCCACCCTCACAGAGGCCTCAGCTGTGAGCCTTTGGCACCTGCTCCAGTGAGGTTAATTCAGGGGGTTCAGGGCGAGTGAGAGGTGACACTGGGACATGTAAACTTTAAACCGTGTCAGTGTTCGTAAGTTGGGTTTGACATTTAAAAATTTTACCCAAGGGACCATACGCAATATTTTGTAATAATCTATAAGGGAAAAGCATCTCAAAAGAATATATATATATATACACATACATGTGTATAACTGAATCACTTTGCTGTACACCTGAAGCTAACACAACATCGTAAATCAACTATACTTCAATTAAAAGATAAACACATTTTATTTATTTAAAAATCCTCATCCAGTGGAAGTGGCTCTGGCCTCTGAGGCCCTTTGGTAAAGCCACTTCAAAGGTCTAAGGTCCCAGGGCAGGGTCAGGGCAGGGGAGGGGCACTGGAGGGGCCGGGGCAGCCTCGGGCAGTGTCGTGGGCCCTTACAGTGAGCGCCCCTTCACTCGCTTGACCCTGGTCCCAGCCCCGCAAGCTTTTCTAAGTACATGGGGGACACTGAGGCCTTGGTCTGGGATGGGAGCCAGGAGTCGGCTTGGTGGGGTACGGACCGCGAGGGCTGCCCGAGGGCCCCCACCAAGAGCAGGTCTGGGGGCAGGGTCTGTCTGTCCTTCCTGGCAGAAGGCAGCACCCGTACAGCCTCAGCTGGTGACAAAGGGGCAGAAACACTCTGGACGTGGACAGAGGGCGCCGGCACAGCCGCTCATGAAAGGCCGGGGCAGTGGGAGCTGAACCCTCCTGCGGCTTCCTCGAGGCCCGGCCGCTGTGACCGTGATCGTGGTAATAACACCAGTGCCCATCGTGGGTGCTCAGGCTGCTGGTGTGGGATGTCTGGACACCGAATGGCCGGGAGTTCAGGAAGCCCCTCCCCACGCGATCTCACTGATGCTGCCCTGGCTGGCTGGGCTGGGGGATTATTACTTTATTGTTTTTAAAGTGCCCTGTTGTTATTTTTTGATTACGGAAGCGATCCAAGCTCATGATAAAGACCTGTGAGCACTGAGCGGGTGGTGCTGTTAGCTTGGTTCATGGGTCATGGATGGGGAGGCGACGCAGCCCGTCACAGTTCATCAGCATCAGCAGCAGGATGACAGAAAGGATTCAGTCATCGTCCTTTGGGGCACGGCTGGGTAAGGCTGCTGGCAGGCAGACAGGGTCTGCACCCCGGCCTCCCAACCTAAAGCTGACCAAAAATGAGGGTATTTTCTGCACAGTCCTGGGAGGTGAGGGCAGGAGTGGGGACTAAGAGCAGATGCTGGCACAGTCCCCCAGCCGCTGGTGGCCGCAGCCCACAGGGAGACTGCCCATCTTGCTTCTCCAGCTGCTTCCTGCTGCCGGATCTAGGGCTGGGCTGCTCTGATACCCTGGTGCTTCCCGGGGTTAGGGGAGGCCACAGAGAGCTGGCGGGCACGGGGTGGCCCCTTTCATCCACGCGCAGGCACCTGAAGACCTAGGCTGGGCTGCGTGCATGAGGCTCCTCTGGGGAGCACGGAAGACAGGGGTTCTGCAGAGGAACTCTGTGCTGTGCGTTTTTGTGGCCCTGATTTTAGTGGCGAGCCCCTTAGCCCAAACCAGACCATCATGTCCTGAAGAACACAGATCACCTAATTCATTCTCATGAAGTCTCACCGTGAGCTGCTGATGTGGCCATCACAACTCCATTTTACAGATAAGGAAACTGAGGCTTGGGGGACGATGTTCATATGTCCAAAGCCACACAGTACTAAGTGGCTGAATTTGATTTGAACCATTCCAAGCCCTTCCCCCGTCTCCCAGCTCCCTGCCCACACTCGGCTCTCCAGGCCCTGACGCTATGGACACAATGCTGCCGCCCATCTTCAGGGAGCAGGGGCTCCCAGAGCCCAGCGGTGACCAGGCAGCAGGTGTGACCTCCTGGGAGGCCAACCTTGGAACTTGTTTTTCTTAGCACCCTACTGGGGACTGCATTCCACCGACCCCAAAACACACATTTTTCCCAGGCCTAGGTGTGAAACTTTGGGCGAGGGTGGTCAGATCTGGGGAACTTCCCAGAGCCCCTGGGGTGATCTGGGAAGCTGGGCTTGTGTCTGGACGCTGCATCCCCAGGATCTGGCCCAGAGCAGGCCTTCTGTGTTTGCCAACCGTGCCCCGGGGACAGGTAGATCATGGGCACACTTGGCTTAGAGATGCCTGGGCCTGGTTTGGGCTGAGAGTAGGGAATGGGAAAGGATATCAGAAAGGGGCGGGTGCTGAGAAGGGGGAGGGCCAAGTGCAGAATGCTGGTGGGCACTGCAATCAACGCTGGTGCCTAAGGGGTCCGCTAGGAGGGTCTCAAGTTCAGAACACCTTGCAGGGGGGGTTGCAGGGGCTTGAAAAAGCCTCCAAGTCACCCGTTTCCTGTGACTTCATTGGTGTTGGTGTGCAGGTTATCTGGCCTCCTTTAGTTTTGCTGCGTGTTTTACTGTTTGGCTTATCTATCTTGGTCTGACAAACTTTCTTTTTGGAAGTAAATGTTTATTCGTGGGTGTTTGACCCGAAAAATACTATTGCTGGGTTTTCTGGCACCTCCAAACATTTAGCAGACACATGTGGAAGCCGAGCTGGGCGTCAAGTCTGCCTGCAGTGTCCCTCGGGGCTGGGAGCCTCTCCAGGTCAGGTCAGGCCCACCTTGGAACCGCCTCTGACCTAGAGTCCAGGCCCAGGCCAGCATAGAGGCGGCAGCACCTGCTTGTTGAGTGAATAACCGATCTGGCCGGGGGACGGTTCCTGGAACGGAGGTGCCAAGAAGGTGAGAGAAGCCAGGCAGGAGGGCAGGGCTGCGTTAGGCTCTCAGGGTGTAATTCTTCTTGCCCTTGCAAGGAGGGTGCAATTTACTTTTTATTTATTTGAAATCACACAGTAATTCTTTTTAAAAAAAAATTAAGTTTTTTTTGGCTGTGTTGGGTCTCCGTTGCTGCGCACAGGCTTTCTCTAGTTGCGGTGAGTGGGGGCTACTCTTTGTTGCGGCGCGCGGGCTTATTATTGCGGGGGTTTCTCTTGTTGCGGAGCATGGGCTCTAGGCGCACAGGCTTCAGTAGTTGTGGCACGTGGGCTCAGTAGTTGTGGCTCCCGGGCTCTAGAGAGCAGGCTCAGTCGTTGTGGCGCATGGGCTTAGTTGCTCCGCAGCACATGGGACCTTCCCGGACCAGGGCTCAAATCCGTGTCCCCTGCGTTGGCAGGCGAATTCTTAACCACTGTGCCACCAGGGAAGTCCCACACACAGTTAATTCTTGAACACAGCCTCATATAAATCAAAGTGTACCAATAAAATCCAAATCCATCTTGATCAAGCCCCTTTATTGTGCCCCCTGACTCCCGGTATATTCCCTGTTTTGTTTCAGTGCCTGCTTTGCCAGATTTTTACTGATATACAAGCTCGTGCCTATATAAACACAGTTTGAGTGTTGTGCCTGTGTGTGTGTTTAAACTCAAAGGGTGTCGCTCTGTATGTATCATGCTGTAAACTGCTTTTCCCTTGAGCAGACTAAATCTTGGAGATCCTGTCAGTGTGCCTTATGAACTGCGTCTGCTGCGGAGGACCCGAGGCTACAGCAATGGCCCCCACAGGAGTCAGCACGCCCATTTTATGGATGAGGAAGTTGAGGCTCAGAGAGGTTGGGTGACTTGCCCATCGTCACCTCCAGCTGTGTGAAGGTTGGGTCTGGCAGGGACTGGGAGAGGGGCAGGTGGGACTGCTGAGTGTGGAGCACAAAGAAAGGAGTGGCAGGTGAAGGGGGCCCCAAGGGCAGCGTCCAGATGCCCGAGGGAGGAAATCAATCAGGGCCTCTGGGAGTCTCAGAGATTCCAGATGGATCAGGCAGGAAGCTGGCCCTCCGCTGGAAGCCGAAGAATTCTGCAGGCCCCGCCCGGCCACACGCTCGCTCTCCCTTCCGGGGCCCGACTCCCCTGAGCCTCTGTGGCCAGGGTGCTCAGGGCTGGGTGATGACCGAGTGGGCCCTGTCCTCCAGGACACATGGCCTGGGCCCACCGCCATGCTAGGCGGGCCCAGGGCAGGCGCAGGGGCAGGTCCTGCTCACGTCCGTCCCCCACATCCCCACGACACCAGCTCTGGGTGGCCTCTGCCGGGTGCTCATTCCCCAGGACTTAGGTCAGGGTGAGGCACGTGCTGGAAAGACCAGGCCACCCGGGGGGGGGGGGGCCCAGGGTGCGACCTGCAGTGCTTCCCACAAAGGCCGAGCTGGCCAAGGTGCTGATTGGGGCGGGCTTCCCGAAGAGGCGGAAGGAGCAGGGAGGTGGCCTCCAGCCTCCTCGACGCGCTGCTCCCTTCTGACTCACTGATGGCTCGCCCACCTGTGGCGGGAAGTCACCAAACCTCCCAGACTCAGGAGCACCTGCCAGGAGATGGACCTTGCCCCGCACTCCCCACATGCGCCTACCTCAGCTGACCCACTTCCCAGGCATTTGGCTGAAAGAGGCCAGTGCAATCCCGAGGGGTGGAGTGGGTGCGGCCGGGGTGTGTCCATGGCGCCAGTGCCCATGCAGCATCCTCGGACTGGTTTCCCAGGGCTGCGCCCCACCTGACCACCTTGTGCCTGTCCCCTTGGAAGCCACTGGCTTATTCACAAGGCCACTTGTGCCCAGCGGCTCAGGGGCATCGCTGCCAGCAGGCTGTCAGTCGGGGCCTTCCCAAAAGAGTCCCAGGGAGGAGCGTCCTTGGGCTTGGTGTGCAGGTTCCGTGCACCCCAGGCCCTCCTGCTCTCCTGGCTGTAGGACTTGGACCAGCTACCTCTGGCCCTTCAGGCTTCCTGACTTACAGTGGAGACTCTCAGATTCCATCTCACACGCCGTTACCTGGATCAGACAGAGCCCGGTGTTCAGGAGGCACGGAGCGAGCTGACCACAGGCTGCTGCGTCAGGGTCAGTAGCATCTCTGCTTTCTGAGTCTGTATCTCGCCCAAGCAGGCTTACTCCCATCAGATCCCGTGGGGCTCACTTTTGGAGTTCTCAGTTTGGCTGCAGTGCAGAATCTCTTGGGGAGCATTTTTTAAAAACCTTCATTATGTGAACATTGTTAATATTTTACATCGAACTTTTTACAGAAGTAGACAGGATTTATACTGAAATTTCATATCCTCATATCAACCATCAACTCATGCCCATCTTGTTTTATTTATACTCTACCCAGTTCCCCTTCTCCCTACATTGTTTTGAATCAGACAAAGGAGGTTTTTATCTTTTATCTTTTTTTTTTTAAGTACAAGTGCCAGACTCTCACCCCCAGGAATTTAATCGAGTCATCCAGGCTGGGGCCCAGAAAAAGTGTATTTTAGCAAAGCTCCCTCCTGGGAGACACAGAGGTGTAGCCAGTGGGGAGGGTTTAGAGCCAGCAGATCTGTGGAGCCGCTTCCAGGAGGGTCTGGGAGACATCGCGAGACCCCAGAGCGGTGGTACGTGGGGTGTCAGCCCAACAACCCTGACCTGGGTGTTGAGGTTTGGATGGCCCCCTCTGAGGGCGCACGACCCCTTCACTCCAGAGGAGGGAGAGAGATCCCATCCCACTCTGACGTGGAGGGTCTCGAGGGGGTGCTGACAGCCCCATCAATCCCGTGCTTGGGAAAGCCAAGACCAGAGTGGATAAACCCACCTGGAAAGTGGTTAACTGGTCAACCACAAGGCTGCATGTTCCCAGGGGCTGCGCCAGCCAGCTCCTATCAAAGGAGATCCTGGCGCTGGCAGGGCTGGGCCCACAAAGGATGCTTTGTTCACCCGTTAAAATAAACACTTCCCCTGGATATCTACTCCCGGGACTCAAATGTAATATGGGGTGTAAGTTACTCTTTAACAGGAGACCTGATCCAGGCCGCCAAGCTCTCCTGAACTAATTTCCTGGACGAAAGGCATCCCTCCGCCAGCCCAGGTGTTTATTAACCACTCCCCGTGGCTGGCCGTGGCCATCACCCGGACCCCAGGTTCACCCCGAGAACCCTGGTCCTGAGGGCCAGCCTCAGTCTTCCCTGAAGGAGAACGGAGGTGACCAGCGAGTCCTCACTGTCTGGGCAGTGAAACCAGAGGCTCAGCAAACACCTGTTTTCCTCTGGTCTGTTCAGTTCGCACTTGGAGAGAACACGAGTGGACGTGGGCTCCTACCCGGAGAGGGGGGCATGCAGGTGTCCAGACAGGCCCTGGCACCAGGGCCCAGCACACACCCACAGCAACTGCCACCAGACTCGGACTTCTAGGTCAGGATCATTGGGCTGACATACATCAATCTTTAAAGATTAAATATAACTTCACGAACCTGGGGGCTTTTACAATCAAAATTTTCAAAGCCCAGTCAGTGATGGAGTGAGAGGTGATGGTCAGAGCTGTCGTGAAGGAAAGCCGGCTGCCAGTCTCTGCTTGTCACAGCGATTGGATCAGGTGGACACCTGACCTGAAGGCAGCTCACGCACAGGCTGGCCATGCCCTGTAGCCTGGTGCAGAAAGATGGGCTGGGCCAGTCAGATGTCCCCCTCAGGTATCTGGACCAGGAAGAGAGGAGGGGAGATGCCCCGGGGAGGAGGGTAATGCAGCAAAACGTCACATGGGCCCCACACGGCATCATGACCTCATCCTCGGGCCGAGACCAGGAGGAGGAGAGGAGTGGGCAGTACAGCCACCAGGAGAAGAAATGCTGGCAGGGGGAGGCCCGAGGGATGCCGAGACCTTCCTTCTCCCAGATCCAGTTCTGCTTCCAGGAGGCCCAGGGGCCCCAATGCTTTCCTTGGGTTCCCCAGGGATCCTGTCCTGCCCAGGCCGACGTGAGGACAAGCCAAGTGAGAGCATCTTGGGATGGACGACTGTGGACACTGGAGCCTGGTCTCCTTCCGGTCTGCCTCGGTTTACAGGAGGGGCAGGAGTGGAGTTGGGCTGTCCCCTGCACGAGGGTGGCTCTGTGGCAGTCCAATGGCCACCTTCAGGTAAATGTAGGTCAGCTCGCATTGGCTCACAAGCTGGGGTGCTAGCACCTGGCTGTAGGTGTTGGGTGCAGGTGGCCCACCTGTGGGGGGGGGGCCTGGTGAACAGAGCGACAGTGTGGGTGGGAAGGGCCCAGGGGAGGTCCCGGCCAGTAGTGACACTAGCTCCATCTGTGTTATTCCTGTATTTGACTGCACACTGGGGACTGGACAACAGTCCATCTCCTGGAGAGAGGGGACTGAGCCAGGCAGGAGGGCAGGCCCTCTGATGCCCAGCTTTGTGCTCCAACAGTGGCTGCGAGGCAGGGCGCCAGCTCAGCCTGCCAACCGGATGCACCAGGGGGCTGGAGGGGAGATGACACTGGGCCCAAGGCCACCCTCCAGGTCACCAGAAATGGAGCTTAGGGCCACAAGACTAACTGGGGCCCCCAGGCTCTGGTGTGGTGGGGCTCCCACCCTTGGGCAGGGACCGCGGGGAGGAAGGGAAGCAAGTGTTCAGATACGCAGCTCTTCCCCGGCGGCACCTGGGCGCTGGGCCCTGTCAGGAAAGCCTGCTGTGCTCACGTCTGACTCACTGACTGGGCAGAACCTTGCTGGAGCCTCTGCTGCAGGCTTCCTGCAGAGGCAGGCTCTTCCAAGGGTCTTGAACTTGTGTGATCAGAAGCTCCTCGAGGGCTCCTTAAAGCACAGGCCGCTGCCTGCCCGAGCGTGTGATGCCGCAGCTCTGGGCGGGGCCTGAGGACCTGCCATTTCCTACGGGTTCCCAGATGCGGCTGCCGCTGCAGTGGCCCCGGGACCCCACTTTGAGAGCCACCGCTGTGGCTGAAGCCATTTCACAGAGGACTTATTTTCAATCATTCTGCACCTGCTTCCTTTTGGAAGGGGGCTGCGGCCCCGTCCAGTGCACTTGAACCACCTCTCCTGGACCACTGTCTCCAGGGCGCTGGGGCTCGAGGGCAGGGATCTGGGGAGTGAGGGCAGAGCCCCGCTTCCTTCCTGAAGGTGGGGTGCGGAGACCTCTAGGCAGTGCCTGGAGCTCAGGGCACAGCTCACCTGTGGAAAGGGGTTCTTGGCAGGGATGGGGACCCAGGGACCCCACTTCGATGGCTGGCAGAGGCTCTGAGGCCAGCAGCGCCTCGGCACACGGGATGGACTTTGGAGCTGCTCCGGCTCCCCGGGTGAGGGCATGGGAGGCCACAGTGCTGGTTTCACTGGAAAAGCCACTGGGTTTTGAGGCCAGAGAGGAGATGCAAACACAAGGCTCCTCTCTGCCCTTTTCAAAAGACAGAATGCCCGCACTTCAATGGCAGTGTCTGCACTGAGTCCGGCCATTGTTCGCAGGAGGTAGAACCCCAGCCTCCAGGACAGGCGGCTCCTCTGTGCTCCCCACAGGAGTCCCTTTGTGGGGTGGGGGAGGCGCTGGGCCCCCGCCAGTCTCCTGGATGCTTCAGGACACTGGCAGGTCCACTGTGATGTTCCCAAGCCACAGGCTGGGGTATCAAGTCACCTGAAGGAAGGTGATATGAAGGTCAGGGGAGAGCACAGCGGCATAGCCGCCATGCCGAGGTACCTGTGGGCAGGGCCATGTACTGCGCACCCCTGGGATTTCTGTCACGTTCATTTGAAAGGTGTCTGGAGGCTCAGGATGGGTGGTCAGAAGCTGACTCCCAGGAGAGGACGCAGGTGCGGGTGGCTTCTTGGGGAAGTGGCCCCAGGGGAGACGGCGAGGGTGGGAGGAGCAGGCTTTGTAACACTCTGGAGAGGAAGACGCCAATCCGGGGGGGTCCACAGGGGAGGGCCGCCCCGGGGGACGTGAACTCCTGGCACTCCTGGCTCCTCCCTGGGCCAGTCCCCAGAAGCAACTTTGCAGGGGCTGCAGTGGGGGAGGCCAGCAAAGCCGGGAGGGCACTCAGGGCCATGAGCAGATCCCAGGGGTCTGCGGCAGCAGTGATAGCAGCCACCCCACCTGAGTCCTCCATAGACCCTTCAAGCTGGGAAGGAAAACGTCCTTGTAATTCTTTTAAGAAATTCATCTACCAGGGGAGATGTGTAATGATTAAGAGAGCTTAGTGATTACAACCCATAATGGAATAGAATCTGAAAAAGTATATATATATAGAGAGAGATATATGCATATATAACTGAATCACTGTGCTATACACTTGAAACTAACACATTATAAATTAACTACACTTCAATTAAAAAAAAATAAAAGAGCTTAGTGACACCAGAAGGGCGTATGCAAAACATGGTGAGAGCAGGAGGTGTGGATTCCATCTTGGGGCTTCCTGCGCTGTCCCTTGGCTCAGGAAGAGCCGGAGAATGCTGGGCAAAGGCTCACCATGAAGAAAAGAGAAAACCCAAATAAACAAAACAAGAAATGAAAGGAGAAATCACAATTGATACTGCAGAAGCACAAAACACCGTAAGAGAACACTATGAATTATCATATGCCAACAAATTCGACAACCTAGAAGAAATGTACAACTTTCTAGAAACATACAGCCCACCAAAACTGAATATAGTAGAAACAGACAAATTGAAAAGACTGATCACTAGATGTGAAATAAAATCTGTAATAAAAAAACTCCTTACAGGGGGCTTCCCTGGTGGCTCAGTGGTTAAGAATCCGCCTGCCAATGCAGGGGACACGGGTTTGAGCCCTGGTCCGGGAAGATCCCACATGCCGTGGAGCAACTAAGCCCATGTGCCACAACTACTGAGCCTGCACTCTAGAGCCCATGAGACACAACAAGAGAAGCCACCGCAATGAGAAGCCCACACACTGCAAGGAAGAGTAGCCCCCGCACAGCAGTGAAGACCCAATGCAGCCAAAAATAAATAAATTAAAACAAAACAAAAAAAACCTCCCGGGCTTCCCTGGTGGCGCAGTGGTTGAGAGTCCGCCTGCCGATGCAGGGGACATGGGTTCGTGCCCCGGTACAGGAAGATCCCACATGCCGCGGAGCGGCTGGGCCCGTGAGCCATGGCCACTGAGCCTGCGCATCTGGAGCCTGTGCTCCGCAACGGGAGAGGCCACAACAGTGAGAGGCCCGCGTACCGCAAAAAAAAAAAAAAAAAAAAAAACCTCCCTACAAACAAAAGTCCAGGACCTGATGGCTTCACAAGTGAATTCTACCAAACATACAAAGATGAATTTATTCCAATTCTTCTCAAACTCTTCCAAAAGACTGAAGAGGGACACTCCCAAAGACATTATATGAAGCCACCATCACCCTGATATCAAACCCAGACAAAGACACCACCAAAAAAGAAAATTACTGGCCAATATCTTTGGTGAATATAGATGCAAAAATTCTCAACAAAATATTAGCAAACTGGAGTTCCCTGGTGGCACAATGGTTAGGAACCCGCCTGCCAATGCAGGGGACACGGGTTCGAGCCCTGGTCCGGGAAGATCCCACATGCCACAGAGCAACTAAGCCCATGTAACACAACTACTGAGCCTGCGCTCTTAGAACCCACAAGCCACAACTACTGAGCCCATGTGCCACAACTACTGAAGCCTGTGCTCTGCAGAAGCCACCACAATGAGAGGCTTGTGCACCACAACAAAGGGTAGCCCCTGCTCAGCGCAACTAGAGAGAGCCCATGTGCAGCAACGAAGACCCAATGCAGCCAAAAATAAATAAATAAATAAATTTATATTAAAAAAATTAGGAAACTGAATCCAACAATACATAAAAAAGATCATACACCATGACCAAGTTGGATTCATCCCAGGGGCACAAGGATGGTTCAACATATGCAAATCAATCAATGTGATACACCACATCAACAAAAGATAAAAACCACATGATCATCTCAATAGATGCAGAAAAAGTATCTGATAAAATTCAACATCTATTCATGATAAAAACCCTTACAAAACTGGAATAGAAGGAATATATATAAAATAATATAAGCTATTTATGACAAACCCACTGCCAATATAACACTCAATGGTGAAATACTGAAAGCCTTCCCCCTAAAATCTGGAATAAGACAAAGGATACCCACTTTCACCACTTTTCTTCAACACAGTATTGGAAATCTTAGCCATAGCAATCAGACAAGCAAAAAAAAAAGGTAGTCAAATTGGCAGAAAGAGGTAAAATTGTCATTATATGCAGATGACAGAACACTATATATAGAAAACCCTAAAGACTCCATACAAACACTGCTATAACTGATAAATGAATTCAGCAAGGTTGCAGGATACAAGTTTAACATACAGAAATTGGTTGTATTTCTTTACACTAACAATGAAACATCAGAAGGGGAATGTAAACAAACAATCTTTTTAAAAAATGATTTTATTTATTTATTTTTGGCTGCATTGGGTCTGTTGCTGTGTGTGGGCTTTCTCTAGTTGCGGCGGGCAGGGGCTACTCTTCGTTGTGGTGCGCAAGCTTCTCATTGAGGTGGCAGAGCACGGGCTCTAGGCGCACGGGCTTCAGTAGTTGTGGTGTGTGGGCTCAGGAGCTGTGGCTCACGGGCTCTAGAGTGCAGGCTCAGCAGTTGTGGCGCACGGGCTTAGTTGCTCTGCAGCATGTGGGATCTTCCCGAACTAGGGCTCAAACCCATGTCCCTTGCATTGGCAGGGGGATTCTTAACCACTGTGCCACCAGGGCAGCCCAGCTGAAAGTTTTTTATACGTGCACTTCTATATATATTTTAAAAATAAATTTATTTATTCATTTTTGGCTGTGTTGGGTCTTTGCTGCTGTGCGTGGGCTTTCACTAGTTGTAGTGGGGGGGTACTCTTCGTTGCGGTGCACAGGCTTCCTATTGTGGTGGCTCCTCTTTGTTGCGGCATGTGGGCTCTAGGCGCATGGGCTTCAGTAGTTGCAGCAGATGGGCTCAGCAGTTGTGGCTCAAAGGCTCTAGAGCGCAGGCTCAGTAGTTGTGGTGCATGGGCTTAGCTGCTCCGCAGCATGTGGGGTCTTCCCGGACCAGGGCTCAAACCCATGTCTCCTGCATTGGCAGGTGGATTCTTAACCACTGCGCCACGAGGGAAGTCCTAGATGCCCTTATATTGTGGACGTCATGTTCCATCCCTACTTTGCTGAGAAACTTTACACGAATGGATGTTTAATTTTGTCTAATGCTTTTTTTGGGCATCTATTGAGATGCTACTGTTTTTCCTTGTTATTGTATTAATATGGTGAGCTACATTGATTTTTTTTTTTTAGTTAAGCAAAGAACACCTTATTTCTGCTACACATAACAGCATACTGCCCTAAGAAACAACTACTATTTTTTTCTTATTGAAATACAGCTGATTTTCAGTGTTGTGTTAGTTACTGCTGTACAGCAAGGTGATTCAATTATACACACATACATACATATATATGTATATACACATTAAAATTTTTTTTCCCATTATGATTTATCATAGGATATTGAATATAGTTCTCTGTGCTACATAGTAGGACCTTGTTTTTTTTTTTTTTAGGAACTTGTTGTTTATCTATTCTATATATAAAAGCTTACATCTGCTAACCCCAACCTCCCACTCCATCCCTCCCCCACTACTACTATTTTAGTTTCAGCATTAACATGTGCATTTACAAATATAGGTCAGCATGTATATTAAAAAATATGCCAGTAATCCCTGCTCCCTGGAGAAAACAATGTTGTAGATAGATTATCAGTCAGTCAGCTGAGGATTATGTCATTATTTAGTCTTTGTTCTTAAGAATCAGTAGGTTCTCTGCTGTTTGCCAGATTCTTTCTCTTGGGGAACCTGGCAGCGTAACCTGATCCTATTCAGGGTTTCTTAAACATCTCAATTTCTCTCCATTCTCTCTATTGAATGTTGCCATTGATTAAAATCCACATCTCATTGATTTTTGAATGTTAAACCAACCCTTTCTTGGTCATGACTTTTTACTTTTGACTGGATTCAATTTGCTAAAATTTTGTTAAAAACTTTGGTATCTATGTTCAAGAGGAATATTGGTCTATAGTTTTCTCTTAATGTCGTTCTACTTTTGATTCATGCTGGTGCTGAACTCACAGAATGAGTTGGGGAGTGTCTCCCCCTGTTCTATTAAGGAAGAATTTGTGTACAATTGGTATTATTTCATTCTTCAATATCTGGTGTAACTCATCAGGGGAGTCATCTGAGCCTGGAGTTTTCTGAGAAAGTTTTCAACTACAGATTAAATTTCTTTGACATAGGGCTATTCAGATTCTATTCTCTATTGAATGTTGCCATTGATTAAAATCCACATCTCATTGATTTTTGAATGTTAAACCAACCGTTCCTTGGTCATGACTTTTTACTTTTGACTGGATTCAATTTGCTAAAATTTTGTTAAAAACTTTGGCATCTATGTTCAAGAGGAATATTGGTCTATAGTTTTCTCTTAATGTCGTTCTACTTTTGATTCATGCTGGTGCTGAACTCACAGAATGAGTTGGGGAGTGTCTCCCCCTGTTCTATTAAGGAAGAATTTGTGTACAACTGGCATTATTTCATTCTTCAATGTCTGGTGTAACTCACCAGGGGAGTCACCTGAGCCTGGAGTTTTCTGAGGAAGTTCTCAACTACAGATCACGTCTCTCTGACCCACAGGGCGACTCAGATTCTCCATATTCTCCTCGAGTGAGCTTCACTGGTGTCTCACAAGGAACTTGTCCATTTCATACACCCTGTAGAATTGTCTGGTTTCAAGCTCTTTGCGATATTCCCTTATCCTTTTAATATCTGTAGAATCTGTAGTAATGGCACCTCCCTCATTCCTGATATTACTTTTTTCTCTTCCCTTTATTTTTTCTTCATCCGTCTGGCTAGAGTGTCCATTTTATTTATCTTCTCAAAGAACAAGCTTTTGCTTTCACTGACTGCCTACTACGAATGCCTGGTCCTATGTGAGATACCAGGTGGAAAGAGATGAATCAGTGTCCTTTACATAAATCTGCTATTTTATTCTTTTTTAGAAAGTTCTCTGCTATTTCTTTTTCTTTTTTTTTTTTTTTTTTGCAGTATGCGGGCCTCTCACTGTTGTGGTCTCTCCCATTGTGGAGCACAGGCTCCGGATGCACAGGCTTGCGGCCATGGCTCACGGGCCTAGCCGCTCCGCAGCATGTGGGATCTTCCTGGACCGGGGCACGAACCCGTGTCCCCTGCATCGGCAGGCGGACTCTCAACCACTGTGCCACCACAGGGAAGCCCTGACATTTTTTTAAAAAATTAATTTGATTTATTATTTATTTTTGGCTGTGTTGGGTCTTTGTTGCCACACACAGGCCTTCTCTAGTTGCAGTGTGTGGGCCTCTCATTGCGGTGGCCTTTCTTGTTGCAGAGCACAGGCTCTAGGCACGCGGGCTTCAGTAGTTGTGGCTTGTGGGCTCTAGAGCGCAGGCTTAGTAGTTGTGGCGCATGGGCTTAGCTGCTCCGCGGCATGTGGGATCCTCCCGGACCAGGGCTCGAACCCATGTCAACCACTGTGCCACCAGGGAAGTCCCAAATCTGCAATTTATGATCAATCATCTTACAAGTGCTGCACAGCTCAACTGGGGCACACGCACCCCTGGGATATATTAATACAACGACAAGCAAGAAACACATGCCTCCTCCAGAGGCTCCCTGGTGGCTGAAACACATTGTTGAAAGTTACCCCTTCAGATGCTGGGACCATGTTCTCCTCCCTCTGCCTTTAGGGTCCTCCACAGGCCACTCTGAAGAACACTGACGAAGCACGGATGGGCGGGATGTGTGGACCTCAGGATAAAGGGCCTCCTTGGAGCTCCACCTGGAAACTGGCTGCTCCTGCCCACGGGTGAGTTCGAGGCCCTCTCTGCTTCTGTAGACAGACGTCTCTCTTTTGCCGGCACCGCCCAACTGCTGCTCTGAACAGGGTGCCCCCAGTGCCCAGCACAGCTCCGGGCAGTCCCACATCTGTACCCAGTGCCCACAGGAAGCCTGGTGACCACAGGCTGGCGGTGTGCACTGGCTCCACCTGCAGGCCACCTCGGGACATGACCGGCTTGTTTGCAAACAGCAAGTGGGTTCTGGGCAGCAACAAAACTCTGCTTCTTTCTGCGACAAAACACGCTGTCTCCACTTAGGAATTAGGGATGGGAAACCACTTGGTGCAGCAGGAAGACAGTTTTGTTCCACTCTTTAAGGCATGGCTGACTCTGGGCACAATCTCCAGGGGTGGGGATGGGGGTAGAGCAGGGCTCTCCTCAACATCCTCCTACCTGCCGCTCTCACAGGCCACAGGGTCCACCTTTCATAGGATAGACTCCATCTCAGCCAAGTTCCCTTCACGACATAAATCCCAAGAGCCCCTCACCCCATTCTGCACAGGTGCAGTACGGGCAACTGGTCCATGATGGGTTTTTATTTACCGATGGTTATAACTAAAGGAACCCACAAGCGGTAGAGAGGGACACACTCCCAGAGCTCGCACACCAGCTCCTCCACTGAGTCCAGGGGCTGGCTGCCCAGGCCTCACCTTCTCCTTCTCTGGATAAGAGCTCAGCCTCCCGGAGCGCAAGTCCTGGTCCCAGCATCGGCTAGCTGACCTCTGGCACATCACGGCCCTCTCTCAGCCTCAGTTTCCTCCTACGTAAAATGGGACTGCAGGTCTACCTCATTCGGTTCTTAGGACTCAGTGTGCTAAGGGGCACAGCACCAGGGGGAACATGGGTGGACACTGATGTAGTGGATGTAAGGGCTCGGGGTGGGAGGGGACGGGACGTTCTGTGTATGGATCAGTGGTTCTCAAAGCGTGGTCCCTGGGCATCAGCACGTCCTGGGAACCTGTGAGAAATACAAGTTCTCAGGCCCCTTGCCACACCAATGGAAGCAGAAATGCTGGGCCCCGCTAGTCCTTGCTGACCGCCCTCCAGGTGACGCCTGTCTCAGAACAGATGGCCCACATGAGTAATTTTTAAGACTAGGACTTTCTGATACACGGTGCTGACTCATCCTCTGGAGGGAGAAGAGAACAACAGCTTATCGGAGAAAACGTGATCCCTGCTTTAGAATGGAACCCTGCTCCCAGCTCCAATGCCAGCTCTCACTGGGGCTGTACGATGCTTTCACGCCAGTTCCCCGTTGAGCCAACAACTGTGAGGCAGTCAGTGAACCCGGTAAGTGGGTTTTATCCCCATTTTACAACAGAAGAAACCAAGGCTCAGAGACCCCACCCAAAAGTGGCAGCCATTTGTCAGGCACCGACCATGGTGAGAGACCAGGGCCAAGACCTGGGCCACCATTTCTATTCCCAGGCAGAATCCCCACCACCTGCAAAGCACCACATTTCAAACTGGACTCAATTCCACCCCTATGCTTACTGCTTTAGAATCTATTTTTTAAATGCAATTTTAGGGGTTTTGCTAATTGCCTTAAATGGAGAAAGACATTATGCAGCATTCATTGGATATTAGGCAAACTAGAAGTATCAACTGATTTTTTTAAAAAAAATTTATGTACCTTGCCTTAGAAGTGATTTCTGGATAAAATTTTCTAGAGCGTGTAATTCCATCCACCATGTGATCTAATACTGTCTATTTCTAAAGCATTTTTCATAACTTTGTTGTACACCTGAAACTAACACAACATTGTAAATCAAGTATACGCCAATAAATTTTTTTTTAAAAGGCATTTTACAGTTTAAATGATGCTCTTGCAAACTTTCTCTTACTGCACTCCACAGTAACTCTAAGTCAGAACTTACATATTATCTCCATTTTCCAGATGAGAAAACAGAAGCTCAGGGAGGTCACAGGAGTTAAATAGCAGAATCATCTGCTTAATAAATTCACTGACCTTCAGAGTGTGAAGCCTAGATCCACCCTCCACCCCTGCGCTAACCGAGGTGTTCACTCCTCAGCCCCTTTAATTTCCTAAGGACAGGGCAGCTCGGCGAGACTCTGGCTGCACCTGGCGCACGCAGACCTACTCGGAGTGCGGCAGGCGCGGGGCGGAGGGAGGGACACGGGCGCAGGCAGCGTGGGTCTCACAGGTACGTTTATTCATGCCCAAGGGCAGCGGCACTGCTGCAAGTCAACCTGATGTCCCACGTTCCCACAACACAGCCAGACCGACGTCCCGTCCGAAGAGAGCTCGTTAATGATGACCATGAGCCGGCGCAGGACTGGAAGCTTTTCAAAGAGAAGCACAACACAGATACAATTTAGGAGGAAAGGAACAAGCAGAATGTGGTTTGTTATATAGGTACGTACTGACATGCCAGAAGATGCAAAGGACAACTTTCAATATGGTGGAGTACATGGAGGGTCTGTGGAATCAACATGGGCATGCAGGCCACGTGCAGGCGCAAAGAGCAAGCGGCATGGAAACGTCTTCTCGCCAAGGTCAAGGGCCAGTCCTAAGTTTGCACAGGACTCAGATGACTAGAGTTTCACTGTCATCTGGAAGCGAAGTGAAGAAACGCCCAGCACTAGGGCACAAATTTATGTGGTTCTTGCTTTCAAAACACGTTTTACAGGGCAGCCCACGGGCACAGCTAACTCCTGCTTGCCTACTGGTGACACCAGCTAGCTCCGATCAATTCATTTCACTCCTGGAAGCTGTACTTGGCCCAAGGGGTGAGCAACGGTTTTTAACACGCAGACTGTAGGGGGCAGGACTTCAGAATCCTCTTCCAGCAGGCCAGCACTTGCCACGTTCTGAAGTGCTCCTACTGCATCTGCGTGCTTAGTGAGCCACGCACCAGCTTCAATTCACAACAGGGATATAGCTTGTCCCAAAAAGGTACGATGGGGCTTTTCATTCCCCACCCATTTTAAGAAGCAGAAATCTTACCTTTCAAGGCTTTACTTCTTTTATCTAAAATAAATGGAAAGAAAAATTGGTCATGTCAATGCTTTACAAAAATGCCTTTAGTTGACTCACTGTCGAAATCATCATTTGGCTGAAAAGTTCATAGCTTAGGCAAAGCTATTAAATGAAGCTTTCAGAAAATAGGAACTCCTATAGTGTCTCAAAGCCAAGAAGTGGTAAAAATTCTACCACAGACGTTCTCTGAACAGTTAAATAGCCCTTCAGAATCTGCAGGACTCTTCACTCTCTACCAGATCCTAACCTCCAGTCTTGCAGTTTAAAGTTTCTCCTTTCTTTCCTCTTTTTAACCAATTGCTCATTCATACACAGTTGGGCCTCATCTCTGCTTCACTGAGAACCAAACGGTTACCCTGCCCCAACTTTTATTATGAAAATATTTAAACATTCAGATCAGTGGAAAAGGTACAATAAAACACTGCATACCATGACACTTCATCCCTAAATATTTTAACCTGCATCTCTTAAAACTAAGGACATCTCCTATGCATTCTAAATACCATTGCCACACCTAAGAAAATTAATAATTCCGATATCAAGGTCTTGTTCAAATTTCTTATCGCTGACATAGCTTACACTCCCCACATTTTAACAAAGGACCACCAGGGGTTCGGATGTTCACTCCTAGTTAAGAACCATAGTTTCTTTACTATATGAACTGTGATTCCTCTTGGAAGTAATTTTCTTCTTAACCTCCGATGAATCAAACACAAAGAAACTTACCAGCACTCCTGATTTTATAAACGATAAAAGCCATCAGCCCCATTCCTGCCCAAATCTCCTGGTAAGCTTGGGTATAATAGGGCTTCATGGGGATCCAAACATTCTTAATAAGGCTTTGAAGCATCTGAAAAGGAACACAGTGATAAATACTACCTGACTATTGTTTTAAACCTAACTGGTAAGAGGTTTCCATTTGTTAAGTTTGATCCTATTTCCCAAACTATTCAACAGGGGCAGCCCCTATGCCGGACCTGCTACCCGAAGCCATTCCAACATCTGCATGGGGACTCCTGCTCTCAACAGCTTTCCAAGCTCCACTCACCTCTCACCATCCCCTGACCTTGGCCATCCGGACACTCCATCACTTCACATTCCTCCAGCCCCAGAGCTCTCCCAGCCCGTGCTGTCCCACACTGTCACCAATGGTCCCCCTCTCTGAAGGCTATCCTCCACGAATGCCCCCAAATTATGCCAAGAATTACACACTTTTGAAGAAACTAGCATACCTGCCCATCACCATGTTAAGAACTGTTGGCATTCAAAGCTGAAAAAGAACATGGTCAAGGCACGGTGATTTCCCTGAGACTAACACCCAGGCTTGGGCTCACGTCCGTCAGCTGTATCTCAGTCCTTCTTTTGTTTTGTTTGAGTCTCAGCTGTATTGGCATAACTGACATATAAAACCGTGAGGCATTTACGGCGTACACCATGGTGGTGACTTGACACGTGCACAGTGTGCAGGGACTTCCCCCGTCTAGGTGATTAACACATCCATCACCTCACTTTTTTTTTTTTGGAGAGAACTTTCACTTCTCTAAAGAGCCAGAGCATCTGGGAGAACAGTGTCCTTGGTAGAGGCAGCTCACGGGCCAAGACCCAAGGTCAGAACATGTTTGGAGTGGGAGGAACAGCAAGAAGGCCACTGTGGTTGCTCAGATTCCAATCCTGGCTCTGTCACTTTCCAGCTAACTTAAACTGCCTCGGTTTCCTCATCTCTAAGACAGGGATAAAAACAGCACCCGGGGCTTCCCTGGTGGCGCAGTGGTTGAGAACCTGCCTGCCAACACAGGGGACATGGGTTCAAGCCCTGGCCTGGGAAGATCCCATATGCTGTGGAGCGGCTGAGCCCGTGCGCCACAACTACTGAGTCTGCGCTCTAGAGCCTGAGAGCCACAACTACTGAGCCCACGTGCCATAACTACTGAAGCCCACGGGCCTAGAGCCCATGCTCCGCAGCAGGGGAAGCCACCACAACGAGAAGCCCATGCGCTGCAACCAAGAGTAGACCCCACTCGCCGCAACTAGAGAAAGCCCGTGCAGCAGCAGAGACCCAATGCAGCCAAAAATAAATAAAATAAATTTATAAAAAAAAAAAAACAAAAAAACAGCACCCGCCTCAGAGGGCTGTTGTGAAGATGGAGGAGTTGCTCTGTGTGAACTGCAGTATCTGCTGTCCTACAGCAAGTGCTTGTTACATAAAGTGTCATGGCTGGGCTAGTGGACAGAAGATGGCCAGGTCATACAGGGCCTTGGAGGCCACAGCAAAGAGCGCAGCTTTTATTCTCAGAATGTCATGCAAATTTAACAGCATTCATGAAGTGCTTTACTTGCTTATCTCCTGCACTCCTTGGAGAAGATCACACAGTTGCCTGAGATCACACAGCTGGATCTGTAAGGCACCCAGCTGGATCTGCTCATTACTGAGAATCTGCTCTGAGGCCCAGCTTCCAGCTCTTCCAAAGAGAGAACGTACCCAGGCTGAGGCCCAGGCCTGAAGGCCAGCCAGCCCCCGCGTGACCCAGGAAGACGTGGCTGTGTCCTCCTCCTGGAACCCCTTGCAGACATGCCTGCCCTCACATTTCCTGTCTTCAGGCAGTACTGGGATGCTCTGTCAGAGCATAACGTTCCAACAGCCCTGTCCTGAAAAGGCAGCGGAGAGGATCCAAACAGGCTGTGGAGGAAGCCTCTGGAAGCCCTGGACGGAAGAGTTCAGAGGCACTGAGCAAATTCCTGTCCTCCCTGTGCCCAGCACTGACCAGGAAGGAAGACCAATGGGGTTGGAAGCCTGCGAATCCTAGGTTCCTACACCAGTTCAGCCTGTTTTGCCCTCGATCCTGGGAATGTCTTGAAGCTGTCATTTCAGAGGTTTCCCTTTCTGTGAAACAGGGATAGCTCCACGTGCCCTACTGGGCTCTCAAAGTAAAGGACCCCAACCTACTGCCTGGTGTGGAATAAAAACTCAGTAAATGATCGCAGCAAGATCAGAAAGAATTGCTGCAAATGCCCAGCTGACTACAACAGCACTAAGCTCCTGAGATTCTACGAGGAAGGACTTAAGAAGCTGAGGGCAAAGGCCCAGGCCAGGGAGGGGCCTTAGAGCAAGGCCAGAAGAGGTTCTAGAAGGAGAAGAGCAAAGCAAACTAGGAGGGTGTAAAGGAGGTAAGAAGGGGCCAAAGAAACTTCTGTTATCTCCATATTTTGCTCAGGGCCCAGGCCCCTCGTGTTGTCTCCTCACCTAGAATTACCCAAGAGTGCTTCAGGGTAGGTACACGGCAAATGCTTACCTCCCACCCCGCCTTTGGCCCAAGGCTGACATATCTGGCTGGACAAGGGACATGTTCCCAATGTTTACAAAATGAGGCCCCCTACTTTTTCTGCCCGAGTTCACTCTATCTAGCATCGTTTCCCAGCTGTGTGAGTTTTATTAGCGCCCATTCCTTCAAAGACCCATCCTATTCAAAGGCCAAGTGTGTGTCGGCTGTGTCCGTTTAAGTCTGCAAAGTGGTTGGTATGTTACATTAACAGCAAACTATTACCTGACCTTACACTGCAAACAGGAGACGTCTGACCCGTTGAGCCTCACATCGGGCTTCACAGGCTGAGGTCCGTACAATTGCAATAACCTCCGATCCCGTTTTGGTCCCCGTTTCCCCCTCTCCCAAAGCCCTGTCATACGTACAGTGTAGCTCCGAGAACACTGTGCTGCAAGGAAACTTGAGGTGTAAAGGAGAGAAGAGACTAAACCTGGGGTAAGAGCTCTCGGCGTGGATCCTGACTCCATCACTAACCTGCCGTGTAAGCTCGGTTAGGTGGCTGAACCTCTCACGGCCAAAGTAAAAGGCGTAGCGCGGCCTTGACTAATAACAGCTAACCCCCGGACGACCTCCCTTTACAGTTTGGGGGACCCAAGTAAAAAGTGCGAGTGGGCAGGGAGAGGAGTTGGACCTCAAGGTCAGCGGGGATGGAGGTGTGGCCGCGGTGGGGCCGGGGAGGCTCCCACCTGCCGCGGAGGCCACTCCGGGCTCCGAGTCCTCGCCGCCCGCGACCCGGCCCCTCACCGTACCGGCTGCTCCGCGCCGAGCGCCGACCCCAGCCCCGTACTCACCTCGGCGATGGACTAGCGTCTCAGCTAGCCCCAGCTCAAAGCTGATGCCTCGAAAAGGTCACTGAGCGCGCAGGCGCCGCGCGGGGCCAACCGGGAAGGCGGAAGGAGCGGCGTCGCCCTAGACCAGCGCGCCTCCCCCGGTCGCGCCTGCGCACCACAGCGCCCCCAGCGGCCGCCCGGGTTCGGCCGCCTGGAGGGTTGGGGGAGGGGACGTGCGTGTGTGTGCGTGTGTGTGCGTGTGCGTGCGCGTGCGTGTGCGTGTGCGTGTGTGTGTGTGTGACAATCACGTGACTTAACCATCCGGATCTGCCTGGGCGTGGGACTTTCAGTGCTGAAACAGAGAAGGTCTTGGACAAAGCCGACGAGTTGGTCTACCTGAAAAAGGGAATCTTTACTTGTGTTAAACGCAGAAAAGTTGCATCTCCCGTCTCTGATTTTCTTGCCATTTCTCTGTGTTAACATTTTTTGCTCTGCATATTTTTATGCATCAATTCTGTGCATCGTAATTCTACTCAATAGACAATATAAAGACTTCCACAGGGGTGCCAGACACTGGACCTAAAAGACACAGACTTTAAAAATAATCATGCTTGGGACTTCCTGGTGGTTCAGTGGGTAAGACTCTGTGCTCCCATGCAGGGGGCCGAGGTTCGATCCCTGGTCCGGGAACTAGATCCCACGTGCATACCGCAACTAAGAGTCCACATGCCGCAACTAAGGGTTTGCATTGCCACAACTAAAAGATCCTGCATGCCGCAACTAAACATGCCACAACGAAGATCCCACAACTAAGACCCGTGCAGCCAAAATAAATAAATATTTAAAAATAAATAAAAATAACCATGCTTAATATGTGCAAGGAAATAAAAAACAAGACTGAAAATCTCAGCAGAAAACTGGAAACTGTAAAAAGTGAAACAAAAGAAAACCACTTAGCTGATTTGAAAAAAGAGCCCAATAGAAATTGGATTGATTTAGCAACAGATTAGACAGTTGAAGAATTACTGATTTGGAGGCTGGGTTAGAAGAAACCATTCAGGAACGCAGACAAAAGAGAAAGGAACAGCAAGAAAATCTATCATATGTGTAACTGGTGTCTTAGTATAACTGCCAATCTAGAATTCCATGCGTGAGGAAATTAGCATTCAGAACAGAAGGCGAAATGACATTTTGGGCCAACTAAGACTGAGGGAATAATCACCAGTAGGTCTGCAGATTAAAAAATAAATCAATGTTCATTATTCAGGCAGAAGGAAAGTGAGCTCACAAGGAAGGATAGGGAGGTTGAAAGGAAGAGCAACAAACTTGGTCCTGCTTCGAAGTGAAAGCAGCTTAGGACCAAATGAAGCTGCATGCAAGACTTGGAAAACTTAGGGTAGTGATGCTCAAAGTGTGGTCTCAGGGTTCCCAAGGCCCCCGAGGGCCGAAACTATTGTTCGTAATAATGGTAAGATGTTACTCGTCTTTTTCACTAGAATTCTCTCACAAGTGTATGGTGGAGTTTTCCAGAGGCTGTGTGGCTTGTGATGCCACAACAGAATGAGTACAAAAACAGGAGAATCCAGCTATCTTCCATTAAGGCAGACATTAAGAGGTCTGTGAAAATGTAAGCGTCTTTTATTCTTCTCAAACACAAAAATTTGGGGGTAAATATAGTGACTTTTCATAATTATTCCCTTTAACATCAACTGGTTTTATTATCATTTTTAAATGAGTTTAAAAAGTAAATAAAACATTTCTCAGTTGTCATCCCTAAATAAAGCAGATAGAACCCACGTAAACAAAAGCTCTGTAGGGTCTTCAACAATTTTTAAGCATGTAAATGCGTCCTGAGACAAGGACAAGGTTTGAGAAATACTATCTTAGAAAAAGAATGTTTTAGACTTATAATGAGCTAGAAAACCGCAGAGGACAATAAGCACTTAGGAAGAACTTAAGGAAGATCATCATCATTGTAAGCTATTTCAAGACAAATCTTTTGAACTTCAAACTCGACTTGAGAGCGACAGAATTTTAATGTCCTCAGTTGTTAATAAAACGTAGCCCATGAAAAACACACGTTCAAAGAAAACAATGTTTAAAGAAAGGGTCAGCCCAGCAGATTAATTCAAAGTGCAAAATGCTGTATTTTGTGGCTGAGAAGGTCACTGAAGATATGAAGGTATTTTGGGCAAAGCTCCTCCCACTTCACAGCATCAACATCACTTGCAATTGCTCTCAGCTGTTTCCCCTTTGGGCCTGCAGCTCCAACTGTTCTGGGGATGCAAATATATGAAACCTCCACCAAGGCCTGCTCCGTGGCCTTCCCCTTTGCTCTGGCCTAGATGTCTACGTGCCTATTTGGAACTATGAAGCTGCCTCTTTTTAACTCTGGACTTTGGGCAGGAATGCCAGATGAGCTGGGCCAGATGACTAAAGAGCACCAAGAACTACTCATGAAATGAAGGGGCTCAAAGCCATTTACTCTGTCACGACACCGAATGTTAACCAGTGTTTCGTCTGGGAAGTGACAGTTACATGACAACAAATTTCAAAACTGAAGAAGCATCAAGACGGTGTCCTTCAACTGCAGTTAAAAACTCAAACCTCAGGAGGACCGAAGGAGGTAGTAAGCCAAAAGGATCAAAGAACATAGAAAAAGTCCTTCAGAAAACATCTGCGTGAAAGACACTTTCTTCAGAAAAACAGCAACTTCCACTTAGAAACACACTCACTGTGACATCAACAAAGGAAGGGAGTGTGAGAACAGTAACGTACTAGGAAACACAAATGGGATTTGCAGAGTTGTTTGAAGTGGTTTTGGCCTATCTTGTGAAATTCAGAACACGTGCTAGCCTTCACAAAATGGATGAAGTTGCAGTGTTTTCCAACCAATGCTGAATGACATACTGAGAGTCTAAATGACTTTATGATCACATTTTCTTACTTATTGAAAAATATGTTCTTTTTTCCTTGCCAAAAAATGTGCGTGTGAGGGGGACTTTTGAAGCCTGCACTATTTGGAACAGTCAAAATACGAGGCCCAGAGCTCGTAATACATCAGTGGTGTGGCCAAGATAGGGCCTGGGACTTCTAGCTCAGTACCATGCTGGGTTTGTTTTTTGTAAGAAACCAATAGCTCAACCCGGCCTAGTCTGACTTCCCTGTGCACTGTTCTCAGGCTGACCTCTTATTTGCCAATCTTTGGGCATTTTCCAGTGTTTAACTGATTGGCCCTCACACTGTTGACCAGTGCCATGCTCTGGATGCCTCCCACCTATTTCTTAACAGGGCTCTTTCCTGCGAGCCCACACTGTGCCAGACACTGCACTGGGCACTGACGGTGTGAAGGTGGGCAGGCAGTAATGTCACTCTTCTGATTCTCCCTGTTGCCTTTCTTCCTTTGTATATATCTTTACTGGATTTTTCCTCTCTGACCCTTCTTTCAGGCTGCTTCCTAGTTTCTGTCTACCTTCATTCGCTCTGGCCTGGACCATTTCAGCTGCTCCCAGGGTTTTAACCACCATCCATTTGCTGATGACCTCCAAATGTGAACCTCTCACCACCTGTTTCCGTCTAGCTGTGGGGAGGACACCGCCCCTGAGACGCGGATTTAGGAAGGAAGGAAGATGAACTCAGTTTAGTCAAGATCTCGCCCCACTTAACTTCTTCCAGATCCTCAATTCAGCCAGCAGGGCCACCTGCCGTCAGGCCTTCATCAGCGTAGTACCTCCCCCTCTGAGTCCTCTTTCGCCGGGCTTGTTCCTGGTTCTTCTGCAGGTTTCCACTTAGGTGTCATTTTCTCCAAGAAGCCTTCCCCAACTTCCTTGCTCCTTTCCCCAAATTAGGTTCAAGGTGTCCCAGGTTAGCAGGCTCTGGTTTGCCTTCCATCTTCTCCACGCTGAGGTCCATTACCACCACCCTGCACTGGGCCAGGCACACAGCAGGTGCTCAATAAACGTCTGTCCCGTGTTGGCCCAGAGCGCCCGCCAAGCCTCAGATGGAGTAGCCCTCAAAGGGGGAGGTTGGAGAGAGACTGGAGGCCTTGTTCTTGCACATCCCGGGTTCGCTGATGCTGGGCCCCGCCCCCAGACGGCCGACGGGCCCTGAGGGACTCGTTTTGCCAACTTTGGTACCTGGTGGCCGACCCCCAGCGGCCGGACTTCGGCGACGCTGACTGGCAAGTGCTCCCGGCAGGCCTCACACGGCGCAGCGGAGTGGGGCGGGGCCGGCGGCACAAGGTCAGGGTGGCGCGTGGGGCGCGTGGCGCGCGTGGGGCGCTCTGATTGGAGGGCTTGCGGTGGGGCGGGGCCGCGGGCCTGCCGACGCTGCGTCGTGCGGGCGCTGCGTCGTGCGGGCGCTGCGTCGTGCGGGCGCTGCGTCGTGCTGCGCCGTGTTCCCGCCACTCTGACCGGCTGTTGAAGAGACTCGGACGCCGGCCTGTGAGCATGCTATGCAAGCTCACCCTCGACCAGATCAATGACTGGTTCACCATCGGCAAGACGGTGACCAATGTGGAGCTGCTGGGCTCGCCGCCCGCCCTCCCGGCCGAGGCGGCCCGGAACGAGGTGCAGCGCAGGGACGTGGGCCATGAGGCCCCGGCCCAGGCCAGGCCTGTGCCGCTCGAGAGGTAAGAGTCTGGCGGGGAGAGACGGGGGCGGGCGCAGGTGCGGGCCTGGGCAACGAGGACCTAGGCCGCCCTGACCCCGCATGACCATGTCGCTGGCCTCGGCCGCTCTGGTGAGATGTCTGGCCACCAAGCAAGCCCCACCCCGTGGCCTGGGCCAGGTTAACTTCTCCCTGCCAGAAGTGGAGCCGCTCCAGAGTTTGGTTCAGTTTAAAAACTTTTTATTGGTAGGCTTTATTTATTTACTTTTTAGAGCCATTTAAGTTTATGGAGAAACTGAACAGAAAGTAGAGCCCCATGTACCTCCTGCTCCCCGAACAGTTTCCCTCACTGTCAGTATCTAGCGTTACTGTGGTATGTTTATTATTATTAACTAAATCCGTCGATAAGCCGAGGGTTCATTCTTGGTGGTGTACAGAATGTGGGTTTGGACAAAGTATAACGGTATGTATCCACCGTGAGCATCGTACAGAGTACTTTCACTGTCCTCAAAATGCTCTGTGTTGTGCCTCTTCATCCCGCTCTCCCCCGCCTCCCCCAGCCACCTTTTTATTGTCTCTGTAGCTTTGCGTTTTTCAGAATGCCTTCTAGTTAGAAAGCGTCCGGCATGTAGCCTTTTCAGATTGGTTTCTTTCACTTAGGAATATGCAGTTAAGGTTCTTCCATGTCTTTTTAGGACTTGGTAGCTCATTTCTTTTTAGTGCTGAATAATATTCCATTGTCTGGATGCACCACGGCCCGATCACCACTGAAGAATATCTCGGTGGCTTCCAAGTTTTGGCAGTTATGAATAAAGCTGCTGTAAACATTCTTGTGCAGGTTTTTGTGGGCTCAGAAGTTTCGGCGCATTTGGGTAAATACCAAGGAGCACTGATGCTGGATCTTTGTTCAGTTTGATTAGGGCTCCTCCTCCTCCCATTACTCCTTGATGTGGGTGCTGTCAGTTAATCTGTTCACATGATTTTAGTGGAAATAAGGCAAGAGGCTGCCTTTATTTCTAGGAGACCTAGACCTGGTGAGTAGAAACACCTGCTCCCTCTTTAAAGAAGGTCAGTGTGGAAGTATCCCCTGCTTGGGGTGTCTGCATCACTGCTTGGCCTCTTCCCCCCAAGTTCAACACCCTTTACAGTTGAGGGGGTGTTTTTGATTTTAATTTTTTTTAAGTTACCATGGTGCATTGCCCCCAGCCTTCACCCCCATTTGATCTAGTGGATGGACTCAAGAGTCTGAGTCAAGGTCTCATGGGTTGTTTCGAGCCTTTGTAAAGTCAAGTGCAACTTGGGATCGTTGGTAAATTTGTTTCTTCGAGGCAGGGAGGGGACAGAGAGACTCTTGTACAGCTTTAGAGTGGCTGTTTTGTTCACGTTTTCACACACTTTGTTTCCTTTAATTACTCTGGCGAATGATCCCTTAGATCCGCCCCCTGCCCCGACTCCCCTGCTTGCTCCATAGACTTAATGGGCAGAACAGTATTGCTTTTAAATAACTCACTGTGGTACTGAAGTAAGCTATTATTGACCTTGTCAGAAACGACAAGCATGGATTTAAATGTCCTTTTAACTTCCTGGACCCTTAATGCTCATCTAATGCCAGAGTCTCTAGTAAATAGTAGGCACTCAGTTAAATATAGCTATATTATTTAATCCTCAAAACAACCCCTTGAGGTTGCTGGCATTACCTTGATTTTATAGATGAGGAAACACACTTGGGTGGTAAAGTGACTTGCCTGGTTTCCAGGAATAAATGGTCAAGGTAGCTAGAATGACTTCCTCCCCCACCCCCAAAAGATATCCACTGGAACCTGTGAGCATTTTATGTAACGTGGCAAAAGGGATTTTGCAGATGTCATTAAGGTTACAGATCCTAAAATAGGGAGATGACCTGGATTATCTAATCAAATGAGCTCTTAAAAGCAGAGACCTTTTCTGGGTAGTGTCAGGGATTTGAAACATGAGAGGGACTTGACTGGTCATTGTTAGAGGGGCCACATGGAAAGCCTGAGAAGGAATGTGGGCAGCTAAGAGCAAAGACTGGATCCTGGCTGACCGCCAGCAAGGAAATGGGGACCTCAGTTCTCCAACTTCAAGGAACTGAATTTGGCCAACGACCTGAATGAGCCTCCAGCTTAGGGAATGCAGCCCTGCCAACACCTTGATTCTGGCCTTGTGGGACCCTAGACAGAGGACCCAGTTGGGTCCACCTGGACTTGTGATTTACAGAAACTGAGAGATAATAAATTTGTGTTTTTTTTTTTTTTTTTTTTTTTTTGCGGTACGGTGGCCTCTCATTGTTGTGGCCTCTCCCGCTGCGGAGCACAGGCTCCGGACGCGCAGGCCCAGCGGCCATGGCTCACAGGCCCAGCCGCTCCGCGGCATGTGGGATCCTCCCGGACCGGGGCACGAACCCGTGTCCCCTGCATCGGCAGGCGGACTCTCAACCACTGCGCCACCAGGGAAGCCCAATTTGTGTTGTTTTAATCTGCTGAACTTGTGGTGACTTGTAGCAGCAGCAGGAAACTAATACAGTGGTAGAGCTGGGATTCAGACTTCGATGAGCTGACCATGAAGCTGTCGCAGCTCCAGTGCCTGGCACACAATGGCTGCTCAGAGGCTTGTTGAATGATGTCTTCCCAGTGAAGGGGAGTTTTTATTTTTAAATAAATTTATTTATGTTATTTATTTGTTTTTGGCTGCGTTGGGTCTTCATTGCTACATGTGGGCTGCTCTAGTTGCAGCGAGCGGGGGCTACTCTTCACTGCAGCATGCAGGCTTCTCATCGCGGTGGCTTCTCGTTGTGGAGCACGGGCTCTAGGCGCACGGGCTTCAGTAGTTGTGGCGCATGGGCTCAGTAGTTGTGGCTTGCAGGCTCGAGCACAGGTTCAGTAGTTGTGGCGCACGGGCTTAGTTGCTTTGCGGCATGTAGGGTCTTCCTGGACCAGGGCTCGAACCTGTGTCCCCTGCATTGGCAGGCGGATTCTTAACCACTGTGCCACCAGGGAAGCCCTGAAGGAGAGTTTTGATGTTGGTGAGAAAACATTCGATGTAGGGGAAGGCAGGCTTTATTGGTATAGGGTATCGCATAGTGAAAAGGTATTTGAGAGGGACAGTCACTCAGGTGGGAAGATTAGCTTGCATTGAGTCCCCGGAGTCCAGTCTGTGGGTGCTGTTAAATCAGCTTAATGAGTCATATGAGTTGTGACCATCAGCATAAAAAAAAAAAAAGGCAATAGAAAATACCAGACTGTATCATGGTAGTTCAAATAAGAATTGCTCTGTGAGATGGACCTGTGTCTGTTGGTGAGTACAGAGTCACAGTGTGAGTTTCTTTCTGAAAGAAAGCCCTGCTTGAGTTCCTGTGGTGAGAAGTTAGCAAGGACCAGGAGTTGGGAAGGGTGGTAAAGTGAGTAGGGGTAGTTGAATGGTTTGCAAATGATATATTCAGTGATACTATGGATTTCCTCGTGTCTTGTTTTCCACACGTTATTGTATTTTTGCTCCTTTGTGCTGATTGTGGGGTATGCTTTCCCTTTTTTCTTTTTCTTTCTTTCTTTTTTTTTTGTCTGTGCTGGGTCTTCGTTGCGGGCTTCTCTCTAGTTGTGGTGCGCGGGTTTAGTTGCCCTATGGCATGTGGGATCTTAGTTTCCTGACCAGGGGTTGAACCCGTGTCCCCTGCATTGGAAGGCGGATTCTTAATCACTGCACCACCAGTGAAGTCCTGGGGTATGCTTTCTTTTATTTTTACATTCCTGTTTCTTCACCTTGGCATATGAAAAAGAGAAACGGCTGTGTTAGGCCGTTGTGTTTTCCTCCAGGGCTGTCTGTGCCAGCTTTCCTTTGGAATGCAACACATGGCCCTCAGACTGTGGCTGGGAGCCTCGCTGCACTCCCATTGCCCTTCTGCCCAGTGTTGCTTTGTGTGTGGACTTCCCTCTGTCTTCCTAACTCACACAAACTTCTGCGCTCATAACAGTCTTGCTTAATTCTCGCTTTGACATCTTTGACTCTCCAGTACCTTAAAATGTACTTTGTCCCAGAGAAACTCCACTACAGAAAGCTTTCAAATCGCTTTTCAAAAGCATCTGGTGATGCTCTTACCCAGTTTACTTTTTTGTTAATTTCACGTTTCCTTCTTGATATGTCTTACTATGAGTTGAATGCCTACTGCGTTGGGCATTGTGTCAGGTGATGCAGGCAGTACAAGCAATCTCACTCCTTCTGACAGACGAGGCAAGTCCCATCTTATAGCTGAGGAAGTCAAGGATCAGGTAAGCTGAGAAACATACCAGCCTGTGTATCTGTTATGTTGTACAATGGGTGTATTTGACTCCAAAGCGTGTGACTTCTTCCTTTTTGCCTTGTCTTTCAGTATTTAGGCCTTCCCTAGATGGTAGTATTTGCTTGTGTTACCCTCCAAGGAGTTCTGTTTTCTTTTCACCCACAAAAGTCCATGTTTTTTTTTTTTTTTTTTCGGTATGCGGGCCTCTCACTGTTGTGGCCTCTCCCGTTGCGGAGCACAGGCTCCGGACGCGCAGGCCCAGCGGCCATGGCTCACGGGCCCAGCTGCTCCGCGGCATATGGGATCCTCCCAGACCGGGGCACGAACCCACATCCCCTGCATCGGCAGGCGGACTCTCAACCACTGCGCCACCAGGGAGGCCCAAGTCCATGTTTTTTAAAAACCTTTGTCTGTTGAACAGATCGAGTCTATTAGGTACTTTTCCTGTTACTTGAAACACTATTTGAGTGTCTATTCTGTATCTACCACGTGCAGCTGGAGTGGAGGGATTGAGAGGGAGGGAGGCGATGGCGTCAGAGGGGCAGCAGGGTGCCAGGTCACGAGTTCCTTGTTCAGTCTCACAGAGCAGCTTGCTGCTTCGTCTGTGACATCGGGGAGCCCACCGGAGGGCGCTCGGAGGTTTTGGGCATAGCTGCGGCGTGTAGTCTCCACTCTAACAGGGTCACTGCCAGTGGAATGAATGAAGGGGGCCCAGGGCAGAAACAGGGAGGTCAGGTATCAACTTTATGTGTAAACGTGGTTGCACCATGGTGCCCAGATATTTGGTCAAACATTACTCTGGGTCTTTCAGTGAAGATATTTTTTGGATAGAATTAACATTTAAATAGGCGGATTTTGAGTAAAGCAGGTTAACCTCCATAATGTGGGTGAGCCTCATGCAATCAGTTGATGGCCTGAATAGAACAAAGACTGATCTCCCCTGAGCAAGAAGGAATTCTGCCAGCAAACTCCCTTTAGACTCAGACTGCAACTGACCGGGGTCTCCAGCAGATTTTGGACTTGCACCTCTACAATTGTGTAAGCTAATACCTTAAAACTAATCTCTATATATACAGACGTCCTGTTGGTTCTGTTTCTTTGGAGAACCCTCACTAATACATCATCCAAGCAAGAGAGAGGACGGTGGTTTAGACCAGGACAGTAGCAGTAGAGGTGGTAAGCGATGGTGGAATTCAGGGTATATTAAAAGAGGCGGGAACTTTGTAGCTGGATCAGGTGTAGAATAGGAACAGGAAGCAGTCATGGGTGACACCAAGGTTTCCAGCTGAGCATTTGGAAGGTGTTGCCATCCCCTGAGAAAGGCCAGACCGCAGGAAGAACTGGTTTTGGGAGAATACGAGGTGTTTGATTTTGAGCATGTTAACTCTGAAAATCCTGTTAGATAACAGTAAGTGCATGAATCAAGGAAAGAAGTCTGGTTATGGAGCTAGATGTTTGGGAGTTTAAGGCTTTGAGGCCAGTGAGACGAGACCACCCAGGCTCTGGGTGATGAAGCCTGGTGGGTGAGTGCAGAGAGAGGGTAGGTCTAAGGACCCAAGCCTGGAGCACCTGAATGTTTAGAGGTTGGTGAGAAAAAATGTGCAAAGGAGACCGAGAAGGAACCACTAGCAGGGTCCGAGGAAAACCAAGCGAGCGAGCCTGTTTTAAACAACTGCTTGCTTAGTGCCCTGTATGTGCATCTCTTAGTACTTTTAAGGAATTATTTATTTAATTTATTTATTTATATTTTTAATTTTTTGGCTGCGTTGGGTCTTTGTTGCTGCGTGTGGGCTTCCTCTAGTTGCGGCGAGCGGGGGCTGCTCTTCATTGCGGTGTGCAGGCTTCTCATTGCGGTGGCTTCTCATTGTGGAGCACAGGCTCTAGGTGTGCAGGCTTCAGTAGTTGTGGCGCACGGGCTCAGTAGTTGTGGCACACAGGCTTAGTTGCTCCGCAGCATGTGTGATCTTCCTGGACCAGGGCTTGAACCTGTGTCCCCTGCACTGGCAGGCGGATTCTTAACTGCTGTGCCACCAGGGAAGTCCCAAGGAATTATTTTATGTGTTGTTTTCCCCACATAAGAACTTGAGGGTGCAGATTTTCATTGAATCTCCACCTCTTAGCACAGTACCTGGCGTATAGTAGGGACTCAGATGTCTGTTTGGATGAATGAACTGCCTTCGTAGGTCCCAATTATTGATTGCTTACAATGTGCTGGGTCCTTATTCTAGAAATGATGAGAGTTGCTTCCTCATTTGCTCCTACCTTGAATGAATCCTGAAATCTGAGTTATTCCTCTGAGCAGAGGTGATTTCCCTAAGGTAGGGGTGTGCGTGCATGAGTGTGTGTGTGTGTGTGTGTGTGTGTGTGTGTATGTATACAATCAGTCCAATAAAAATCAGCATATCCTGGCAACTGTACTGTAAAGTATTTCTAGAATAAGAGTGTCTCACTGTGTATACGATCACCACCCTGGTCTAAATAAACCACCATCATCTCTTGCCTGGATTAATTCAAAAGCCTTCTATTTTTGGTCTCCTGGCTTCCTATCTTTGCCCACAATAATTTATTCTAGCACCTAGAAGAATACCTGGCGTGAGGCAGATGCCCAGTTGATATTTGTTGAATGAAGGAATCCTTGAGTAAACATTCACACGTAAGGTTTGAGGAGCACATGTGCGACTTTCTGTGGGGTAATGGCTGTTAGAACAAGGTGTAGACTCTGATCGTGGCTTACCGAGTGTTCCTCCATCTGACACCTGACTCACCTCCTGCTGTCTTTCACTGCACTCTGGACACATGGGCATTTTTCTGTGTCTCGAAGACACCACGCTCCTTTCCACACTGGGGCTTCCACACCTGTGTGTCCTCTGCCTGGACTGCCTGCCCTCTGCCATTCCTGCCCTGTCTCTTCCCGTGACAGGCTCTTCCATCATTCGGGGCACTGCTCCTTCAGGAAGTCTCCTGGGACCTCCATAGCTACACAAGTCCTCCCCCACCTTCTTTGGCAGTCTCTCTAGTCTTTGTCAACTTTTTCTCCTCCTCTAAAGCACTTATCACTTGCCCCAAGTCTTGTTGGTTTGTGATGTGTTTTTGGGTCCTTCACCATTGTGAGGGGGCCAGAATGATTCTGAGATTTCTGGCTTGTAGGATTGGATGGATAGGTAGGGTTGTCGTTTCCTGAGAAATGGCTGGAAAACCCTAGTTGAGGTGTTCGAAGAGTTATGCTTTTAGTTTGTGTAAAGTGTGTTGTTTTGATTCCTGTTCCTTTCTTGAATTTTATTTATCCTTTTAGGAAACAAACCTCTGTGATTTGGTTTTGAGCATGTTGATTTGAGTTGCCTGTAGGTCTCCAAGAGGAGGTGTCAAGTAGGCAATTGCCTGTATGCATTTGGAGCTCAGACGTAAGTTGGGGCTGGAGGTGGTGTAGGGGCCTGCCAGGCTGATGTGAATCCTAGCCCTGCCATTCAGTATCTCTTGTGATATTGGGCAAAGGTGTCGAAAGGTGTTTGGCTGTTTTCTCATCTGTCAGATGGGAATAACATCACCTACTTTCAAGTTTAGGATTAAATGAGATGTATATACATACAGTGCTTAGCACAGTGCCTGGCATGTAGCAGAATGACTTTCATGTTATTAAATGGATTCAGCTGGTTAATAATGCCACCTTTTCAGAGCTTGCTATATGTCAGGTTGTCAGAATCCTTTTACGTGGGTTAGTGCATTTATTCCTTGCTATTCCCTACCTAAAACTTTTAGCTGCTGTGCCAGTACCTTATCTTTGTAAAACATACCTGAAGCTTTCCTAGTAGTCCTCTCCCCCATCTGCACCCCCTTTATAGTTTTAATGCTCATTCTTTTGCCAATTTTAGGTACTATAAGTAGCCCAGTGTATAAAAGTGTGGATCTGTTAACATTCAGGAAGTTATTTGTGTTATAATTTCTACCTGATTTGTCAATTTTTTAGAAACAACTATAGATTTCAGTTATATACACCAATACTGACATAGGAAACATGGTTATTAGGTTATTGCCAAAAACAAATGTGAGAGGTAGAAACTCAGAATACCAAAGTCCCTTTTGTATTTTTCCAGTCCCTGTAAAAGTCTGGTTGTACAGTTGACTCACTGCATCGTGGGTGACTTAGAGTGGTGTGGGGTTTGTCTTCATCCTGGACTAGTGGGATGACCTAACGTCTACAGCTTCTTCAGTCACTGTAAGCTTTTTTTTTTTTTTTTTTTTTTTTTCCGTACGCGGGCCTCTCACTGTTATGGCCTCTCCCGTTGCGGAGCACAGGCTCCGGACGCGCAGGCTCAGCGGCCATGGCTCACGGGCCCAGCCGCTCCGCGGCATGTGGGATCCTCCCAGACCGGGGCACGAACCCGTATCCCCTGCATCGGCAGGCGGACTCCAACCACTGCGCCACCAGGGAAGACCCCACTGTAAGCTTTTTGATAGGAGTTATTTTTTTTTTTATTTTTTTTTTTTTCCGTACGCGGGCCTCTCACTGTTATGGCCTCTCCCGTTGCGGAGCACAGGCTCCGGACGCGCAGGCTCAGCGGCCATGGCTCACGGGCCCAGCCGCTCCGCGGCATGTGGGATCTTCCCGGACCGGGGCACGAACCCGTGTCCCCTGCATCAGCAGGCGGACTCCAACCACTGCGCCACCAGGGAAGCCCCCACTGTAAGCTTTTTGATAGGAGTTATTTTTAAAAAAATTATTTTCTTCCTGTCTGAACAGGGAGGGTGGCCCTTTCTTGAAAGTGTCATGGGCTCAGTCATTACTTTTGTTCAGTGGCTCTTTGATGTGCCTTGGAGGGAGGAAAATGTTTTGGGCCTCTTCATGGTGTATATCTCCTGATATATGTGGTGAGGCTCCTGGCTCTAGTACTGGATTTCATAGACAAACTCAAGTTCTGTTTAAAACAGAAATTCTATGAGGACCTACTGTACAGCTCAGGGAACTCTACTCAATACTCTGTAATGATGTATATGGGAAAAGGATCTAAGAAAGAGTGGACATATGTGTATGTATAACTGATTCACTTTGCTGTACAGCAGAAACTGACACAACCTTTTAAATCAACTATACCCCAGTAGAAATTAATTAAAATTTCTTGTTTGCTGCTTCATATGTTCACTGCACAATGAGCAGTTGTGCCCTTTGGGGAACATTTCTCTCTCCCACAGATAGTTTTCACTCTACAGATTCTTACAGTGATTGAAGAAGCCATAGATAGTTATGTCCTGAAAAATGAACAAAAAGGGAACAGGAGTGAGAGGTGTCTTTATTTTAAATTCACTTTGGGTTTGTTTCCATTTACCTTGTCTTATTAAACCCTGGGTAGGTTGACACCATTTATGACATTGTTAGGATTTAAGACCAAACTGAGGCCAATTCAGAATGGTGTTGAAGTTAGCCAAGAGTAGGGAAAAACGCATAGGCAGAGTGTGTATTTTCTTTGGCATGTGTATTTAGCTCCTACCTTGATTTTTTTTTTTTTTTTTGCGGTACGCGGGCCTCTCACTGCTGTGGCCTCTCCCGTTGGCGGAGCACAGGCTCCGGACGCGCAGGCTCAGCGGCCATGGTTCACGGGCCCAGCCGCTCCGCGGCATGTGGGATCCTCCCGGACCGGGGCACGAACCTCAGTTCCCCGCATCGGCAGGTGGACTCTCAACCACTGAGCCACCAAGGAAGCCCACTTTTTTTTTTTCTTTTTTTCTTTTTAATGGAAAAAAACTCACTCGAATAAATCTCCAAATATAAAGTTATGGACATTAGGTTCCTTGGATTTACTTTTAAGAATGATATAGGTTCTAGCACTTAATCATAGAAATAAGTCTGACTAATGAATAGTTCCCTACTTTAATGAAATTCTGAGAGGTTGAATTTTATATATTAAATATTTTGCTATTTTAAATGAACATAATATTGGTTTAAATTATAGATTGGCATTGACTTTTTCTTTGAGTAGCTGTTACTAATGTTGTTAAACTAGCCCATTTCTTTTTTGCTCATGTAATATAGAGCTGTTTTTTTAATACTTTCCCTTAATGCTGGTTGAGATTAAAAACGAATCTCAGTGTTGGGCTGAAGCACTGCTTTGTTTTCAAACTGCACATTATTTTTTTCCCTCACTGCCGTCTTCCCCCTCCCCCACAGAGAATGACTGATTCAGTGTTATATTGTAAAGATAAGATTCACATCAATCATTTATTTTATTCTATACATAGTTCTTTTTAGAATAAAAGCAAGGTTAATGTCAAAGTTAATTTATCGAATTTCATACTTGTTACTTTCATACAAATTTCAGATTTCAAAATAAAATGCCTTAGTTCCTGTTGGGATGTGTTTGAGGTATAAGAAAATACTTCAAACATTTTTTGAAAATATTTAGGAAACATTTTAGTTAAAAGCATACTGTTCAATGAAAACACTGCATTTTTAGAGTGGTTAAAAAAGGAACACTATTTAAAACATAGGCTACATCCACAGGAATTTTAACTTATGGTCTTGCAACAAAGAGTAGCATTAAGTCACATCACTTTCTCTTTTTCTTAATATTAAGGGTTCTGATACTAAGACTGTCAAAAACTCCTCTGTTTACAAGTAATTTAACTTGATGGGTAATAATATGGTAGGTTCCATATCCTATGTGAGAATGTTGGGAACCTGTTCTTTGTGTTTTTGTCTACATAACTTGAAATAGTGGGTATTTCATCCTTGTCTGGACTCTTGGAGCTTTCTCCTGGGATCACGGAGCGAACAGGACAGGCTGCGCTCTGTGACTCTTCCAGGCCCTCTTGCTGACTGCCTTTGTCAGTACTACTTAAGAAGTCCTTCAGAACTTGCTTGAAGATGTAGACAATTTCCCATGGCAGTACATCATTTTCTGCCAGAACTTCTCGAAATCTAGAGGCAAAGCAGTTATCAGTATTCAATTCAGAAAATCTCTTTTGTCGTATCCCTTTGTCTCCAAAATTCAGCTTAGATAATGTAACCATATAGTAGTTACCCACCTTTTGAGTAAACTGCACATTGCTTTAAAATTATACTTCTAGTAAAGAAATTTCAAAAGAGACTTTAAAACATTTCCTAGCCAGTGAGATATCAACAGTGTTTTTGTTTTTTTTAATCCGGCCCATCCTTAGGGATTTTGGTTGCTGGGTAGTTGATACACATGATTAAAAAATTTATATGATATAATACGATTTCCAGTCTAAAGATATGAGGAGCTTAGACTTGACAGCAAATATCACAGGAAGAGAACGTAGTATTTTTACCTGCTGAGAATAGCTCCAGTTTGACAAGGTTGAACCTGTGAGCAAAGAACTTCAAGTTGTCTTTGTTCAGTAGCTGGGATGGTTGCGTGGGGATTCTGATAGTTTCTCAGCCAGTTGTAGTCCACACCTGTTTTTTTCACTTTTTGCTCATTTTCGATCTCTTGTATTAATCTCTCTCGTTCCTTTAGATGCCATTTTAATTCCCGAAGCAGAGTCTTTGTCACTACTTCTGAGTCAGGGTAGTGTGTGGATTTGTAGGAATTGTATTTTGGCCATTTCATCCAGCCAAAAAGTGGCATTTTTAGCCTATGGAAATATTCTCACTTGTTTATTTGCATAAAATACTATGGTTCTGATGAGCAAATATTTGTTTCTTTACAGTAACTTTGCCAGAAAAGTGCATGAATTTTTCACTGGTTAGATATACAGGTCAAAATAAGATTAGAATGGATTAAAGTCTTAATTTCTAACTAGGTCAGTGCCAAAAACCAGGCTTTGAAAATACTTTTATGTAGCTAAGGAGAAATGAAATGCAGTCAGATAATCTACAGACTGAACATTTTCTGAAAATACCACTAACACTTGCTATTAAAAGTTCTTAGGAGGCTTTAAAATATTAACATATAGGAAAGTGCTATCTGCAAACATACTTTTGACTTATGTTTTGTACAGAAAAGGTTTAAAGATTACCTGTGAAGTTGATGGATCCGACGTGATTACCTGTGAAGTTGATGGATCCGACGTGGTGATGTTGCCAGAGAGTTTACTTGAATTGGTGATGAAGCTGTGCTTCACTCAGGCGTATCTCCTTCTCCTGGATGTGTCCCCTGTTGAAAGAATGATTCTCCTCCTTTACCCACTGAAACTGTATTTGAAATAACTAACCTTCTATGTTAGGAATGAGGTTGTGATGTCTTCATTTGGAGAGAATGCTCATTAATTCACCTTGTAAGTAAGCTAGAAGAAATGACAAAAATAACTTACTATTTAATCTTTACAAATTACATAATGGTTTGCCTTTTGAATGTAGCTCAGTGTATTTGAAAAAGATGCCGGCAGCTACACATTCTGGTCCTAAATGCATTTAGACATATCTTTGATAAAGAAATGAAGAAAGGTCGTCTGAAGCACCACAGATGCGCTGCCAGCTAAAGTGAAGACTGTCGCATGATGTGATGCTTTGCTGTGCATAGCTGCAGGTCACAGTTTAGTGCTGTATTTTTATGCCTGTAGAGCTCTAAAAATAACCATGTTGCTTTTATTCTTCAGCTTAACTTTCAAGCCATTTAGAAGCCAGGTCACTGTCCCCTCTAATGAAAGCAGGAAAAATAGATCAGACTTGACTATTTGCACAATATACATTCTGAGAAACCTCGTTACAATTGAGCAAAGTAGGCAGAGAATGCTGATATCAGTCGTGTGAAATATTTAGTAAATGTTATATTCTGTACACATTTTGTTTTTCTTTCTAAATAGTATTTAAATTTGTATATTTAAACAAGTTGTAATGCTAGAGGACATTATATACACTTAAGTAGATAACTTTAAAATATACTTTATAATCTCTAAAAACATGGTGATAAGGCAATAATAGATTAAGGTCAGAAAAAAAATAGAGACATGAGAACATATCAAGTACACAACAAAATCTTACAGTTCATTATAGAAAATCATTTTCGTGTTTTCTTTTGGAGCTGAAAGTGAAACTTATACTCACAGTTTGGGCGAGTACCGATGTGTAATTGGTCTTTATTGTGCTAATTTTCTGTTCCAGAGAGGTTTGTGTCTTTGGTTTAAGCATGGACAGGTTCGTTACTTTCTAGTTCTGTGTTAAATGGCTGTGTAGTGGCTTTTCCTTTTATAATATTTGTTTCTTCTGTTGCTTTTTCCTTCAAATGAACTGTGAAGCATAGACCTTGTTTACATCAGACCTGCATGTCATGCATGATAAAGAGTGATGTGTGTGGTCATCCTCCAGCTCCTGTTACTTATATGTTAGAAAAACCCAGATGTCAGGATTCATTATCTGTAACTGGAAGGTTTTCATATTACATTGTGTATAGTACTGTGAAAGGGAAGGGAGTAAAGTTTATCATGACAGAACTGTCCTATCTGATTTTCTACTATAGTTATGATGAGTCATGCTGCTTCTCCCTTTGAATAACCTCGTTGTCATTGCTTTAATTTTTAAATTTTTTGCCTCTGAAATGGTAACAAAAATATCAAAAATGTATTGGATGTGGAGCATAAACCGACTTTCTGTTCCAGGCCCTCTTTAGTCTTGCCTGTCCCTTTTTTTTTTTTTTTTTTTTTCGGTACACGGGCCTCTCACCGCTGTGGCCTCTCCCCTTGCAGAGCACAGGCTCCGGACGCGCAGGCTCAGCGGCCATGGCTCACGGGCCCAGCCGCTCCGCGGCATGTGGGATCCCCCCGGACCGGGTCACGAACCCGTGTCCCCTGCATCGGCAGGTGGACTCTCCACCACTGCGCCACCAGGGAAGCCCTTGCCTGTCCCTTCTTCTCCGGCTTGCTTTCTTGCTCTACCTGAGTCTGTCTGTCGTGTCAGCCAAGCCTGACTGCCACTGCCCCACGCAGGCCATGCTCCCTCCGGCACTTCAGCTTTGGTCACACTGACTCTCTCTTCTGAGATGCTCGTTTTTCTTTTCCATGTACCTATACTGTAATTCTCTTATTTATTTATTTTTGGCTGCGTTGGGTCTTCGTTGCTGCGCGCGGGTTTTCTCTAGTTGCAGCGAGCGGGGGCTACTCTTCATTGCGGTGCGCGGGCTTCTCATTGTGGTGACTTCTCTTGTTGTGGAGCATGGGCTCTAGACTTGCGGGCTTCAATAGTTGCGGCACGCAGGCTCTAGGGCGCGTGGGCTTCAGCAGTTGCAGTGTGTGGGCTCCGTAGTTGTGGTGCGCGGGCTCAGTAGTTGTGGCTCGTGGGCTCTAGAGAGCAGGCTCAGTAGTTGTGGCACATGGGCTCAGTAGTTGTGGCGCACGGGCTTAGTTGCTACGCGGCATGTGAGATCTTCCCGGACCAAGGATCAAACCCGTGTCCCCTGCACTGGCAGGCGGATTTTAAACTGCTGTGCCACCAGGGAAGTCCCTATAGTGTAACTCTTTTTTTCAGGGCTCAGTTTCGATATCAACTAAGTTTTTCTTCTGTCTGAGGGAAAAACATTTTTCCCTTGGCCCCCACGCCCTGTTCCTTTCAACTCTCGTTTTATTTCTCTTTACTGTTAAACTAATAGTCCTTTACGACTAGGTTCTGTCTGTCCTCCACTTATTTGCAGCTCTCATTAGCTCAGCAGATAGTTTTGACTGTGCCATGTCCTAGATGCAGGTTAGGGACTGGGGATGCAGCAGTGGACCAGACAGACCTATTCTCTGCCCTCATGGAGCCCATCTTCTAGCGGAAAGATGAACCCAAGGACCCAAATCACTCAGTGCAGTGGTCATGATACACTCGAGGACTCCCCAGTTCACTGTGGAGGTCAGGGAAGGCCTTTCTGGGTAGGGGCTGTCCTTTGAGCAGAGGTTTAAAGACCAGCGAGGAAGCTACACAAAGCGCTTCATGCAGCCAGCTCCCTCCTCACCTTGACCTATTAGCGCCTAGCTGGCTATTGAGATTCAAGTCTGACTTTCACAGAACTTTTCTTACACCTCGGCTCACATTCACCCGTAAGCCAGTTTTCCTAGTACTTAGTGTGTGCTACTTGTATTATACATTTTATTTTTTCTGTCCTGTCTCCTGAGATTGTTAGATTGAAATAGAGCCCAAGTGTCATTCTCTGATTACAGTAATTCCCCTACTACCATGTAGATAGAGAACAGAAATATTTGTAGATCAAGGTAAGGAAGTACCTTTGCATTAATCCTTCCTGTCTGTTGGGAGCATAACCAGATTAATGTTGGATTTTATTCGTCACACATTTTAGTAAGTTGAATAAATGAATTACTTCTAATGAATTGCAGCCTCATTAGGCTATTTTGTGTGGAAGACATAAAGCTTAAACTATGAAGCAGTTAGGTTAATTTCTTTTTGGTCTTTATCATGGTTTTCTAGTCTTTATCTTCTTAGCTGAACAGCAAAAGATTTTATGACTTGAAGTGAGATAGGACCATATTCATAATGTGTGTGTGTGTGTGTAAAAGTTTAAGATGTGTAAGGAAGTACTTAAGTCTAAAAAGACAAAATTTTGGAATCTCGAAGGGCAGGCTAAGGAGCCAGGTTGTTTATATACAACTTGTATATATTTATGGTCAGGGGGCCTTATACAGTTCTCAGCAGCATTTGATTGCAATTAAAGGAAGATTTTTCATTGTGAGGGGACTAATATCTTTCTGTTTTTAATTCCTTTGCTACTGAATTCAAAGTTCTGAATTATTGGTTGGTTCTTTTTTTTGGCTATTAAAGATGCAGTTAATATTTGAGAAACTGTGATGTTAAATTCCTTTTCCCAATATTATTCCCTCTTTAAAATACTCTAATTAAAACACACTAAGATGTACTTTTTCATGTTAAAAATCATATTCTGTTGGGTTGTCCATAGCTTACCGACTTAAGAGAATTCTTAGTGTGCGTCTGCGTTCTGTGCTGCAAATGTTCACTCTAGAGAGACCACTGTTCTTGCTCTTTAACCTTTATAGACATTGTTCATAAATTTTCTATTATAGTTTAGTTCAGTTTGTTGATATTTTTCTTTTTCGACTTTTCCTTTTTTGTGTTCTTGTTTAAGCCCTTCTTTACTTCAAAGTTACAACATACAGAAGAAGATCAGCTTTTTAGGCTTAAAAAAATAAATACCCCTGGGTGTTGAGTTGGTTTGAAATTGATTTGAGATTGGTTTGAGGTGTAGGGGTCCCCAAATTGGATAATCATTATTCAAAGTAAGTAGTCATTGTTCCACCCAGGAGATTTTCCTGATTCCTCGTACGCCCAGTAACTGTGTGGCGTATCCTGGGTATTTTGAATATTATATTATGTTATGGGACTCTGGGTCTTGTTTAAATCCTGTGGGGAATGCAGCTGACCAGCTGTGTTCAGGCTGCAAGTTCCAGCCAGCTTCCTATGGGCAGTGGATTCAAGGTCCCTCTGGTTTCAGAGCCTTTGCAGGGCTGTCTGGATCTGTTTTGCACTGTGTCATCTAGTGGCCATCCTGTAGCTTAGTTCTCAAAGTCTGTGATGGGCTGTTTGGGGTCAGGGCATGCCTGCCAGCCCAGGGGTGCGCCCAGCAGTTCCTAAAGGTTCTCAGGTGTCTGCAGTTTCCCTGGTGCTTTCCCAGCCCAGGGCCTCCCTTTTCTGGTCCTCTGGCCAGAAGACAGGGGCTTTGTTGCCCTGCTCTGCCAGGCACTTCCTGCAGTGATGTCTGCCTCCCAGGCCAAGCAGTGGGAGGGCAGAGAAAGAAAAAAGGCAGTGAGAGTTTGCCCCGCCCTCTTGTAGAGGGAGTTTCCCTCCCTCGGAGTTTGATGCTCCCGCCGCCCCTGGCTTGTGAGAGAATGGAGAAAAGAAAAATGTAAGGTGTGCACTGCCCCCGTTTTGAGTATTTGGAGTCCCCTTTCCTGCCCCCCAGGGCACAGCTAGAGCTGGTCCTGGGGTCCTGTGCCAGTGCCACGTGCATTTTGTAGCTTAGGAGTTCAGGTCAGGGGCCACCAGAGTTAAAAAATGAAGAGCTTGTGCCGCTGGTTTGGTGCTCTGAATTCTGGCCTTCTTCCCGTTTACTTGTTAGAGCCCTCCAACAGCTGCTCAGGCGTTCTGCCCAGGGGTTACAGCTTCGTTCTGTGAGAGGTACGGGGTGCAGCGTGCTTCCGCGATCTTACTGGAAACTGGAACCTTGGAATCATTCTTGACTCCTTCGTTTTTTTCAGACCCCAGGTCTAATGTGTCAGCATGTTCTGTGGGCAGCACTTTCACTGCTGCCGCTCTAGTCCGAACCATGTCACCTCTGGCCTTGGTTTTTACGCCGGTCTGTTAGGTGGTCTCCCTGCTTCTGCTGTGTCTGAGCCCCCATCAGCCCACCCTACTTCACCCAGTCAGAGCCATCCTGGTAAAATAGGAGTCAGATCTTTTTATTGCTCTGTCTATGCTCGAAACCCATCTCACGCAGAGCAAAAGCCAAAATCTTTAAAATTAGCCCCTGCCAGTCCTCTGGTACCCGCTCCCCCAATCCCTGCCTCTTCCCCGTACCTCTACCCACCCTCGCCCAGACCTCTTCTGGGCTTTCTCTGCTGGAGCCACATGGGTCTCCCATCCTCCCTGGCCTTTTGCCTCAGGGCTCCTGCTTTCCTGTGCATGTTTCCCTTACAGAGCTGCCCAGTCCTTCTCTTTCTTCTGATCTTTGCCTGTGTGTCACCTTATCAACATGCAACCCTCCTCGCCCTGTCTCTTCTCCTGCCTTATTTTTCTCTATTTTATTACTGTCTGACATACTCCATGCTTTACTTTATTTCTCGTCCCCCAGCTGGACTGTAAGCTCCATGAGGGCGGTCTGCTCACTGCTTTAGGTACTTAGGACAATGCCTGGCATGGAGTTGGCCCTTAATTATTAATTTGTTGAGTGACTTAATGAGTAAATATCAGGTAAACAGTAACCGGAAGTATGCTGATATGACTATAAATATCAGGCAGAAGTAGATTTTAATGCAGATAGCGTTTTATTAAGGTAAAACTCAAATTTCAAGAATTGGCATCATACTGATAGCAGTGCATTTAAATTAGACATTGATAACAAAGACAGAATTGATAGCATATTTTGCATATCATAGCAATTGCCTTTTTTTCCACTTAATGTTTTGGACATTTTTATCTATTAGCATGAATATAGCCATAACATTCTTTAAAAATGATACATATTAAGTAAGAGTATGCCATAGTTTAGCTTGTCCCTCTGTCGTTCATTTTTTCCAGGTTTTAACCACTACAAGTGTCAGGAAAAGGTATCCTCTCTCCTTGGAGGGTCCTTTATACCCTTGCCTTGTTTTATTTTCCCTTCGTATCCCCGATGAGCGTCTTGCATGTTTGTTCTGCGTCCTTCAGTGGAATGCTGGTTTTGTGAGGGCAAGGACGTTGTTTTGTCTACTGCTGTATCTCTGTGTCTAAGACAGTGCCTCACACGTGCTAGGTGTTCAGTAAGTATTTGCTGAATGAATGAATGCTTTGTTGGGGAGGAAGAAAACTTCTTCTAGGTTCTTCTGGCTGGTCTAAAAATTAAATTGACATGAGACAGATTAACAGGAGAAAATAAAATTTAATTTCACATGATCAGGAACCCCACATACCTGAGAGGGTCAGAGACCCCACATACTGGAGAGGTTCAAAGACAGAAAGGTAAAAGGAGGTATATATGACATCCTGAGCTAAGGAGTGGGAGAGGGGCCTGGGGCTTCCAAGGACAGGAGGGTCTTTTTTTTTTTTTTGGCCCCATCGCATGGCTTGCAGGATCTTCCGGGTCAGGGATTTAACCTGGGCTCTCCGCAGTGAAAGTGCAGAGTCCTAACCACTGGATCGCCAGGGAATTCCCCAGGAGGGTCATTTATAGGATGATAAGAAGGAGAGCAGATGTTTGGTAATTAGATGTTGGCCTTGCTGTATAGATGGAGCTCTATACACACACACACACACACACACATTCTTTTCCATTATGGTTTACTACAGGATATTGAATACAGTTCCCTGTGCTATACAGTAGGACCTTGTTGTTTATCCATTCTATATAAAATAGTTTGCATCTGCTAACCCCAAACTCCCAATCCTTCCCTCCCCCAGCCCCCTCCCCCTTGGCAACCACAAGTTTGTTCTCTATGTCTGTGAGTCTGTTTCTGTTTCATAAGTAAATTCATTTGTATCTTATTTTAATTTTATTTTATTTAAAATTTTATTTTATTTTTTTCTGGCCTCTACAGAGTATATTAAAAGCAGCACATGAGGTTAACACATACTTTCACTGGAAAAACATTACCTAGATATAACAAAATTCTATTTCACTTTGAAATATCTTTTACATAGGTGACTATACATGTTTTATTACATGCACCACAGTGTGTGAATCCCATTTTTAGTGCAAGAACTTCTGTACTTATTTACATATACATGTAGGACTCTTAGAAACATCTTTTATATGTGCATCTTTAAAAAGTATATGAATTGCAGCACATATCCTTTACCTGAGAAAACAATACCTAGAGACAATAAATTCTACCACTCTTAAAAACGTCTGTTACACATTTAACTTTGCATAGTGTCTTACGTGCGCCAAAGTGTGGACATCATACTCTTAATTAAATAACTATGTTTTCACATGTACAGCCAAAATTCTTATAAATATCTCCTATACCTGAGATTTTACAGAATTTATGAAATGCAGCATATGTGGTGAACATTCTTTTGATGAAATAACACTACCTGGATGTAACAAAATTCTATCACCTTAAGAAACATCTTTTTTTAAAAAACATTTTGTATCATATTTTAGATTCCACATGTAAGTGGTATCATATCGTATTTGTCTTTCTCTTTCTGACTTCACTTAGTATGATAATCTCTAGGTCCATCCATGGTGCTGCAAATGGCATTATTTCATTATTTTTATGGCTGAGTAGTATTCCATTGTATATATGTACCATGTCTTCTTTATCCATTCATCTTTTGATGGACATCTAGGTTGCTTCCATGTCTTGGCTATTGTAAATAGTGCTGCAATGAACATTGGGGTGCATGTATCTTTTCAAATTAGGGTTTTCATCTTTTCCAGATATATGCCCAGCAGTGGGATTGCTGGATCATATGGTAGCTCTATTTTTAGTTTTTTAAAGAACCTCCATACTGTTCTCCATAGTGGCTGTATTTGGAAAACAGGCACTTTATGTTCCCACCAATAGTGTAGGAAGGTTCTCTTTTCTCCACACCCTCTCCAGCATTTATTATTTGTAGATTTTTTGATGATGGCCATTCTGATTAGTGTGAGGTGATACTTCATTGTACTTTTGATTTGCATTTCTCTAATAATTAGCAATGTTGAGCATCTTTTCATGTGCCTCTTGGCCACCTGGATGTCTTCTGTGGAGAAATGTCTACTCAGGTCTTCTGCCCATTTTTTGATTGGGTTGTTTTTTTTTTTGATACTGAGCTGTGTGAGCCATTTGTAGAGTTTGGAAATTAAGCCCTTGTCTGGCGCATCATTTCCAAATATTTTCTCCCATTCTGTAGGTTGTCTTTTTTTTTTTTATGGTTTCCTTTGCTGTGCAAAAGGTTGTACGTTTGATTAGGTCCCTTTGTTTATTTTTGCTTTTATTTCTGTTGCCTTGGGAGACTGACCTCAGAAAACACATTGCTACGATTTATGTCAGAGGATGTTTTGCTTCTGTGCTCTCCTGAACCTGTAGCGTCTTGACTGCCTTTAGTTCTAAATAATCCTCATACAACAGTGACACGTTTTGGGGAGGCTCGTTCTGAACCCCTACAGCTCCCATACGTGTCTTTGCACGTGCTTCCTTGTGTACAGGTGCTGCGAGTACTGCCCTTGGGGAAGATGCTGAGGAAAGGAGTGTCAGCTGGCAGGGGATGTCTTCTGAGGTGGACAGGACTGGTCATGGCGCTCTGCAGAGCAACCACTTGTACCCGCCTGCCTCCCTCTCCTCGCAACCTAAGCACAGCTGTGCTTCTTGCCAATGCAAAGGGCGGAAAAGGTTTCTCATTGTTTTAATTGGCATCTATTTGGTGACTGACAGTGAATTTGAGTGTATTTTCATTTGTTTATCGACGATTTGCAGTTTTTCTTATAGGACTTAATGTAAAAGTAACTATTCAAGAATCCTCCTAGCATGTGGGAATTTCTTGGCTTTCTGTAAACAGTATACTAACTTTTAATGTTCTTTGCAGGCCACTGAGCCAAAAGAGCTCAGAGATGGAGTATATTAACAAATACAGAAAACTTGAAGCACAAGAGTTTGATATGTATGGCAGTGATCATTCAACCAGTGGGCCAGGTAAACGAGTATCTTTAAATATCATAAAATATGATACGTGAGTTGTTCACATGTTAAAACATTAACTTCTTTTTTTTTTGCGGTAGGCGGGCCTCTCACTGTTGTGGCCTCTCCCGTTGTGGAGCACAGGCTCCGGACGCGCAGGCTCAGCGGCCATGGCTCACGGGCCCAGCCGCTCCGCGGCATGTGGGATCTTCCCAGACTGGGACACATACCCGTGTCCCCTGCAGGCGGACTCTCAACCACTGTGCCACCAGGGAAGCCCTAAAACATTAACTTCTTAAAAGTCTTTAAGAAGTGTATTTTGATCAATAAAGAATCCGTATTGCTTGTTAATTCAGGATTTTGGGGGGATGAGTATATGATAGATTATAAATTGTGAGTGTGTGATGTGTTGTGAGTTGCTCATGTTTTTATCTCAAGTATAGTGTCTAAATAGTCTGTCCTTTGGAAGACTAATAATGGTCCCTGACCTTACTATTAATTAGAATTACTTAAAATTGTTATTACAATTTTAATAATAATATAATATATTATTATAAAATTATTATTAAAGTTATTATAGTTTTTAAAATAATAATCATATTAAAACAAAATTTTAAATAGTACATAAATGTATACAATAAAAGGTAAAGATCCTTCTTAACCTCTCCTCCTCCCAAGGACGAGATACAAGGATACAACTGTTCAGAGTTTAGGTTAAGCTAGTTACTTTCTGTGAGTATGCACTTTCTTTTAGTGAGCTGATTGTCTTATTAGCATTAGACTGTATTCATATGACAGAAGTAAGTTTTTGATTTTTTTGCTTTATAAAAGGTTATCCGTCACAGACTTCCTACCAGTTGAGTCAGGAAGTTCTGCCTCCTTTCTTTCTACTCTGTGTACTTACGCTCGGACTTAGGGACAGAAGTTGGGGTTAGAGTAATATTTTCCAGCCTTTTTGAAAATTATGAAATATAGTCCATACGTAAAAGTATACTAATCCTTATTCTTCTTGGTCTTTATTTGGGCTTCTTGACAGTATAAAATATAGGTATCTTTCATCAATTCTGGAAAATTCTGAGCCATTATCTATGCTCCACTCTCTCATGCAGTTTTGTATTTTTCATTTTTTTGGTCACTCTACTATATGCAGATTAATTTCTCATTGTTAATCTTTCTCCTAAGGCAGAAGCAGCTTTGAGTTCTTTGTCTTCCTCTCTGTGTCCTTGCCTTATTACAGACTTTGGCCTGATGTTTCCTCTCTCTCTTGCCAGGCTTTCGGTTTTTTAAAGATGATGTTTGTATATTTCATCTAGCATCTTTAGTTGTCCTCAGGAGGAATATTTGTGTGAACAACCCAGTACATTATTACCAAAAGTGATAGTTCAAAGTGATAGTGTGTCCTTTGATTCAATATTTACTTATTCTAAGAAAAGTACAACGTCGTACGTGTAAGAACATTCATTGCATCGTTGCTTATTTATGGGAAGCCTTAGAAGTCTCTTAAATGTCAGTGAACAGAGGCCTGGTGATTTTTATCTGTGTAGGGGAGTGTGTGGACTTTGATAGGAGCCTGAAATAGCTATTATGTGTTATTGTGGAAAGACATCTGTCGTTCAATATTTCCTTTTGGGGAAGTGTGTTAGTTTTCAGATGACTCTTGATGATGTGATCCTTCGTGTTGCACTCACATATACAGACCCCGAGCACACCCCTGCGGGTCCTGGAGCATGCCGTAGGGATTGCCGCTGTGTGGAGGTGGCTAGATGACAAATGAGTGCCTGCAAGTGCAAGTGTCTGCTCTTGTAACTTTTGATTTGGATTCATATTTGAAACTGCTATTTGCTTTCTCTGTCCATGGCATCTTAATATATTTGGAGCTTTTCACTAGGCAGTCATATAGCTTTGACTGCACTTGAGGATTCACTCAACGACCAGTGTTTATGAAGGTGTGTGCCAGGGATGGTGTGAAGCATTGAGAATATAAGTTAAAAAGACCTGGTCCCTCCTCTTACAGAGATGATCATTTAATCATGCAGTTACACAAATACATGCTTTTGGAGGTAAATGCTCTGAAAGATAAACTCTCTGGGGACTTAGGACAAGGGTTCCTGACTTGAGCTGGGGTATCAGGAAAGTAACAATTGAGCTTGGAGCTGAAGAATGAATAGAAGTTATAGAAGTTACCTAGACAGTTTGGGGGTCAGGGGGAGGGGAAAATGTGTGCAGAGGGCCTGTAATAGGAGAAGGCCTGGGGTGTGGGTGGGCAGGGTCAGTTGGAGACTGAATAATGGCCCTCCACAGAGAGCCTCACCCTCCTCTTCAGAACATGTGGTGACTGTGCTACATCAGGTGGTAAAGAGAACTTTACAGAGCAAGTTGAGGAGCTTGAGGTGGAGGGACTGTGGGTGGGTCTGGTGTCATCGCAGGGCTCTTAGCAGAGTCAGTCATAGATGTGAGGACAGAAGCCGGAGTGATACAAGGAGGGGGCAGTGAGCCAGGGAGTGCAGGCGGCTTCTTGAAGCTGAAGAGGTGGGGAACGGGTTCTTCCCCACAGAATCTCCAGAAGGAACCAGCTGTGCAGACCTCTGGATCTTAGCCCAGACTGCTTTTGGACCTCTGACGTTCAGAGCTGTAAGAGAATGCTGTAAATGTGTGTTGTTTCAAGGTACTGAGGTTGGGATCATGTGTCACAGGAGCAGTAGAAGATGAGTGCGGTTGTGTTGGATGAGATACAGGCACAACTGGGGACAGGGCCTGGGGCCGTGACTAAGAATTTTAGGGTTTTTTTTTTTTTTTTTTTTTTTGCAGTACGCGGGCCTCTCACTGTTGTGGCCTCTCCCGCTGCGGAGCACAGGCTCCGGACGTGCAGGCTCAGTGGCCCTGGCTCACGGGCCCAGCCGCTCCGCAGCACGTGGGATCTTCCCGGACTGGGGCACGAACCCATGTCCCCTGCATCGGCAGGCGGACTCTCAACCACTGCGCCACCAGGGAAGCTCAAGAATTTTAGTTTTAATACTCAGAGCAAGGGGAAGCTGTTGAAGGTTCTAGGTTTACCTTGGCATGAGTGTGTGTGGGTGGGGGAACATCAAGGGATGAGATCAGTGTTTTGAGAAGACCACTCTGGTCATATTGGAGAGACTGGACTGGTGGGGACCAGCATGGACATGAGGAGAAGTCCAGGTGAGACTGGATGGTGACTGACGACTGGGGTGACGGCATGGAGTGGGGAGCTGTTTGTGGGATGGCCGGACAGGACCACGTGAGGCATGGATGGGGATGTGAGGGAGGAGAGGGGCCGCAGGAAGCAGGAGGTGCTGCTCCACGCTTTGAAGTGTGGCGGTGCCTGTGGGGAAGAGATGAGGTTTTCGTGTGTGTGTGTGTGTGTGTGTGTGTGTGTGTGTGTGTACACACAGCTATTTCTATACCTATTCTGTCTACTTACATTAAAACGGTGAGATCACACTGCTACCTCTAATTCCAGTCCAGCCCCGAGGTTTCAACGTGAAAATTTTGTTATATCCAGTTTAAAATACTTTGATTCAAAATACCTTTGCTGGGACTTCCCTGGTGATGCAGTGGTTAAGAATCCGCCTGCCAGCAGGGGACATGGATTCGAGCCCTGGTCTGGGAAGATCCCACATGCCGTGGAGCAACTAAGCCCATGAGCCACAACTACCGAGCCTGCGCTCTGGAGCCCACAAGCCACAACTACTGAGCCCGCATGCCACAACTACTGAAGCCTGTGCACCTAGAGTCCGTGCTCTGCAACAAGAGAAGCCCCCGCAGTGAGAAGCCCATGTACTGCAACAAAGACCCAACACAGCGAAAATAAAAAAATAAAAAAATAAAAATAATAAATTAAAAAAAATAATAATTAAAAAAATACCTTTGCTTTTGGCATGATACAGGTGTTATTTCATCTATATAACTGTTTTAAAAAATTATTTCTAAGTAGAAATCCAAGAACACACATTCAGTGAATTTCTGTGAATTACATTAGAATCATTTTATATAATTTAAAGTAAATCATTTTTTTTAAATTGAGATTTAATAGCATTTCTGAACAGCTTGACCTTGGTTCCAGGCTGTGGACTCTTGCAGGGTTTCTGTTGTTTTCATATAGCAGTTTTGAATTTGTCCTGGGATGGTGTCCTTAGTTGTGATTAAATGCCACAGTGCTACCCCCCCTTTTAATTTGGTGATATTTTTGGTGGTTGTTTCCATCCGTTTGATAGCTTTTCTTTTGAATTTAAGAGAATGGCCCGTCTGGAGTTTCTAATAACTGAAAAGGGAAATATTCAAATTAAGTTTAATTTTGTATTTGGAATACCAACCCATACTTGGAGAAAGTGATATGTAATTATTTTGAAGATTTAATTGTATGCTTAAATCATCAATGTAGTAATTAAACTTATTTTCTATAGTGTACAGTGTCTAGATTTTATGATAAGAAATGTTATTATGTTCTCCAGTTAAAATCCATTATATACTGTTTGGAACCCTGACTGCTGAATTTTTTGGTTAGATTTTATATTTAAGAAACTAGCAATTTTCATGGTTTCCAGTTTTTTCCAGTTCATGTGAGATATTTTAATGTTAGTAACGTCGGATAAAGAGATAACAGGAAAATAAAATTTAAGGTTGAGGTATTTCTCATATCACTTTTGGATTACACTTTGCTGTATGTGGTTTGTTGATTTGCGTTAAATGACCCGTTTTCTTTGAGAACTTACCTGTAATATTTTTCTGGCCCCCTCCTTTGATTTGGTTGCTGCTGCACAGGTGAAAGAGCTGCACAGCCATGAACATGTCTTTTGCTTCTGGTCTTCCCTCTGGCGGTGGATGTGGAGGCTGGACTTGATTTGCGCTCGGTCGGCTGCAGCCAGTGACCTGAAAATGTCAGCCTGTGTCTCCTGTTAAACAGAGAGAGGGCTGTGGTTTAGACAATACAGTTAGGACTTCTGCAATTTTTTTCTTGTAGCATTTCTGTCTTTAAGCAGCAACCTTCAAAATGCATGTAATCCAGGAATGGAAGTCACATCAGTGTTGCCAGAGTGATGGCTCGTTTAGCAGCACCGTGAGCCACGGCTGCAGGTTCTGCGCAAAACACACAGCTGTGACCTTTCTGTCTGTCTAAAGAGTGTGTGTTCCCTCCTCCCCACGCAGGCCTCGTCCCTCTCACCCTGTGTCCCACTCCCTGTCCCTGCAGCTCCCAGCGCTGTCGCAGCTCAGGAGCTCCTCCCTCTGTCTCTCCTCGTTTGTTGGGCCGCGTGGAGTCTCATCCCTTCCCTTTGTGTTAAAAAGGCCTGTTATTGATTGATAAGCCTACCAACACCAAGGATGGGAAGGTCTCTATTTTTTCCCGATTTATGCATCTATCATCTCAGTTCTTGCATTTGTAGACTGGCCTGGGTACCCAGCCATCATTTAGAATTCTACATAATTTAATAAAATCTTGGAACCATTTGTAAGTTAGAAACTGTTCACACATTGAGTTTTGCTACATGTTTTGAAGGTAGTGTGGTTAAATTAAAGCGCTTTTTAGCTGAGAGTGCTTCTGGAAGGGGTGAGATTGAGCGCAAGTATACCAGTGGGAACACAGGACAGCGTCAGTGATTGTGTTTCTTAAAAGCTAAGCCGAGCAACGGAAGGAGAGTGAGATGCGAGAGTGGACAGAAATGCACCCTTTGGAGTTTGGCGGTCAGTAGTGAGGTGACTAGAAGGTTGGAAAGCTGTTGAGGGCAGGACTTAGAGAACTTTCCCCCGAAGTCAGTGCCGCGATGCCCTAGAAGGAACTCTGTTTCCACAAAGAAGCTGTTTTTGCTTTGAGAGAGAATAGAACTGGCTCCTCTGTTCTTGAAATTCAGAACAAGTACTGCACGTCTTGATTCAACTGTAGGAAAATAGCCATATTTTAATTGTATAGTTAGACCGATTTTGAAACTGAGAGTATGTGTAGGGGAAAATGTAGGAGAGCAAAAGCAAAGCGTGGACACGTGTGTCAAGTGGGAAGGGTGATGGCAGAACAGAGGGAGAGGCTGGGACAGAGAAGCAAAGGGCTGGGAGGAACAGGGAGGGGGGCATTGAGGGGAGACCTGGGGAGGGAGCCAGCTCAGTGCTGCGTTTGGGGGAGACAGGGAAGCTTTCAAAGTTTATTTACGTTGGAAGTAAAACTTACTTCCCAATAGAAGTCTGTATCCTCTGAATTTTGATGATTTATCAAGAATTTGTGGCATCCCCGGAGTATAGTGCGTGTATTTACAGGAGGACGTTCAATAGCAGGGCTGGGCAGAGCTCCCCAGGGTGTGTCTTTCTTTTTTTTTTAATAGTATATTTATTTTATTTAATTTATTTATTTTTGGCTGTGTTGGGTCTTCGTTGCTGCTTACGGGCCTTCTCTAGTTGCAGCGAGCGGGGGCTACTCTTCGTTGCAGTGCACGGGCTTCTCATTGTGGTGGCTTTTCTCATCGTGGAGCACGGGCTGTAGGTGCGTGGGCTCAGTAGTTGTGGCGCACGGGCTTAGTTGCTCCACGGCATGTAGGATCTTCCCGGACCAGGGATCAAACCCGCGTCCCCTGCATTGGCAGGCGGGCTATCAACCACTGCACCACCAGGGAAGCCCCCCAGGGTGTGTCTTTGTCAGAGTAAAGTTGTCCCTTCCAGGGTGCTTGTTCCTAAGGTATCCTTATGGTGTTTGGTTGTCTACTACCGATTTAGTAGCAAGGAATGAACACTTAACAAATTGGTGTGAAATTTCAAATAAAAGTTTGTTCTTTAAGCTAATCATTTTTGTGCCGTTTTCGAGTGATGTGTACTGTGCTCTGCAGCTCTTTTATCTTAGGAGGTAGAGCTGAGCCTACAACACTGATTGCTGTGATGGAGGGTAAGATGGTGCTCATCTTGTGTAAGTTATTCGCAGTGGGTGCTAAGGGCATTTTCTAATTACCCTGCTCACAGTGTTAGCCTGTAGAATATGTATTTGTGTGTGTATACAGCTTGCTGTATATATAGAGAAAACAGTAGGTTGTTTACCTTGTCTTTTTTCATATAAGAAATAGCACTGTATTTGTTTTGTCTGAATCCAGGTCCAAGGCCACCTTTAGCTAAATCAAGCAGTGTGATGTGCATCCCAGAGACAACTTATAAATATCCTGATTTGCCTATAAATCGATGTAAGGAAGAGGTAAAATTATTTTTGTCGTAATGTAGTTTTGTTGTTCGACTAAATGCCGGCGACCCAGCACTTGGTTTCTGGTCTGAAAGTGATGAGGTGCTGGGCAGGCACCCTGGGGAGGTGGTTTTGTGTAATAAGCGTGTTGATGGCCTTCCGTTCGACTCCCCTTCATTTGTTCAGCCTTCCCCTGAGCTCATCTCCTCATATATAATTATTCACCTAGTCTTCCCTGCTCTGAAATAAGTGTGAGTAAACACCTGCTGGGCCCCAGGAGAGCTGCTGCTTGCAATACTCGCTGCCCAGACTTTTTAGAAAGCAAATAATACCCTCAGCCGCAGTCTTCTCTAGCATTCCACTGGGTTTTCTTTACACTCTGCCTGGTTTGTTTGCCTGGTGATTGAGCAGTCATTGATACATAATTTTAAGAACAATGTTGGGCAGTATAGCAGCCGGATGATTACACTTTTAATTAGTTACATGTTATTAAACATGGGTAAAAGTAAGCGTATTGAAACCTTAATTGACTATACTAGCGGAAGAAGTGGTTATAGATAGGACTAAACTGTAAATGTTCTAAATTTAATTTTTATTTTGCTTTAGATTGAATTATGCAGCTTTTGTAGAGTAGATATACTTTATTAATTTTTAAGAGGCCAGTATTCAAATTAATTTGTATTCCCTGACCTTGGCAGTTGCTAGAGTGATAAGAGCTTACACATATCTAGGGTGGAGGCGGGGAGCGGTGGGGAGAGTTTGGGCTGGCATTCTATGGGGCCACTGGCGGGCTACTCCATGCAGTCTGTACGTGGAGCACGAGAAGTTCATTGTTTTAAAGTGTGTCTGAAGAGTTTCAAATGAGAATTTAAAGCCACTTGAGTGTAATAACAGCTGTGTTTTCATGTTTCTCAGTAGAATTACATGGAGGTTCATTACAAAATTTTAAAATAATAGAAATTTAGACTTAGCAAGAGCTATAGAAATTCATTTTGGTGTTTTCATATTTATAGACGAAGAAATTGAGACATAGAGATCAGTGAACTTGGCCTGAATTTCTGTGGCAATTAGTTATTGTTCACAGTGTTCAAATTGGTTTCAAATTCAGCAACCATTAGTAACCTTCTTTCTCTCATTTGTGATGTTTAGGTGGTTAGGTAATAATTTAACTTTTAAGGATGAAAAGAATATAAATTCTGAAAGTCTTCCTGAGATAAAGCTTTTGGTTCATAGGTAATACTTTATTTATTTTTTTTTTTTGCGGTACGCGGGCCTCTCACTGTTGTGGCCTCTCTTGTTGCGGAGCACAGGCTCCGGACGCGCAGGCTCAGCGGCCATGGCTCACGGGCCCAGCCGCTCCGCGGCATGTGGGATCCTCCCGGACCGGGGCACGAACCCGTGTCCCCTGCATCAGCAGGCAGACTCTCAACCACTGTGCCACCAGGGAAGCCCCCGGTAATACTTTGTTACATCATTGTTAAATCTGTGACAATTTTGAAGGTTTTTTTTTTTTTTTTAAATTCTAGGTCATTTCTTTGATAGAAAGTAATTCTGTGGTAATTATACACGGTGCCACCGGTTGTGGTAAAAGTACTCAGCTCCCGCAGTATATCTTGGATCATTACATCCAACGCTCTACCTACTGCAACATTGTGGTCACCCAGCCGCGGAAGATCGGGGCCAGCAGCATCGCCAGGTGGATCAGTAAAGAGCGCGCCTGGACTTTGGGTGGTTTGGTGGGCTATCAGGTGAGATGAGAGAGGGAGCCATCTCTCTCTGTTAATTTTTCTTTTTTAATTTATTTTTTGGCCATGCCACATGGCATGTGGGATCTTAGTTCCTTGACCAGGGATTGAACCCATGCCCCCTGTGTTGCAAGCACAGAGTCTTAACCACTAGACTGCCAGGGAAGTCCTCTTTGTTAATTTTTTATTTTATATAAGTTGATGATAAGGTGTGATTATTTTCTGCTGGAAAAGAAAATGAAATCAGTTGCTTATAGAGCAGAATTATGGCATAATTTTTTTTTTTTTTTGGTGGTACGCAGGCCTCTCACTGCTGTGGCCTCTCCCGTTGCGGAGCACAGACTCCGGACGCGCAGGCTCAGCAGCCATGGCTCACGGGCCCAGCCGCTCCGGGGCATGTGGGATCTTCCTGGACCGGGGCATGAACCCGCGTCCCCTGCATCGGCAGGTGGACTCCCAACCACTGCGCCACCAGGGAAGCCCCTGGCATAATTTAAAAAACAGTGAATCTCTGAAGTTCTTGAAAATATTGATAACTTTAGTTTCTTTCTCAGTTGAATAGAAAAGAAGTGAGAATGCTCAGACTTGAGAACGGCTTTTATATAATTTTATCTTTAATTATATCTTTATGTTGAATATGTCTTCATACACAATCATTTTAACATAAAAATGATATGGGAAGTACGACTAGATAGGCCAATCTCTCCACCCATCACCAAAAAAGAAGAAGAAGAAAAATCAACTTGAGAATTTCAGTTTTAATTTAGACGCTATATTTTTTGTGATATACAATAATTTTTTTCCCTTTCTTACCTTCATTAGGAAATGAACATAGCATTTTTTGGTAGTTAAATGTGAACCATTTAAACTGAAAAGTTTCTCCTTTCTTTTTTCCTTCCCCAATTGTAGGTAGGGTTGGAGAAAATAGCGACAGAAGACACCAGGTTAATTTACATGACGACCGGCGTGCTGCTTCAGAAAATAGTTAGTGTCAAGAGTTTGATGGAGTTCACGCATGTCTTCATCGATGAGGTAAGTACTCTGCTCTTACGTTCATGTTCCTATGTGATAAGAGAACACAGTGCACGTTACCTGTAAAGTGTCAAAAAGTACTTTGGGCCTATGTCTGCTTATTCTACTTAGAATGTTGATTTTCTGTTTTTATCCTTTGCTCTTACTTCCAAAATGTCGGTGGGGAGGTTGAGGACTGTGAATCCTTGTTTAGAGCAGGGGTTGGCAGACTACAGCCCTCAGGCCAAAATTGTCCCCTGTTTTTGTAAGTAAAGTGTTAATTGGCACACAGTTTTGCTCTTTATTTATGATTGCTGGTGTTCTACAGAAGAGATGAATAGTTGGGACAAGACCATATGTTCCGTGAAGCTGGAAGTATTTGCCCTCTGGCCTTTTACAGGGAAAGGCTGCTGACCCTGGTTTAGAGTGTTAGCCACATCAGACAATTAAAAGAACTTTAATTGTCTGTAGGTATTTTTAGTGCCTTGCAGATACTTTCCATCTAGTAAAACAAGGACAATAATATCTTTTAAGAAAATGAATAAAGTAAATAGATGATATTGATCTATTCACTTTTCTAAAAAAATCTCTAATAAAGTATTGTGAACCCTGTCTTTGTGCCAGTCTTAGCTTCTCGACTTCTTTCAGTAAGGATGGAATATTTAATTGATTTTGATTTGATTCTATTCTGTTCTGTTTAGGCCGCGCCACGCGGCTTGTGGGATCTTAGTTCCCTGACCAGGGATTGAACCTGCACCCTCTGCAGTGAAAGCGCCGAGTCCTAACCACTGGACCACCAGGGAATTCCCGATTTTGTTTATAGAGTCTTTTGAGGTGGGGAGATGCTGTGTTCAAACAGTTTTCCCAGGAGCTTTGGAAATGCCTCTACCCCAAACTCTTGAGTTATAAACCTCATCAGTAATTATGCCTTGAGAAGCTTTACTTATTTCTTGTGGCGTTAGAAACATCAGCAAATAAATAGGATTTGTGGGAGACTGTGAGGTGGGGCTGGAGTACCTGATAGAGGCTGGAATGAAACCCTCTGAGCAGTCCTTTAGGGAAAGGTCTCTCCATTCTCTTGATATGTTGTGTGATCAGTATAATACCGAAATATCCTGTCGATGGAAATAATCAGTAAACAATCTATAATAGGAATAGAAAAGAGTGTTATTTGAGCCAAACTGAGGACTATAGCCTGGGACACACTGATTAAAGAAGCACTTGAATTGTGTTCTGCTGGACTACAAAATGGGGGGCTTATAAAGGCAAAAACTGAAAAATACAAGTTGTTTGTTGAGAATTAGGATTGGAGCCGGAGAGAAGTAAGGGTGCTAGTTAAGCAGGGATTGGTCGGGGTCTGGAATGGTTGCATAGTTACAAGCAGAGACCTTGAGACCATAAGGTTGCAGTTGGCAGCTGCTGGCAGATACTGTTTTGAGAATGGCTGGAGGTGTCCTTGAGTCTGTATCAGTTCAGAAAATTCAGGTTCCAAGTGATGGAGGAACGTGTCTGAAACCACATCCACAAGGGCCACCCGGCTCCATTTTGGATGCCTGAACCATAGTTACTCCATTTTTATGTTTAAGTGCATTCTCTTCTTTAATGGTTAAAGCAGATGCACAATGCTTGTGTGACAGGCCACAAAACAAGGCTGTTCTAATAAGCATAAAGTCCAAGCATGTCAAGTATAAGCCAGAATGACTTCCCCATACCTCAGTATGTGAAAATTTCTCCCATCGATACTGCAGGTAAAGCTGAGTGGGTGCATTTACTAGCTTGTGTACATTTACTTGGTTTTAAATTACTGTTGGTTGTTTGGGAGAGTAAAAGGTGGAAAATACGTTGTTATTCTTTGCAATACAGTGTGATGTACAGTATGGGTCATAATTTTTCTTTATGACTTTTGGCAGTTTTGAGTGTCTTTTGGTAGTGATGAAATTCAGACTTAGGCAGTATGCCCAAAGGTGGTATTATACAGTCCACAGTAGTTACTGTTTGTTGTTGAGCCTTTTACTGAGGCCTCCAGATAGCGTGGTGGTGTGGGGTGGTTCACTCCAGAGCTCTGCTTCTCATGCCTCCATTTATTTCTGTAGATGCAGCAACTTTCTGACAGTGTTAGGGGGTATCTTTGCACACACACGCCTGAGTGACGTGGACATGCCCATGCACACTGCGTTACTGGGTGCATTCTTTCCTGAAGCTGTGTGATGGTAGCTGAACACAAGTCAGCTACACTGTGCACGAGCTTGTCCTGCAGGGGAGTGTCTCGTCACTTGGTTACACGAGCAGCTTCCTACTCTACCACCGTGTCCCCAGCTCCTCGTAGGTGTTCTAATAACTGTTTGCTTAAAGAATTAGTGGGTTGGATAGACCTGAAGTTTCAGTTTTACAAAGAATATTGTTCCTATTGTGCAGGATGATTTGAATTCCAAAAGAAATCTAAGAAGTTGAAGGTGGCCAGGCAGTTGAAAATGGAATGATCATGTCCTTAACTTCTTAGCTCTTGAAAAAGAATAAACTAGCTTCAGGTGAATCATTCGTTCAGTAAACATTTTTTGAGTACCTGCCTCATTAGGTGCTGAGGTTATAAAGATGCAGGAGTTGTAGTTTCTGCTCTCAGCCACTCTGCTGGGGAGACACTTACCTACTGAGATATGTGTAATTATGGGCAACGGAGAAGGGCCTGGGGCCGGGAGAGGACTGTGGGCCTCCTGGGATATAGGGGTGAGTGGGGTCCTCAGGGCAGGAGGGGGAGGCCGCCCGGCCTCCAGCAACTGGGAGAAGCCGGCTTGTGTGAAGTCAGAGCTCTGGAGGCTGTAGTGGTGGTGTGGAGGCCAGGGGCGTCTCAGCGCTAAGGAGAGGTCTCTTTGGGGCTCTTGCCTGAGCACAGCCTTTATTTTTCTTTGTTAAGTACGCGAGGCAGGATGTTTGTGTTGAGGAAGTGCTCTGGGGTTTGGTGAGAGAACGAAATGAGAGTTAGATTAATAAGGTGTCTGTTAGGGTTTCCAGCCGTTAGGCAGGAATGTTAAGTGCTTTTCAGCTGCTGTGTTTTTTTTTCTTTTCTCTGTACTACTTTTGTCCATACCTGCTTCAGTGGGAAGTGCGGCCGGGAAGGAGCCGGCTAGAGAATAAACAATGGAGCCTTTTGCCTGGAGGAGAAGGGAGCGCCCTCTTTCAGACTCAGTAGCTAATCTCTCCACCTGGGCAGAGGAATGTCCCAGAGTAGAATCTGCTGTCCCCTTGTGCCTTGGGGAGCCTGACTGAGTGTAGAGAAACGGCCACACGTGACTTAGCCCTGGGTGTTGGCTGGTTTGGGGCAGGCCCTCGGGGACTCGGCCTGGAGGGCGCTGTCTGAGCAGCAGGCCCCCGGGGGACCCCGCAGCCCCATTTCCCCGGGTGCTACTTCGGGGCTTCCTGTTGCCCTCAGCTCCTCACCCAGCCCTGCGCTACCTGTTCCTGCCTGAACCAGCTCTTCCGGAGCCCACCCTGTGAGCTCCAGCCTGCCAGGCAGGGGGCACTGCTGCCCAGGCATAGCCACCGCCCTGCACTCCCTTGCTGAAGTAGTAGTGTAAATACGCCCGTGCAGAGGGGTGCCGTGGGCCGGGAGCGGCAGAGGGAGGCTGGTCTGCTGCTTCTCGGTGGTGGGGTGCTTTGTGTTGTCACAGTGGGCAGGGCCGAGAGCGCTAAACATTCCTCTGTCCAGATCCCCGTGCGGCCCTGCAGAGAAGCACGGGGGCTGGCGGACAGTGACACACACGCCCCTCGTGTGCTCTCTGGTTTGTGGGCCGCCGTTCTTTGCTTCCTCTTAACCAGGAGTGATCGTCTCCTGAGGAGCAGCGTTTAGCGCAGAGACTTAGTCCCCAGGCCCCTAGGCGCACCGTTGAACCCCTTTCCCTCCGGTCACTCAGCGGTGACATGTGCCTTCCCACGTTGGGGGTGACCCTTTCTATTTTGCAGGTACACGAGCGAACTGAAGAAATGGATTTCCTGTTGTTGGTCGTCCGCAAACTTCTAAGAACAAATTCACGTTTTGTGAAGGTAAAGTTCATTTCATGAGTAACTGAAACGTTTAGGGTTAAGATTTATTATCTAGTTTTGTTCCTCTTTATTTTAATAGAAACTAGTTGTTCATCGTCTTGTGTAGTCCTCCAGATCTTGCTAGGAAGCTGGCTAAAGGGCGTTCTCCTATGATCAGACCATGGAGTACTTTTTGGTTATTATGTTGCATTAAATTGTAGAATATTCTACAGGCTGCAGAAAATGATCTGATAATAGTTGACTCTAATGAAATGCTGGGTATTAGAGCACTGCTTTTGGTTGAATAGGTACCATAATCTGAAGGTATATGACTATATCTTTTAAAGGTAGCACTGAGTCACATGGAAGTTTGAGAATAGTTATATGCACTGTTATTATAGGAGACTTGAGTTAGGAGCTAACTGAAAGTCCGTGGCAGTGGTAAACATTGCTTACATTCTATTGGAACAAAAAGGACAAAGCAGTGAACTAGGTCAAAATAGCAAAAGGTTTATAATTATTATGCAGTTTAGACATAGGGCAACACAGCCATGCTAAGTAGGAGTCTTTCAGAAGCAGCAGTGATTGGGTGCATGTCATTCATTATATGAAGGAACTGTGGAAGGACTTGCTGTTATTGGAAAGCAGATGCCTCTAAATCACAACAGATTTTGTCTTCAAGTGTTTCATCCCTCTGTCCGTTCAGGGAGACGTTCCCACCCTGCCCCAAGGTGGGGCATCAACCTTAGGAGGCTCACAGCCTCACCTGGGGGGTGCTGACTAAATGGAACCCGGAATTTGCAATAAATTGTCTTATTGCTTGAGATGACTATAAAAGGAAGGAGAGAATTTGGCTATTTCATTCCTTTTTCTGAATCTTAAAGATTCAGAATCTTAAAGATTCTGAATCTTAAAGACATTGAAGGTTGTTCAACAAGTCCAGACCTTTCTTTTTCTTTTTTTTTTTTTTTTTTGGCTGTGCTGTGGGGCATGTGGGATCTCAGTTCCCTGACCAGGGATTGAACGCATGCCCCCTGCATAGGAAACGTGGAGTCTTAACCACTGGACTGCCAAGGAAGTCCCCAGAATCTGGACCTTTTTTTTTTTTTTTTTTTAGTAAATTTATTTATTTTTGGCTGCGTTGGGTCTTCGTTGCTGCACGCGGGCTTTCTCTAGTTGTGGTGAGTGGGGGCTGTCCTTCGTTGTGGTGTGCGGGCTTCTCATTGCTGTGGCTTCTCTTGTTGTGGAACACGGGATCTAGGTGCATGAGCTTCAGTAGTTGTGGCTCACGGGCTCAGTAGTTGTGGCTTGCAGGCTCTAGAGTGCAGGCTCAGTAGTTGTGGCGCATGGGTTTAATTGTTTCATGGCATGTGGGATCTTCCTGGACCAGGGCTCGAACCTGTGTCCCCTGCATTGGCAGGCGGATTCTTAACCACTGCGCCACAAGGGAAGCCCCAAAATTCCTTTTTTATTACTTTTTAGAAAGAGAGTGGCTGTCAGAGACTTAGATGCAGGAGCACGGGCAGATGGGCCTTCCAGTCCCCCCTTCCACTCCCCACTCAAACCGTTAGAGGTCCCTGGCTACCCTGCTGTCCCCGCTGGCTGACCAGACTCAGCCCTGGCCACCCTGGACAAGCAGGTGTCTTGGGCAGGCTGTTGAATGGTCTCTCTGGAGGAGAGGCTGAGAGCTGCTTGGGGGAGGGCGCACGACAGGGAAGTTGGTGGCGCACGGAACCTTGTGGCTTCGAGCAGAGTCCAGGTTGGACCTTCTGGTCGCCTGCTGCCGCAGGAGAACAAAAGCCCTGCAGTTGCCTGGCCTCACTGTGCCTTGGAAGGCGGTGTAGAGAGCATCTGCTGCGATGGGTGTGCCCCTTGGGGGCCACTCTTACACCCCAAGTGGTTTCTCAGAGCCTGCCTTCTAACCACAAGCATCTTGTCTCAGTGAGTTCTGGTCAGCAGGACTTTGACCTTTGGTATCTAACATAAGCTGGGAAAATACAGACATTCTGTTTACCCAGGACGTGTATTAATAACACCTGTGTAAAGTGTTTACTTTTCTGCTAAGGTTTACACTTCAGAAGTGTCGTAGGTAGTCAGTGGTCAGCAGGTAGCTGTGCTCACCTCCTGCTTGGCGTTTTGGGGACGGGTGGGGGGCGCAGACCCTTTGCAGTGCTGCCACCGTCGCCAGGGCACAGCTGACGGGCCGTGGATGTTGCCTCTGGCATTCACGGCTGAGTTTCTGAAGGATGTTCTCCCATATTTGCTGTTTGGCAAAACGGAAACCTGTAGTGAGTCCCTGAGCCCCTGCTGTCCCACTTGGTCTGGACTGGTTCCCCTGGGCTGCTGCACAGCGGCCGTCCTGGGGCTTCTCCAGTTTCTCGGCTTAGAGTCAAGGTTTTATGGGCCCCTTGTCTTCTTCCTCTTTCGTGCTTTTTTATTTAAAAAAATTATTTATTTATTTATTTATTTATTTTTGTCTGTGTTGGGTCTTTGTTGCTGCGCCTGGGCTTTTTCTAGTTGCAGCGTGCGGGGGCTACTCTTTGTTGCGGTGTGCCGGCTACTCATCGCAGTGGCTTCTCTTGTTGCAGAGCACAGGCTCTAGGCGTGTGGGCTTCAGTAGTTGTGGCACGTGGGCTCAGTAGTTGTGGCTTGCGGGCTCCAGGGCGCAGGCTCTGTTGTGGCACATGGGATTCGTTGCTCTGCGGCATGTGGGATCTTCCCGGACCAGGGCTCGAACCTGTGTCCCCTGCATTGGCAAGCGGATTCTTAACCACTGCACCACCAGGGAAGCCCTCTCTTTGGTGCTTGTTACCCCCTTATTTTTCTGGAGCATATCATCTAGTAGCTTATTCTGTCTTAAGTTAGCTTTTTTTTTTTTTTAGCTGTAGCTTGTTTGTTTTTTTTTGATAAATTATTTTATTTATTTTATTTTTGGTTGCGTTGGATCTTCGTTGCTGCATGTGGGCTTTCTCTAGTTGTGCCAAGCGGGGGCTACTCTTTGTTGCGGTGCACGGGCTTCTCATTGCAGTGGCTTCTCTTGCTGTGGAGCATGGGCTCTAGGCGTGCAGGCTTCAGTAGTTGTGGCATGTGGGCTCAGTAGCTGTGGCTCGCGGGCTCTAGAGCGCAGGCTCAGTAGTTGTGGCACATGGGCTTAGTTGCTCCACGACATGTGGGATCTTCCCGGACCAGGGCTCGAACCCGTGTCCCCTGCATTGGCAGGCAGATTCTTAACCCCTGCACCACCAGGGAAGCCCTTAAGTTAGCCTTCTGATGCAAAGTGTCCTTTTAGGTTAATGGTTGTAATTTAGCTTTATTGGAGAAATGTAGTTTCTCACTTGATAAAGCAATTGAAGAGAAATTTAAAAGTTGGCATCTCTGAGCATTCTTTAAACTGCAATAATTTGAATTACACTGGAGATCAAATCGAAGTATTCAGTTAAAGTTTTGAAAATTATTAAAACAGAAGACAAGCCTGGAATTGTAAAAGTATTTCATTTCAGTTATTATTATCATCATCATTTTGTCTGTTTTAATGGTTTCTCTTGCTCTGTAGGTAGTTCTGATGTCAGCCACCATCAGCTGTAAAGAGTTTGCAGATTACTTTGCTGTTCCTGTTCAGAACAAGATGAACCCTGCTTATATTTTTGAAGTGGAAGGAAAGCCCTATGCAGTTGAGGAGTATTATCTTAATGATTTGGAGCACATTCATCATAGCAGGGTATGTTGGAATGCATTGTTTCTTTTACAGTGAATGTACTTTTGTATTTGATCAAACCTGCATTTATTAGCTACGATTGCAAGGCTCTTTTGGAGCTTAAAATTGGAGCAGAGAGATGGTGTGGGATGGGACTGGAGAAGAATAAGAGGAAGGAAGCTCCGGGGTTTGTTGTCATAAACTGTGAGCATCATGAGCACTCACATTGTATATCCCGGTGAAAATTATTCAAACTGGTTTTATACTTTATTGATGTTGAAGAATAAAATGTCAGCTTTTGGTCAGCTACAGAATTATAGATTCAGCTGAGGGTAGAAGGTAATTTTATTTCTGTTAAATTAAATTTTCTAATGTAAGTTGTATTGCTCTAAACTGAAGGAAGATTGCATTGTGGGAACAGTGTGTGATAATATATTCTTATGAAAAGTTGCAGTTGATTTACAGTTGTTTTCACGTGGCTAATACATTTATAGGATTTGAAGATGGAAGAGTGTATGCAGGTATAAAATATCTCCTTCCTGCTCCTGTCCTTTGTCTGCCCAGTTCCTCCACTAAATTATTGTCATTAATTTCTCTGGATCTTTCCATATTTCCAAGCAAATATGGATGTATTGTTTCTCCTTTTTACAGAGTGATAGCATTCTATGTGCATCTTGTTTTTTTTTTTTCACTTACCTTTTCACATTTTTTACATGTCATATAGTTTCTTCATTCCCTTTTTAGAGCTACATAACATTCTTTTATGTGAATATAAATATAAAGATTATTCTCTTTTTTAAATTGAAGTATGGTTGATTTACAATGTTGTGTTAGTTTCTGGTGTACAGCAAAGTGATTTGGTTATATATATTGTGTGTGTGTATATATTCTTTTTCATATTCTTTTCCATTATGGTTTATTACAGGGTATTGAATATAGTTCCCTGTGCTATACAGTAGGACCTTAACTGTTTATGTATTTTATATGTAGTCGTTGGTATCTGCTAATCCCAAACTCCTAATTTATCTCTCCCCCACCCCTTTTCCCCTTTGGTAACCAGAAGTTTGTTTTCTATGTCTCTGAGTCTTTTTGCAAATAAGTTCATTTGTATCATATTTTAGATTCCACATGTAAGAGATATAATATGGTATTTGTCTTTCTCTGTCTGACTTACTTCACTTAGTATGATAATCTCTAGGTTCATCCATGTTGCTGCAAATGGCATTATTTCATTCTTTTCTATGGCTGAGTATTATTCCATTGTATATATGTACCGTATCTTTATCCATTCATCTGTCGATGGACATTTAGGTTGCTTCTATGCCTTGGCTATTGTGAATAGTGCTGCTATGAACGTTGGGGTGCATGTAGTAAAGATTATTCTTTATTTAACTAATCTCCAGTGTTTCTTATCTTTTCTTATTAAAAACAGTGCTAGGGCTTCCCTGGTGGCGCAGTGGTTGGGAGTCTGCCTGCTAATGCAGGGGACACAGGTTCGAGCCCTGGTCTGGGAAGATCCCACATGCTGCAGAGCGACTGGGCCCGTGAGCCACAACTACTGAGCCTGCGCATCTGGAGCCTGTGCTCTGCAACAAGAGAGGCCACGACAGTGAGAGGCCCGCGCACTGCGATGAAGAGTGGCCCCCACTTGCCACAACTAGAGAAAGCCCTTGCACAGAAACAAAGACCCAACACAGCCAAAAATAAGTAAATAAATAAATTAATTTAAAAACAAACAAACAAAAAAACCCAGTGCTATGTGCATGTGAAGGTATATCTCGTAGGCCAGGGTTTCTTAGCCTCAGCATAGTTGATATTTTGGGCCAGGTAATTCTGTATGGCAGGGGCTGTCCTATGCATTGTAGGATGCTTGATATTTAATAGCTCTGCTGGCCTTGACCCACCAGATGCAAGTAGGGCTCCTTCCCATCCCCACCCCCCTGTGACAACCAAAAATGTTTCTGGACATCCCTGGGATGGGAGTAAAACACCTCTTTCGAGTACCCCTGTGTAGGTTGTGCCTTCCTGGAAGTGGGTCAGAGGATGTGTGCATTTGGAATTTTGATGGACGTTGCCGCATTGCTCTGTATAAGAGTTTGACTTTTATTAAAAACATCTGTAGGGACTTCCCTGGCGGTCCAGTGGTTAAGACTCTGGGCTCTCAATGTAGGGGACATGGGTTTGATCCCTGGTTGGGGAACTAAGATCCCGCGTGCCGCACAGCTCGGCCAAAAAAAAAAAGAAATCTGTAATGTTAAAGTAAACAGTCTCTACTACAATGAGTTGGCTGACTAGGGTTCACCTCATTAGAAGATGTATTTTGTCAAATCTAATTATGTCAGAGGGAGGCCAGTGATGGCCATTAGAATGTAGCACTTCTTTTTTTTTCTCCCAGCTTTTAATTTTTTTAAAAAAATTAATTAATTAGTTTATTTATTTTTGGCTACATTGGGTCTTTGTTGCTGCACGTGGGCTTTAGCTGCGGCAAGCGGGGCTACTCTCCGTTGTGGTGCGCGGGCTTCTCTTGTTGCAGAGCACGGGCTCTAGGCGCGTGGGCTTCGGTAGTTGTGGCACACAGGCTCAGTAGTTGTGGCTCGTGGGCTCTAGAGCGCAGGTTCAGTAGTTGTGGCGCACGGGCTTAGTTGCCCTGTGGCATGTGGGATCTTCCCAGACCAGTGCTCAAACCCGTGTCCCCTGCATTGGCAGGCGGGTTCTTAACCACTGCGCCACCAGGGAGGTCCTCTCCCAGCTTTTAAAATGACAGTATTTCAAAACAGAAAAGTTGAAAGAAATTTTGTAGTGAACACCCATGTGTCCATCACCTAGAGTCTACAGTTAACATTTACTTTGTAGCACTTCAAAAAAAACCCAAACCTGTCAGAACTAAGAAACTAACACTGGTACATTACTATTAGCTGAACTTGAGTTTGTTTGGATTTCACTGGTTTTCCCTAATGTTCTTTTTCTGCTCTAGGATCCCACATTGTGTTTAGCTGTCATGTCTCCTTAGGTTCCCCTGGGCTGTGACAGTTTCTCAGACTTCTCTTATTTTTGATGACCTTGACGATTTTTAGGAGAACCGGCCAGGTATTTTGTAGGATGCCCCACTACTGGAATTTTTCTGGTGTTTTTCTCATGATTAGACCGGGGCTATGAGTTTGGGGGAGGAGGACCACCGGGGTGAAGTGTTGTTCCATCACATCATGACCAGCAGCACGGCTCATCGCTGGTGACATGGCCTTGGTCTCCTGGCCCCGGTGGTGTTTACCAGGCTTCTCCCTTGTAATGCTACTCTGCCCTCCTTTTCTTTTTCCATATATATGTATATATATATTAGGTTAGTTTGTTTGTTTATTGTCTGTCACGGGAGAGGGCCCATATTTATAACATTTAACCATTGTGCCTTGTCTGACCCATTTTGGAATATGAGAGTAATAATGCTTTACTAGTCTTTTCACCTGGCCAATGTCTGATTGACTTCTGTTGATGTGTATTTTGTGTTTGATTCCTTGTGGATGTGCTGAGGAGTGGGGTCTGGCCTGGGCACGTGCCCTGAGCCCGTGTGTGCCCTGGCAGCAGATGGGTGCATCGTGTTCACCTGCTAGAGGACACCTGGCCCCAGCGCTGTTTACCGTATGTCCTGATCGGTGTCACTTAGGGTTTCAATGAACCGATACTCAAGATTTAACTCTGTATTAATTTTAAGCCTTACAGAAAAGGTGCTTTATGTAGATTCTATTATAATTTTTGGAGTCAGAGGGCCTTTGTTAAAATCACAGTTTTATTACTGTGATTAGTCGTGCCGTCATGTGGTTACTCAGCACGCTGTCTCGTGTTGCGAGGGAGAAGGTCCTCCTCCTCCAGAGCAGCGGCCTCTCCACCCTGTGGTTGTCTCATCCCTTCCCACCTCTTAGGGACCTCGTCTGTTTCACTGCCCTCCTCTCCGTGTCTTTCCTAGCATCTTGTCCACAGTTAAACAGCACTGAGTCTCTTTCATCTTAAAAGACACCCACGTTAGGTGCGCTGTTTCTCATAGCTTTTGCTAGACTTTGAACTCCCAGTGCCCACTTCTCTACCCTCCCCCCACTCACTGCCGCCTCTCAGCCAAGACTGCACCCCCCAGTGTCACTAGTAACCGCCTCGTGAAGTCCAGAGCAGTCGGCCCTACACCCCCTGAGCTGTCTCTAATATTTGACACTGTTGGCCACTTTGATTTTCTTGAAACTCACCCTTCCCTTGGGTCCCATGATGCCCTCCTGGTCTTTCTGTTACCAACTCTGGCTGTTACCTTCAGTGTCCTTTGAAGAGCCCTTTTCATGCTTCATTTTCAACTTTTTTTTTAATTGCCAAAAAAAACCCTCACAAAACCGGCCCATAGGAAAGGACATAAAATGTAATCGTGCACTGGGATAAATTGTGGCCACCCGTGATCTGCAGCCTGGTCCAGCAGCAGAGCATGGCCCACTCCCCAGGCCTCCTCGTGGGTTCTTTTTGGAGCACGCTCCACCACCCTAGAGCATCACTGTTCTATAATTCTGCTTGGTTTTGCTGTAATCCATTTGAAGAGGATTTGGGAGGATGCTGTGGGATGGGTTGCTTCCCGGACAGGCTGGTTGGCCTGGGCGAGGCCGACTGGGATGGAGGCAGACAGGCAGGGCTCCAGGGCCTCAGCTTGGAACAGAAACGTCATGGTCGCTGAACACTGGGCTCCGGTGGGTGGGCTGACTGGAGCCACCCTGGCCCCGCCTGTGTGAATAGCAGCATAGCAGCGCTTCCCTGCACAGTCCTGCTCCTGCCTGAGCACGCCCTCTGCAGTGCACTTCACTCCACTGCCTGCCCACACCGTGCTCTCCGGGAATGTGGAGGCTTGTCTGTCGTGCCTCCTCCTGGTTTCCTCTCTGCAAACAGCAGGGGATGGGTTCAACAAGTGGATGGGTGGGCTGTGGCTAGTGTATGTCCTTTGTCACCTGTGTCAAGGCTGGCTTGGAGAAAGCAGGGCTATGTTTGGTATCTTAGCAGGGAGTTCAAAAAATATTCTCTAGGCTTGGATTCTAGAACTCAGTGAAATCACTTGTGAACTGATGTCATGCTTTTCCTACAGATTGTTTGTAGGAAAACAATTCTAGATGGGTTTGGATCTCCTGTTGGAGTTTGTGAAAAGTATACCTTTTCTTCTATTTCTTTTTTGTCTGGTTGTGTTATGGTAAATACTGGTTATTGTTTGGGTAAAGTAGAAAATTATTTAAAGGTTGAACGTCAAGATTGAATAAGAGTCAATTTGTCATACTTATATTAGTAGAATTTTAATTTTAATGAAACATGGATTATTTGAATACTGGCTGACTTAATTTAAGTAAAAATTGGAAAAGGAGTTTTTCCTGAAGTCTTCTAATCTGTTCTTCACAAAATCAAATGTTGTGTTTTTCATACAGTACTTGATAAGTAAAATTATTAAATAAACAAAAAAGCTGTCTTATTCTTGGTGAAAAAACTCAGTATGGCTATAAAGTAGATTTTATGGCAACAACGACATAGCCTAATGCTGGATATTCTGGAGAGATACGCAGTGATGGCCTTGGGCCTGTGAACACTCGCAGCTCAGACTGGTCATTCTGACCTCACCAGGGAGTCTGTGGATGTGGCTGAACCCCAGTGTTCCAGAGAAGCACCTGAAGGGCCAGTTTAAAGGAACTGGGCTCCATGTGGCTTTGTTTGAATACACAATTAAAAGTAGTCTAGGAACCCCCTCATAAAGCTTGGTAGCTATAATATGACATGGTTATACTATTACTGTAAATTGGCAGATACAGATGGGCTGTTGCCTTTTCCTGGTACTTGTGATTTTTAGGGCTACTTTCCACCTGATGCTGTTGCAGTCCTCAGGCTCTCTGAGGTCGAGGGCATGAGCTCTGGCTCTAACCAGAAGCTCTTCCTGGCTCCACCGGCATTGGGAGCAACTTTTCCGTGGTCCCCGGAATAGACTTCCCACCAGAGGTCTCACTTCTGTACGTGTGGACCCTGACTCCTCCGTTGCTCCCGCCACATGTGTGCCGTGGATGTCGGGGCCTTGAGAAGGGCTTGATGCTGAGCAGGCACCAGATACTGGCTGCAAACGATGCCATGTTTATTCGGGGTATTTGTTATGGTGGTAAACTCGCGGGTCACCCATCCGACCCCAGAGTTTCCTTGGTGATCCTGTTTCGGCTTCTCCTCTTCCTCTTTCTAGCTTTCTCCTCACCTCTTGGAGGAGCCCGTGATAACCAAGGACATCTATGAAGTCGCTGTCTCCCTCATTCAGATGTTTGATGGCTTGGACATGAAGGAGAGTGGGTAAGAGATGCTCCACTTGGCAGTGTACTTGAATGTATCTGAGAATTAAGAAATCTTTATTCGTTTTGAAGCTTTTTACTGTTTTTATAATAGTAACTGTAGATACTGTTTCAGTAGTCACTGTATATATTTTAAAATAATGTTAGTACCTTGCAAATTTTTTTACTGGAAACTTCTATTTTAAAGTAGTTAAAATCATGCTAAGAACAGTATAGGACTGACTGTGTTTAAAGCTAGAAACTGCAGCCTGAAGATAGAATAGTTTTTCCAGACTCGCAGAAGTCATGTCAGGGCTTCCCTGGTGGTGTGGTGGTTGGGAATCCGCCTGCCAATGCAGGAGACATGGGTTCGAGCCCTGGTCCAGGAAGATCTCACATGGCGTGGAGCAACTAAGGCTGTGTGCCACAACTACTGAGCCTGTGCTCTAAAGCCTGCAAGCCACAACTACTGAGCCCATGTGCCACAACTACTGAAGTCCGGGTGCCTAGAGCCCATGCTCCGCAGCAAGAGAAGCCACCGCACTGAGAAGCCTGCGCACCGCAACGAAAAGTAGCCCCCGCTCACTGCAACTAGAGAAAGCCCACGCGCAGCAACGAAGACCCAACACAGGCAAAAATAAATAAATAAATAAATTAAAAAGTAGAAAGATAAAACCAAAAGCTAATTAAAAAAAAAAAAAAAGGAAGTCATGTCAGTCAAGTCACTCACAGTCCTAAGGTAAAACTTAAAGGACCACATTAGGAGAAACCGTTGAAAGCCTTTCTTTGCCTTTGTTTCCATTTACTGTAAAGATATATTCCCGATTCTAAGCAGTCTCCCATTATAATCCAGACGTTTTTTCATTTAGCTGGCTCTTTGAAACCTAGAACATATTTATTTTCCCTTAAGGACAATTTTAGGTTACAAGTGGTAGTTAGAGTCTTTAATTTTCTAAATATTATACCATATTAAGACTTTTTACTGTGCTCATTTTGCTACAGCTCATAAATACCATTTATATATTGGGACAACAAACAGAATATAGATTCCACCTCCTCATAGTAACCAGCACTGGGTTGCTGGGAAAGCTGTTCTCTTACAGGCCCTAGACACACACAGACATGGTATTTCTCTTCTTTCAGTTGTTAGTTGTGTAACATAAACATACAGAAAGTGTCAAGGTATTCATTGTCTTACACTCCTGGTGAACAGTACCTTACAGTGAGGTGGCTGTATTCTGTGCCTTCAGAATAGTTTTCCTGCCAGACATTTCACTTCTGTGTGTTCGGATTCTGCCTCCCCCGTCTCTCCAGTGCCGGCGTCTGGGCTGTGCCAGGACCTCCACGTGTCGGGGGCTTGGGTAGTGCTTGACACGTGAGTTGGAAAATCCAAGTTACGTGCAGCTCTGTTTTCAAGCTCCCACAGTTTTTTTGTTTTTTTTAATATGATCAGTGTGTTTAGCTTTGCTCAGATATATATCATTTTATTCATCATTGTTTCATTTTAGACTTTCCTTTTTTTACTTTTTCTAATTAAGTAACTTTATTGAGGTATAATTTACATATATTAAATGCACTCATTTTTAATTGTCTTTCAATATTTTATGATATTTTCCCATAATATTCTGGCTTCTCTTATTATGGTGAGAGGTTACCTTTTGGTTCAGCTGTTCCTTGTAGGTAAATCTGCCTTTGCCTGGTTAGCTTTCAGCATCCTTCCTTGTCTTTGTCCTGTGGTTTGACTGCTGTGAATAGGTGTGGCGGTCTTTTCATTGATCTTGCTTGAGGCTCAGTGGACTCAGGGAGTCTGAATGGTGGTGGCTTGGGTGCTGCCCAGCAACCTTTCAGCCAGTAGTATCCACTGATGCTCTCGCCTGAGCCATTGGTACATTAGTGAAGTTCTGATTTTATCACTTGTCCTTATTATTCTCTGAGATTGTTCTATAAAGAGGACTTTTCCTTTTATTACCCTGCCTCTTTTCTCCTTATCTCTCTCTCTTTTCATGTCACAGTGGACTCGTGGATTTTTTTTTTCCTTTTAAATAGATTTTATTTTTTAGAGCAGTTTTAGGTTCAAGGCAAAACTTAGCAGAAAGTACAAATAGTTCCTGTATACCCCCTCTCCTGCAGATGCACAGCCTCCCCGCCTATCAAGTCTCCTGCCAGAGTAGCACATTGGTTACAATTGACACGTCATTATCACTCAGAGACTATAGTTCAGGGTTCACACTTAACCCTGAAGATTCCTAGAAATCCTCTGTGCTTGACTTGTTCATCCCTTCCTCCTCCATAACCTCTGGCAATCACTGACCTTTTACTGTCTCCATGGTTTTGCCTTTTCCAGAATGTCATAGAGTTGGAATCGTACATATTGCAGCTTTCAGATTGGCTTCTTTCACTTAGAAATAAGCAGTTAAAGTTCCTCCATGTCTTTTCAGGGCTTTTTAGTGCTGAGTCATATTTCATCATCTGGATGCACCACAGTCTGTTTACCTGTTCACCTACTGAAGGACATCTTGGTTTCAAGTTTTGGCAATTGTGAATAAATCCACTATAAACATCCAAGTGCAGGTTTTTGTGTGGATGTAAGTTTTCATTTCATTTGAGTAAATACCAATGAGTGCGTTTGTTAGATCATATGGTAAGAGTATGTTTAGTTTTATAAGAAACTGTGAAATTGTGCTCCAAAGTGGCTGCACCGTTTTGCATTCCCACCAGCAATGAACAAGAGTTCCTGTTGCTTCACATCCTCACCAGCATTTGCTGCTGTCAGTGTTCTGACAGCTCTAATAGGTATGCAATGGTATCTTGTTTTAATTTGCATTTCCCTGATGACATATGTTGTGGAGCATCTTTTCATAGGTTTATTTGACATCTGTGTGTCTTATTTGGTGATGTGTTTTTTCAGGGCTTTTGCCCATTTCTTACTTGGACTGTTCATATTCTTATTGTTGAGTTCTAAGAGCATTATATATATATTTAGGATAACAGGTCTTTTATCATATATGTGTTTTGCAAATGTTTCCTCTTGGTCTGTGGTTTGTCTTCTCATTCTTGTGAGACTTACGGATTTTATTTATTTAAAGTGTCAAAGTTAATTATAATCAGTTTTATTTTTTTAACAATCAATTGTCCAAAATTTGGCCAGTGGGAGCCTTTGGTAAATTGGCTCCTGTATTACTTGACATGACTTCCTTAGTTTTGGGGCATTTATTTGCTTTCTGGCACAAGGTGTTCCAAGCCATTCATCTTGTTCTTTCCCTGCACTAGACCAAGAATCATTTCTCCAAGGAACTGATTCTTGTAGTGAGGAATGTTTTTAGAAAATAGGATTTGGATTCTAAGTGTGCTCATTGCTACGGGGGTGTCTGTCATTGCTTCTAAGTCTTTTCAGTGGCTGTAGCTGGAAATGTATTATTTATTTATTTTATTGAAGTATAGTTGATTTACAATGTTGTGTTAGTTCCAGGTGTACAGCAAAGTGATTCGTGTGTGTGTGTGTGTGTATATATATATATATATATATATATATATATATATATATATATATATATATATATTTATTTATTTATTTATAGTCTTTTTCAGATTCTTCCCCATTATAGGTTATATTCCACTGGTGTAATATCTCATTGTATATATGTACCACATCTTCTTTATCCATTCATCTGTCAGTGGACATTTAGGTTGTTTCCATGTCTTGGCTATTTGAATAGTCTGCTATGAACATAGGGATGCATGTATCTTTTTTTTTTTTTTGCGTTATGCGGGCCTCTCAGTGCTGTGGCCTCTCCCGTTGCGGAGCACAGGCTCCGGACACGCAGGCTCAGCGGCCATGGCTCACGGGCCCAGCCTCTCCGTGGCACGTGGGATCTTCCCGGACTGGGGCATGAACCCATGTCCCCTGCATCGGCAGGCAGACTCTCAACCACTGTGCCACCAGGGAAGCCCCTCATGTATCTTTTTGAATTATAGTTTTGTTCAGATATATGCCCAGGAGTGGGATTGCTCTATCATATGGTAATTCTATTTTTAGTTATTGAAGGAACCTCCATACTGTTCTCTATAGTGGCTGCATCAACTTACATTCCCATTAACAGTGTAGGAGGGTTCCCTTTTCTCCACACCCTCTCCAGCATTTGTTATTTGTAGACTTTTTAATGATTGCCATTCTGACCGGTGTGAGGTGGTACCTCATTGTAGTTTTGACTTGCATTTCTCTAATAATTAGCAATGTTGAACATTTTTTCATGTGCCTGTTGCCCATCTGTATGTCTTCTTTGGAAAAATGTCTATTTGGAAATGTCTCTTTCTGCCTATTTTTTGTTTTTTTGGTAATTTTTTTAACTGTCATACATGAAATGATATTTCAACTCAAATTTAATATTGTTCTTTTCTTAGCTTTTCTTTTATATGTTTGTTACTGAACCAAACTTGGGTCTGCTCACCCATGTGCAGTAAAGCCAATCCACTGACACTGGTTGTGGTGAAGAAAAGTGCAGGGTTTATTGCAGGTGCCAAGCAAGGAGTCCAGGCAGCTAATGCTCAAAAAGCCCAAACTCCTTGAAAGCCTTTAAAGGCTTTTAAAGACAGGTTTTTAAAGACAGGGTGAGGGAGAGTTGTGGGGTGCCTGATCAGCTCGTGGATGCTCATCTGATTGGTTGTTGATGAGGTAATAGGGAGTCAACATCCTCAGCCTTCTGGTTCCAACTGGTCGGGGGTCTACAGGCTTGTGGTCACCCATGCAGTTAACTTCTTCCACCTGGTGGGGGTTTCAGTATCTGCAAAACAGCTCAAAGGATGTGGCTCAGAATAGTACCTGTTTCCCTTGAGGAGGAACTAAAGGTCCTTGACTTTGTTTAATGGCTAAACTATTATTATTTTGTCTTGCTTGACTGTTTTCCTTTGTTTCTGCATTTTCTCACTTCTCTGATTAAATTTGCTCTTTGGAACTCTCAGAAGGCCTAGGAGGCTAAAGTTTTTCTACAAATAAGAGGCAGGTGGAGGACATGGTGTGTGGGAGGGGTGGTTTCTGTCCTGGGAAGGCCGCATAGGGTCCTGCTTGATTACATTTTTAGTGCTTTTTTTTACATCTTTATTGGAGTATAATTGCTTTACAATGGTGTTTTAGTTTCTGCTTTATAACAAAGTGAATCAGTTATACATATACATATGTCCCCATATCTCTTCCCTCTTGCGTCTCCTTCCCTCCCACCCTCCCTATCCACCCCTCCAGGCAGTCACAAAGCACCGAGCTGATCTCCCTGTGCTATGCAGCTGCTTCCCACTAGCTATCTACCTTACGTTTGGTAGTGTATATATGTCCATGCCTCTCTCTCGCTTTGTCACAGCTTACCCTTCCCCCTCCCCATATCCTCAAGTCCATTCTCTAGTAGGTCTGTGTCTTTATTCCTGTCTTACCCCTAGGTTCTTCATGACATTTTTTTTCTTAAATTCCATATATATGTGTTAGCATATGGTATTTGTCTTTCTCTTTCTGACTTACTTCAGTCTGTATGACAGACTCTAGGTCTATCCACCTCATTACAAATAGCTCAATTTCGTTTCTTTTTATGGCTGAATAATATTCCATTGTATATATGTGCCACATCTTCTTTATCCATTCATCCGATGATGGACACCTAGGTTGTTTCCATCTCTGGGCTATTGTAAATAGAGCTGCAATGAACATTTTGGTACATGACTCTTTTTTTTAAATTTTTTTTTGCTTTATAACAAATTTAATCAGTTATACATATACATATGTTTCCATATCCCCTCCCTTTTGCGTCTCCCTCCCACCCTCCCTATCCCACCCCTCCAGGCGGTCACAAAGCACCGAGCTGATCTCCCTGTGCTATGCAGCTGCTTCCCACTAGCTATCTACCTTACGTTTGGTAGTGTATATATGTCCATGCCGCTCTTTCACTTTGTCACAGCTTACCCTTCCCCCTCCCCATATCCTCAAGTCCATTCTCTAGTAGGTCTGTGTCTTTATTCCTGTCTTAACCCTAGGTTCTTCATGACAATTTTTCCCTTAAATTCCATATATATGTGTCAGCATACGGTATTTGTCTTTCTCTTTCTGACTGACTTCACTCTGTATGACAGACTCTAGGTCTATCCACCTCATTACAAATAGCTCAGTTTCGTTTCTTTTTATGGCTGAGTCATATTCCATTGTATATATGTGCCACATCTTCTTTATCCATTCATACGATGATGGACACCTAGGTTGTTTCCATCTCTGGGCTATTGTAAATAGAACTGCAATGAACATTTTGGTACATGACTCTTTTTGAATTACGGTTTTCTCAGGGTATATGCCCAGTAGTGGGATTGCTGGGTCGTATGGTAGTTCTGTTTGTAGTTTTTTAAGGAACCTCCATACTGTTCTCCATAGTGGCTGTACCAATTCACATTCCCACCAGCAGTGCAAGAGTGTTCCCTTTTCTCCACACCCTCTCCAGCATTTATTGTTTCTAGATTTTTTGATGATGGCCATTCTGACTGGTGTGAGATGATACCTCATTGTAGTTTTGATTTGCATTTCTCTAATGATTAATGATGTTTAGCATTCTTTCATGTGTTTGTTGGCAGTCTGTATATCTTCTTTGGAGAAATGCCTATTTAAGTCTTCTGCCCATTTTTGGATTGGGTTGTTTTTTTTTTGTTATTGAGCTGCATGAGCTGCTTATAAATTTTGGAGATTAATCCTTTGTCAGTTGCTTCATTTGCAAATATTTTCTCCCATTCTGAGGGTTGTCTTTTGGTCTTGTTTATGGTTTCCTTTGCTGTGCAAAAGCTTTGAAGTTTCATTAGGTCCCATTTGTTTATTTTTGTTTTTATTTCCATTTCTCTAGGAGGTGGGTCAAAAAGGATCTTGCTGTGATTTATGTCATAGAGTGTTCTGCCTATGTTTTCCTCTAAGAGTTTGATAGTTTCTGGCCTTACATTTAGGTCTTTAATCCATTTTGAGCTTATTTTTGTGTATGGTGTTAGGGAGTGATCTAATCTCATACTTTTACATGTACCTGTCCAGTTTTCCCAGCACCACTTATTGAAGAAGCTGTCCTTTCTCCACTGTACATTCTTGCCTCCTTTATCAAAGACCAGGTGACCATATGTGTGTGGGTTTATCTCTGGACTTTCTATCCTGTTCCATTGATCTGTCTTTCTGTTTTTGTGCCAGTACCATACTGTCTTGATTACTGTAGCTTTGTAGTATAGTCTGAAGTCAGGGAGCCTGATTCCTCCAGCTCCATTTTTCGTTCTCAAGATTGCTTTGGCTATTCGGGGTCTTTTGTGTTTCCATACAAATTGTGAAATTTTTTGTTCTAGTTCTGTGAAAAATGCCAGTGGTAGTTTGATAGGGATTGCATTGAATCTGTAGATTGCCTTGGGTAGTAGAGTCATTTTCACAATGTTGATTCTTCCAATCCAAGAACATGGTATATCTCTCCATCTATTTGTATCATCTTTAATTTCTTTCATCAGTGTCTTATAATTTTCTGCATACAGGTCTTTTGTCTCCTTAGGTAGGTTTATTCCTAGATATTTTATTCTTTTTGTTGCAGTGGTAAATGGGAGTGTTTTCTTGATTTCACTTTCAGATTTTTCATCATTAGTGTATCGGAATGCCAGAGATTTCTGTGCATTAATTTTGTATCCTGCTACTTTTCCAAAACTTTCCCTCTGCTATATTTTGGAAGAGTTTGAGAAGGATGGTGTTAGCTCTTCTCTAAATGTTTGATAGAATTCACCTGTGAAGCCATCTGGTCCTGTGCTTTTGTTTGTTGGAAGATTTTTAATCACAGTTTCAATTTCAGTGCTTGTGATTGGTCTGTTTATATTTTCTATTTCTTCCTGGTTCAGTCTCAGAAGTTTGTGCTTTTCTAAGAATTTGTCCATTTCTTCCAGGTTGTCCATTTTGTTGGCATAGAGGTGCTTGTAGTCATCTCTCATCATGATCCTTCGTATTTCTACAGTGTCATTGTTACTTCTGCTTTTTCATTTCTAATTCTGTTGATTTGAGTCTTCTCTTTTTTTTTTCTTCATGAGTCTGGCTAATGGTTAATCAATTTTGTTTATCTTCTCAAAGAACCAGCTTTTAGTTTTATTGATCTTTGCTATTGTTTCCTTCATTTCTTTCTCATTTATTTCTGAGCTGATCTTTATGATTTCTTTCCTTCTGCTAACTTTGGGGTTTTTTTTGTTCTTGTTTGTCTAATTGCTTTAGGTGTAAGGTTGGGTTGTTTATTTGAGATGTTTCTTGTTTCTTGAGGTCGGATTGTATTGCTGTAAACTTCCCTCTTAGAACTGCTTTTGCTGCGTCCCACAGGTTTTGGGTTGTCGTGGTTTCATTGTCATTTGTTTCTAGGTATTTTTTAGTTTCCTCTTTGATTTCTTCAGTGATCTCTTGGTAATTTAGTAATGTATTGTTCAGCCTCCATGTGTTTGTATTTTTTATAGTTTTTTCCTGTAATTGATATCTAGTCTCATAGCATTGTGGTCGGAAAAGATACTTGATATGATTTCCATTTTCTTAAATTTACCAAGGCTTGATTTGTGACCCAAGATATGATCTATCCTGGAGAATGTTCGATGAGCACTTGAGAAGAAAGTGTATTCTGTTGTTTTGGGATGGAATGTCCTATAAATATCAATTAAGTCCATCTTGTCTAATGTGTTATTTAAAGCTTGTGTTTCCTTATTCATTTTCATTTTGTATGATCTGTCCATTGGTGAAAGAGGGGTGTTAAAGTCCCATACTGTTACAGTGTTACTGTTGATTTCCCCTTTTATGGCTCTTAGCATTTGCCTTATGTTTTGAGATGCTCCTATGTTGGGTGCATAAATATTTACAATTGTTATATCTTCTTCTTGGATTGATCCATTGATCATTATGTAGTGTCCTTCTTTGTCTCTTGTAATAGTCTTTATTTTGAAGTCTATTTTGTCTGACATGATGCTACTCCAGCTTTCTTTTGATTTCCATTTGCATGGACTATCTTTTTCCATCCCCTCACTTTCAGTCTGTATGTGTCCCTGGGTCTGAAGTGGGTCTCTTGTAGACAGCCTATATACGGGTCTTGTTTTTGTATCTATTCAGCCAGTCTATGTCTTTTGGTTGGCGCATTTAATCCATTTACATTTAAGGCAATTATCGATATGTATGTTCCTATTACCATTTTCTTAATTGTTTTGGGTTTGTTGTTTTAGGTGTTTTCCTTCTCTTGTGTTTCCTGCCTAGAGAAGTTCCTTTAGCATTTGTTGTAAAGCTGGTTTGGTGGTGCTGAATTTTCTTAACTTTTGCTTGTCTGTAAAGGTTTTAATTTCTCCATCAAATCTGAATGAGATCCTTGCTGGGTAGAGTAATCTTGGTTGTAGGTTTTTCTCCTTCATCACTTTAAATATGTCCTGCCAGTCCCTTCTGGCTTGCAGAGTTTCTGCTGAAAGATCAGCTGTTAACCTTATGGGGATTCCCTTGTATGTTATTTGTTGCTTTTCCCTTGCTGATTTTAATATTTTTTCTTTGTATTTAATTTTTGATAGTTTGATTAATATGTGTCTTGGTGTGTTTCTCCTTGGATTTATCCTGTATGGGACTCTGTGCTTCCTGGACTTGATTGACTGTTCCCTTTCCTATGTTAGGGAAGTTTTCAACTATAATCTCTTCAAATATTTTCATAGACCCTTTCTTTTTGTCTTCTTCTTCTGGGACCCCTGTAATTTGAATGTTGGTGTGTTTAATGTTGTCCCAGAGGTCTCTGAGACTGTCCTCAGTTCTTTTCATTCTTTTTTCTTTATTCTGCTCTGCAGTAGTTATTTCCACTGTTTTATCTTCCAAGTCACTTACCCATTCTTCTGCCTCAGTTATTCTGCTATTGATTCCTTCTAGAGAATTTTTAATTTCACTTATTTTGTTGTTCATCATTGTTTGCTCTTTAGTTCTTCTATGTCCTTGCTAAACGTTTCTTGTATTTTCTCTATCCTGTTTTCAAGATTTTGGATCATCTTTACTATCATTACTCTGAATTCTTTTTCAGGTGGACTGTCTATTTCCTCTTCATTTGTTAGGTCAGGTGGGTTTTTACCTTGCTCCTTCATCTGCTGCATAGTTCTCCATCTTCTCATTTTGTTTAACTTACTGTGTTTGGGGTCTCTTTTTCTCAGGCTGCAGGTTCATAGTTCCCATTGTTTTTGGTGTCTGCCCCCAGTGGGTGAGGTTGCTTCAGTGGCTTGTGTAGGCTTCCTGGTGGAGGGGACTGGTGCCTGTGTTCTGGTAGGTTGGGCTGGATCTTGTCTTCCTCGTGGGCAGGGCTGCATCCGGTGGTGTTTTGGGGGGTGGGTCTGTGAACTTAGTATGATTTTAGGCAGCCTCTCTGCTAATGGGTGCGGTTGTATTCCTGTCTTGCTAGTTGTTTGGCATGGGGTGTCCAGTACTGGAGCTTGCTGGCCATTGGGTGGAGCTGGGTCTTAGCGTTGAGATGGAGATCTCTGGGAGAGCCCTCGCCAATTGATATTACCTGGGGCTGGGAGGTCTCTGGTGGTCTAGTGTCCTGAACTTGGCTCTTCCACCTCAGAGGCTCAGGCTTGACATCAGGCCAGAGTACCAAGACCCTGTCAGCCACATGGCTCAGATGAAAAGGGAGAAAAAAGGAAAGGAAAAAAAATTAAAAATTATTAAAATAAAAAAATAATAATTAAAAAAAGAAAAAAGAGAGCAACCAAACCAGTAAACAAACCTACCAGTGATAACAAGTGCTAAAAACTAAACTAAGATCAACATAAAAATCAGAAACAAATCAGTCACAGACAGCAAACCCCAAGTCTACAGTTTCTCCCAAGTCCACTGTCTCAGTTTTGGGACGATTCGTTGTCTATTCAGGTATTCCACAGATGCAGGGTACATCAAGTTGATTGCGGAGATTTAATTCACTGCTCCTGAGGCTGCTGGGAGAGATTTCCCTTTCTCTTCTTTGTTCGCACAGCTGCTGGGGTTCAACTTTGGATTTGGCCCCGCCTCTGCGTGTAGGTCGCCCTCAGGCATCTGTTCCCACCCAGACAGGAGGTGGTTAAAGCAGCGGCTGATTAGGGGACTATTGCTCACTCAGGCCAGGGGGAAGTGAGGGGTAAGGTACTCATAATTGTAATGTGGGGCGAGCCTGCAGTGGCAGAGGCCGCTGTGATGTTGCAACAGCCTGAGGCGCGCCGTGTGTTCTCCCGGGGAAGTTGTCCCTGGATCACGGGACCCTGGCAGTGACGGGCTGCGTAGACTCCCGGGGGGTGGGGGCTGGGGGGTGGATAGTGACCTGCGCTTTCACGCAGGTTTTTGGGTGGCGGCAGCAGCAGCGTTAGCGTTTCATGCCTGTTTCTGGGGTCCGAGCTGGTAGCCGCGGCTCACACCCATCTCTGGGGCTTGCTTAGGCGGTGCCCTGCCTTCTGTGGGTAGACAGGGAAGGAATCCCCTCTCTTGCGCACCCCGAAACAGTGGTCTCTTGCCTCTTAGGCAAGTCCAGACTTTTTCGCAGACTCCCTCCTGGCTAGCTGTGATGCACTAGCCCTCTCAGGCTGTCTTCATGCAGCCAACCCCAGTCCTCTCCCTGGGATCTGACCTCCGAAGCTCGAGCCTCATCTCCCAGCCCCAACCTGCCCCTGGGCGGGTGAGCAGACAAGCCTCTCGGGCTGCTGAGTGCTGGTTGGCACGGATCCTCTGTGCAGGGATCTCTCCGCTTTGCCCTCTGCACCCTGTTGCTGCGCTCTCCTCCGTGGCTCCGAAGCTTCCCCCCGCCACGCCCCGGCTCCGCCAGTGAAGCGTCTTCCTAGTGTGTGGAAACTTTTCCTCCTTCACGGCTCCCTCCTAGAGGTGCAGGTCCCGGCCCTCTTCTTTCTTCTGTCTCTGTTTTTTCTTTTGCCCTACCCAGGTACATGGGGAGTTTCTTGCCTTTTGGGAAGTCTGGGGTCTTCTGCCAGGGTTCAGTAGGTGTTCTGTAGGAGTTGTTCCACGTGTAGATATATTTTTGATGTGGAAGGAAGGTGATCTGCATGTCTTACTCCTCTGCCATCTTGAAGGTCCCCAACAATTGATTTTTGTTTATTGATCTTATATTCTGCAACTTTGTTGAACTCATTTATTAGTTCTAGGAGGATTCCTTAGGGTTTCTGTATGTAAGATCATGTCATCTCTTGAATAAAGATAGTTTTATTTCTTCTTTTCCAATCTGGATGCCTTGTATTTCTTTTTCTTGCCTAACTGCTCTGGCTAGAACCTCCAGAACATTGTTGAAAAGAAGTGTCAAATGTGGATGCCCTTGTCTTGTTACTGATCATAGGGGGAAAACATCCATCTTTCACTGTTAGGTTATCATGTTTGCTGAGGGCTTTTTTAGATGACCTTCATCAGGTTGAGAAAGTTCACTTCTATTTCTAGTTTGTTGAGTGTTCTTTTTTTAAATTAATTAATTACTTTATTTATTTATTTATTTATTTTGGCTGCATTGGGTCTTTGTTGCTGTGCATGGGCTTTCTCTAGTTGCAGCGAGTGGGGACTATTCTTCGTTGCAGTGCGCGGGCTTCTCATTGTGTTAGCTTTTCTTGTTGTGGAGCATGGGCTCTGGGCCCACAGGCTTCAGTAGTTGTGGCTCGCGGGCTCTAGAGTGCAGGCTCAGTAGCTGTGGAGCACGGGCTTAGTTCCTCCGCAGCATGTGGGGTCTTCCTGGACCAGGGCTCAAACCCGTGTCCCCTGCATTGGCAGGCGGATTCTTAACCAGTGTGCCACCAGGGAAGTCCTGCTGAGTGTTTTTTAAATGAAAGCGTGTTAGATTTTGTTAGATGATTTTTGTCTATTGAGATAATTATGTGATTTTTGTCTTCATTGATTTTTTAGATGTTAAATCAACTTTGCATCCCTCAGATACACTTGGTCATGGTGTATACTTCTTTCTATATGTTGCTGGATTTGGTTTACTTAGTATTTTGTTGAGGATTTTTACATTCATATTCTTAAGGTATTGGTCTGTAGTTTTCTTATGTCTGTCTGGTTTTGGTATCAGGGTAATACTGGCCTCATAAAATGAGTTGGGAAATGTTCTGTTTTTTTGGAAGAGTTTGTGAAGAATTGGTATTACTTCTTTGACTGTTTTTTGGAATTCAGCTGTGAAGCCATTGGGGTCTGGGCTTTCTTTTTGGGTAGTTTTAAAATTACTAATTCAATCTTGTTGTTTGTTATAGATCTATTCAGATTGTCTGTTTTTTCCTTGGGTCAGTTTCAGTAGTTTGTGTCTTTTTAGGACTAGTAGCAATGTCTTCTCTTTCATTTCTGATTGTAGTATATGGACTCTCTTTCTTTTGGTCAAACTAGGTAGATTTGTCAATTTGTTGATCTTTTCAAAGAGCTAGGTTTTTGTTTTTCTGTTGTTTTTCTTTTTCTATTTCATTGATTTCCACTCTAATCTTTATTTTTTTCTTGGAACAGTCAAGAAACAACAATCCATGCTGTGCCTGGGAACAGTAACTGCAAAGAAAGAGGAGGGGGTGCAGCTCTGTGGCTCTTTGTCCCCTGTTTGTTCTTGTCACGGTCTTACTGCTGAACTGAAGGGGCTGATTTCCTTGTTTCTTGTCTGTCTCTCTAGCTAGAATGTAAGCTCCAAAGAGTGGGGAACTTGTCTGTCTTTCTGCTGTGCCTGCCTGCATGGAGGAGGGCCTGGCACAGGGGAGAGGCTCAAGGGTTTGTGGAGGAACAAAAGTTCTGACTTCACACAACATAAATATGTTGATAGCAGCAGGGAGGCGAGAGGACAGTTTGAGATCTTGGTCTATAAAAGTGCTTTCTAATGATAGTTTGAATTCCTTAGAGTTTAAGTTTTGTTTGTAGTAGTTTTTCTAAATGTTTTGTATTTTGAGGTTCTGGATTACAGTAACTGAATTTCAAAGAAGACTTTTCTGGATAGTGAGTTTTTATGGGAGAAAGTAGTCAAGAGGCTTGGGGTCCCTTGGGTGATCCTGGGGCTTTGGACAGTGTCTCACGTCCTGGGTCCTCTGTGTTTTCTTATGTAAAAGAAGGAATATTATACTCGATGATCTAGATGTAAGAACCTTTTAGGGTCAGGAGCCATAATATGAGGATTCTGGAAAAACAATGGCTACTTAGCCTTGATTAATATTTGTGCACTTCACATTTTAACAGGACCAAGACCTGGTCGGTCACCCCATTTGTGTCAGAGCGGAGCAGTGTGTTGGTGTTTCTGCCAGGTGAGTGTCATTCTTTCGTGATCTAGAATCTGCGCTGGATGGAGACTAGTTTGTGTCTTGCACATATTGTGAAAAATGGTATTTGTTGTGCGGGTTTATTCTTTTTAGACTCTGGGAATGCGAATAATTGTGATTTTCGGTTTGACTTCTTACTATAACTTTTGTGTTGCTAAAAACGTAGATAATGAACAGTTTAACTTTTTGAGGGCAGTCTGACCCCCTTCAGAAAAAATTGGCTATGTTAAATTTGCTATTTCATATATATGGTTATAAATGTGAAGTAATTGTCATCAATCTGTATTTAAAGTTTATTTAATAATAATATCATTATTGTAATACCATGAAAATCATCAAGATAGCCCTTGAGTTCCTTTTTCTTCAGTATTTGACAAAATAATCTCTTAAGATACTTAAAGATTAATTTTTGTTAAATTGTACTTTTTCAAAATGATGATTTTGATTTTTTGATCAAGTGGTTTAGCTTGATGAAACCTTATGACAATAATTCATGTATTTTTTGTTGTTGGAAGGTAATATGTAGAACATATGAGTATTTGTGCTAATTGTGGTGGAGAACAAAAAGCATGAATAAAAGTAACATTTTACTTTGGAATGCAACATGAGAGTTTAAAACTTTGATCATGTTTTGCTTAGGTTGATACGGATTAGTTTTATATCCAGAAAACAAGTATTAGCTGGCAGTGGTATGGAGTTGCATTTGTCCCAATAAATATTTGTCAGTGATTGCTGTGTGCATAATATTGTATCAGGGAAGAAATGACCAAAGTAGTCAGGGCAGTACTGTCTTAAGAACACCTGATGTGAAATAAATGCTTTCTAACTGCTAAACATTGCCTGAATAAAATATGTATAAATGATATTTCACAGTTAAGTTTGTTGTTTTTCTTTTGTGTGTTTATGTGAGTTCATTTGACAATACATTTATTTCATTAATTGATCTTTTGGGAATGGTTCTGTGTTAGTTTTTTTAGGGCTGCTGTAACAAAGTGCTATAAACCGGAAGGCTTAGAACAAGAGAAATTTATTTTTTCACTCTGCTGGAGACTAGAAGTTCAAAATCAAGGTGTCAGCAGGACCCTGCGCCCTTTGAGGCTCTGGGCAGAGTCCTTCCTTGACTCTTCCCAGCTTCTCTTGGCTGTCAGTCTTTGGCCCTCCTGGGCTTGTGGCTGCAGTACTTCTATCTCTGCCTTGATTGTTACATGGCGTTTTCTGTGCGGGTGTCTTCTTACGAGGACACCAGTCCTTTTGGAATAAAGGCCTATTTTTCTCCACTGTGACCTCATGTTAACTAATTATATCTGCAGTCATGCTTTATTTACAAATATGAACCTTATGAAAAAAGTTTAAAACGTCTCTGTGACCAAGACTTTTTAAATATTATTTTTTGGTTGTAAAATTTTGCATAATCAAAGTAGGACATTTGGAAAACCAGTGGGGGGAAGAGAGGAATGTAAAATTACTCATCTCATATGGCCAGCACTCACAGGCAGTCATTGCTGTGGAAAGGAAAACATAGAAAGAATATGGTTTTTCTCATATTTTTGAGTTACTGGTAGTCAGTGTCATTAGGCATTTTTCACTTGTAATTCTGATATATTTAGGTGAAGAGGATAAAAGTCAGGTAAAATGAATTGGTCAAAGCCGTATTTATAAAAGGTGTCGTCTTAAGTTAAAGGTTGTTTTTTAGAAATAAATACAAATCTTTTTTTCCCCCTCCACTTTTTTTCTTCCCTAGGTCTGGGTGAAATTAACTATATGCATGAACTTCTTACAAACATGGTTCATAAAAGGTGTGTTTAAAATGATACTGTTGTATTTTTACTTGTAAAGCATTGTATTGTTTCTAGCTTAAATAATTTTAATGATCTCAATGAGTAGTTATTCATTTTCATATATATCTACTCTTTATGGATATTTTATTTCATTTACTTCTTTCTTAGGTTACTGGTCTATCCACTCCATTCAAGTGTGAGTTTGGAAGAACAGAATAACGTGTTTTCAAGTCCAGTGCCTGGGTACAGAAAGGTAGGACAGCTGGGAGACCAGTTCTGAGCACTTAGGTACATTTTCCTTAGAGACTCTGCTAATGAGAAGTGCTGACATTCCAGCTGTTTGTGGGGTATGTTCTGTAGCTGGTGGTTAGTCACCTAAACAAGCACTTGCCTGATGAGCCAAGTATGTTATTTCATTTTGTCTTTATTTTATAAATCAGTTTGCTAAGGTTTTTTATTTCCTCAGCCTCAGGACATTGTTTCTAGTGGATTTCAGTGCCTCTTACCCCCAGCAGTTCTCAAACTGTGGGACTGTTCTCTTGTCCCTGGCACTGCTCTGGGGATTTTGGTTAGAACCCACATTCTTAGTCCTGGTTTAAGAGTATTTCTTTAATTTTCTTTTTTATGTGTGAATGATGGGATTGTCTTATCACAACCCTTCTAGTGCTGCTTGAGATCATCAGGGACCCCAGACATTCAGCCCAGCCCCCTTGATTCCAGTGAGAAGGTTCTGCATCTCTAGGGGCCGCCTAAACCTTGCATGGCAACTCAGGGCTCTTATGTACTGCAGACCTTCCTGGGAACTTTAGCCTGGTTGTGCTCTGTGCCCCTGGGTAATTCCAAGACCCCCTGAAGCTATCATATCTGAGGTCAGGGAGAGCTGTCTTTGCCCTGTTTCTTGCTGCTTTTATGAACCTTCTGTGTTGCATGGGCCTGGTTTTCCGTACATCAGGGGCTTCCACGGGACCCCTGGAATGATTCCACCAGGAAAAGGCTGTATCTTAACCTTGAGGTGTAGGGGTTAAGAGCATGCGCGGGGAGTTGGACAGGTGACACGGGTCTCTGTCCCCTGTAGGCGTGTCCTCTGAGCACGTCACTTCTCAGACTTAATTTTACTGTTGGAAAGTAGAGTCGATGATATTTACCTTGCAGAGCTGTTAGGAAGGTTAATTATAATAATATATGTCCGTCCTTAAATTGTGGTAGTGCTACAGTGCCTGACACGAAGTAGGTGTCCAATGATTGGATGCTGGTACTACAGGTAATAGCTAATATTTATTGAGCACTTGGTTCACGCCTGGAGCAGTTTTAAGCATTTCACGTTTATTAACTCAAGTAATAGGGAAGATATTATCGTTATCTCCATTTTATAGATGAGAAAACTGAGGTTAAGTAGTCCAGGGTCCTACGCTGGGGTTCAGAGCAGGTTTGGCTGCTGAGCCCGCACTGTACTGACTCCTCCTCCTCGTCCCCCGACCCCAGGACCCTTGACTAACTGTGACTTCTGTATAAAATAGAAAAAATGGCTAATTTCAGCATTTGAGCCCAGCACCTAATGATTTCCTGTATATAGTGAGCATGTCAGATTCTTCTTTTGATGTTTGATAGATCATTCTGTCCACCAACATTGCGGAGAGTTCTGTCACCGTTCCAGACGTCAAATACGGTGAGATCCTGCTGTTTTCCTCACAACGTAAACCATAGTGTTTGTAGCCTGTGTGTCCCTCCGGAGTTGTTCTTCCCTGTCTCTTCCCTGTCTCTTGCCCTGTTCTGGAGGAGAGAATGTAGGAAAGTGGGTTCCGAAGTTCCTCCTGGACTTCTCTCTCCCCCGCCCTCCTCTGAGCTCACGTGTCCGTTCAGCCGGGCACCCTCTGCGGCGCGGCTACTCACACACACAGGAAGCGATCGGGGGCGTCCTCGGGGCGCCGTGGGCAGTAGGAGAGCTTTGGGGCTGCCCCCGCTGGACACAGTGACTGGAGGGAGGGGCCCGAGTCCGCCCCGTTGCTGCAGGTCGTTGAGAAAGACACCACGTCAGCTCGGGGTGAGGCCGCTCGTAGTCTGGTCTCCCACGTGTGTGTCCTTGATGACGTTGGGAGGTTGTGTTAATTCACGCTCGGGAGCCTGCCGCTTGCCGGGCGCCGTTCCCGGTGGCAGGCAGGTAGGCGTACGGGGCGAGGGAGGCGTGTTGTCTTCGGGGGGAGAGCCAGGCAGGTAGCAGGGGAAACAATAGGTGCAATTTCAGGTCGAGGTAGATGTTATGTAGGGAAATAAGTCAGAGGAAGGGGTTACAGTTAATTGGGTAAATGACCTTTTAGACGGGACGATGTGGGAACACCTCTGTGAGGACGTGACAGCTGAGGAAGGCGTGACTTGGGTGAAGAGTGAGCGTGGGAAGAGGCGGGACAGCTTGGGGAGCAGCTGCGAGGAGCAGCAAGGTGGCCAGTGTGGCTGGGACAGGTCAGCCGGCGCCACGGCAGCGCTCCGTCTGTGCCAGCGGCCGTCCAGGTGCTGCGGGGACAGTGCACAAACAGGCGAGGCTCCCTTCTCCTGACACATGGTGGGGGCGGGTGTTGACACGCAGGCGATCAGTTAGACAACCACCCACGTGCCGCCAGGTAGACTGCGGCATGTCCAGAGGAAGAGGGACGGGAGGCGCCAAGTCCCTAAGGAAGAGCGCGGGACAGCCGGGAGGCCGGGCGAGCTGGACGGGGCGAGGTCAGGGGGGTCCCGGGCACCAGGGCACCAGTGGAGGCCGCCAGGGCATCGGAGACTCCAGCTTTTCCCGAGGGAGCCGGGGACGTCAGCGACTTGTGAGGGAGCAACGACGGCGCGTCAGGTCCGCTCGACAGCCTGTCGGGGGCGTGGTGGGGGGGGAGACGGAGACGGGGCCGAGGAGAGGGCGGGAGGGAGTCGGGTGCCTTAGGAGGGGAGCCCGCGGGGGGGCAGAGGCGGCGACGGCCGTTCCTTGCGGAGCCTGCGGGAATTTGACTTGCTGAGGGGTCAGGTGCAGCGCTTTCGCGGCTCGTGGTGACTCCCCGCCGTGCGCCCCACCCCCGGGAGTCGGCGGAGACTGGCCCGGGTTGTTGAGACGCCGGCGGACGTCCCGGGGGCGGCCTTGAGGAGGTCTGGGCCAGGGCTCCGCGCCGCCCAGGGAGCACGAGCGGGCGGTTCAAGGCGGGGAGCCCGGGGAGGCGCGGCCGGCTTGGAGGGGTCGCGGAGGGTCGGCGCCGAGGCATTGGTTGTCGTGAAGCCAGACGGCGCTCCTGAGGCAGTTTCTGTGACGGGCGGGCGGGCGGAGAGCCGGGGCAGCGGCCGGAGCGCTGGCGGGCCCAGGAGAACGTGTGTGCCAGGCCGCGCGGGGCCCAGAGGCGCAGAGGACGCGTGGGAGCCGGCGTGGGGGAGGGGCGAGGCACCTGGTGGGCGGCTTGGCCCCCATCCTGGGGAGGAGGCCGATGTGGGCGGCGGGGTGCTGCCGAGGGGCTCAGGGTCCTCTGATGGCCTCTGCATTCCCCGTGAGCCGGAGGCCGGGCCTCAGCTGAAAGCGAGCAGGACAGGAAGTGCCGGAGGTGTGAGGAGGCTGGATGGACGGGGCAGCCTGAGTCCCGAGGGCCGCTGGCGACCGGGAGCTTAAAGGGCGCCGTCAGCCTGCAGCCCGTTTTGTTTCTCTTCTTCCCTCTCCCGCCACTTGGGCTGCGCAGTGTAGCTGGAGAGCTGTGATCAGCAGGCCTGGGGTCGAGTCAGCTGAGCAGACCAGGGTGACGGGAGGCCAGGGGTCAAGGCAGATGTGTGGAGCGGTCACAGTGGGGGCTGGGAGCCCGTGGCTCGGTCAGGAGGGAAGGAAGGTCATTAGGCGACAGGGCGGGGACAGTTAGCAGCAGCCCTGACGTGCGCAGGTGGCAGGTCCGTTTGTAGGGTTTAAGGACTGCTGGGGTAGGGTTACAGGACGGGGTGGGTGGTGGTGGTGCCAGGGAAAGATGCTTGCGATTGAGATTGGGGGGGTCAGGTAGGGCGGTGGGAAGGACATGCTGAGACAGGTGGGAGACGGGGTCTCGAAACCGAGGGCCTCGGCGCTGCCAGCAGTGTTTTTATGGGAATGGAGATCCCCAAACGCTATGGCGGGAGGAGTGTTCAAGAGCCCTGGGGAGCCAGCAAGGCGGGGTGCTGGTGGTGGTGGTGTTGCAGTCAGTGAGCAGGAGGTTCCTGAGGAGGGACGCAGCGCTGAGGAGCAGGCCGAGGCCCAGGCGGGCGGGCACAGGAACCAGCACCGCCCCCCCAGCTGCCTGCTCCCCTCCCAGGGGCCGGGAGCGCCTGTCCTGGGGAGAGCTGCAGGGGCTCCTGTCCCTGGGTTTTACGGGTGAGGACGCTGCAGCACAGAGATGCTGAGAGGCTGTCCCCCCCGCCCGCGCACACATGGGATTGGGACCTGGCAGTCCCCCACTTCAGCTGTGCTTCTGTGCAGCCCCGTGAGGCCGGCCTGTCGCTGCAGCCCGCGTCGGCTTGTATTATGACGTGTGGGCTCTTACGGGGCATATGTTCTTTCTGCCCAGACTCCCAGGACTTAGAAGAAAGAATGTGACCCCAGCCTCCCCGTCCTAGGCAGTCGGGAATGGCCGGTGCATTTCCAGAGGCTTCTGTGTGTACACTAATTCTAAAGGCTGTGTGTTTCATAAATTGTCTTGTCGCTATACATTGTGATTGTTACACAATTATTTCTTGCTAGCCTGGTATTTACATTCCCTTTTTTAAATGACAGTTATAGATTTTTGTTTGACTAGAACTCTGGTTTGTGATGAAGATACGAATTACCAGAGCCTGCGATTGAGTTGGGCCTCTAAAACCAGTTGTGATCAGAGAAAAGGTAAGGCATTTGTGTTCCAGCACAATAATGGGAGTTGGTGGCGCATTCGGGAGTCTTCTTGAATTTTTTGCTTTTTGTACGTTTAGTCTTATTCAGAGATTTCCTTTATTGGAACCGGTTTTAAGTTCTAAGCAACAGCATTTCATACTGTCAGGCTCTCTGTTCAAATCCACGATCCTCCTCGTGTCCATTGAAGTAGGTAAGAGCCTTTGCACATACTGGATGAGCGTCCTGTCACCTTTCACAGTGACTAGTTACGGAAGCTGTGCGGGTTACTTGTTAATTGCTGCTAGTCCTTTCTCCGACTTGTCTCCAAGTTTTGATCCTTCTGGGATGATTTTTTCCTGAGTTGAGCTGGCTCCACGGAGGGGTCAGCCTTTTCTGCGAGTGCACATGGTGTATTGTTGGGGAGACGAGGGTGTGGAGTCCTTTGTCGGGGCCAGGGTGTCGGGGGTGGGTGGGCGGGGCTTTGGCCACAGTGGCCGTGCAGTTGCCTGCGGGGAGTGGCCCCAGGGCACAGCCTTCTCGCCATGGACTGAGACGCAGCTTGTGCTTTATGAGAGAGCCTTCAGGGAGGACAGCTGAAGGACTGCTCCAAGAATACCTGTTGGGTTGGGTCATAAAGCTACCACATCAAAAAACAGAATAGGGGCTTCCCTGCTGGCGCAGTGGTTGAGAGTCCGTCTGCCGATGCAGGGGACACGGGTTCGTGCACTGGTCCGGGAAGATCCCACATGCCGCGGAGTGGCTGGGCCCGTGAGCCATGGCCGCTGGGCCTGCACGTCTGGAGCCTGTGCTCCACAACAGTGAGAGGCCCGCATACCGCAAAAAAAAAAAAAAAAAAAAAAAAAACCAAAAAAACCCCAAAAAAACCCAGAATAGAGGCCACATTTATTGAATGCTTGCCACAGGCCAGGCACAAGTCTAAGTGTTTTCCGTGTACTTACACATTTACCCCTCATTCCCCCAGTGAGGTAGCGCGCTGTTAACACCCCGACTTCTCAGTGATGCAGCTGACACACAGAAGGAGTAGCCTGCTCGGGTTACCCTGGGAAGTGCTGGGACTGAGACTAGGACCCAGACGTACGGCTACAGCCCGCAACTTTAACCATGTTGTCGTGTTACCTCTCTTGACATGACTTGCCTGGAGAGGGATTAAGAGAGAATGATTAAGGGACTTACCTGGTGGTGCAGTGGTTAAGAATCCGCCTGCCAGCGCAAGGGACATGGGTTCGAGCCCTGATCCCACAGGCTGCGGAGCAACTAAACTCATGCGCCACAACTACTGAGCCTGCGCTCTAGAGCCCGTGTGCCACAACTACTGAAGCCTGCACGCCTAGAGCCCGTGCTCCGCAACAAGAGAAGCCACCTCAATGAGAAGCCCTCACACCGCAAGGAAGAGTAGCCCCCGCTCGCTGCAACTAAAGCCCACGCACAGCAATGAAGACCCAACACAGCAAAAAAAAAAATTTAATTAATTAATTAATTTTTAAAAAAGAATGATTAAGGAGTCACTGAAATACGGTCATAGAGAGCTTCTCTTTGAAAAACCTTTGAAAAACCTTATGTATTGTTATAATCATCTCAAACCCCCCCACCAAAAAAAAACCCAGAACATAAAACTATGCTTAGAAGAAGTGACTAGAAATATTGTTAGCCAAAAAGTTCATTTGGTTTTTGCCCTAAGGTGTAATGGAAAAAAGCCAACCCAGTAGATACACAAAAATGTTTAAAGTGATTATTTTTGGGTCAGTCTTGAGATATAGGAATTGTATCCTTTGTCTTTTTGTATGTTCAAAATTTCTATGATTAGAAAATTTTTCCCATACAGGAAGTTGAAAATATAGTACATAGAGTCCCTTGAACCCTAGCCCCAGCATCTCAGCTTGTTATTGGTGACACCTCCTACCTCAGTGCAGCATCAGCCCAGGCAGCTGATGTCAGCACAGGGCTGGACCGCGGACCCTAGTCAGTTGCCCAGGTTCACACCATGCAGGCTTCTCTCCAGTTGATCCCGTGTGTAGCCACTGCCACGGTCAGGACACAGAACTGTTCCAGCTGCCTTGAAGGAGCTGCCTGGTGCTGCACCTCTAGTCACACTGTCCCCTGCCACTCTCTGCCGACCTCGAACCCCTTCTTCATAGCCATAGCTGCAGCCTTTCAAGGACAGTATTTAGGTGGAATCGTACCGCATGTAACCTTTTAAGACTGGCTTTCTTCACTCACTGTAGCGTCCTTAAGCTCCATCCAAGTTGCTGCATGTGTCAAAAGTTTCCTTTTTATTGCTGAATCATATTTCATTGTATTTTGAAAATGAGTAAAGGGAAACCTCTCTAAAATGGAGGGGGAGGTCAGAAGGGGGCGCTCTTGTGCAGTACCACTTGAAGTACCACTGGAGCTCAATTACAGGAAGATGCCAACTTCAGATGCCCACAAGAACCAGCAACAGGAAAGAAGCATCAGTTATAGGCCCCAACAGGAAAAACTGTGCCTGGCATCTCCCACAAGAAATCGTCTGCCCCAGCAACTCGGCCAATGAGAAACCATCCCCACCCTGAACTCTCGCTTTTCTCCAGTGGACTTATGTTCCAAACAACCCCTCCCAGCTTCCTCCTTTTTCTCTATAAAATAATGTTCCTCTTCCTTATATGGGACTTGCCTATGGTTTTTGCCATAGCTTGCTTGTCCCAAATTGCAATTCTCTGCTATTTCTGAATAAACCCATTTTGCTGGTAAAATTACTGTTTTTATTTATTTATTTATTTTGAATATTTATTTATTTGGCTGCACCAGGTCTAGTTGCAGTACTCGGCATCTTTTAGTTGCGGCACTTGGGATCTTTTAGTTGTGGCATTCAGGATCTAGTTCCCTGACCAGGGATCGAACCCAGGCCCCCTGCATTGGGAGTTTGGAGTCTTAACCACTGGACCACCAGGGAAGTCCCAATTACTATTTTATTTTTAAGGTCAACAGTACCATTCACCTGTTGAGGGACATTTGAGCTGTTTCTAGTTCTTGGCAATTACAAATAAAGCCACTGTGAATATTGATGTACAAGGTTTTGTGTGGACATAAAATTGCATTTCTCTGGGATAAAAGCCCAGCAGTGCAGTTACTGGGTGGTATGGTAAGTATATGTTTACTTTTATAAGAAACTGCCCCAAACTATCTCCATGGTGGCTGTACCATTTTACAGTTGTACCAGCAATGTGTGAGATCTGTTTTTTTCACGTCCTTGCCAACATTTGGTGTACCACTATTTTTTATGTTAGCCATTCTGAAAGGTACATAATAATATCTCATTGCAATTCTAATTTGCATTTCCTTAATGCTAATGAGGTTAAATATCTTTTCTTATGCTTATTTGTCTTCTGTATCTCTTCAGTGAAATGTCTGTTCAAGTCTTTGGCCCATTTTCTAACTGGATTGTTTGTATTTTTATTGTTGAGTTTTGGGAGTTCTTTATATTATATATACTAGATACAGTCCTTTATTAGATAGGTGGTTTCCAAATATTTCACCCAGTCTATATTTTGTCTTTTAATCCTCTTAACAGGGTATTTCATAGAGAAAAAGTTTTAAATTTTGGTGTGGTCTAACTTATCAGTTTCTCATTTTATGGATCATGCCTCTGGTGTCATGTGTAAAACTCTTCACCTAGCCCTAGGTTGCAAAGATTTTTCTCCTGTGTTTTCTTCTAGACATTTCATAGATATGTTTTGCATTTGTATCTGTGATCCATTTGAATTAACTTTTGTAGATGATGTGAGGTTTGCTTATGGATGCCCAGTTGTTCCTGCACCACTGTTCTCCTCCCATTGAAGGCTTCTGTACCTCTGTGAAACATCGCTTGGGTGTACTTGTCTGGGTCTATTTCTGATTCTTCATTACGTTCTATTATCTGTGTGTTTTTCTCTCCACCAATACCACACTGTCTTTATCTCTATATAGTAAGACTTATCATGAAACGGATGGATTACTCCCACTTTATTCTTCATTTTCAGAATTGTTTTAGCTGTTCTACTTTGCCTTTCCATATAGACTTTAGAATAATCTTGTCTATATTCACACACAAAAAAGCCTCCTGTGATTTTGCTAGGAATTGTGTTAACCTGTACATCAGTTTGTGGAGAATTGATATATTTGCTGTTTTGAAGCTGCGTATCCCTGAACATACTGTGTCTCCCTTTATTTAGGTCGTCTTTGATTTGTTTAATCAGCATTGTGTTATTTTCAGCCTACAGATCCCTGTGTATGTTTTGCTAGATTTACACCTAAGTATTCATTTTAATTTGGAGGGAGTATAATGATTGTGATGGCATTTTTTTTTTTACAAATTTAATCAGTTATACATATACATATGTTCCCATATCCCCTCCCTTTTGCGTCTCCCTCCCACCCTCCCTATCCCACCCCTCCAGGCGGTCACAAAGAACCGAGCTGATCTCCCTGTGCTATGCGGCTGCTTCCCACTAGCTATCTACCTTACGTTTGGTAGTGTATATATGTCCATGCCGCTCTTTCACTTTGTCACAGCTTACCCTTCCCCCTCCCCATATCCTCAAGTCCATTCTCTAGTAGGTCTGTGTCTTTATTCCTGTCTTACCCCTATGTTCTTCATGACATTTTTTTTTCTTAAATTCCATATATATGTGTCAGCATACAGTATTTGTCTTTCTCTTTCTGACTTACTTCACTCTGTATGACAGACTCTAGGTCTATCCACCTCATTACAAATAGCTCAATTTCATTTCTTTTTATGGCTGAGTAATATTCCATTGTATATATGTGCCACATCTTCTTTATCCATTCATACGATGATGGACACCTAGGTTGTTTCCATCTCTGGGCTATTGTAAATAGAGCTGCAATGAACATTTTGGTACATGACTCTTTTTGAATTATGGTTTTCTCAGGGTATATGCCCAGTAGTGGGATTAATTCCGGTTTTCACATGCTCGTTTCTAGTGTATAGAAATGTGATTGATTTTTGTGTGTTGTTATTGTGCCCTGTGACTTGCTGAGTTCACCGACTAGTTCTAGGAGTTGATTTTGGTTTTGTCCTTACCTTGGGATTTTCCATCTAGACAGTCCTGTCATTTGACGATACGGTGGGTAGATGGTGGCAGGGGCAGCAGTCTGGACTCTGCCCTCCGTCTCCTGTGGCAGGACAGCTGGTGGGGGCAGAAGGGGACAGGGGTCCAGGCTCCACAGGCGGGGAAGGAAAGCTCCTCCCTGGGCTGCCCCATTGTTTAAAAGCTGAGTATTGGTGAAGGATCCCCCCTCCCCACCTGTCTCCTCTCTCTCAGATTTTATTATGTTTGGGAATAAAGGAGTTTCCACTGCACAGGCAATACCATCACAAGAGAACAGTCGTTTATGGGATGGTCTCCGTGGTCCAGGCCTGGTTTTGAGCTGTTTGCATGTGGTCACTCATTTCATATGAAGCCATTGTCTTGAAGGACGCCTTTGCAGAGGTGTTGGGATGGGTAGCAACCAGCCATTTCACTGGGGCTTCTCTCGCCAGCTTGATGACTTTCGTTTGGTGACCTCTGTATTTTTACCAGTATGAACGATGCATTTGCAGGAGATGTGTGGTATTTAAAATGTTTTGATTGCCATTGTATTTTGGGGCCAAGGTGGTTCTCTTTAGAAATATGCATTGGATTTTCCACTATACATCACTGAGTAGGAGTCAGCACTTAATCTGTATATAGAAGATCACTTCTAACGCTTATTCTGAAGTTTTTACCAAACTGACCTGGTTTGGTAGAAGATAACGGAAGTTTTTCTTAATATTTAATGGTTATTCTTAAATATATCTTTATGCTAGTGTTAAAGTAATTAATGCCAGAGTTTGAATGTTTCTCCTTTGCAGGCCGTGCTGGACGAGTATCTAAAGGATACTGTTACAGACTCATATACAAGGATTTCTGGGACAACTCCATCCCCGACCATGTCATTCCTGAGATGTTGGTAATAAACTTTGGTCATCTTTATGACATAGTTTGTTTTTTGTAGACAGTTTTGCTAAATAGTTTAATATAATTTTGAGTGTCGTATGATTTTGATTCCAGAAAAATCACTCTGATCAAACTCATCTTTAATCACAGAACTGGCTTCTATTCACTAAGCACCAGTGAGGGACTTCACACCCATGTCACGTTTCTGGCCCTGTAGGAGGACTGTCCACAGACGCTGTTGCTGTGTGCTTTTATAGTTCGTGCTGTGGACCTGGCTTCTGTCTTTCCTCTCCTGCCTCTCTCTCCTTTCTCTCCCCACTTCCTCTCCTTTCTTTCTCACCCTTTCCCTTTTCCATCTTCCCTTCTTTCTCTCTCTCCCTCTCCTTCTCTTCCCCCATCTCTTCATCTCCCCATTTCTCTCTCTCCTTCTCCCACCCCTCTTTCTCTGTTTTCCTTTCTTCTTTTTCTCTCCTTCTCTCTCTAAAGTACTAGTCATGTGAATAGGTTAATTGATTTACTTATTTTTACTGTTTCTAAATTTCAGTTTTGTTCTTTTCAGCGTTGTCCATTAGGAAGCACAATATTGAAAGTGAAATTACTTGATATGGGTGAACCGAGGGCTCTGCTGGCAACAGCCCTTTCTCCACCTAGCCTGAGTGACATTGAACGCACCATCCTTCTGCTGAAGGAGGTGGGACCATCTGATACTTGTTCATGTTAGGAAACGCTAAGATTTTTTGGGTGAATTTTAGAAGTTTCATACTGTGGATATCTTTAAGGTATTTTGACAGTTGTAAATAATCAGCATTTGCTTGGAAAAGCATGTCGTGACTGATTTTTGACTCCAGATTTTATATATGTTGTTCAGACCAGCTTTGTTAGTGGTCTGAAGCCGAAGCTCCTACTCTCTCACCCCGCCCCCCGGGGGGGGTTTCTGTTTGTGGGCGGGGCTGAGGAGCGCCGGATGGGAGGTGGCAGCCGTAGAGCTCCGCTCTCCTGCCCTGGCTCTGTGAGCCTCCTGCCCACTGCCCCTCCACTTCTGCCCTTCACCCTCATGCCAGCCTCTCCTCTTCCTGTTGCCGGAAGCCCTGCCCTGCTCCCGTGATTCTCTGACCCTCCTCCGACCCACGCTCCGCTCTCGCTGCTTGCAGTGCCCAGCGCCCCGGCCTGGGCGCCTCCACCTGTTGGGGCCGTGGACATCCTGCCTCGGGCCCTCAAAGCTGGGGCTGCCTCTGATACCTTGGGTACCTGCTTGGGCGCCCGTAAAATACACTCAGTCAAGTTGCGGATGTCGTTTTCTGTGCACAGCCTGCACGTTTGGGCTGAGTGACCACGCGACGTGGTGGTGGGAGGTGTGGTTTAGTGCTGTGCGTGCCGTGGTCGTTAAATCTGGGGCTTAGGTAGACTTTTGTGGCGTAGCTTGAGTGTCACCTCCCAGCATTAAAAAATGATAAAATGTGTTCTGAATGTCAAAAAACGAATTAAAAAACTTTAGTATCAATCTTTCATAAGTTGACTTAGGTATCTTTTAGAACCTTATTCACCAAAATTTGGTCGTTTAAACTGTTTTAAACTCCCTGCCTTAAAGAAGAAAAGAGTGTGAATAAATCAGTGCTTGCTAACTGCACTAATTTATTTTATAAAGGTTGGAGCACTTGCGGTGAGTAGGCAGAGAGGAGATGAAAACCCCCATGATGGTGAATTGACCTTCTTAGGAAGAGTTTTAGCCCACCTTCCTGTTAATCAGCAACTTGGTAAACTCATAGTCCTCGGACATGTGTTTGGATGTCTAGATGAGTGTCTTATTATAGGTGAGTGTGGGAGCCGAGAAGCGGTAATGGAGGGTAATGTAAGGCTACTCCAACAGTCTTATCTTCTCTTTGTTTTTTCTCTTGTTAGCGGCATCTCTTTCTTTGAAGAATTTTTTTGTGATGCCTTTTAGGCAGCATCTTGATGGATATAGGTATTTAACTTCATATTTTTAAAAGTCACTGTGTTGGGGCTTCCCTGGTGGCGCAGTGGTTGAGAGTCCGCCTGCCGATGCAGGGGACATGGGTTCGTGCCCCGGTCCGGGAGGATCCCACATGCCGTGGAGTGGCTGGGCCCCTGAGCCATGGCCGCTGAACCTGCGCGTCCGGAGCCTGTGCTCCGCGACAGGAGAGGCCACAACAGTGGGAGGCCCGTGTACCACAAAAAAAAAAAAAAAAAGTCACTGTGTTTTAATGGTGTCAAGTGACACTGTTTGTCGTCTGTTTATAGGAGCAAAGTGGATTTCTGTGGCAACAGTAAGAGTGACTGTGCTGCGCTTGTTGAAGCGTTCAGGGTAAGTTTTCCCAGCGTGAGCTGTGAAGGCGGCTGCCACCGCTTGTCAGCACATGCCGTCTCCACCAGAAGCACCGTGAGGGTTGCCGATGTCCATTAGTAAGCAAAGTGTGTTGGGAGATGGGGACTTCCCTGGCGGTCCAGTGGTTAGGACTGCACGCTTCCACTGCCGGGGGCGCAGGTGCCATCCCTGGTCGGGGAGCTGAGATACTGTAAGCCTCGCGGCACAGACAAAAAAAAAAAAATTGTGTTGGGAGAAGTAGATGAGGGTGGGAGTCCAATTCTATGAAGTAGATTGGAAAAATTAAATTTGTAAATGTTCTGTGGTCAAAATATGTTGAAATTGGACTTACTCTATTCACTAACCAAATTTTTTTATTTTGAAACTCTGGATCATTTGTTTTTAGGCTTGGCAGACTTGTAGACAAAGAGGAGAGCTGCGACATCCGAAGGTCGGTGAGCTGTTTCTTTGTGGATGGCTGCCCGTGTTGTGGAAGCTTCCTGAGCCTTCTCTAGCTCAGCCTCAGCGCTCTGTGTGAACTGGCAGTGTTCAGCCTGAGCGGAGGTCACTGTGGACGGTCCTTAGGGTCCGCAGGCCAGGGCAGCTCCTGGGCCCACCTTCAGCTGTAGTCACTTCCCAGAGGCAGCCGTGCTGCCTGTCGCCCACCCCTGGGTAGTAGTGACCCTTCCTGTGTCAGGAGCCTCTTAGCTGCCAGTACTAAATACCTGTGGGACGTGCCTCGGCATGTTGGCTCAAAACTAAGAAACCCAAAGCTTTTCCTTCTGCTGTTTTCAGCAAAGTTTTAGAAAATGGGCTTGAAAAAACCAACCTGTTAGCCTTCATTTTTTTGGGTGGGCGTGGTTGCATGTTGTTCTTCTCCTTCTAAACTGACTAGGTTCAAAAGATTGTTGATAGGTCTGTGTGTTTAAATTTGCCATGCCTAGATGTATCCTTAAAATAACTACATGAGTTACTCGTGAAAGGCACCTTTTACAGAGTCAGCCATATTATTTTTCTTGTTGGTATATATTCTTTTTGGTATATACTTTTAGCTGAGATATATGTATTACAGTAGCCAAATTAGCTCTCATTTGTTACATTAATATTGAATATTATCCTTTTATGTATTTAAAGGATGAACTTGACTGGGGACGGTTAAATTACATTCAAATCAAGAGAATTAGAGAGGTAAGTTATAAATTCTTTGAATGCAAGTAAAGATGACTTACCAAATGTTTATCAAGTACCAGCAATACCCAGGGTAGCAGAGAGTATCCAAGAAGTACATCCTCGTTTCCAGCTTTGGTAGAACTTACGTGTTCCATTCACGGTTACAGTTGACTGCAGCTGAAGGACACAGATTAAGGTCAGCACAGGTAAGAGGCGGGTGGGAGGAGCCAGGAGAGACCAGGTGCCGGCTTGCAGCCGTCCTGTCCTGGTGCAGTCTTCTGGGCAGCACGATGTGTGACAACCCGCGTGAAGTACTGCAAGCCAGGGAGGCTGTCCCGAGCCTTGGCGTCCAAGGTTTTATTGAGGGTTGGTTACATAAGTGTGGGGTGCCCACATGGCTGACCTTAACTTCCTTAGTTTTTAACCTCTCCAGAGGTTACTGATACTGTATGTCCCCACCATACAGAAGTCACATTGCTACCATGAACTGTTTGTTGTGTCCAAGGCCTCAGGTAAACAAAGTCACTCTTACAAGGCAGGATATTCCAAGGGCCTGGGGGTGAGCTGCCAGGAGCCAAAGCTTTCTTTGGAATGTCCAGGGTGTGGACAACCGGGCCTGCTGACTTAATCCTTTATTGCACAGTTTGCAAGACAATCTGTCTGTTTTATTTTTATTTTCAGAGAACTTACTCTTGGTTTGATTTGTCAGTTTTACTGTGCAGGTGTTTTGAGGGAAGGGGAAAGGTGGAGGATTTCAAAGGATTGATTTTTAATTTTTTCCATTAATTTAGTTTTTCTGTGTCTATTGGTTTACGTTTTTAGGCTTACTGAGATGAGAATTTAATTTATTAATACTTTCAATCTTTCTAATTAAAGGTATTTAAAGCTGTGAATTTTCTTATGAGTACAGTTTGGGGCACATCTCGTTGATTTGTGACATGTAGGGATCTCACTGTTATCCCTGTCTGTAACTTATTTTAGTGTTCGTTTCCTCCTTGATTCAGAGTTTTTAGAAGAATATTTGAGTTTCCAGGTAGAAATATTTTTAGGTATCTTGTTTTTTTGTTAATACTTTTGTTTTTATTGCATTTTGATCAGAGAAAGTGACTTGCATAATTTTTAGTTGATTTTTTTTTTTTTTTTGCGGTATGCGGGCCTCTCACTGTTGTGGCCTCTCCCGTTGCGGAGCACAGGCTCCGGACGCGCAGGCCCAGCGGCCATGGCTCACGGGCCCAGCCGCTCCGCGGCATATGGGATCCTCCCAGACCGGGGCACGAACCCGTATCCCCTGCATCGGCAGGCGGACTCTCAACCACTGCGCCACCAGGGAGGCCCTTTAGTTGATTTTTAATTAAAGAAGTTGTATGTATCAATACTACAGCCTTACAGAAGATTTTTTTTTTAATAAACTTATTTTTTATTTATTTATTTTTGTCTGCATTGGGTCTTTGTTGCTGTGCGCGGGCTTTCTCTAGTTGCGGTGAGCGGGGGCTACTCTTCATTGAGGTGGCTTCTCTTGTTGCGGAGCTTGGGCTCTAGGTGCGCGGGCTCAGTAGTTGTGGCATGCGGGGTCTAGAGCGCAGGCTCAGTAGATGTGGCACACGGGCTTAGTTGCTCCGTGGCATGTGGGATCTTCCCGGACCAGGGCTCAAACCCACGTCTCCTGAGATGGCAGGGAGATTGTTAATCACTGCACCACCAGGGAAGTCCCCTCTTTGCTTGTTTTTAATCACAAAAGAAGTATACGTTTATGGCAGAGGTTTCGGAAGTGTTTAAAGGACTTAAAGCAAAGGCTGTGATCATGGTCTCCTGTTCCTCTGACACCTGTAGATGACTGTGTTTGTGCATTTGCAGTGGTTTCCTGTGTGTGCGTGTGTGCTTATATACTGGGATCATAAAGCATATACAGCTTTGTATCCTGGTATTTTCTGTTAATATTGTATTGAGCATCCTTTCCATTCTTTATTAATTAATCTTTAATAAGATGGTTCTTTAAATGAGTTTTTAAATTTTTTCATTTATTTTTTGGCTGCATTGGGTCTTCGTTGCAGTGCACAGGCCTCTCATTGCGGTGGCTTCTCTTGTTGCGGAGCACGGGCTCTAGAGCATGTGGGCTTCAGTAGATGTGGTGCGTGGGCTCAGTAGTTGCTGCTTGCAGGCTCAGTAGTTGTGGCACACGGGCTCATTTGCTCCACAGCATGTGGGATCTTCCCAGACCAGGGCTCGAACCCGTGTCCCCTGCACTGGCAGGCGGATTCTTAACCACTGTGCCACCAGGGAAGTCCTAATAATATGGTTCTTAATAGCTGCAGTGTTTCATCCCATAGACATACTAATGCTTTCCCCATTATGTACTACTTTTCTAGTGCATTCGCTATTCTGAATAATATAATCACTTGGAGACATCATCTCCCAATGTGTTTTTCTTAGGTGGCTGAATTATATGAAGAATTGAAGACTAGAATCTCACAGTTCAACATGTATGTTGATTCCCGGCAGCCTGTCATGGACCAAGAGTATACATATAAGCAACGATTCATCCTGCAGGTACTCTGGAGTTTCCTGGATGTCACTTCCTGGTTCTTTCTGCTTATTAGGTCTTGTGGTTTTGACAGTGCTTATTTCCTCCTTTTTTTTTTTTTAATGATTTGGAAAGCTTACAGTTATTAATTAGAAATCTGACGGCTTTTAAAAAAATTTGTTTAATTAATTTATTTTTGGCTGCGTTGGGTCTTCGTTGCTGTGCACGGCTTTCTCTAGTTGCGGCGAGTGGGGGCTACTCTTCGTTGCGGTGCGCGGGCTTCTCATTGCAGTGGCTCCTCTTGTTGTGGAGCATGGACTCTAGGCACGCGGACTCTAGAGCGCAGGCTCACTAGTTGTGGTACACAGGCTTAGTTGCTTCGCGGCATGTGGGATCTTGCCGGACCAGGGCTCGAACCGGTGTCCCCTGCATTGGCAGGCGGATTCTTAACCACTGCACCAGCAGGGAAGCCCTAGTTCCACTTTCTGATACAAATCATGCCTCACAGGAGATTTTAGGTCCATAGTGTTCATACTGTTTGGGCACCAGGGAAAACTCTGGTCTTACCTAGTTTAGGTTTTCCATGTCATTGAGTTGATGATCCAGACCCGTTTCTAATCTCTGGAGTAGTGTTTCTAAATACTGCTAAATATTATTACTGCTTCTGGAGAGATCCTTTTGTTTTGGCTTTTAAGAAAGTAAAAATGCTCTTAATATTATTATGTGGCTCTTCCCTTGCACTGAAAAATTATTTTAACTTTGGAGGCCATGATCAAATTAGCTTGTTGGATGGAACCTTCTAGGCATTGTGTAGAGGGAAGTGTGTCCTAGAAAGGTGGCCAGTGCTTCTGATGTAGGGGCTCAGAGGAGGAGTACCTCTTGTATGTGTCAGTGTGTTGGCTGATGCATACAGAATTGGGTTCTAGGTGGATCCTGTAAACTGGGGGATGCTGGGAAATGGAGTGTTTCTCTGGATGTAAAATTACTTGAAGTTTAGGAGAGAGTCTTCCATGGGTTTATGCTTCATATGGTATATTTTTTTTGAAGAAGGGACTCTTTGCAGCATGCTTTTAGAAGTGAATATTGGATGCAAGCCTGCTGCTCTAAATCTAAGTGTCTTAATTGTAATTTTATCTAAACATTTGGGAAAGGGCTTGACCCATAGAAGTAAGTATGTCAGGGAAAATGTAGAAAAAGTTGGCTAACCCCCGGGGCTCTGTGTGTTCAATCATTTGTATCCTTGTTCAACTCACCACTGTTTTCTAAACCTCATTCTGAGAAGTACTCAGGCTCCTTGGAGGAAAGACCATGTAGAAAATGTTTCGGTTTTGGGGAAGTAACCAGATTTGTGACTTTCTGCTTGATTGGTTTAAAGGTCCAGTGTTTTTTTTTTTTTTTTTTTAACATTAAGCTCATCTTTTATATTGTAGATGATATTCTGGGATGAGATTAGTATATTGGTGAGATAAAATAATGCTGTTACTTCATGAAAATAAGTTTCTCTTCCAGGTTGTATTGGCAGGTGCTTTTTATCCAAATTACTTTACTTTTGGGCACCCCGACGAAGAGATGGCAGTGAGGGAGCTGGCGGGCAAAGACCCAAAGACAACCATTGTGGTAGGTGGAGAGATAGGCAGCCTTCTCTGGGGTGGAGGCCGGGTGCTCAGTTTTCAGATGAGCTTCATTCCAATGTGGCGAACACGGAACATTTTATTTCCCCACTTGCCTCTATTTTTTTATAAATACTAAGTGGATTTTTTTCCCCTAAAGTGAATTTCATGGTTTGTCTGACTTTTTCACATGCATCCACCAGTTCCTCAGTCTCGCTTCCTGTTTTGCAGACCTGGCCTTAAAAAAGAAAGCCTAAAAAAAAAAAAAGAAAGCCTTGCAGAGTTAGGTATTCATGGCTAACCTTGACTGCTGATGTCCCATTTGGAAGGATTTAAGATGCTTCTCCATAAATTTAAGAACATTTAGTTCATTGACAACTTCATTTTACACAAAGTAAAGAGTTATTTGGTTGGCACCTTTGTACTGTGATTTAAACTCTGATCCCCATTCATGCTTAATAGAATCACCTAGAGAGTGTTTGTTTATTTTGAAATTCAGATTTGAGGCCCCGTGGCACAGAACCTGAAGTAGAAAGTGTGGCCTGGAAATTAGTGTTTAACATGAGCTTTGGGCACATCTGATGGTCAGTTCCAGGCACTGACTATCAGATCAACATTTGTGGACCCTTTGTTGAAACCTGAGCACAGGATCACTTCAGGGTAGGCAGCTGGAATAAAGCATTTGGGAATCGGGCCTTTAGCGGACCCTGGGCTCCATGACCGGCCTGTGTCTAATAAGAAGAGGGTAGAGGGCGCTTGCAGAGCTCCTGGCCTAAAGCAAACACACCGTCATTGCCAGCTCTTACCCCTCTTGTTTCCATCACACTGTTACTGAAGAAGGAAGAGTTCACGAGGGAGAGGGTCTCTGCAGAGCGCTGGAGCGGAGCTGGTGCTCACACTGGGGACCAGAGGCAGCTGAGATGCAGTTTGTACCTGGGGGCGGGTTTTACCTGAAGGGGCGGTCATTGGCTCCTTATTGCTCTCGAGGAAGTGTGGCTGGGCCTCTGTTCGTACTGAGACCGTCATGGTGGACCAAGCCCTTCTGGTTGGCTTCCTCTCACGCCTTGGTGGTGCTCCCTCCTGCCCTGTGCACCAGGGGAGGGACCCCACAGCACATTTCCTCAGACGTGGGCTGTGCTTGCCTCCTTCAGCCACCCAGCCACCAGGCAGCCTGTTCACCTTGCACTCTGGGGGCCAAAAAGTTACCTGCTGTATGTGTTATAAAAACTAAGTGTGGCTGGTGTTTCCGTAGCGCTTATCATCTGAGAGGGCCTTTGTCGAGTGCTTGTTACTCATTCTTCTCTGAGCTTCACACTGACTCTCTGAGTCGAGGACTTATTGTCCCCCTTAATTAGTGATGTGGCTGTTGGGTCCTAGGGTGGCTCCATAACTTTTTGCCTGCAGAACCCTGACAAGCCAGGACTTGAGCTCAGACCTGAGTCCCCAGCCCTTGCTTTTCAGCCACCCACTGCCTCTCATGGAGCTGTGCTGGGCCCTGAGACAAGCAGGTCACAGGGCAGGGGACTCCCAGTTTCGCGCCGGAGCTCGGAACACAGATTGCCCTGATGGGAGGGAGAAAGCGCTCGGAGAGGGAGGGGTTGCTGCAGCTCCTTTCCTGTTAGTGCAGCCTGCGGGGCGAGGACGCACCCCCTCCTCCACCAAGTGGTGCATTTCCCTTTAACGTTTAAGTTCCTGCTGTTGCCTATATAGAAATACTATGTTTTTAAAAAGATGTATTTAGTCAGCTTGGTTATTTTAAGGTAAAAATGAAAAATAAGTCTTAACTTTTCTGTATCAGACTTTTGGACTCTTTTTAACAGGGGAAGAATTAGCCTTTGTTTAACATGTATTATTAAAACTTATAATTTAGAAGTCATTAGTCCTTAAATACCCTGCTGTCGGGTCTACGTCTTGTGCTTAAAGACAGCGTGCTCTGTTTTTGTGAACATTATGACTGTGAGCTCTGTGTTTGCTCCTGTTAATGCAGTGTGGTGTTTTACAGCTGAAGCACGTTCCTCCCTATGGATTTCTCTACTATAAACAACTGCAGTCTCTCTTTAGACAGTGCGGCCAAGTCAGATCCATCGTGTTTGATGGTGCAAAGTAAGTAGTGTATTTTTGTAATCCACCGCAATTACGAAAGAACCACGAGATTTTATGTTTACAGGGGCTGATTCCTTCAACTTGGGGGCGTGTGGAAATGGGTCGTCAGATGGGCTGCTGAGGACACAGCTCTTAAAGCACAGCTGTGGTTTATCTTGTTGTCAGGAGCAATTTATCTTCTCTTTCAACCGCGTTCCTCCTAAAGGACGTCTGGTGCCGAGAAGGTTCAGTAGCGCAATGAGGTCCAGGGCTGGCGTTCTGGAAGTGCCCTGCACTCGGGCGTGGCCGTCCGAGATTTCACAGTAAGTCGCCGGCCGCCAGAGATGCCTGCAGGAGAGTTTATCTGCTTATAGTTATTTAGAACTTACATGTTCTAAATATTTTTGGAAGACAGATATTGCAAAACTCAGTTACATTTGGCCTATTTTAATTGCAGATAAGGAATAAGTGGTGTGTTTTGGAGTATCACTTTGAGTTTTCATTTCCAAGAGAGAATGCTTATGCACAGAAAAGGCTATTACGGTTTTTAAATTGATTTTTAATTTTTAAAATTGGGAGCTTCCCTGGTGGTGCAGTGATTGAGAGTCCGCCTGCTGATGCAGGGGACATGGGTTCGTGCCCCGGTCCGGGAAGATTCCACATGCCACGGAGCAGCTGGGCCCGTGAGCCATGGCCGCTGAGCCTGCGCATCCGGAGCCTGTGCTCCGCAACGGGAGAGGCCACAACACTGAGAGGCCTGCGTACCACAAAAAAAAAAAAAAAAAAAAATTGGAAAAAATTTTCTCGTGTCCTACGCATTTTATTTAATTTACAAAGCTTTGTAAATCTAGTAAATAAGAAATACTTTTAGTTTTTCTTTGATTAATGTCCAATAACTCAAGTTGAGCCTATTCATTCTGCTTAAATTTTGGATTAATTGCCTCACACATTTTAGGTTCCATTCCTGTGATTAATATATTGATTTTCTTTGTAAGCATGTAAATGCCTCACATGGCAAATATATAACCCTAATAAGTAAAGTCTTTCTAGGTGCTTCTAACAACCATTACAGATTTAATTAAACTTAGTGTCTCAAGTTTTCTTAAATATTCTAATATAAATTGGCAGTCAAATTCTTAATCACATACAAAATGACTTACTTAAAGTTGGATTCTTGTAGCTAAACCATCTTTCTTGAATACGGAAAGTCCACTTGCCTTACTGAGACTCCAGTTCTATGTGCGTGGGTGCTCTTTGGACTGATTTGGATGGTGCCGTCTGGGCTCTCACTAAGCTTGCAGCAGCCTCTTTCCTTAATCCTTACTGCTGGATTGCATTTGGTGTTCATTTCTTCTTCTTTCTGTCAGGGTTATCTCTGTAGGTATTCTAATTATATTTTACTCGATTCCTCATAGATTTCTGGTGTTTAGTCATAATACCAATGTCATACCAATTACTTGGGGATGTAACAGTGTTCTTCTGGTTATACCAGTTCTGTGCATCAAATATTAAAGGCAGAGAATGACATAAAATAGTTACTGAGTCAAGACTGTCCTCCCCCTTGGGATCCAGCAGGACCTGCTCTGTGCAGGACCCAGGGCACCGGAGCACACGTCGTACGTGGGCGCACGGTTTCCTCCTGTAAGACATTTTCAAATTAGTGGTGCGCATGGAGAGTAAAATCAGTTCCACAGATGTTTGCCCATCGTGAAGTGTCCTGGGAGAGGCCTGGGGGGTTGGAAGAAGGTATCGTATCTGAGGCTCAGAGGAGGAGCAGTGACATTCACCTGGGCCTTCCTCTGGAGGAGTTGGGGGGGCCTGGAGGGGAGGCAGCCCTGGCAGGTGGGGCAGGAGCCCGGTGTGAGCGGAGCTGCGGTTTGGGGAAGCGAGGGGTGTGCGCCAGGCACAGCCAGAGCCCTCGTGCCGCGAGCTGGTTTTGTGTCAGACTGAGTCTGAAGAGCGGGCATCAGGTGCTGCCTTTAGGATGGTATTTGTAGCCAGCTGACGAGTATGAACGTCAGTAGTGGGTATTTAGAGAGCCCTGGGTGTTCTGACGAGACCTGTGTTTTGTAGAACTTAATCGGGGAGTGGTGAGGAGGAGAAGAAGCCATCCAGCATACGCTTGGCAGTCGTCCAAGCCGAGGTGACTTTTGACATGAAAAGGAGGCAGCGGATGGGAGGGAAGAGCTCTTCGCTTCGGCTCTTGATGGCCTGTGGAGGACCAAGACGAGAGAGGAGCCAGCGATTCAGCCGGGGGGAGTGGACAGGAAGGCAGGGCTGGGGGCTGAGTGGGGCGCGGGGAATATCACGGGTTTGGCTCTCTCCACGTGTTGAGTTGAAAATACTCAGGGAAGACGAGAGTCTTGGAAATGTGCTCTAGAGTATTTGAAAGAAATTATTTCTAAGGAGAGACTTAGGCTCCTTCTAGAGAAAGATGGCAGAAATGGAAGTGAATAAAGGGAGCTGAGGACAGGAGGAGACTGCACGTGCTCACTTGTGAGCTCACCCAGGGTCGGTGGAGGAGGGTTGAAAGGGAGCCGAGGGCAGGGGAACAGTGCAGTGGAGACAGGAGGCTGCAGAGAGGCCAGAGGACGGGACGGGATGGGACGCAACAGGCTGCTCTTCATCAGCTCAGGGTCCTTCCAGGTCACCCAAAATCACACATTTCCATGACAGTAGTTGAAGCAGTCATAAGTCTATTTTTCCGAGTATGATGTTTTGCTCCGGGAGATTTTGACATACATATACAAACAAATGTAAACCTGAAGATTTTTTCCTTTTTACCAGGAAGTGTCTGGCAGGCACCCTTACTGCATGTTTTTTTTTTTAATTAATTATTTTTTGGCTGCGTTGGGTCTTCGTTGCTGCACGCAGGCTTTCTCTAGTTGCAGTGAGCGCGGGCTACTCTTCATTGTGGTGCGTGGGCTTCCCATTGCCGTGGCCTCTCCTGTTGCAGAGCACAGGCTCTAGGTGTGCGGGTTTCAGTAGTTGTGGCACACGGGCTCAGTAGTTGTGGCTCACGGGCTCTAGAGTGCAGGCTCAGTAGTTGTGGTGCACGGGCTTAGTTGCTCCGCGGCATGTGGAATCTTCCCGGACCAGGGCTCGAACCCGTGTCCCCTGCATTGGCAGGCAGATTCTTAACCACTGCGCCGCCAGGGAAGTCCCCTTACTGCATGTTTGATTCTTATTCCCCCAGAAGGAGGGATGTGATAATAGGACACTGTGATGTGGGTGGGTTGTAAGGTGGGGCGTGCCTCAACATTACTGGGTGATAAACTGAATGGTTTTTCGGAGGGAGATCAGAAAGATCACTGAACTACTCAGTTGTGTGCTTTTCTCTGTCTCATTTTTACTTTACAATAAAATAGAAGAAAACAAAAACCCGAATCTGTCACTTTGTTCTAATGATGAGAATTAAGATTTCTTAGCCGAAAATTCCTTTTGAACTTAATCTTTATTCTGCATTATACTGAGTAATACATAAGGATGATACTTGGTTTTAATTTAATGGTATGTCATTGTAACTTTTATTTCTCTTAAGTGCATAGTTTTCCCTTAAATACGTCTTCTTGATTAATTATAGAAGGAAGAGTTGCTGGTATTTTGAAGAGAGGTGTTACTGAAAATCTCTATCTAAACTTGAGAGAAATTAACATGCCTCGTAAACTTATTTTTTTTATTTACATTTGTGGAACAGAGCCTTTGTGGAGTTTTCACGCAATCCAACAGAGAGGTTTAAAACTCTTCCTGCCGTGTATATGGCCACTAAGATGTCTCAGCTGAAAGTTTCCCTTGAACTCAATGTTCATTCTGCAGAGGAGATTGAAGGGAAGGTGCAAGGAGGGGCTGTTTCCAAGCTCAGGAATACAAGGTATCTTCAGAAGGGAGGCGGGCACAACTCTGTCCACCTGCTTTCACATTCTCAATATTATTTTTAAACAACTGTTTAACCTTGCTGAAGTTCGCACTAAAAGCACTGGCATGGCAGCCTGGTTTCATCATCTCCCAGCTGTGTGTGCTTGGGCACATTGCTTGACCTCTCTGAACCTCAGTGTTTTCATCTGTTTAATAGCTATGATACCTATTGTACAAGACTGTCTGGAGGATTGGGTAGGACCATTTGTGTCATTTTCAGTTTAAATCGAAGGGATTGACCCTAATGTGAGTTTCCTTTCTTCCTCCTTACAGTAACTGCCTTTCTCTTCCTAAGCAGAGGAGAGTCTCCCTTGCCCTTAGCAGAACCAGCAGTGGGACAAGACGCAGGCGCAGTTGGGAGCAGCCCGCCGCTTGCCAGCACAGGCCACCTGTCCCTGTTGAGCAGGGTCCGGGGGCCGGGCTGCCTGCACGGGTCTGCTCGGCCCCCAGGCAGCTGCCGTGCAGTTCGCAGGCTGGCTTCTCTTGGACCAAATTAAATCGCCCTTCAGTGTTTCTGACAGATTACTTTGCCTTTCAGTCATATTCACACAGTGCTGTATATAGGAATTCTCTTGCATCTTTTCTTATTTGTAATCTTTTTAACCCCATGAGGAATTTGACAGGGATTTGAGGAATTGATGAGGTAGGGAAGTATGTTCCATCAAGTTTCATCCAGTGTGGGATGGTTTGATTCTGCGAGTTTGGGAGTTGAGTGGGTTCAGTCTGTAATAACGTGGAGTAGGCCTGTCCTGCTGGGTAACTTAGCCTGAGTCACTCTTATTTAATAAATGGGTTGGAAAATTGGGAAGAGAGGTGGATCAGATCTCTTATAATTCTTCCTCTTCATTTAAGAATAAAATTATTAGGAAAGGAAACTTTGTATCAATTTATATTTCATCTCCTGGAATTTTAGCATTTATTATATTATTGCTTCACTGGATGAATGATAATTCTTAGGTTTATTAGACAATCATGTATGTGTTTCCTAACAACATTAAATAGGCTTTGGATTCTTGTAGTTTTCTAAAAGTCAGAGTCACTCACCTCTGAAACCACAAGTTAGGAAACATTGCAGGTCCTAGATTTAGAATTTATATCCTTAAAAGTAGATATTCCGTAACAGTCTTGACCTTTAGAATATATTCCTGAAGGGTAGTATGTAACTACTGGGGTACACACCCTCCCCCAGGGCAGCTCAGGAAGCCATCAGAAACTCACATTTCAGATAAGATCGACTTCATCATCTCTGGCTTTAGGTATTTTATTAAAATGTTCTTTTCTTATAGAAACAGTGGAATAGTTCAAGCAGTAACTTCATATATGTAAACATGTTTTCTTGGTAATACTTCTATTGCCTTTTAAAATAAATTGTGTTAAATAGGGTGAATGTGGACTTCCAGAAGCAGACAGTTGATCCTGTGCAAGTCTCATTTAACACATTAGACAGATCCCAGATGATTACAGATCTCCTCTTAACAATTGATGTTACAGAGGTAAGAATGGTGTGATCCAATCATTAGAGCTTTTCTGTCTTCTTAATCTAGAATTGTCGTGTTGTATACATGAGATAGTGGATGTATAGAGACACTCACCCACAGCCTGTGTACCTTAGTCATCTACACTGGACCCTTGAACAATGTGGGGCTAATCCATGGGTAACTCACTGTCGGCCCTCCGTATCCGTGGTCCCGCTGCATCCTCAGATTCGACCGACCACGGACCATGCAGTCCTGTAGTCTTTACTGTTGAAAAGTATCCGGGTAAACGGACCCTCGCAGAGCAAACCTGCCTTGTTTAAGGGTTACCTGTAGCAAATCTAGGTGAGCTTGAATTACTCTCACTTGCTGAATTGAAATGTGGCTATAACACAAATTGTAAACACAAATATTCACTCTAGAGTCAAATTTTAATTTTTAAAATGTTAGTACATTTTAAAATCAGTTTTGGCGACAAGATATATGTAAAAATGTTAATTGGCATAGTGCTATTTGCTTGTGTAATTCAACTTATATCCACGAAACTAGCATTGGCACCATTATTCATTGGGGTATAGTTTTTACTTCTTCAAAATAAAATTTCAGTTAAAATGCATCGGGCTTCCTGGTAAATCCGTAGTTACCCTTCACTGGGAGACTTCCCATAGAAACCTGGATGCCAGGAGACCGGAGAGCTCCAGCAGTGCGGCCCTGGCCGTCTTGCAGCGGCAGCAGGCGAGGACATCTACTCTCCCGTCCCCCCACTGCTCTTCCAGGGGGCTGTGCATTCACCTCGCGCCCGGCCCTCGCCACCCAGAGGGCACCTGGGGGCCCTGGGTTCTGGTCAGGGATGGAACAGCCCTGTTCTCACGTGCACCCCAGAGCCTACAGTGCTTGTGTGCCCGCAAGTCTTGTGCCTCCAGACACCGTTCCTCACCTCACTCAACCCGGGCACCCCCTCCCCCGTAGAATACTTAGGGACCGGGGAATCTGGCTTGTGACATGCAGTAGGGTGGTATGCCAGGGCTGCAGTTTGAGTGTCTGTGCCTCTTGACAGAAATCCTTTCTAGAGTTCATCTCTGCTCTTCCTCCTCCTTTTTAGGTGGTTGAAGTGGGGCACTTTTGGGGATATAGGATTGATGAAAAAAGCTCAGAGATTCTGAAAAAGCTTACTGCTGAAATCAGCCGTCTGAAGTTGGTGCCCTTGCCCGTTCACCCACATCCAGACTTGGTCTGTCTGGCTCCTTTTGCTGATTTTGATAAAGAAAGCTACTTTAGAGCACAAATCCTTTATGTTTCTGGAAATTCTGCTGAGGTATGTTTTTCTGTAACAAATCACTGAAAGGGAAATGAAACAGACTTATAGCAGTTGATAGAAAGTCTTTTCTAATTTCAAGTGGAAATTAAATATAAAATAATTAAAGTTAGAGAAGTGGTCTGGTAGAAAAGTTACTTCCCTCAGTGATGTGAGGATTTAAGCCCCAGTCCCTAGGAATCCTGTGATGACAGAGCTGGGATGGATGGTCACGTGGCCATGGTTGGTGGCACACAGTGTTTGCCTGGGCCTCTACTAACTGAGGCACATTCCTCATCCTCTAGGTGTTCTTTGTAGACTATGGAAACAGAGCGCACGTAGCTCTGGACGTCTTAATGGAGATTCCCTGTCAGTTTCTTGAACTTCCCTTTCAGGTAAGGTCGAGACGCTCCTGTGGTGTGAGAGCGTAAAGCTAGGAGGGTTCTGGAGTCATGTGGTCGCCCTGCAGCTTATGGACAGGGCCAAGGCCCAGAGGGCTGGCACTCGTTTTGTCATGCTCTCTGAATTTGGTTTCTGCTTTTTCCCAGAAATATATTGCTGTAGATATTTTTGCTAGTACTGCTTTTGGAGCAAGTTAAAATATATGGAGTGTTTCACACTTAGCAAAAAAAGTAGTTTTAATTCAGCAGTAATTTCTAATGCTTTCCCACATGCACTTTCTAAAAGTTATTCTAAACATTTTTTGTTGTCGAAAAGGAAAACCAAGTTTTTTTTACCTATGAAATCCTCACTTACCCTGAAACTGTTTTCAGTAGGATTTGTAGGAGATCACTGGTGAGGATCCCTGCACCAGGGTCACTTTTCACTGGTATTTGGGATGAGTGTCTCGCACATTTATAAACTGGCTCAGCTGTGCACTTCTGTCCCGTAGGCTTTGGAGTTTAAGATTTGCAAGATGCGCCCATCCGCGAGGTGTCTGGTAGGTGGCGAGCATTGGAGCAGCGGGGCCAGCCGGCGCTTCTCCTTGCTGGTCAGTGGCCGTGCCCTCCTCGTGAAGGTCTTCTCCGTGGTGCACGGCGTCCTACATGTGGACGCCTACCTCTCCTCAGCGCTGCACGACGCCGTCAACGTGCAAGACGTCCTCGTCAAGGAGGGCTATGCCGAGCTGGCCGAGGAGCCCTATGAGTCCAAGGTGTGTGCTTCCGTCCTCCTTTTAGGAGCGTGTGTGTGTGTCTGAGTGTGTGTGTGCAGAGGGCGGGGGAGTGAGAGAGAAGGGGGGCCCTTTTCCTCTCTCAGGATATTGGGGGGTGAAGAGCTGGACAGTGTTCAGTGTGGTAAGGTCTGTGGTGCCCTCATAAATGTCTTCTAGTTTCTTTGAGACCAAATTACGGTGCTCAAGTGCTGTTCTTGTTGGTTTCTGATTATGGAGCTGTTTTTTTTTTTTTTTTTCCTGGAATGAAGATTAGATGTGAAAATGTTCTCTGGGGATTTTTAAAAAAATGGATTCCAAGATTTATCTCCCTAAGGAAAGTAATTATATAAAATATTAGTTTCAAGTATTTTGAACATTTCAAAATATCTTTCAACTGTTTCTTTCAAAATCAGTTGTGAAGCTATTTTTCTTGATCTGAAGGTTTGAGATGCCCATTGAGGCTCATGTTGAAGGTGGTTTGTTTTTCCTTCTGTAATTTCTGCTGGGGATGAGGTGCTGAGTTGGGCAAGGGACAAACAAGCAGGAAAACGTCACTGTAGAGCTGGTTGTGTTTCCATGTGGGAAAACACTTCCAGGGATCCTGGTAATATTCCCAATATGAAACTGACATTTTGTATACAAAAAATTCTTTTTCTCACTCTTTTCAGTTCTCTGATGGCTGAAAGGTAGTAAAGGCTAATGAATTGAGCCTTTAATGCATTCTGTTTTATTTCTTTTGTTTGAATTTTAAAATGTACTTGAGAAAATTTTCTTTTGACACCTTAATAATCTAAAGATCACCTAAGAATAAGGTCATGCCTATGAAATACTTTGATTAGCTTGGAATAAAGTGCTTTTAATACTGGTTTTCCTTTTAGCAAAATGAACTTTTCTTATTTGGTTCAGCAAAGCCATGAAGTTCTCAAGGATCTCTTTTCCAAATCAGCAGAATATGTGACAGACATGTCCGTGCCATCCCCCTTGAAAGACGACGAAAAGTATCTGATGCAGATTTTGTTAGAGAGCTTTTCTTCCAATAAACTGGGTAACCCAAACTGCAAGGTAATTTATAGGAGTTATTTTAAAATACAGTTAAAATTTTAAAAAATCATTCTACATTTATAAGCTGAATTGTAGCTAGTAGTCATGATGGTTTTTTTCTTTACTGTTTTTTTTTAAATTAATTATTTATTTTTGGCTGTGTTGGGTTTTCGTTGCTGCGCGCGGGCTATGTCTAGTTGCGGCGAGCGGGGGCTGCTCTTCGTTGCGGTGCGCGGGCTTCTCATTGCTGTGGCTTCTCTTGTTGAGGAGCACAGGCTCTAGGCACGTGGGCTTCAGTAGTTGTGCCTGGGCTTCAGTAGCTGTGGCTCGCGGGCTCTAGAGCGCAGGCTCAGTAGTTGTGGTGCACGGGCTTAGCTGCTCCGTGGCATGTGGGGTCTTCCCGGACCAGGGCTCGAACCTGTGTCCCCTGCATTGGCAGGTGGAGTCTTAATCACTGTGCCACCAGGGAAGTTCTTCTTTACTGGTTTTTAACTGTTACTTTTCTCACAATGGAGCCTATATTAATAAGACCAAAACCCAAGGTTTAGTATAGAGCAGTGCTTTGACTAGTTCTTCTTTTCTTCCAAAAAAAATTTTATTTATTTATTTATTTATTAATTATTTAGCTAGCTAGCTGTTCCGGGTCTTAGTTACAGCATGTGGGATCTAGTTCCCTGACCAGGCTCAAACCTGGGCCCCCTGCATTGGGAGCGCAGAGTCTTAGCCAGTGGACCACCAGGGAAGTCCCATGACTAGTTCTTTTTTATTTTATTTATTTTATTTTATTATTATTCTTTTTTAAATAGTTGTGATGAAATGATTATATACTACACTTATTCCGTTTTTTTGTTTGTTTGTTTGTTTGTTTGCGGTACGCGGGCCTCTCACCGCTGCGGCCTCTCCCGTTGCAGAGCACAGGCTCCGGATGCGCAGGCTCAGCGGCTATGGCTCATGGGCCCAGCCGCTCCGCGGCACGTGGGATCCTCCCACACCGGGGCACGAACCCGTGTCCCCTGCATCAGCAGGCGGACTCTCAACCAATGCGCCACCAGGGAAGCCCCTAGTTCTTTTTTAAAACTAACCTTTCCAAAGGTGATATTGAGTGAAAAAAATGCACAGCCTGAAAGTTGAGGATTATGTTTTATTCAGCAAACTTTCTGAGGACTTGAAGCCCGGGAGGCAGCCTCTCAGGTAGCTCTGAGGGACTGCTCCGAAGAGGTGAAGGAGAAGACAGGATGTATAGGAATTTTGCAACAAAAACCAGGCATTCGGACGGCAGGCAACATTTTTCAGTCACAGCGACCAGTGCTTGTCTGTCAGAACGAAGGGAAGCATGGTGTGTGGGCTTTTGAGAACCAGCATCCAGGCTTAGCTTCGTCTCGTGGAGGGGCTCTAGTCGCTCGGCCCATTTGGAGGAGGGCCGACAGGGACTCACTCTTAGACTGCCCCAGGCTTTGGCTGTGTGGTCATAGACCTGCTTATTTAACTGGAATAGTCTGCTGCCATGAAAAGAATACTTTCACTGAAGTATTTGGCAGTGTTTCCTTTTTTGACCAAAGTATGTGTATGTATTTATATATAGAGAGAGAGGAAGGTTAGCGAAACCATGGAAGGAATCAGTTGCATCCCAGAAAAATACCTCCTTTAAGGCACTTTTCTCCCATTAAACCTCGAAGATGTTATGACTGATGAAGGTGTAGCTTTTTTCTTTTTTTAAACTATTATCTGGCTTTTGGATTTTTAAAATGCATGTGAAGTGACATTTTACTTACTGGTAACATCTTGTATATTTTATGTGTACAGGCAATACTTCATGGGCCTTTTAACCCTTATGAACTGAAGTGTCATAGTCTGACCAGAGTATCCAAGTTCAGGTATGATTAACTTAAGTTTCCCATGAAGTTTTTTTTCTCTCGTCCTCTTTTTACAGAGCTCATCAGAAACTAACCTTTTTTATACCTAACCTGTAGGAATGTGATACTTTTTCTGACTCCTTCCAGCTTCTCCACTAGCTCCAAATCTGCGGTTCCCGTTCTCTCTTATGTGAAAGCCATTCTGTATAAGACTTGTTAGAGTATCTTTCATCAAAGCCTTCGTTTTTTCTGTTCTTACTGTAATTGTTATACATTCAGCAGGTCTGTGAGTGCCCCCTGTGTCCTGGGAGCAGTTGGGGAGAACAGTAGTGAACCTACACAGTCGGTGTCCTCCCCCAGATTATGGGTCCAGTGGGCAGAGGGTAGGACAGAGAAAGCCACTTATTTCAAGATAGGTTGATGAGGGTCTTGTTAGGGGCCATGGAACATTACAAAGGCATCTAAGAGGGGCCCCTGTCCACAGTTGGAAGGCCGTCGAGATTTTCCAGGGAAACCTGAGACCTGAAGCCTGCAGAGGAGTTAGACCAGGAGAAATCCAGCTGTCAGGGCAGGCAGGGTGAGGGCTGGGTGGGGAGGGTCCCAGCAGCAGGCATATGGGCCTTGGGTCACCTCTGAGAAAGTGGAGGGAAAGTGTGGGGGCTGCAGAGCCTCACGAGCCATGTGGGAAGCCTCACTGTGTGCACTTTATTTTTAATTTTTTAAAAATTTTAAAATTTATTTATTTATTTATTTATTTTTGGGTGTGTTGGGTCTTCGTTTCTGTGTGAGGGCTTTCTCTAGTTGCAGCGAGCAGGGGCTACTCTTCATCGCGGTGCACGGGCCTCTCACTGTCACGGCCTCTCCTGTTGCGGAGCACAGGCTCCAGATGCACAGGCTCAGTAATTGTGGCTCATGGGCTTAGTTGTTCCGCAGCATGTGGGATCTTCCCAGACCAGGGCTCAAACCCGTGTCCCCTGCATTGGCAGGCAGATTCTCAACCACTGCGCCACCAGGGAAGCCCTGTGTGCACTTTAAATAGTCACTTTGGCTACAGGGTAGACCCTGGCTTCTCAAAGTCTCCTCCAGGGCCAGCAGCAAATGCGTCCCCAAGAGCTTGTTAGAAATGCAGGGCTCAGCCCCACCCAGACCTTTCGAACCTGCATTTTCACAAGGTGTCCAATTGCTCTGTGAGCACTTTAAACTGTGCAGAGCCCCAGCATGAAGGATGCTCGGGTCAGCGCAGACCTCTGAGGCTGCTCACACTGTGCTCCAGAGCAGGACCGCCGTGGACCGTGCCGAGTCCACGACGGGAGGTGCAGAAGCGGGCAGCTTTGTGAGAGCTTTCGGTGTGGACCCAACAGGCCGGTGCTTGATTGGAGTTGGTGATGGGGGAGGAGCAGGAGTGGACGGCGCCCTGCTGGGCTCTGCTAAGAGGCGGGAGGGGGTGGGTGGCCACGGGACAGAGGTCTGGGGTGCAGGTAGAGGTTTGGGCAAGGTCAGCACGTGGGTCCAGGGAGTGGCTGGGGTCACACGAGGAGCGGAAGAGCGAAGGGGTGGAGGACCAGCCCCAGGACTCCAGCGCGAGGAGGCTCAGTGCAGACTGGGCCGTGGTGTATTGCACTGGTTGGGCCTGTGTTGGCACGCTGGACTGTCTTTGAACTGTGTTTCTTGCGGGTTTGGCGTCACTTAGTGCCTCGCGGGTGGAGGGGCAGCCGTCTCCCAACAGCTCTCGTTTCAGGTGCGTTTGGATTGAGAAGGAGAGCGTCAACTCTGTCGTCATCAGCGACAGCCCCGAGGACCTCCACCAGAGCATGCTGGTTGCAGCTTCCCTTTCGGTTAACGCCACCGGTGGGTGAAGGCCTGCTGTCCCTGCGGTGTTGCTCTTCTCTTCTTGCCCTTGACTCCAGTTCCCAGCACAGTTTGTCTTATAATCAGTGAACAGCCTCATGCCTGTGTGCCATGTTTTAGACTATTTCCTGAGAGCATTGGCTGGTGGGAGCTTAAGAACTGGAGCATCATCACCTTTCCCACTGTGCAGGGATGCATGGATTGATTCCTTGATCATCCATTCATTCCATTGTGCTTGACCACGAAGGAGAGAAAATCCAAGAGCTTGGCCCAGGGACAAACCCGATAGCCTAAGGAGGAGAAAGGAAAGGCCAGAGTAACCAGACAGGACGGGTCCCCAAATGGGGTCAAAGCTTGAGCCTTAGGATAAGGGGTTCCTCTTGGGGTGCTGTGGGGACCGACACCAGGGAGCACTTCTCTGCTGGGGCACATCTGTGGGGACAGACTCAACACAGGGAGGGAGGCCTGAGGACCAGGAGGAGTTGTGGGGAGGGAAGGTGTCACACTCGTGACAATGTGCCCAGTGCTGCCCTTGGCCGTGACTGTCTGCAGGGTCCGCCATGCTGCTGAGGGAGACCTCGCTGATGCCGCACATCCCCGGCCTTCCTGCGCTCCTCAGCATGCTGTTCGCACCCGTCATGGAGCTCAGGTATGGCCTGCTCCCTTGTCTTATCCCCAGGCTTTGGTAAGATGCGAACCCAGTGGGAGAAACGGGGCCCCTCCCTCCTTTTGGAGAGAAAGCGCTGATGGAAAAGTGTCCTTGGCAGGTCTGGAGGCTGGCCGCGCCTCCCCCGGCTTCAGTGTGACCGAGGGAGGCTTTATGGTTATTTGCGGAGCTACACTGAGACTCAGTTTAGAAAGAAGCTCAGAGAGCTGACAAGGACATGCAGCCTCACACAGGAGCGTGACTCGAAGTGGGGCAAAAGGGATCAAAGTGGAGGTGGAGTTGAGGCCCAGCGTCAGCACCACGCTGATGGACGTCCTGTTGTTAATGGGCTGTGGTTGTGACACCAAGCCTCCCGGCAACGGTTGTCAGTGGGAAACCGTGCCCGTCCCACTCGCGTTGGTGCCCCGAGGTAAGACTGCAGCTGTGGCTCTTTTGTGCCAAGATCAGACAGGAACTCCTAGAGGCTTTAGTAAAGAGAAGTGTGTCAATGAGCAGGGCTCGCTTTTTTTTTTTTTTTTTTTTTTGGCTGCATTGGGTCTTCATTGCTGTGCGTGGGCTTTCTCTAGTTGTGGCGAGCGGGGGCTACTCTTCATTGCAGTGCGTGGGCTGCTCATTACAGTGGCTTCTCGTTGTGGAGCACGGGCTCTAGGCACGTGGGCTTCAGTAGTTGTGGCATGTAGCCTCAGTAGTTGTGACTCGCGGGCTCTAGAGCACAGGCTCAGTCGATGTGGCGCACGGGCTTAGTTGCTCCACAGCATGTGGGATCTTCCTGGACCAGGGCTCGAACCTGTGTCCCCTACATTGGCAGCCGGATTCTTAACCACTGTGCCATCAGGGATGCCCCTCAATATTTTCTAATAACCTATAAGGGAAAAGAGTCTGAAGAGGAATATATACACATACATGCATATATATATCCAAATTGCTGTGCTCTATACCTGAAACTAACACAATATTGTAAATCAACTATACTTCAATAAATAAATAAATACATATATACTATCTATATGTATAAAATAAACTCAGGCTGCCCATTCAAAAAAAACAAAAACAAAAAACCCAGTGGCTTAACAATTCTGAAATAATAACTTTTCTCAAAACTGTTCATTTAGAGTTGATCGAGATGGCAAATGCTATACTGGAGTCCTCTGTGGTTTGGGGTGGAATCCAACTACAGGGGCCGCTCTCCTGCCGGAGCATGACATGGAGCTCGCTTTTGACGTGCAGTTCAGCGTGGAGGATGTCATAGAGGTAAGGCTGCTGAGGTCATCATAGCGTGGGAGCTACGTCGCGCTCTCGGTGTGCTGGTACAGCCGTTTAGCAGCAGGAGCTGTGTCTGACGCCGTGCTTAAAATGCAGGCGCACGCCTCTGGTCCTGGAGGTGCTCACTCTCCCTCAACCTGCCTGTTTTACTTTTCTGTGCGAAGTAGCTTCCTGACAGGTGGTGCTCTCTGAATTTCTCACTAGGTACCTCCCGGCACAGTAAGCCTTCCTGGGCAGTAGAACTGAACAGCAGGCAGCGAGACTGCCGTGCATGTCTCCCCAGGCCTCACCCCAAGTCAGGACCAGCTGGACATCCTTGCTAGTTCCTGTTGGGGGCTGAGGAAAGTCCTGCCCCACTCGGTCCTCTCCACACACACGGTGGGGGGCTTGCTGGGCTGACCCTTGGGTGCAAACTCGACTCTGCAGTGGAAGTACCTATTCTGGTCTGGGACCAGATCAGTGCACAAGTTAAGGCTGACCATTTAGAGACTTGGGTGACAAAGTTATTTTATAGCTTTTGAATTTAATAATGAAACATTTGGGCTTATGTTTTATATGCTTTTGTTTTTGTATTTCATTGTTGTAGTAACTCAGTTCTCTTGCATTTTACAAAATGAGAAACAAAGCTGGTCTTTCAGGACAGCTAGTTTGGAAGCACTCTTCCAGAGTGCTAGAAGTTCCATGGAGTCGCTGAGGTTGGCATAGCTGTGCAGGAGGGGGTGGGGGAGGGGCGCTGGGCGAGGCCTTTGGGCTGGTCCTTTCTCCAGGGGGCATGTGGCTTTGTTGATTGAACTTGACTGCTCTCTCATGTAAAGGGGCTTTGGGGCTTAAAAGTACTCTTTAGATCATAGACCTAGTCGTGAAATGTGAAGCTGTAAAACTGCTAGAAGTAAATACAGGAGAAAATCTATATGACCTTGGGTTTGGCAATGAGTTTGTAGATGCAACGAAGCATAATCTGTGAAAGAAAAAATTGATAATTTGGACTTTATCAAATTAAAACCTGCTCTGCAGAAGACCCTGTTAAGAGGATGAAAAGACAAGCTACACACGAGGAGGAAATATTTGCAAATATGTATCTAAGGAAGGACTTCCATTCATAATGTGTAATGAACTCTTAAAACTCAATAAAATAAGCAACTAAGTTAAATATGGATGGCAGTAAACCAGTGAAAAGGTGTTCAACATCATATGTCATTAGGAAAATGCAAGTTAAGATCTCAGTGACATACCTCTGCAGACCTATTAGAATGGCTAAAATCCAAAAAACTGAAAATACCCAGTGCTGGCAAGGATGTGGAGCAACGGGAACACTTGCTGCTGGTGGGAGCGCAGAGTGGGCTAGTGTTTTGTGGAGGATAAGGTTCTTCAAAGTGAAACATACACCGACCATAAGACCCCGGAGTCCTACTTTTAAGTATTTATCAAAGAGATTTGAAAACTTACATCCACATAAGACCTGTTTGTGAATACGGATTGCAGCATTCATAATAGCTAAAAACTGGAAGCAGTCAAGATGTCCTTCAGCAGGGGAATGGACAAACTGTGGCAGAGCCGTACGATGGAGTACTCTTCAGCAATAGAAAGGAGTGAGCAGTTGATTCATGCAACAACGTGAGTGAGTCTTAAATGCATGTTATTAAGTGAGAGAAGCCAGGACTTGGAGGCTACGGATGGTATGATTCTATTCATATGACATTCTGGAAAAGGCCAGACTATAGGGATGGAAAACAGATTCGTGGCTCCTGGGGGCAGAGTAGTGATGGACCACAAAGGGTACCACAGGGGCTGGAGAGTGAAGGAGCTGCCCCGTGTGCGCTGCGGGGGCAGATGCATGGCTCTGCGTGCTTGTCCAAACCCGTAGTCTCACCACCAAATGTAAAATAGCTAGCTAGTGGGAAGCAGCCGCATAGCACAGGGAGATCAGCTCGGGGACTTATGACCACCTAGAGGAGTGGGATAGGGAGGGTGGGAGGGAGATGCAAGAGCGGGGGATATAGGGTTGTATGTATCTATATAGCTGATTCAATTTGTTATACAGCAGAAACTAACACAACATTGTAAAGCAATTGTACTCCAATAAAGATGTTAAAAAAAATACAAAAAATCCTATAGTCTGGGGCTTCCCTGTTGGTGTAGTGGTTAAGACTCCACGCTCCCAATGCAGGGGGCCCGGGTTAGATCCCTGGTCAGGGAACTAGATCCCACGTGCATGCGCAGCTAAGAGTTCGCCTGCCGCAACTAAGGAGCCCGTGTGCTGCAACTAAGGAGTCCACCTGCTGCAGCTAAGACCTGATGCAACCAAATAAGTAAAAAAATAAATATTAAAAAAAAAACATAGTCCATGCCCCGTGAAAGAGTGGAACTCTGATATATGCAGTCCACACACACACACACACCAACACCGACTAGGATTTGGGGGATAATTGCATTGAAGGGGGTGAGGGGAAAAGGAGCTTTGGAAAACATTTTTGACTGGAAATGGTAAGGCTACTGTCTTCTACTTGGTAAAGTTGTTTCTTATGGAGTGCAAGTTAATTCTGAAACTGCGTGTTACTGGGGTTGAGCAACAGAGTAAACGGACGCAGGAGCCAGGTTTCTTATTACTAGACTTAGAGATGCACTTAGAAAGGAAGGCCAGAACACACCCTGTGGGGCAGGGTGACTGAGAGACATGGTTCAGTAGGAATTCATGTTTAACTTACTGCATGCAAGTAAGTTACGTGTGTATACATGATTTCGTACGCATGCACTGATAACCTAGCTCTCTCAGCGCAAGAAACGATGACACCCCAGTAGCCATGAACAAACCCAGGGCCCAGATTGCGGTTTCTGATAGGATTTTCCAGTAAAAGGAACCAGGGCTCCTTGGAGAAATGGGCAGAGGAAACACAGGATGAGCCTGGAGCTTCTTGTAGAGCCAGGAAGAAAAGAAGCACTCAAGAAACAAAAGTATGCAGCCTGTCACAGGGACGTGGGAGGCCAGTGGCCAAGGTTGGAACAGAGCACCCAAATAAATCACGGTGTGTTGGGTTATAACTCACAGTGTCCGAAGGGTGTAAACAAGTGATTGGATAAACAAATGGGGAAGAGGAGGCAAATCTTCCACTCAGGAGAATTCCCAACAGTACCCAGGAAGTGGAGCTTAAACCTCCCCTGTTCCCTCCTCCCTGCTTTGAGAGTGGACTAGACTTAGTGACTGGCTTCCACTGAGCCTGGCAGACGCTGCCTCAGCTGTGGCCAAGGCCAGCATCACCAGTGATCCGTCTTGGCGATGGCACACACATCCTGACGGGATGGGATGAGAAGGGCCCCCACCTCTGTGGGGTTCTCCCCAGAACTCACCACCCCAACCTAATCATGAGAAAGACGTCACATAAGCCCAGACTAGGGGGCATCTCACAAAATACCTGACCAGAAATCAGAACTGTCAAGGTCTCAAAAAACAGGAAAAGGCTCAGAAACTGCCCTGGACCAAAGGAGACCGGGGAGACGTGACAACAGGTGCAGTGTGGTGCCCTGGATTGGGTCCGGAGATAGAAAGAGGACGTGAGTGGAAAAGGTGGTCAAATCCACATGGAGCCTGGACTCTAGTTAATAGTGACGTGCCCAGGTCAGCCTCTCAGTAGTGACAGATGGACTGTGGGTGGAAGGCGCTCACGTCGGGGAGGGGTGCACGAAACGTCTGTTCTGTCTTTGCTGCTCTTCCTATATTTCAGATTACTCAAAGCAGAAAGTTCATTAAACACTATGGCACAGGCTGAAACAAAATACGGCACATTGTTGCTCTGGGGGCACTCCTCAGGCTTCTGTGGGAACGTTGCAAACAGGGCGACAGCAGGGACTGAGGGGTGGAAAGGGTGAATGCATCAGATACATGGTGACTGATGGTAAGTGGACTTACTGTGCAGAGTGTATACAAGCGCCGAATTATTCTGTTGTACCCCTGCAACTAACATACTGTCATGTACCAATTGTACCTCAATTGAAAAAACGCACACAAGGGACTTCCCTGGTGGTCCAGTGGTTAAGAATCCTCCTTCCAGTGCAGGGGATGTGGGTTCAATCTCTGGTCGGGGAACTAAGATCCCACATGCCACGGGGCAACTAAGCCCATGGGCTCTAGAGCCTGCACACCACAACTACTGAGCCCACGTGCCCTGGAGCCCGTGTGCCACAACTAGAGAGAAGCCCGTGCCGCAGCGAAAGACCCCACGTGCCTCAACTAAGACCTGATGCAGCCAAATAAATAAATATTAAAAAAAAAGGAAGAAAAGACACACACAAAGTGAGAGGAACATATGGCCCTCCCTCGGTATCTGTGGGAGTTTGGTTCCAAGACCCCCCTCAGATACCAAAATCTGCAGAAGCTCAAGTCTCTTATATAAAATGGTGTCGTATTTGCATATAACCTGTGCACACCACCCATATACTTTAGATGATCTCTGGATTACTTATAATACCTAATACAATGTAAACCCTATGTAAATAATTGCCAATGTATGGCAAATTCAGGTTTTGATTTTTGGAACTTCATGGATTTTTTTTTTCCTGAATGTTTTTGATCCAAGCTTGGTTGAATCCACAGATACAGAGGACTTACTGTGTATGTGATACAAGTAGATTTTGAACAGTGTAACCCCATGGGTTAAACTATTAAATTTTAGAATAGAAGTTTAAAAAGTGTGCCTACACTGAAAAGTCTGAACCTTCCTTGCTGTTCTTTTTCTTTTTTTTACTGCTTCTTAAATTATTGATAGTGGTTATTGGTGTTATTTGTGTCGTTTTGATAATTTCTTCCAGAAACCATACTGATGATAATCATGAAATTATGAAATCTCAATGCTTATGAATTATTTAAATGTGGAGTGGAATTCAGTTATAGAAGAACCATATGAATACGTTGCCATTTATTTACAGGTTAATATTCTCAGAGCCGCTATTAACAAGCTGGTGTGTGATGGACCAAATGGATCGATGTGTCTTGGGCCAGAAAGAATCGCACAGTTGCAGGATAATGCTCGGCAGAAACTTTTAGGGTGAGTTGTGATGACAAGCTTTCTTTCTTAGCTATCTAGATTTTGAACGCCTTGAATTGTTTATGAGACGTGATAGATTGATCCTCTGACGCAGGGCGGCATCTAGAGGTGCCAGATGGAGGCACCAGCCACCTGTGTCCTGATCGTCAGCCAGGAGCCAGCAGCAAGTAGGGGCGGCTTGAGAATATGTGATAAAGAGACCCTTTCAAATAGCATAGGCAGGTCGGAGGGAAACCACAGTGGGCACCTCAGAGGCAAAGGGAGGGAGGGGGCCTGGGCTGTGGAGGCTGAGGGGCTGTGGAGGCTGAGAGGCTGTGTGTAGAGCATCAACTTACAGGAGTGGGCCACGCTGTCGCGCTTCCCCCAGGATAAGCATCCTGGCCTCCCCCTCCCCCTCCAACACTTGCTGGGCTCCCCGTTGGCCAAACCCAACCCAAATCCCTAGGACAGGGGCTCTCGTTGGCGCAGCCCTTAAGCCCAGGTCAGCCTGGACAGCTCAGAGGAGGCTGAGAAGGGAGGACAGACATGGGGGAGGAGCAAACAGAAGGCTCCCAGCACATCCAGTCCTGCATGAGAACAGGGAGCAGTGGACACCTTTCAGAAAGGTGTTAGATAAACAGAGCTGCCTTAGCCATGGTGATAAAGGCTGAAAATATTTTTACGTGAACTTTGTGTTGAAGTTTAACATACATGCAGTGCACAGGTCATCTCAGTGTGTTTGCACACAGTGAATGTGCCACGTGACCAGCAGCTGAGGGAAACCATGTTACAAAACATTAGAAGTGCTCATAAAGCTAAAAGAAATCACCCCAAATGCATATGGGAAGGCGCGGCAGGTCACCGAGTCGGCAGATGCTCCCTGTTCTTACACAGCGCTGCTCTCAACAGCACAGGACGCCTCCTCGTCAGGAAGGGCCAGTCACCTGGTGCTCCTTTGCCTCTCCTCACCCCATCTCTCTCTCCACCCCCGCCGAGGGTGGCCGTGTCCCGACTTGCTGTGCTCTGGGTAGCAGTTCAGTGGTTTTAGTAAGTTTGCGGACTTGTGCTGACCATCACCACAACTCAGCTTTACAACAGGTCTGTCATCCCCAAAGTTCGCTTACAAATACCTTAGAACAGTGGTGGGGATAGTCACACAGATCTATAAATTTACTAAAATTGTTAAATTGTGTACTTAAAACTAATTAGTTCATGGTACGTACCTCAATAAAGCTGTTTTTAGAAACACAAGTTCTTACGTTTGTCAGCAATTCCTGTTCCTACCCCGACTCCGGGCTACCACTGAGCTGCTCTTGGTCTCCATAGATTTGCCTTCTCTGAAAATTTTATATAAATGGCATAATTTTTTTTAATCTGGCTTCTTTCATTGAGCATAATATGTTTGAGGTTCATCCGTGTTTTAACATGTTTGTTCTTTTTAACAACTGAATAATGCTCCACTGTTTGTGTATGCCACATTTCCTTTATCCATTCACCAGTTGATGAAATGTTTGGATTGTTTCCGGTATTTGGCTGTTATGAATAATGCTATTCTGGAAAGTCATGTAAAGTCTTTGAGTGAACATATATTTTCTTCTCTTTTCGGTAGATATCTAGGAGTAGAATTGGTAGGTTGTATAGTAAGTTTATGTTAATTTTTTAAGAAGTGGACAAACTGTTTTCCAAAGTGACTCACATATTACATTCCCACCAGCAACATATGACAGTTCCAGTCTCTTCACATCCTTGCCTGCACTTGGCATTGTCAGTGTATTTTTTATTGTACTTAATCTAGTGGAGTTATGGTAGTATCTTATTATGGTTTTAATTTGCATTTCCTTAATAACTAATGATATAAAAGATCTTTTTATATCCTTATTAGCCAATCATACACCTTTTCTGGTGAAGTATCTTCAGATATTTTCTGTTTTTTTTTTTGCGCTTCGCGGGCCCCTCACTGCCGTGGCCCCTCCCGCCGTGGAGCACAGGCTCCGGACGCACAGACTCAGCAGCCATGGCCCACGGGCCCATCCGCTCCGCGGCATGTGGGATCCTCCCGGACCGGGGCACGAACACGCGTCCCCCGCGTCGGCAGGCGGACTCCCAACCACTGCGCCACCAGGGAAGCCCTTCCCTGTTTTTTAATTGGTTTGATTGTCATCTTATTGAGTTGTAGCAATTCTTTATAAATGCTAGCTAAAAGTCTCTTCCGAGTATGCAATTTGCAGATATTTTCCCCATCGCATAGCTTGTCTTTTCATTTTCTTAATGGCATATCCTAAAGAATACATGTTTTTAATTTTGATGGTGTCCACTTTAGCTTTTTTAAAAATTTTTTTATGGTTTATGCTTTTGGTGTTATATCTGAAAAACCTTTGCTAAACCCAAGGTCACAGAAGAGTTTTCTTCTCTGTTTTCCTCTAATTCTTATATTTACTTATGGTACTGAGGTCTTTGATCCATTTTGAGATGATAGTTGTATATGGTGTGACGTGTAAGAGTCTTAAGTTCATTTTTTCACATATGAACATCCAGTTGTTATAACATCATTTGCTGAAGAACCCCCCTCTGAATTGCCTTGGCATCTGTCAAAAATCAATTGGCCATAAATGTAAAGGTTTATTTTTGAACTTCCTATTTTGTTCTATTGATTTATGTCTCTCTTTAATAGTAATTCTTGAAATTGGGTAGTGTTAGTCCTCATATTTTGTTCTTCTTTTTCAAAGTTTTTTTTTTTTTTTTTTTTTTTTTACTATTTTAGATCCTTTTCCTTTCCATATAAAATTTAAGATCGGCTTGTCATTTCTACAACAAACCTTGGCAGGGGTTGTGATGGGGATTGTATTGAATCTGTAGATCAGTTTGAGGAGAATTGCCATCTTAACAGTATTGAGTTGTCCAATGCACCGAGCCGGAATATCTGTTAGATATCCTTTAATTTCTCTTAACACTTTTTATGGTTTTCAAGTGTGCAGAATTTTGTTAAATTATTTCTATTTTAGTCTTTTTGATGCTATTGTGAGTTTAAATTGTTTTCTTTATTTTTGCATTGTTCATTGCTAGAAATGAACAATTGTTTTTTATATATTGATCTTTTATCCTGTGACCTTGTTAAACCTGTTTGTTAGTGCCAGTAGTTTTTGTAGATTCTTTAGGATTTCCTACATACAGGATCATATCTATGAATAAAGACAGTTTTACTTCTTCCTTTCCAATCTGTACGCTCTTAATTTCTTTTTCCTGTTTTATTATACTGGCTAGAACCCTCTGTATTGAGCTGAATAGAAGTGGTGCGAACATACATCTTTGCCTTGTTCCCAGTTTTGGGGAGAAAGCATCGTTTTTCACTACTAAGTATGTTAGCTGCAGGTTAGCTGCAGGGTTTTTGTAGAGGTTCTTTATCAGGTTGAAGGAGTTCCTTTCTATTCCTAGTTTGCTGAGAGCTTTCATCAGGAAAGGATGTCACATTTTGCCAAATGCCTTTTCTGTGTCTGTGAGATAATCATGGTGTTTTTTCTTTTATTTGATTTGTATGGTATATTACATTAATTGCTTTTTGGTTGTTAAAACTAGCCTGCATTCCTGGGATGAATTCCACATAGTGTGTAATTCTTTTTATAAACTTGTTTTATTTTTATTTATTTATTTTTTAAATTTATTTTTATTTTTGGCTGTGTTGAGTCTTCGTTGTTGCGCATGGGCTTTCTCTAGTTGCAGCAGGCAGGGGCTACTCTTCGTTGCAGTGCGCGGGCTTCTCACTGTGGTGGCTTCTCTTGTTGCGGAGCTCTAGGCGTGCAGGCTCAGTAGCTGTGGCTCGCAGGCTCAGTAGTTGTGGCGCACAGGCCTAGTTGCTCTGCGGCATATGGGATCTTCCCGGACCAGGGCTCAAACCCGTGTCCCCTGCATTGGCAGGCAGATTCTTAACCACTGCGCCATGAGGGAAGTCCCTATAAACTTGTTTTATAGCAAACAAGTTAAAGGTTTTTAATAGGTTTTTGCTAAAGCTTTTTCATCTGGGTTCATGAGGGTTATTGATTGTAGTTTTCTTGTGATATCTTTGTCTGATTTGGTAGCAGAGTAGTCCTGGCTTCATAGAATGAGTTAGGAGGTGTTTCCTGCTATTTTCTGAAAGAGTTTATGTAAGATTGATATTATTTCTTTAAATATTTGATAGAAATTGGTAATGAATCATTTGAGCTTGGACTTCTCTTTGTGGGGAGATTTTAAATTACTAATTAGATTTCTTGTGTTATAGGTCTATTCAGATTTTCTCTTTCTTCTTAAGTCAGTTTAGCTTAGCTAAAGTTTATTAATTCTGTTGACCTCTTTAAAGAACTAACTTTTGGTTTTGTTGATTTTTTTCCCCCTAGTGTTTACCTTTTTTCTGTTTCATTGATGTTCACTCTCATAATGATTATTCCCTTACTTCTGATTGCTTTGGGTTTAGCATGCTCTTTTTCTAGTTTCATAACTTAGAAGCTTAATTATTGTTTTGAGACCTTCTTTTCTGTTACAGACATTTAAAGCTATACATTTCTTTCCGTTACTGTTTTTGCTGCATCCCATACTTCTTGATTTGTTGTATTTTGATTTTTATTCTTTTAAAAATATTCTCTAGTTTCCCTTGTGATTTCTTCTTTGATGGGTTATTTAGAAGTATATTGTTTATTTTTCAAGTATTTTGGGATTTTTCAACTTTTTAAAATGTTGATATATAATTTATTTCTGTGTAGGTATTATACATACTTTGAATGATTTCAGTCTTTCAGAATTTCTTTTAAAACTTATTGAGACTTATTTTATGCCCTGACATACAGTCTTTCCTGGAAAATGGTCCATGTTCACTTGAGAAGAATGCATGTCTGTTGTTGGGTGGGGTGTTTTGTAGATGTTGGGTGGATTGAGTTGGTGTTCTAGGACTCACTGTCTTTGCTGGTTTTCCCTCTAGTTCTGTGAATGTTGAAACTGTGATATTAAAATTTCTAACTAATTATTGAGTTATTTCTTTTTTCAAGTCTGTCAGCTTTTCTTTTATGTCTTTTGGGGCTCTGTTAGACACGTTTATGTTTATAATTTTTGTATCTTTCTGACGTATTAGCCCTTTTGTCATTATGAAATCTCTTTTTTTTTTTTTTTGTGGTACGCGGGCCTCTCACTGTTGTGGCCTCTCCTGTTGCGGAGCACAGGCTCCGGACGCGCAGGCTCAGCGGCCATGGCTCACAGGCCCAGCCGCTCTGCGGCATGTGGGATCTTCCCGGACCGGGGCACGAACCCATGTCCCCTGCATTGGCAGGTGGACTCTCAACCACTGCGCCACCAGGGAAGCCCCTCTCTTTTTATTCTAGTAATATTTCTTGTTTTAAAGTCAATTTTGTCTGATATTAATATAGCTACTCTGGCTTGGTTTTGTTACTGTTTGCATGGCATATCTTTTCCTATCCTTTTACTTATAACCTATTTGCATCTTTGAATTTTTAAAAATGATTTTTCTGCCCTATTCCTGCTCTCCTCTCCTTTGGGACTCCCATTTTACATGTTTTTGTATACAATTGATGTTGTCCCACTGGTCTCTGAGGCTCTGGTCATTTTTCTTCAGTCCTTTTTCTCTCTGTTGTTCAGATTAGTTAACTTCTATTGATCTGTCCTTAAGTTTACTGATTCTTTATTCGTCCATCTCACACCTACAGATTTTGGTCTCCTATGTAAGGAATTTTCCATTTTAGTTATTGTACCTTTCAACTCTAAAATTTCTCTTTGGTTCTGTGTATAGTTTTAAATTTTTATTGAGATTATCTTTGAGTCATTACCATCATATTTTCCTTTATTTCTTTAAACATAGTTTGCTTTAATTCTTTGTATATACTTGCAGTGACTTCTTTAAAGTCTTACTTGCTAAAACCACATCTGAGTCGACTCAATCAGCTTCTGTTGGCTGTTCTTTTTTTTTATTCCTGAGTATGGGTCACACATTCCTGTTTCTTCACAAAATATCTCATAATTTTTGCTGAAAATTGGGCATTTTAGATAATGTAGTGTATTAATGTAGGGTTTTGATTACTCCCTGCAGAATTCTGCAGAATCAGTTTCCCCACCATGTTGTAAGGCCACTAATGCCTGTTTTTTAATTCTCCTTTTTATTTTTCAGCCTGGCTTGTTAGGGGTCATCCTTGTGTCTGCATTGCTTAGTGCTCAGCCAATGATTAGTGAGAAGTTGTGCTTAAATACCTAAGTCATTAAGGCTTCTGCCCTCTGCTGGTGGGTCTCTGTGTGGGTCAGGTAGTACATCCAAAGTTCAGGCAGTTTTGAAATCTGGCTTTTATTTCTTGCCAGGGCTTTCCTGTGTGTGCATGCCACCTTCCCGTCGGCCAGGGCTGTGTGGCAGGCCAGGGGCCTTCGTAGGTCTCTGCTGCATGTGTGTGTGCAGCTTCTCCATCAGCTAGGGAATGTGTGGTGAGCCCGAGTAGCCTCTGTGGCACTCGTTTTCAGGATCTCCCTCTTGCATTTCCGGATTGTCAGCTGGTCTGCTGCTGGCCCCAAGCAGGACCAGGGCCGAAGGCTCCCAGAGCTGTGGGCTTTCTCCATCTATTTCCTACTGAGTTTGCCATTTTTACTGACAGTGCTGCCAGGCATGAGGGTTTTTACCCTCTGCTCCAAATCAAGTAAATTCAGTCTGGCAGTGAAGATGCCTGTTTTCACCCTGGGAACGCTAGAGTGCCAGGTTGAGCTGGTGGGGTTGGCGTGAGTGGTGGGTGGGCGTAGCCCCACCCAGGCATGAATTCCACAGACTCCACTGTTGTTACCTGGAGTTCAGCAGTTTTTTGTGAATGAATGCTTCTGAATTTGCTTTTGATTAATATCCAGAGTCTTCAGGCATGTTTTTTTGGATGATTTTGTCTAGTTTTATAGTTGTTTGGGGGTGGTGGTGCAAGAAGATTTGCAGACTTCTTTACATTCTTATTGCTAGAATTCTCTATCTATGCCTTTTTAAGCTGATGACATTTCCAACTTGTCATGGCTGCTTAAGAATAAATGGTATAAAAGATCCTCTTACATTTCCTAGAACTTGACTCAGTAACCCAGGCGATGTGTGGTAATGGAGCAGCCTCCACTGGTTACTAGGGGAACACAGAAAACAAGGGTCAGTCTTATAGACCCACGTTGCTCCATTTTTTTTTGTTTTTGAATGTATAGGGGGTTAAAATATTCTCTGATCATAATTACATAAATTTTGACCTTTAAGAAACTTATTGGAGTTACAATTCTGCGGGAAAGTACATAGGATTTAAATCTCGTTTTAAAAATCACAGTAGTGTTTTCAATTACTAATGTATAATTAAGGTGACTTAAGCTCTCTTTTTTTAAATTTTAGTTTGTTCTGTCCATTGAAACCAAGAGAGAAGATTGTTCCTAAGTGTCATGAAAAGCCATATGAGTGGAATCAGGTGAGTGAGAAATAGGTGGCCATGTGAGCAGCCTACCACCAGGATTGATGGGAACAGAACTCTTGATGGATTCAGGGGCTCCAACAGGGTTGGTGGAGGATGCCCGGGGAGCAGGGGGAGCCTGGTGGCAAAGTGCGTGGTTCTTTGGTTAATGGGGCAGGGTCACAGGCCACACAGGCTGTTTCTGGATAGTATACTCCATGTAATGTCTTGGTGAAAAACTAGACCTCAGGCTAATTATCCTTTAATTTTGGATAAACAGGTATGAATGTCTGGATTAGCTTTTAGGGTACAGTGGTTGTTTTTGGAGTGGCTTGGAGACATCCACCCTCTCACTGTGCCCTCACATGGCAGAGAGAGTGGTGTCTCTCTGGTGTCTCTGCTTATAAGGGCATTAATCCCATCCTCATCCCGTCATGGGAGCCCCACCATCATGACCTCATCTGACCTGAATAACCTCACAAAGGCCTCATCTCCAAATACCATCACATTGGGGGTTTGGAAGACACAGTTCAGTCCATAGCAGTTGTGAAGTAGGGCAAACGGCCCCTATTGGGCACCTTGACATTTCCTGTCTGTAAGATTTAGAGTAAAATGTGATTTCAGGAAAGGAGCTCAGGGAGGAATTTGAAGCTTTAATCCTAGAGCCAAGGATGTCTTTATACATAAACCAGCTGGGCCACTAGTTCCTCATCCCTTTGGCAGTGGAAGTAGGCTACCACCCCTGGAGATGGTGTTTTCCCACTCTGAGTCTGGAAGTTACTTCTGCTGCAGAATGTCCCTTCTCTCCATGTGCTCCATGACTGTTTCCCCCCGTTAGAGCCCCGAGGACCAGTCCCTGGAGCCAGCTCCGTCATGTGCACAGAGCTGTGCCCCGGCCACCTCTCCTACAGCCTCCGTGGCGGTGTTTGAAGCTAATAGCAGGGCTTAATTTGAAAGCAGAATTTCATTCTGAGGTTGATGTGGTTTAGAAAACTTACATGCTTTAATGCCTCTGTTCACGTTTCCTGTTCAAAATTACATAGGAAGGAATGTATGGGAGATTTCTGGGTAAAGATTGCCATATTATTAGGATGAATTTAAAGATGAAATAGCAGATATATAGTATTTATTGTTGTGAGAATAGAGAAGCTTTCTGTAAATGTTTTTGGAAAATTAAAAGAGTAGTTTCTGCCATCTTATGTGTCTATGTGTATGTGTGTGTATAATTTTATTTGTTTTACTTTATGTCTAGAAAAGTCCCATTGCAGAGCCTGACTGGTCCTTTTGCCCTGATAGGTTGATCTGACGCTGGTGATGGAGCAGGCGGACTGGGAGAGCAGCAGGGGGAAGAACACCTTTCTGTACCAGCTGCACAAACTGATTGTCCTCAGTTCCTAGACGGGACGCAGGCTGTCCCCAGCCCTCCTGGGGGCCACGGAGGCCTGTTAAAGGCTCCACCCGCAGGCTGCCTCCCTCTGTCCACCCTGTCTGAAAGGCCTTCTCAGTCCTGGTTCCTTTCCCCTTCGGGTGGTGGCTGGAGAGTGAAAGATTGGGAAAAGTCTAGTCTTTTCTAGAAACAGAAGATCACTGTATTAATAAACGTTTTGGGACAAATCATTCTGAAAGAAGACTTCATTTGGAAAAAGAGCTGTATTTTGCTTTCAATTTACTAAGGTAAATATAAGTGGCTAATCTTTCATTAAGGTTCCAGAACACACTTGTATGTTCTATTTTGTTACAGTGATTTAAACATGGGGCACAGGAGAAACCAGGGCTCCCAGTTTACCACAAGGGGAAAGCTGTGTGTTTTTTTCAAAACCATGTGGCATTTTCTAATTTTTTTTCCATGAAGGAAAATACCTGATTTTGGTAAAACTACTTCCATTTTGTATATTTTAGGTTTCTACTTAAGTTAAATCTTAGTCCACGTTTTGGAAATTAGAGAGCTTACCTGGTCACTAGTATATCTATGTTAAAACAATGAAAGCATTAGACTAAGTTTGTTTCTGACAGTTATTAGAGGAGATTAAAAGGTATTTCGTTCTGAAAAAAATCCAAATTTCTAAAACTGATAAAGGAATAGACTTCTTTTTAAAAGTCAACTTTTGTCAGACAGGATTTCACCAGAAAAGCAGAGCCACTGTAAATGCAGCAGTAAATGAGATCTGAGTTAGCTCTTACGTGAGCGCGACAGAAGCTGGAGTGAAGGTCTGGAAGGGCCAGTGGGCGGATCGGAGAAATGGTCCACCTGAGCCAGCTGCTTACAGGCGGACAGTTTGAGGCTTGTGAGAGCACATGTATTTGGTCAGCAACGTGGGGTCATGACCAGGAGCTCAAGTAGAGAACTCGAAAACCACCCCGTCTAGGGGAGCCTCTGTAAACTGGGGGCCCGGCCAAGTGCTCTGCTGGGCCGGCAGCCAGGAAGCCCGCTGGATGCTGAGTGTGCCAGCAGCAGTGACTGCGCCCGACACAACCATCTGAGCACATGGCCCCCACTTCACCTGTGCCCCAGTCTTGCTCAGCTGCTTCTGAGGCAGCTCAGAGCGGAAGCATTCCAGTGGGGGGGTTTCTGGGGAATGCGCTTCCCACCTTACGCAGGGGGTGGTGCTACCAAGCTAGCAACACACCATCCTTTGTTCAACTTTAAGGTTAAGATTTCACCTGCCGGGCTTCCCTGGTGGCGCAGGGGTTGAGAGTCCGCCCGCCGATGCAGGGGACACGGGTTCGTGCCCCGGTCCGGGAGGGTTCCATGTGCCGCGGAGCAGCTGGGCCTGTGAGCCATGGCCGCTGGGCCTGCGCGTCCGGAGCCTGTGCTCCACAGCGGGAGAGGCTGCGGCAGTGAGAGGCCCGTGTACCGCAAAAAAAAACAAGTTACTTAGTAAGTAATGCATATCCATGATGTGAAATGAAAAGCTTTTAAAGGGAAGGTAGGAAAAGTCTGTCTTCCCATCCCACCAGCACCGGGGTCTCCTCTGAGGCGGCTGTGGTCTCTTCATTTGCAGTCCTTCAGCGGGTGTTTACTGAGCACATACTGTGCCCCAGGCACCGGGGCAGGTGCTTACGGACACTGACACCCTCACGGAGCTGACCTCAGAGTGTGTATGGCACAGGACGGGCAACCAGGCAGGCAGTGGGAAGAGCTGTGAAGTCAGTTGAAGGAACCGAAGGGATCGGGCAGGAGGTGCCTGCTGTCTCTAAAAGCCCCGGTGGTAAATGTCCTAGGCTCTGCGGGCCACGTGGCGGCTGTGCTGCCCGTCAGCTCTGCAGGCGTAGCTCAGAAGTTGTCGTAGGTGATACTTAAACAAATGAGTGAGGCTGCATTCCAGAAAAACTTTATTCATAAAAACAAGTGTCAGACCATGGTTGTGGTTTGCTGACCCTGCAGTAGAGGGCAGGGGCAGGTGCAGGGCAGTGACACTGTCCTGTAGACAGCGGTCAGGGAGAGCCTTTGTGATGGGGGGACAGCAAGTAGAGATCCCATCTGGGGATATTGGGGAAAAAGGTGTTCTGGGCAGAGGAAAATGTGCCCAGGCCCTGTGGAAGGAGCACATGCTTGGTGTATTTGGAGAGCCAGCCAGGAGGCTGGAGGCAAGGATGGTTAGGAGGGGACATTAGACAGAAGCCAGGTCTGGGACCGTGGGGCAGAGTCCAGCTTTTATTCTGAGTGGGGTGGCGGGGCTCACAGAGGGGCTTGAGCAGTAGTATCGTGCCTCAGCTGAGTTTCTGAGAAAGACCATCCTGGCTAATGCGTGGGGCACAGGGTGAGACACTGGTGTTGAGAGCAGGTGGCTGGACTGGGGTGTGTTCCAGAGGGGAAGGGACACGAGGGAAGAGGGTTGGATTTGAAAAATCAGAGAGGAAGAACATTCTCGGGACACCAGTGTAGGGGGCTGAACTTCCCCTCAAAGCTGTGTCCACATCTTAACCCCTGGGACTCTCTGTAAATGTGATCTTACTTGGAGAAAGGATCTGATTAGGTAAGTTAAGGATCTTGAGATGAGAAGATCACCCTGGATTTAAGGTAGGCCCTAAAGCAGATAACCAGCATCCTTATAAAAGACACATAGAGGACCCAGAGGGAAGAGGCCATGTGAAGATGGAGGCGGAGATTGGAGCAATGTGGTCATGAGGCAGGGACCACCCAGAGCCACCGGAGGCTGGAAGAGGCAGGGGAAATCTCCCCTAGAGCTGTGGGAAGAGTGGAGCCCTGATGGCCCCTTGCTCTCAGACTCCTGGCCTCCAGAGCTGTAGAGAATCCACTTCTGTCATGTCAAGCCCCCCAGTGTGTTAAAGCAGCCACAGAAAGCTAAAAAATGGACACAACCGTCATCTTTATAAGATCTAACACGGGAAAAAATGGCTCCAAAGAAATCCCACAGTGACAGAAGCTCTGACTAATACAACTGTAGATAGAACACACCTCCCCAAACATTCTCTGTTTAGAAAATTGCGCAGGGAATTATACAGATTTAGTGAAATTCATTCCAGAAAATACTTTTTTCAGTGAAAGTTTTCATTGTTGATATGCTAATTAATGTGTTTTAGATTCACAAACACTTTGTCAGAATGGTGTCAGAATGGCAGGCGAATGCCTTGTAGCTGAAGCTTCCTGCCTGATGTCTAGTTGCCGCCCCGCCTCCCATCCTCTGCCCTGTGGCATGCACGTCACCTCAGTGCTCAGATGCCTCTGGTCCAGCCTGGACGTGCCTTTGGCTGTCGTGTCACCACACAACCTTGCAGCCTGGGTCCCAGTGCCACGGGGCTATTTCTCATCATTTCCCGAGCATTGCATGTACTTGGATATTCTGTCTGTGCACACAGTGTTCCTTCCGCTTGGACTGACTGCTGCCCCTGCTTGCCCCTGGTGAATTCCTCCTCTGCCTCTGTACACCCCCAGTGGTGCCCCTTGTACTGCAAAGCTGTCCGTAAGTCTCTGGACAGAATTAAGTATCCCGTTTCCTGGGTGGTCCAAGCATCTGCTTATGCTACCAGAATTAAGTAGTTCATTTATTCCACAAGCATTTTTGGATTGCCTTTTGAGGGGTTAGGGTTAAGTGACCCCACCCCTTAGTAAATGCTAAGAGAGGGGTTTCACATTATATGTCTCTTAAGGGTAGAGTCTGTATTAATTTCTGAATCTGAAATACCTGACACCTACTTGGTATTCAAATACGGTTTGAACAGAACCCACCACAGTCTGGGGAGGGAGGGAGGCATCGGCATACTGTCAGGAGGGGAGGGGCTGAGGGGTGGCCCTGTGTTTAGAGGAGCAGGAGGACCACGGGCGGGGGTGAAAGCCATGGGCACACACCAAGACGGTGCTCCTGCCTGTCCAGGCTTCTCCAGCAGGGAAACCCGATGGCGCTGGCCAGTGCATGTGCCTCGAGGCAGCTGGCAAAGCCACCTCCTGTCATGGGGTTTATTGCCATGGAGATGTCAAAGTGCTGTGTTCAGATGTAAGAGTGACTTGCTAAATGTGAAGTGGATTAGTGAATCACAGCAGTTCTGACTTAGAAGTGCAGGAGGAGATTATCAACGTAAATAGTTTTAGGAAGAGGCAGCTTTCTGAGCAGGTGGATACCTGCTGGCGCCAGGCACAGGGCGCTAGAGATAGAAGTGAAGGAGGCTTCCTGCCCGCAAGAGCTCATGGTTCAGTGAGGAGACAGCGTTCAGGAGGAGCGCGGACTGTGTTGTCACGGGGCGGCCGGGGCCGCAGGGGGCTCTTGTCGAGGGCGGGCCTTAGCCTAGTGCAGGTGGGCGTGGGGGGAGGTTCCCCGAACTCGGCATTTCTGCTGAGCTTTGAGGGCAGGTGGAGAGTGATGAGGAAGCCGGTTGGGGCCCGGAGGGGCAGCTGTGTGAAGATGCTGGAACGCCTGCACGGTTGGGAGACCGAGCGGTTCTGGGAGGCTGAGCGGTTCTGGAAGGTTCCGGAAGGCTCAAGTATAGGATCGAAGGCAGGGAAAGTAGCCCGAGGGGAGACTGAAGGGGTGGGGAGCAGCTGTTGTTCTGTCTGCCCTGCAGTACCTCCCCGACCCTGTCCTGAGAACTGATACTGGACACCCCCTTCTGAGTATTGCTTCTCCTCCCAGGCCATCTGTGTGGCGGGCCCCGTATTGATCCAGAAGTGGGCACCTGCCTTCACTGGACCACTGTGCCCGTCAGGTTTTTAAATTGGAGATCAGGGCGTCAGGCCACTCTGGAGTGGCTGAAACGAGAAGGCCTGAAGCTCTGTAGTTCTCTTCTGTGGGGAGAAGGCCAGCCTGCTGCCTGAGTGATGGCTGAAGCCATCATGTCCAGAGAAGCAGGGATGGGAGGGGCAGGGGAGCTTGAAGGACATTTGAGTCCTTTGTTCTGGCCTCAGTCCTGCCCCTGGGGTCCATGACACCGTCCAGAAGTCTAATAATAAACTCTGCTTGACAGGTAGGCTGGTTCAGGTTGGGGTTTTGTCTGAGAGGATGCCAGCAGACAGTGGAGTGTGGGGTTTTATAACGAAGGCAGCGCCTGCCAGCGAGGGGTGTTAAGCAGAGCAGTGGCATGATAACGTGTGAACTTTAGACAATTCCGGCTTCAGGGGGATGAATAGATGGAATGAATAGGAGCAGAAAGTGATGAGACCAAAGACCAGGAGAACAGCTGCTCGGGCAGGAGGAGGGGACCTGCCGGGACCGAGGCCGACAGTGGAGCTGGGGAGAGAGAGAAGAATGGATTTTCAGACCCCTGAAGGAGGTAGGCTTGATGTATAACTGAGTGATGAACAGTCTTCTGGGGTGACCTTTAGGGTTTAATTTAGATAATTGGGTCAATGGTGACATCTTTTGCCAGGAAAATAAAGAACAGGTTTGGTGGAATGGGGAAGACTATGGACTTGAGCTTGAATCACCCATGGGTAGTTGAGCAAAGATGTATAAGAAGCCGTGAGGTGTCTGGAGGTCAGGAGAGGCATCTGGGTGGAGGGAAGGGTCTTGGATGGAGCAATTTACAGGTGGTCACTGAACTCTTTTATTTTTTCTCTTAGAATTTAATTTCCAAAACGTCTGCAATTCCATCATGTGTCACCATCTTGGTGGCCACCAGCATCTCTGATCCAGTAACTTCCTGACCCAGTCTCTCCGTGGCTTCTGTTTTTCCTCCTTTTCTGCCCATTCTTCCTTTTAGAAGGAGGGATCCGATCATAAAAGTCAGTGTTCCACAGGCCTCCTGGGCCATGGTTAGTGCATTGGGGAGATGGGGGAAGAAAACATCTTGGCGTGGGAAGTACTTGGACACTAGTCTTCATGTGATGGCCATGGTCACAAGGGCCGTGGAAGGGAGGGAGCCCTGAATGGAGACTTCCAAACAAGCAAGGGGAGAGATGCAGTGGCTGCAACCTGGGCAGACCAGGAAATTGGGGAGGGAGTGGTCAGAGGTGGTCCCTTCGTGATGAGTAATAAACATGAAGGTGAAGGGAACAGAATCCAGTATGTTAGTTATTACGTGGACTGAATTTTCCCACCAAAGGACAGGCGCCTAAATAGAGCTGAGAAATAAAACCCAGCTCTACACTACACAGCTAACACAGCTTTAAGTGTTTTAAGAGAACACACTTAAAGTGGTGAAAGTTGAAAATAAAGACTAGGGCAAAGATACCAGATAAATGAGAACAAAAAGCAGAATGTGCAGTTAACATCAGACCAGGAGATATTTAAGGTCAAGTGTGTTGAATTAAGAGGAATGTTATGTAATGTCAAAGGCACAATTAATGGTGTGTTAGGAACACGTGTGCACCAGGCAGCATAGTGATGAATAGTGTGAACAGAAAGTTTCTGGAAATGCTGGGAGAATTTCATGCAAATACAGTGCTAATGGGTGATCTTGGCACACCTGGGTTCACTCCTGAGCATTCTAATTGACCAATTAGGATACAGAAATTAAATCATACAGTCAATAAAGCTGATATAATATGTATGTAGAATCCAGTGTCCCTCACATTTAAAGTATCCTTTCCCTTAGGTTTGAAATGTTTACAAAAATAGATCATGTACATGACCACAAAGAAACACTTTTTTTTAAATCAGAGAATTTAAAGGCCACACTTTTTTGGTTATAATCCATTAAAGTTGGACATAAATAATAAAAAGGTGTCCCCGTCCTTTCCAAATTTTAACTGCTTGGAAATTAGAAAAAGAAGATGCCCATATATAACTCGTGGATCAAAAGAAGAAATTAAAAGAAAAATTACAAACTGCCAAGAATGCAATGAAAAGGTGCTCTATACTGAAATGTGTACGATTCTCAGGCTAAAAGAAAAAGGAACTAAGTATTCTTAAGAAATTAGACAAAGAAAAGCAATTGCTGGGACTTCCCTGGTGGTCCAGTGGGTAAGACTCTGTGCTCCCAGTGCAGGGGGCCTAGGTTTGATCCCTGATCGGGGAACTAGATCCCACATGCCGCACCTAAGAGCTCACATGCCACAACTAAAGATCCTGCATGCCACAATGAAGACCTGTCGCAGCCAAAATAAATAAAATATTAAAAAATTTTTTTTAATTGCTCGGAAGAGAAATATGGTAAAGACATAAAATCAGGAAATAGAAATTAATCAGGATAAATAAGTTCAAAAGCTGGTTTCATAAAAATAGATAAGCCCTTCACAAGTCTGACTAAGAGAAAAAATAAGAACGGGAGCAAAACAGGCTAAATGGAGTAAAATTCCACCACTAAAAAAGGGTCTGGCATCAGCTTGCCTCGCAGCCTGCAGAGAACAGATGACCCAAATGCTGACTAATCTCTCTCAAGCCACCTTCAGTTCACCTGAAGAAGCTGGCGTGTGACTTTAATGTCACCACACACACAGCCCGCTTAGGAATACAGACAGAAAAAACTAAATTATCACCAAACGGAATCCAGTGATGTTCAAAAAAAAAAAAAAATAACTGACAAAGCAGGGCCTATTCCAGGAACGTAAGAGCAGTTTCATGTCAAGAACCATCAGTCAAGTCCCACATAAATACAGGAGGAAACGTGTGTGGTTCTACTCAATGGATGCTGAAAAGGCATTTCATGAAATTTAGCATCCATTGCTAAGTCAAAAGAAAAAAAATGAAGTAGAAACAGCAGAGAGTTGCAGGCAGTTCTTGCTTGCACAACAGGCGGGGCGGCGAAAATGCAGATTGAGTCTGCGAAGCTGTCCTGTGAGATGCTTGGTCAGAACCGTAGAACACCGTCCACTTCAAATACAGAGAATGATGAAAAGAATAGTCAATCTAGTGCATGTCGTACACTGTAATTTAAAAGATTAGAAACACTGAGAATTAAAGTGAAACAACAGTGGTTTGAGCAGCGCTTCCCTCTTTTCACCGTGTAACTTGGCGCGGAACCTCTTCTCGCCGTGTAAGTTGGCGCGGAACCTCTTCTCGCCGTGGTGAACCGTCACAGCCCTTCCTAGGTCGGGACGAGCCTCCTGCACCGCCTTCTTGCCGGAAAGCGGGCCCCGCCCCCTCGGCGTCCTCCTCCCCGTTGCCCCAGATCCCGGGCCGCGCACCTCCGGCCCCAGAGCAGCCTCAGGGCCTACGTCCCCGGCAGCCTCTCTCTCTTTTTTTTTTTTTTTTTTTTTTTTGCGGCACGCGGGCCTCTCACTGCTGTGGCCTCTCCCGTTGTGGAGCACAGGCTCCGGACGCGCAGGCTCAGCGGCCACGGCTCACGGGCCCAGCCGCTCCGCGGCATGTGGGATCTTCCCGGACCGGGGCACAAACCCGTGTCCCCTGCATCGGCAGGCGGACTCTCAACCACTGCACCACCAGGGAAGCCCCCAGCCTCTCTTCTAGGGGCGTTAAGGTCCACTCCAATTTCACTGCCAGTGTTATCAGCGCTTTTCATATCTTTGCTGCACTTTCACCTTTATTGGCCGATTTCCTCTTTCAAGTGTCCATTTTTTTTGTTTTTGTTTTTGTTTGCGGTACGCGGGCCTCTCACTGCTGTGGCCTCTCCCGTTGCGGAGCACAGGCTCTGGATGCGCAGGCTCAGCAGCCATGGCTCACGGGCCCAACCGCTCCGTGGCATGTGGGATCCTCCCGGACCGGGGCACGAACCCACGTCCCCTGCATCGGCAGGCGGTCTCTCAACCACTGCGCCACCAGGGAAGCCCCAAGGGTCCGTTTTTGTAAGACATCATGTGAGTTTGTCCCTGGTGAGGCAAGGAGACGACGCCACTACAGACTTTGCAGTTTGTGTGTGAGTGAAAGAACACACTCGGTGATCAGGGACCGACGGACTTCGGGAGAAGCGCAGTGAGTGGTCCCCGCTCGCGCTGCGCACCTGTTCCTTGCGTGCCTGTGGACGGAGGAGCTCAGCACGCACCCGGCTCGTCCTGGGCGCAGTTGCTCACGGTCACCAAGCTGCGGGGACTGGGGTCTAAACCGAGTCGTTGGGAGGCTGGTGCTCCTGAAAAGGAATGAAAGCCCACAATCCACAGTAAGTGTTCTCTTCAGTGTCAAAGCATTCAGACCATTCAGTTAAAATTAGGAACTGGACGGGGATGTCTCCTGTCCCTATTGTTTAAAACGACTTGAAGGGGCTTCCTTGATGGCGCAGTGGTTAAGAATCCGCCTGCCAATGCAAGAGACATGGGTTGGTGCCCTGGTCCGGGCAGATCCCACATGCTTCGGAGCAACTAAGCCCGTGCACCGCAACTACTGAAGCCAGTGGGCCTAGAGCCCGTGCTCTGCAACAAGAGAAGCCCCCGCTCGCCCCAAGTAGAGAAAGCCCACGTGCAGCAACAAAGACCCAACACAGCCAAAAATAAAAACAAATAAATAAATTTATTCAAAATTAAAAAAAAAATAAAACGACTTGAAGGTTCTAGCAAATGCAATAAACCTAGAAAGATGGGATAACTGATACAACATTAGACATAGATAAAGCTCTTTTTTGCCGGTATGATGCATAATCTGTGTGCTGGGGTCCCTAAGACCTCCTCCAGTTTTGGTGATTCACTAGCAGGACTCACAGCTAAGAGTTATGACAGCAAAAGGACACGAAGTAAAATCAGCAAAGGAAGTAGGCACGTGGGCAAAGTCCATGAAAACAGCGGGTGCAAACTTCCGAGAGTCCTCTCCCAGGGACGTCACACACCGTTAATTTGTCCGGCAATGAGCTATGACAGCCTGTGTGAAGTGCTGTCCACCAGGAATCTCCTCGGAGTCTCAGTGCCCAGGGGTCGGTCGTCTTGGAGGCTGGCCGCCTAGGCTCCCTCTGCCCCGCACGCGCCGCGATGCCAGTCTCCCAGTTCTGCATAAACCTCAGCGTTTATGCAAAGGGTTTAGGCTCAGTGAGTCACCCTTATCAGTTAGAGAACGGCGGGAACCCTCCTGAAATCTAAGCTCCCAGATGCCAGGCAAAGGCCAGCCCTGCGAGCAGGCCTTTCCAGGAGTCCAGTATCGTGCCTGCTGTGTGAGCTCTGCAACAACAAGACCCTTTGGTAAGGCTTCTGGATGCACGCTAGGGATACAAAAGTCATTAGCTTCCGTGGCGATGAGAGCCTAGAAGGCCTTCCATGGACATCCTGAAAAAATATGCTTCAGAATAAAGGTGGAGGATCTATACCCCCATGAAGAAAACTGAGATCATATTGAAAGACAGAAACAAAATCTGAACAGATGAAAAAGCATACTTGGGAAGATTTTACATCATGAAAGATGTCATTAATATGCAAATATCGTACAATTCCAGTAAGAATCTCAATGAGGTATCTTTTTGGATTTGGATGAAAATATCTTAAAATTGTATTTGGATGAGTAAATGCTCAAGGATAGAATCCTGCTTGAGGTATGGGGAGCCCCTTATTAACCTAGATGGGAAAATCAGAAGCTATACAAGGAGATACAAACATATTTGATTAACGCTGAAAAACGTTGTATGGCAAAAGACACCATAACCAATCAATGGGTAGAATGGAAAATATTTGTGATGTGGATGACAAAGGGCTAATATGTACTATGCTAGAACCTTAAAAAAAAAACCGTCAGGAAAGAGCAACAATCAAACAGAAAAACAATTATATGAATAGAAGGTCTAGAGAAGAGCAAATCTTAATGGCCAGAAACATGAAAATGCTCAAATTCCTTAGGAGTAAGGGAAATAGAAACCAGCGAGCTTTATACCCACAGACTGGTGGACGAGGTTTTTTAAAGTGCTGTATCACACAGCTGCAACTATTCCCTGACATTGATAGTCACCACTTCTCTTCTGCCTTACACTGTACAGCTGTCCTGACATATCAAAGTTAAAGGAGAGGCCTGTTTTCAATTTTAACAGATGTTGCCAGATTGATTTCCAAAGAAGCTAAAACACTTCATATTTTACCAGCAATATATATATTTTTCCCTTCCACCTCCACATCAGCAACTTTTAAAATGCTACAGCACTTTTAAAAAGATCCGGCTGCCGCCGTTAGGGAATAGTTGCAGCTGTATGAAGAGTGAGCTGGGAATTAGAGCTGCTCCCTGAAGGGATTCCACAAGGAAGGGTGAGTGGGAACAGAGAGGTGTGGAAATGTGCATATTATCTCATTCTAAAAATAAGTAATCACGTTACATGTACACGTGTGTGTATTTGTGCTTATGCTTGTCTGGAAGGGACTAAGAGCACAGAGAAAAATGTGGAAGGATACATTCTAGATAATGACCTCTGTCATCTGGAATGGGATGGGCCCTTTTAGATTTCTTCCTGCTGCTCTCCTGGAACACAGACCTGATGGCTGGTGCTTCAGCAGCCATCTTCAACCTTGAGATGACCTTGATAGTGGAAACCACCCACATACAATGGCAGAATCTGGGTTACTGTCAACCACAGCCATCCCACTAGCCCTGGACTGCCTACCTCTAGACTTCTTTTATGTGAGAGGGAAATTAACTTTTTAAACTCTCTGTTATTTTTGGTCTGTGTTACAAGCAGCCGAACACAGTTCCTGTTTGACACAATATATACTTAAAAAAAAGAACTTAAAAAGTAAAAGAATACACGTTCCATCAACAAAGTGCTCAGTTACAGGAGGAGTATTAAAAATCGCAAGAAGAGACCAAGGCAGATGGATATCATCTAGATTCAGTGCAGTCATGGGTATTTGCTTCCAGGCTATACATTCTGACTTGGCTGAATTCAAAGTAACTCTTGACCACCTGCTTCCCACTCTGAAAAGTCCAGGCTTCCTTTTAGAAGCATAGACATTATCCAAATTGCCAGAATCCAAGTGAGTAAAGCATCTTCTACTAAGCATCTTCTCTCTCCACCATGAAGTTACTCTGTACATTAAGGAATGCAAAAGATGGATCTGATCCAGTCCCTGATGGCAAGTTAAGACTCCCTAGAAACTAGAGAACAGTGGCTGAGAGAGTGCAATTAAATACCACGTGAGGAAGTGCTGCAGGATATAGTGCCCTGCTTTCTGGATTATTCCCTGGATTTGCTTTTGAATTGGAACAATAGTTTTAGAACATTAACTGGAAAAGATTTTTTTTTTTCAAGCAAAAGAGAAAAATGGCTTTATAACCTCAGAGAAGTAGTATAATGTTGAAAGATGATAGGCAAAGACTTCAGAGGAATCTTAAATTAGACTGTGCTTTTGAAGACCTGCAATTAGAGAGAGGCGTGTTATCTCTTACATAATATTTCCTTGCTTAAATTACATTTCATAATGAGCTACTTATACTTGGGTTTCAGGAAACCAATTCCAGTGTGGGGGGAACGTTTTTTTCCTCGCAAGTCGAGAAACATCAGAAAGGCAGCACTGCCCTCTGGCCTCTCTCTCCTAGAACTACAGGTTTTGCCTCAGCAGCTGTCAGTCTTCATAGGCAATGCTTTTGGAGCTTTTCTGAATGTTAGCTTGCAAACTGGTAATGGCAGGGACCACCTCATAAATGAAAAAAAAAAATTGGAAGTACTGATGGGAAATTATGACCAGAAAGCAGAACTTCTTCCAACTTTGTGGAAGCATTTTTATAAACAATATGGAGTGTTATATAAGTTTTATTGTTTGTATATTATTGGTTGTTTAGGCTTATTACAAAATAACTTGATTTGGGAGAGCATAAAACAAAAAGATATTGCCCGGTCTTATTATGTTCTCTTCTTTTTTCATATAGCTCTAAATCAGCAGTTATTTTTGCCTTTTCTAAAAATTGAGACATAGCTTACACACAGGGAGTGTATGGATCTGAGTCATAGTTCAGCGAATGCTGCTGAATTCACGCAGCCACACCTCTACTAAGAGAACAGAGTGTCTCCATCAGCACTGAAGCTTCCACATGCACAGCAAGCACCGTCCTGACCTCCTTCACTGTAGAGGAGTTTTGACTGTTGCAGAAGTTCGTATAAGTGGAATCCTACAGCGGAATGTACTATTGGTCAGGCTGCTTTTTGCTCAACATAATATTTTTGAGGTTCATTCATGTTGTTGTATAAATCAATAATTTGTTCTTTTATTATCCATTGTACGAAAACACCAGTTTATTTATCCATTCTCCTACTGATGGGCATGTGGATTGTTTTCACTTTGGGCCTATTATGAATAAAGCTGCTGTGAACAAGTCCTTATAGATACATGTTTTCATGTCTCTTGGATAAATACCTAGGAGTGGTGGGATTACTGGGTCTTAGAGCAGGTGGTTTGACTTTATAAGGAGTGATCAGACTTTCTGAAGTGGTGGCTGCTTTGAGCCTTCTCTTCCTGTAGTCTTTAGAATTCTGTCTACCCCACTAAACTAAAGTAGTTAATCCCCTCTTATTAATTGTTCTTTGTATTAAATTTTTTTTTTTTTTTTTTGCCGTACGCGGGCCTCTCACTGTTGTGGCCTCTCCCGTTGTGGAGCACAGGCTCCGGACGCGCAGGCCCAGCGGCCATGGTTCACGGGCCCAGCCGCTCCGCGGCATGTGGGATCTTCCCGGACCGGGGCTCGAACCCGTGTCCCCTGCATCGGCAGGCGGACTCTCAACCACTGCACCACCAGGGAAGCCCCTTTGTTCATTTTTAAAGTGAGTTATTTGATTTTTGTTGATTTGTAGGAATCCTTTATATATTCTATTAACCCCTTATCAGGTACCTGATTTGCAAATATTTTCGTTGATGCTGTAGGTTGCTTTTCGCTTTCTTTGTTGTGTCCTTTGATGCACACAAGTTTTAAGGTTTAATCTGGTCCCACTTTGTCTTTTGTTGCCTGTGCTTTTGGTGTCACATCCAAGACATTATTGCCAAGTCCAGTGTCATGCAGCTTTCCCCCATGTTTTCTTCTAGGAGTTTTATAGTTTTAGGTCTTACGTTTAGGTCTTTTAGCTGTTCTGAGTTATTTATTATATGTGGTCTATTCATTTTTTAACAGTGTCTTGAGATGAACAGTAGTTTGGGATTTGGATGTTTATTAATTTAAAATTTTTATTTTATGGTTAGTTCCTTTGAGCTTCCTAAGAAATCTTTGTCACAGAGAAATTCTTCTGTGTTTTCTTCTAGAAATGTTATAGTTTTAGCATTTGTATTTGGGCTTGTGACCCATGTCAGATTCACTCCTGTGTTAGGTGAAATCGGGGCGGAGGATATTTTTCCCTTGGAGGGTCTACTGCAGCAGACCTCCCCGTCCTGTTGGATGCTGCAGAGGATGCTGCGATGCTCCACTGGCTCCCCCTCAAGGTGACAGACGTTCTCCTCCAGCTGGCAGGGCCCCTCGGCTGTCAGTTCTCTCTGGGGACGTGTTTTGCTGAAGAAGCCCTGCCCTCCCCTGCTTCCCCAATCACACTTCCCTCCAGAGGAAGTGTGCGTCCAGTGATCCATACAGGGCTTGAAAGCACCTTTCCTCTGACTCCAGACAGCTGTGCAGGCCGGCCTCGAGGCCCTGGGCTGACCAGGGTCTCCCTGGGGCTGGACCTTCCTCCCCTGCAGGGCTGCGTCCCAAGAGCCCCCCCAGTCAGCCTCCCCCAGGGCCCAGCCACGTCTCATACCTCCTCGACTGGGGGCAGGGGTGGGGCTCCTGCAGGGCGCCCGGACCCTCCGGGGAGAGGGAGGGCAACAGCAGCCTACTCTTCCCAGAGCCTCTGGTCACACGTGTGGCACGGTCTTCGCGTGCAAGTCATCCACTTGGTCCCTTTCGGCTCCTTGTCCCAGTTTCCAGGCGGGGTGTTTTCCCCTTCACCTCCAGCAAGCAATCCCTGGGCCCCAGCAGGTGCCTGGGACGTCCCATCAGCTCTCACGTCCAGGGATCAGCCCTGCAGGATGGTCCCCCCACCTCACACACACACGTCAGACCCCAGTCACGAGGCTCAGTTGTCACCTGGGCTTCTGACTGACCGTCTGTAGATCAGAGTGTCCGTGACCCCCTCCTCAGGTTCAATTAACTTGCTAAAGCGGCTCGCAGAACTCAGGGAAACATGGTGCTTACTAGATTACCAGATTAGTCCAAAAGGGGTGTGAAGATTAATGGAGGGAAACCTCACTAAAACGGGGTCGGGAGGCCAGAGGGGGCGCCCTCATCACGGACCACTCACATCAGTGCAGCTCCTGGTGGGCAGACACTGTAGGCCGATGCTGCTATGTTGCCCTTTGCAGATACCGTGTTTTTACAAACTGAAGCTTTGTGGTGACCTTGCGTCGGCACGTCTGTTGGCACAGTTTTCCCGGCAGCATTTGCTCCCTTGTCACGTTTTGGTAATTCTCTCAGTATCACAAACTTTATTGTTATTAACGTATTTGTTATGGTGACGGGTGATCTTTGAAGTTACGTTGTCATTGTTTTGGGGCGCCTTGAACTGCACCGTCAGCCGGCAACCTTAATGGATGGACGTGCCTGTGTTCTGACTGCTACCGGCTGTCCCCCCCTTCCCTCGCTTCTTCCCCCAAGGCCTCCCCATCCCCTGCAGCATGACAGCACAAAATCAGGCCAATTAATCCCCCTACAAAGGCCCCTAAGTGTTCAAGTGAAAGGAAGAGTCGCATCTCTCTGCAAGCGACACCCCGCATCCCTGCAGGGGCCTGCCGTGCAGCCCGACACCACCCTCTGCACGGCTCAGAAAGGCTCAGCCTGGTGCCCGGGTCACCCTGGGTCCCTTCTAGCCCGTCCCTGGTCCTCCACACCGCCCATTGTCCCCGGAGCAGTGGCCTGCCCGGTGACAGCTCAGAGTGCCCCGAGGCGGTGAGGGGCAAGGCCCGAGCCCGGTGTGCAGTTACCAGCGGCCTGGGCGGGCATGCCAGGGCGCCTGCTGCCACATTCCCGGGGTGGGGACAGCTGCTGCCCCCAGTGACCGGGCTCAGGCAGGAGCGTGTCGGCGGTGGGTGCGTGGAGCCGCAGCATTCGGGAGGAAGGCCCGAGCTGGGGCTCGGAGCTCGGGGGGCCATTTGGGCTTAGCTGAGGATGCCCCCCACTCTTCTCCCCGGTTCCCATCCCCCATCGGGAGGGCTTCTTTGGTGCCTCTCCCCCCCCACTGCCTCCCCCTGTGTCCCAGGTGCAGCTCTCCTCCCTGCTCTGTTCTCGAGCCTCCTGTTGACAAAAACGTTAATCCATAGTCAATCTAAGAAAAAATGGAAAATTTTATTCGAGTCAACCTGAGGATTCTAACACGGGGGACAGTCTTTCAGAAGCTCTGAGGACTGTTCCTCCCCTTAGAGGTCAAAGCACAGTTGTATATGTTTTTGAGACAAAGGGTTATACGTCAAGGTAACATGTGGACACTTTACAGAGTCCAGCAAGGGGAGTGGTGGGTCATCGTGACCCCTTACGGGATTGCGAAAGGAATGTTATCTCCTAAGGAGTGACCTTGCTGGCGCCAGGGGAAGCGGCCTTTTGGGCGAGCGGGGCATTCCTGTGTCTCCCGGCTGGGGGTGTCTAGTTAGCATGTGATGCAGACAGACGCACAGGGCGCGCTGAAGGGGGCCAACAGCAGAGAAAGTTTTATGTTAAATTTTTCTTTTCTTGCCTTAAAACTCACCTTATGTCGTCATTCCCACCTGATGGCCTTCAGTCTCCACTGCAGCCATTTGAGCCGGTGCCTGCCGCTGCCCCCACGTGCTGTCCACAGGCCCGCCCTGCTCACTGGCCATGGGGCCTCTCGGAGCCTCAGGGGTCTCGCGTGACACACAGGGGCGTCCCAGGCCGAAGGAATCGTGTTCGTGAGGGTGTCCCGCAGGGCCTGGCCCCTCGGATGGCTTTGTTAAAGGGGGAGAAGCTGAGGGAGCCTGTGGCCCCCCCATGTCTGCCAGGGCCTCAGGCGAGAGGGGGCGCGCTTCTCCCAGAGGACTGGTGGGGGGCTGCCTCCCCGGCGCCCACCGTACCTTCAGCACCTGCGGCTGCTCTGTCCCCATGGAGTCCCCACATGTCTGTCTGCAGAGGCCGGGCCCTCGCACCACTGCTCGAGACCCGTGAGGGCGGAGGCGACGGCCAGGGACGAAAGCCTGCCCCAGTGGGTGGGCTGAGTGGAGGGGTTCCCCATCTGCCACCGGAAGGCCAGCCACCACGTGGCCACCGGTTCTCCGCCGGCCGCTCCCCACACTGCACATAAGTGTGTGGACGTGACTGTCTCCATAACGTTTCATTTGCGGGGACAGCTGGGCCACATTTGGCCCTTGAGTCATGGTTTGCCGGCCCCTGGTCTAGGCCCGTGGTTCTCAAACTTGTGCTTGCGTCATTTTACCCCCGCGGGGACATCGGAGCATAGATTGTCGGGGTCCACCCCCGGGTTTCTGAGTCAGGCCATCTGGCAAGTGTGCATTTCCAAGTTCCAGGTGAGGCTCTAGACCAGGGCTGGCTTTGAGAGCCCTGCTCCGAGTGCCGGGTGGGCAGGGAGCAAGTAGATGAGGCTGTGGGTGCATTGGGACCAGCCAGGAGCTTCCAAGTCCCAGACACGCCTCCCCCACCGTGATCCCGCTGTCTGGGTTGGGGCTGGGCCTCATATTTTATAAATGCCCCGGGAGGGGTTCTGACCACGAGCACCCCTGCGCTGGGTGCAGGGAATGGCTCTAGCAAGGGTGTGGATGGGAAGAGAGAGAGAAAAGAGGGTACGAAGGATCCCTTGGGGTCCAAGAAACAAGTTCCTCTGAACAACTTGAGAAGTAAAACAGATAAAGGCAGGGGTTGGGGTGACCTTGATGAGAACTGATGGCCCTGCCCACGTCCGCCAAACCCACCTCCCAGTCTGGGCACCACTGGCAAGGCTTGACCAGCGGAGGAGCCTTGGGGGATCCTGGAAGAGCTCTTCACTCCAGGGAGAGGGTCTGGGACAGCTCCCTGCCCCCAGGGGGCAAGAGAGGATTGGGGACAGCTCCTGCCCCAGGGAGAGGGCTGCATGTGTCATCCCCCCCAACCACAGAGTCGGGGGGGCCCAATCCCTGTGGGAGGAGCCAGATCCTCCGGCGGGGGCACGATGGGCACTGAAGCAGCCCTCCAGGGGTCGTTCGTCCCCTTTGCTCCATGACTGGGGGTCAGGTTGCCCAGGGCCTTCATCTTGCTCAGGGTCTGGGCACCCCCCCCACACACACACACACAAGCCCTGGTGTTGGCATGTGGACCCCACCTTCACCCCTGACTCGCCTGGCTTCTCCCCTTTTCCTGGCTTCACAGCTGCAATGCGAAGCTCAGGCTGGGCCATGGTCTCCCTGCTTCCACTCCGAGACACCTTGTTGCTGTGACTTTAAATGTCATCCCTGTGCTCTTGACTCTAGAGCATACAGCTGTTGTTTCCTCTGGGCTTTCCAGGTGGCATCTCAAACATAAGGCACCCAGTATGGCCCCAATTCCTGCCCCAGGCTTTCTGGACTTGGGAAAGAACATCTCCTCTGGTCCAAACCTGAGTCGTCCCTGTTTTTATTTTTAGTGTTCCAATAAAACTTTATTGGGGATGGGGATATATGTATATGTATAACTGATTCACTTTGTTGTAAAGCAGAAACTAACACACCATTATAAAGCAATTATACTCCAATAAAAATGTTAAAAAAAAAACAAAAAACTTTATTGGGGGACTCCCCTGGTGGCGCACGGGTTGAGAATCTGCCTGCCAACGTAGGGGACACAGGTTCGGGCCCTGGTCCGGGAAGATCCTATGTGCCGCGGAGCAACTAAGCCCGTGCACCACAACTACTGAGCCTGTGCTCTAGAGCCCATGAGCCACAACTACAGAGCCCGTGAGCCACAACTACTGAAGCCCATGTGCCTAGAGCCCGTGCTCCGCAACAAGAGAAGCCATTGCAATGAGAAGCCCGAGCACCGCAGTGAGTAATCCCCACTCGCCACAACTAGAGAAAGCCCACATGCAGCAACAAAGACCCAATGCAGCCAAATATAAATAAGTAAGTAAATAAATTTAGTAAAAAAAAAAACTTTATTGGAACTGGCCCAAGTGATGGGTCAGATTTGGTCCATGGGTCACTGTTTTCCACTTTTGCATTAATCCACAGTCCAGTGGTATGTTTTTTTTAAAAAAATTATAGTGATTTTTCTTTCTTTCTTTCTTTATTATTTATTTTTTTTATTGCGGTACGCGGGCCTCTCACTGCTGTGGCCTCTCCCGTTGTGGAGCACAGGCTCTGGACGTGCAGGCTCAGCAGCCATGGCTCATGGGCCCAGCCACTCCACGGCATGTGGGATCTTCCCGGACCAGGGCACGAACCCGTGTCCCCTGCATCGGCAGGTGGACTCCCAACCACTGCACCACCAGGGAAGTCCCTTTTATACAATTTTAAAGGTTACTTTCCATTTACAGTTATTACAAAATATTGGCTATATTCCCCCAAATATATGGAACACTTTGGGAATTTGCGTGTCATCTTTGTGCAGAGGCCACTCTAATCTTCTCTGTATCGTCTCAGTTTTCATATATGTGCTGCCAGAGCGAGCACGAGTCGTCCCTGAGTCTTGTCTTTGCCTCACACCCCAAGCTACAAAACATGCTCCCGGGATGACCACCTCTCACTTCCTCCCCAGCCACTGTCACCCTTCTGCGGGACCCTGACCGCACAGCCCTCAGCGGCTCTCCTGACCCCTCCTGTCTGCCTCTCTCCACACAGCAGAGCTTAAGTCAAACCAGCCAGCCTTCTGGGGGCTGACAGTCACACTTAGGGTTAAACCCAGGGTCCTTACCTGGCTCCACGGCCCCTCAGCCAGCATCTGACCTCCTGGGCATTGTTCAGACTCTCAGTCTTGTGCCCGTCTGGGGCCCTGGCACCTGCCTCTTTCTGCCTGGCATGCCTGCTCTCTGCTCAGGCTCTGCTCAGACATCAGCGCTCAGAGAGACTGTCCCTGCCGCCCTGTTGGAAGCAGGACCATCTATCAGTCTGCTGCCTGTTGTTCCTCACAACGCTTGTCATCGCCTGACACTGGGGGAGGGTCGCCTGCTGCTGCCCCTCCCCCCAGACGGTGTGCTCCAGGAGGACAGGGGCTGAGGCCCCAGGGCCCAGAGAAGCGCCTGGCACACAGCAGGCACCCACACACGTGTCACATAAACAGGTAAGTAAGAGAACGTTTAGACGTAGGTAACCATAAGCAAAAATACAATCAAAGCAGAATAGTGAAGAAGGCCGGCAGAGGAGCTGAGCTGCCTAGAGACGGTGTCTGCAAGTGACATTCAGTCACACACCCTGGAAGAGAAGCCACTGTTAGGATCACCAGAAAAGCCCTGCCCGACATACACACTTGGTTTCCTGGGACTTATGGTTAACCAGTGGGTTGTAAAGGAACAGCTTCCCAAGGTGAATTGTGGCTCATATAGACAGAGGAGCACGTATGAAAGAGTCTACTTACCCCACAGGCAGGGGCCCAGGCAGGTGTTAGGACCCGCTCCGGGGAGAAGTCCAATGACAGACACACATGTAGAGCAGGAACGGTGATGTGAACGTGCAAACAGATGCAAAACTGGGCTTTCTGGGTGGGGGTGCTGAACTGTGTCTCCCCCTATATTAACATGGCAAAGCCCTGACTCCTCAGCACCTCAGAATGTGACTGGCTGTATCTGGAGACAGGACCTTGAAAGAGATGATTAGGTTAAAACTAAAAAGAAATGTGGCCATTAGGGTGGGTCCTAATCCAATCTGACTGGTGTTCTTTTAAGAAGAGGAAATTTGTTTACTCAAAGAGACAAAGAGATGTGTGTGCAGAGAGCCATTCACTTACCAAGTAGAGGCCTCAGAAGAAACCCACCCTGCTCAGCTTGACCTGGAACTTCCAGCCTCCAGAGCTGTGAGAAAATAAACTTCTGTTGTTTAAACCACCCAGTCTGTGGTACTTTGTTGTGACAGCCTGAGCAGATTAACACAAACACTCACTGGACAGGTTCATTTGCTTGTGTGTAGACAAGAATTACTTCTGCATTGTTGTCAGTTATCAAAATAACTTCTGTCAATGAAAAAAATCAACAGTCAACCTAAGAAACAGATGGAAAATTTTATTTGAACCAACCTGAGGATTATAACCTGGGAGACAGTCTTTCATAAAGCTCTGAGGACTGTTCTGTCTCTTAGAGGTCAAAGCACACTTATGTAAGTATTTTTGAGAAAAAGGGTTATATGTCAAAGGACATATTGACAGTTTACACAATTCAGATCTGCATGTTCAAAGTGAGTAGTGGGTCATCGTGACCCCTTACAGGGTTAAGAAGGAAGCGTATCTCCTAAGAAGTTAAGAATGTGGTGGGTCATTTCGACCTTTACAAGAGTAAGAAGGAATGTTGTCTACTAAGGAGGTCTGGTTAATGCAAATGCACAATGCACGCTATGGGGGAGGGAGGAAACCCAAACAGGCAGAGAAAATTTTTATGTTTAAATTTTTCTTGACTTGCCATAAAATATGAATTTTATTTCATCAATTTCCCCCTTTTGATCATTAATCTTCTGATAGAAAGCATTAGGTGGTCAAATATTTGGTCCCTCAGTATCAGGGTGGCTGCTTACCTGCCCTGAGTCCATCATGTCCCTCAATGTTGGCTCTTAGTAAACCCAGTTCTTTCTTTCCCTTTAGCGGTTGCATTAGTAAGATATTTGGCAAGGATGAATGGTGAATTCCAATTTGTCCAATAGGACTTATGCCAATTTTACCTTGCATGTGCATTGTGCATGTTCATTAATTTGTAGAGAACTATAGGTGTGAGCAATAGTTTCAAGTTGTTTAGATATCATCTTAATAGAAGTAGGTGATACACAGACCGAAAGGCAAGAAACTATCACTTTATTTTTTAAAAATATTTATTTATTTATTTATTTATTTATTTAGCTTGCTCCGGGTCTTAGTTGTGGCATGCAGACTTCTTAGTTGCAGCATGCAAATTCTCAGTTGCGGCATGCAAGCAGGATCTAGTTCCCTGACCAGGGATGAAACCCGGGCCCCTTGCATTGGGAGCCCTGAGTCTTAGCTACTGGACCACCAGGGAAGTCCCAAGAAACTATCACTTTCTATGTTATACAAACTGTAATCAAAATTGACAATAGCAGTAACAATGTCATTAGTAAAGGTTTAAGCACAGATCCTGCTAAACCATATACCATTTTCCTAGTATCTCCCCTAAACTGGGAAGAGGATTCTTCAGAGCTGAAATTTGATTCTTCATATGTATCTTAAGATGAATTATGTTAGAAGACTCATCAGGTATAAAAACCCAATATTCAGTATGTGTCATAACACAAGTTCCCCCTTGGAAAGCAGTTAGAGAATATTTAGGGCCATACGATTCTGCAGGACTGATTTTCTCATCATGAAGAATTCTGAATCAAGCAAGCTAATGGCTTGATTACTACCATTCAAAGTTTGCTGAGTAAATTTTGTTAAAGCCTCCGTGGTTAATGTTATATTCTATTCCAAGTGAAGGAACAAATATTGCCACCAAAGGGTCATACCATTGGAAAATTGATCAAAGCCAGTGTGCTCACATGACAAGCAGATTGGCAGGGACTGTCTCCAAAACTACCCATAGGTGACCTTGAGCCAAAGGGAGAAATACATTTGGTTCATAAGCATAAGTGTGAACAATTATCAAAGTAATTGGTATACAAGCCTGGTCTTGTATACCATCTTGGGTCAGGCGTCTACTTCAGATGTTTGCTGTCTTCTCATCCTGGTCTGGAAGTGCTGGTCTTAGTTGAAGTAGGGTGTCAGAAACAGGAGTTGCAGTCCATTCAAGAGAGGAGGACTGTTAGGTCCCTTCCAACCTGGCTGTAAAGAATCCTTTATCTGATGCCTTTTCCAGTATGCATAATCTCCTGATCGAAGTTCATGGGGCATCCATCTTCATCCAAAGACAGATTATTGTGATAAGATTCAGGAACAAACTTAGAATGTCCTTTTAATATAATTCAGTTAAACTTTACGGTAATGTAACATAGCAACAAGGAGCCATCTGGGAAGTGATTCTTAGGTAGTAAATACAAAACAAAAACAAAAACACCCTTAAAGACAACAACACTAGAACTTAATGTTCACTGAAATGTAATATTTTTCTCTCTAAAGTTACCCTCATTTCTACCAATGATATAGCCAAATTAAGACTAATTAATTTGCAAAATAAGTCTGGTTTCAATAAACTTGGCCTGATTATTTCCATAAGTGTAATTGATCATACGGGGTCTTACAATATGGCTGTGCTGGAACTTTTTATAAAGAATCTCAAATTGAACTTTTAAAAGACCTCTCAAGGCCAGGAAAGCCATGCCAAGGTCTTGTCATCAGATTCTGCCTGTAATATCTATAGATTTGGGTGGGTTCCTTTCTTCTAGAGGTCCCCCAAATATCTTGAGATTCTTGCACCTGTCAGGAGGTGGCCTTCCTTGTTCACCTGCAAAGGCTGCTGGGAACTTAAGAGTTTCCAGTTTCTGGAGAGATCAGGTAGAGAGAAAAGATAAATGCTTCAGTTCTAATTACAAAGGTATAATTTACCAAATTTAAGTCATAAATAGCTTAAGGGGAAGAGTTTCCTGATATCTGGAAAACACAGATTAAAAACCAGTAATATTCCAGACAAAACCCCCCAAAATTATAACCATACTCATCAGGTTGCTCAGTCTATGTGACTAATCCTTAATCTTCTTTTAACAGCTTTATGAAGTCACCAGGTTAAATAATTCTTTAATTTCTTACCCAGCTCAGCAGTATGACCTGAAAGTGATCAGAAACCTGTACTTGTCCAAAAGTCCTTTATATGAATCTTCTTGAAGATGGAGCATTTTTGCAAAAGCATCTGAGTAAAACAAAAACTATCTATAAATGACAAAAGACTTTAAAAGGCATGGTTAAAGATCTGATTACAATGCAATTGACAAACTTGGTTACTGTTGTGACATACAACATTTTAAGATGTTAACTAGAATTATAATTGATAACATTTTATCAGGATATACCCAATTTTTAGGAGTTCCATATAATTTATTTTTTAAAAATAAATTTAGTTATTATTTATTTATGTTTTGGCTGTGTTGGGTCTTCGTTGCTGCACTTGGGCTTTCTCTAGTTGTGGCTAGTGGGGGCTACTCTTCGTTGTGGTGTGCGGGCTTCTCATTGGGTTGGCTTGTCTTTGTTTAGGAGCACAGGGTCTAGGTGTGTGGGCTTCAGTAGCTGTGGCACGCGGGCTCAGTAACTGTGGCTCGTGGGCTCTAGAGCACAGGCTCAGTAGTTGTGGCACATGGGCTTAGTTCCTCTGCGGCATGTGGGATCTTCCTGGACCAGGGCTCGAACCTGTGTCCCCTGCATTGGCAGGCAGATTCTTAACCCCTGCGCCACCAGGGACGTCCCTGTATAATTTCTAGACTATCTATTTTAATAAAATTTACCCATACAATATAACCTAAGAAGGTTTATCACTCTTTTGATGATGCTTCCCTTGTAATTTAACATACCAAATAAGCCTAATTAGTTTAATACGCTTCTTTGATAAGAAGAGCAAACAATTCTCTTGAGGTGTTCTGGGGGCCCTTGGGAAACATCAAAGTCAGAGGTCAGACAAACTTCAATTAGAATTTGATCTTTGTCAAAAATATCAAAAAGGCTTTAAAAACCCTTGGTCAAATAGGATCATAGGTCTCTGTGAAACAATACTTATTCACTTAACCAAGTGACAACAAAAGATTTCAAAGGCACATACATAAAGTTACAATAGATTAATTAAAAGGTAAAGGAACCTTACAATCTGTTATCAAAAGCAGATTGATATTCTAAGAAAACTTTGTTCTCTTAACAAAGAGAAAATCATACTCCATTTTTGTGCCAGCCTTTTTTTTTTTCTTTTTCTCGCTGCACAGCTTGTGGGGTCTTAGTTCCCCAACCGGGGATTGAACCCGCGGCCCCAGCAGTGAGAGTGCCGAGTCCTAACCACTGAACTGCCAGGGAATTCCCACCAGCTCATTTTTTTTTTTTTTTTTTTTTTTTTTGCGGTATGCGGGCCTCTCACTGTTGTGGCCTCCCCCGCTGCGGAGCACAGGCTCCGGACGCGCAGGCTCCGGATGCGCGGGCCCAGCCGCTCCGCGGCATATGGGATCCTCCCAGACCGGGGCACGAACCCGTATCCCCTGCATCGGCAGGCGGACTCCCAACCACTTGCGCCACCAGGGAGGCCCCCAGCTCATTTTTTTTTTTTTTTTCTTTTTGCGGTATGTGGGCCTCTCACTGTTGTGGCCTCTCCCGTTGCGGAGCACAGGCTCCGGATGCGCAGGCCCAGCGGCCATGGCTCACGGGCCCAGCCGCTCCGCGGCATATGGGATCCTCCCAGACCGGGGCACGAACCCGTATTCCCTGCATCGGCAGGCGGACTCTTAACCACTGCGCCACCAGGGAGGCCCCCCAGCTCATTTTTAATAACAAAATTCATTTACTCAAATTCAATCTAAATCTTAGTCCTGACCACCGTAGAATTCCTTATTTTTTTATTTTAAAAATTAATTAATTAATTAATTAATTGGCTGCATCTGGTCTTAGTTGCAGCACACAGGATCTTTATTGCGGCATGCAGGATCTTTTGTTGTAGTGCGTGGGCTCCTCTCTAGTCGTGGCGCGGGGGCTCCAGAGCGCACGGGCTTAGTTGCTCTGCGGCATGTGGGATCTTATTTCCCCGACCAGGGATCGAACCTGCATCCCCTGCATTGGAAGGTGGATTCTGAACCACTGGACCACCGAGGAAGTCCCTAGAATTTCCTTCTAAAAATCTTTTTTTTCCCCCTGCAAACCTTCTACAACTTTTTATATCCATATTAATTTGTGCTTTATTTTCTTTACTATTTAGAAATAACCAGCTTTAGGACAAAATTACTTTCTTTTCACTTACAAAAACACATTTCCATTTCTTTTACCTTCTTTTTCCTTGCATACAGTAGTGTTTTCCTTATTAATTTTTAATTATATATTTTAATTACAATTTTTAACCTTAGTTTTAAAACCTTAAAAAACCTTAGTGAAAACCAAGAAGAAGTTAATTATGAACTATTTATCATACCAGCATTTCCTGATTGGCAAATTTAAGAACATAGTCTAGAAACTAATTTCTTTCCTCAGTGGGATACAAGACCTGTCCAACGAACAAAACATCTTTAATTTTTCTCTAATAAGAAGACAAAAGTAAGGGCTTCCCTGGTGGCACAAGTGTAAAGAATCCACCTGCCAATGCAGGGGACATGGGTTTGCACCCTGGTCTGGAAAGATCCCACATGCTACGGAGCAACTAAGCCCGTGTGCCACAACTACTGAGCCTGCGCTCTAGAGCCCATGAGCCACAACTACTGAAGCCCGTGTGCCTAGAGCCCGTGCTCCACAACAAGAGAAGCCACTGCAATGAGAAGCCCACCCACCGCAATGAAGAGTAGCCCCTGCTCGCCACAACTAGAGAAAGCCCGCATGCAGCAATGAAGACTTAATGCAGCCCAAAATAAAATAAATAAATTAAAAGAAAAAAAAAAGAGTAGGTAAACTTAGACTTGTTTAGCAATGAATGTTTCAGTATCTTATTTGGAAATGATATGGATATTCAATGAATTCCCATCATTTAACTTAATTTAGCAGTTTCAAGTTACCAAAAATCTGGAGAAACTATTTTTAAGTAGACAGTCCTAAAACATACTTATTCCTAAAGAATTCACCTAGAAACTCTTATTTACATTTAATTTACTTAAAAGTTTCGTCATAGGGCTTCCCTGGTGGTGCAGTGGTTGAGAGTCCGCCTGCCGATGCAGGGGACACTGGTTCATGCCCCGGTCCGGGAAGATCCCACATGCCGCAGAGCGGCTGGGCCCGTGAGTCATGGCCGCTGAGCCTGCGCGTCCGGAGCCTGTGCTCCGCAACGGGAGAGGCCACAACAGTGAGAGGCCCGCGTACCGAAAAAAAAAAAAAAAGTTTCATCAAATCATTTTATTTTTCTTGCTGACAAATTTTGCAACAGGAATAAAATTTTTGTTTTTAAAGGAACTAAATTAAAAAAAATCATTTTTGGCTGCGTTGGGTCTTTGTTTATAGAACCGCTTAATTCCCTTTAAGCCAGTTAAATAGAGCTCTTTTAGTAGTTAAATTTGGCAACACCACACATCTACAACACACACATATACATAGGTACAACACACAGAGACCCCATAGTTCCCATTCGAAAATTTCAGCCATGAATCAGGTACAATAGTACAAAATCCATCAGTTACATACATCACAGGGAATATAGCCAATATTTTATAATAACTGTCAATGAAAAAGCAATCAGTCGATCTAAGAAAGAAATGGAAAATTTTACTTGAGCCAAATTTGAGGACTCTAACCTGGGAAGAGCATCTCAGAAAGCTCTGAGAACTGTTCTGCCCATTAGAAGTCAAGGCACAGTTACATAAATTTTTTCAGACAGAAGGCTGTACGTCAAATGATGTATTATTGACAGTTTACATAATCCAGATCTAAGCGTCATCCTGGTGAGTCATGTGACCCCTTACAAGATCAAGAAGGAATGTTACCGTTTAAGGAGTTGTCTTGTGGATGCGCAGAAAGTTCCTCTTCACGGTTGAGCAGGTGTTCCTGCCGATGGGGGAGGGGGAGGCCTGGTCGAGGCCTAATGCAGACACACAGTGTACGGTGCGGGAAGTGAGGAGGCCAAAGGGCAGAGAAGAGTTTTTATGTTCAAATTTTTCTTGTCTTGCCATAAAATATGAATTTTGTTTCACATAACTATAAATAGAGCATAACTTTTAGAAATTGTGAATCGCTATATTGTACACCTATAACATATAATATCTACATCAACTAAACTGCAATAAAAAAATAATAATAAAAGGTAAAGTTACCCACGCAAAAAATCTCATCAGTTACAAAATTGGGTTTCTGGAAGACGGAACAAATCAAGGTCACCTGTTTAGATGGCTAAACCCTTTGTACTCATATACAGGGAGAAGACATTTGTATCTGTCCTTGACAAGTCAAGTTCCAAATCACCTATCCTTCCCCTCCCTCTTGTTTTTTCTTAGGTTAAGAGTTACCGTCCTGAAATTTGCATTTTTAAAAGACGGCCTGGATAAGAGTTCCCAGAGAGGACCAGCTAGAACATTTACATCCGAAAGGCAAAGGAGAAAAGCAAGTTCCTCCTACTAGGAAGATTGTGTCCCCTTAAGGCCAGAATTATTTTTACTCTTGTCTTGCCAGAAAATAGGAATTTTATTTCATCACTTCCATGGAATCAAAATCAAGTACGGGAAGGGCTCTCTCTGGAGAGGAATCAATTTTCCAGCAAACCACGTCGTGGTCCCTGTCGTCCCCCCAGCCCGCCACCGCCGCCAGTCAGGGTACAGGGCCTTGGTGTGCTGGCACCGAGGGAGGGAAACACGGACTCAGTGCATCGGAGATGAAGGCTGCAGCTTGTTCCTCCGGTACCCTGCACCCCCCTTCCCCTCCCTCCGTAGGCTCTCCTGGGACTGAAAGTGGTGGGCTCTGTCTAGCCCTGGAGGGGGTCGCCTCGGGCCCTTCTGGACGGTGTGAGTGGGCCGGCTGGGGTCTCTGCCTGCCCCCGCCATCCCAGGCACTGGACACCGAGGGCATGGTCAACAGTGCTGGATCTGCTGGAGCGCCAGGGCCTGGGGGGACTGCCTGGGAGGGGAGAACGACCCCGCTCCGCATTGGGGGTCCTCTGGCACCACCGTCCGTGAGGCACCTGGCCTTTGAGCCACAAGCCACAGCTACTCAAAACGCCCCGGCCCGCTGCACTGAAGTCGGATCGCCTGGGATCGCTCGAGACCTGTCCCCTATCCCCCCACCCGGGACCGGACCCGCCCCGCCCCGCCCCGCCCCGTCCCCGCCCCCGCCCCCTCCCCCCATCCCGGGACAGGCCCCGACCCTCCAGCGAGTATCCGCCCCAAGGCAGGTCCCTCCACCCCCCCCGCAGGTCCCGCCCTCCTCCGCCTCGCCCCCGGCAGGCTCCGCCCCTCCCCCCGGCAGCCCTCTGCCCGCCCCGCCGCCTGCCGTCAGTCCCCGGTCCCCTGGCTCACGGGCATGGCGCGCGCGGCGGGGTCCGAGCGGCGGCTCCTGGTCATCTACACCGGAGGCACCATCGGCATGCGGAGCGAGCGCGGCGGTGAGTGGGCGCCGGGGTGGGGTGGGGGTCGTCCGCGCGCCCTCTGGCCTGTCGGGGGTCGCCAGGCCCCGCGGTGCCGCGCACGTGACCCCGCCGCTCCCGGTGGGCGGTCAGCCCGCCCGGGGGCACAACCTCTCCCCCGCGCTGTCGCCGGCTCCACCCGGGGCCGAGCCTCGACCACCGTGGCGTCTGTCTGAGCGCCCTTCCCCGCACAGACAAGCCGGTGGGCAGGTGTTCAGAATCTGCCGAGACCCCTCACTCGGGACCACCGAGCGGCTGCAAGGCGACCCCAGCTTCCCCGCTGTTCCCGGCCCGGGCTCGGCCGGGCAGCGGGCACCAGACACCTTTGGGAAGTGTTCACGTGCCCGAGCAGTCCGGGCAGGTTGGGCGTTTCGTTTCTCTGCCCCTGTGACGTTGGCCTGAGTCGGTCCTCGAGGCAGTGACTGCTGGGCCGGGCGCTGAGCTCTGCGGGCCACTGGGGCAGGGGTGCCCCCAGGCCGGGCAGAGCCCCTTCGGGCAGGGGCCGGGTTTGGGGAGCCTGGGGTCCTGCAGGGGCGGGAAGAGGACTGCACACACCTGCAGAATGTTCCAGCGTTCCCGGGAGAGCGGACACTGTCTGTGCCCTCCACACAGGCCCCCCCGGGCTCCCTCCCTGGCCCCAGGTGCCTGTCCGGGCTGTCCTCACACCCGGGGCAGCCCCACACCTGGCCCTGGAGTGTCCCCCTACTCGGATCGTCTGCCAGCCCCATAGTGGGGCACTTGACAGAGCTGCCCCGTGCTAACAGGACGGTCGCCTTTGCCCTTGATCCTGGGGCCACTTCCCCAGCACCCCCCTCCTGGCCACCGTTTCCGCTGAAGCAGCTACCCAGATGCCACTAGCACTTTCTCGCTCCAACAACTGCTTCTGGGTCCTCTGGGCCTGTTCGTGCCACCCCCCGATGCCGGCTGCCAATTCACAGACGTCTCTTGAGGCCCACTCTGTGCTGGGCCCCAGGACTCAGACCCCCAAAGAGCCCTGTCCCGGAGGGGCTCAGGGATGGGGAGCATGGTTTCCACACCCCCTCACACCCTTCCCCCCAGTTGCTTCTCCCGGGCTGCTGGGGAGTCTGCCCCGTGCTGCCCCAGGGCTGGGGCAGAGAGGGGAGTGGCCGGCCCTGCCTGCATCCCTGGACTGTCTGGGGCCCTGGCCCACCCCTGCCCCTCCAGGCTTGGCACCTGGCCAACTGTGATTGCTGAGATTCCATTGAGCTCGACTCATTGTTCTCCAGCGTCCAGGCTGCAGGGACAAGGTGGGCTCTGACCTGGATCCCACCTGCACTGCGTCGCATCCCCTCACAGCCCCCCACCTCCCCGGGGCCCCTCAGGCTCACTCTTCCAGGCGCTGCATTTTCCAGAGAGGATGTAAACTCCCACATCTGGAAGGTGGCCTGGAGACCGACTCTAGAAAGATGGGGTGTGGTGGGAGCACCTTCCAGACAGGCAGGGGTCATCCAAGAGACCTCAGGACAGCATCCCAGGCTGGGGACAGAGCCGGATGGATGGAGGACCCAGGCCTGGGCCCTGTGGGCCGCCGTGCTCTGCTGGCCTCTGCCCTCTCTGAGCCCAGCTGGGGGCTGGGGGGAGGCAGACACTCCAGGCCCTTCCTGCCCGGGAATTCTGATCCGGAGGGCGGAGGGCATCAATGATTAACTCGCCTGGCACTGCTGATGTGGGCTCCGGGGCCGTGAGGGGCGGCCACAGCAAAGCTGTTTGGATTGTCGCTGTTGGGAGGCTTTCTGCGCCTGCTGGTAAACAGTGGCCAGCAGGGCACTCGGCGCCCCACACGTGAGCGCTGCCAAAGGTCAGGATGGTGAGGGGAGGGCAGAGGCCGTGGCAGCTAGGGACGCCCCTCACCCATCCCCTCGGAGTTCGGGGAAGATGTTGCTGGTCAAGGGACATCGTGAATCCGAAATCAGCCCATAACCCCAAGCCCAAGGCCGAGCAGCATCACGGCTGAGGAGCCCTGATGCCCTGAGCGTCCCTCCTGGGCCTGGCTCCTGGCGGGGGGAGCAGGGTGAGTGGAGCCTCGGAGCCGGGCAGCTGAAGGTGCCAGGACACCCCAGGAGGCCACCGGAGGGCCTGGCAGCCAAGCCTCATCCAGAGGGGTGATGTCCGTGGCTTCTTGTGCCCTTGGCCTAGACCCCCTTCCTGAGCAAGTTGCCGCACGCTCACAAGTCCACTGTTTTAGAGCCTGAGCTGTCCTGGGACGGCCCTTACGGATGAGTGCGTCTGGTGGAGCCTCTGCCAGTGACTCAGCTCCCTGCCTGCGCGGCCCGGGGACAAGGCCTGGGCAGGGCGGCTTCTGCTTTTGTAGGGCCTGAAGCTTGGGGGCCCGTGCTGAGAAAGAGACTACAATTTACAAAATCAGAATTAGATGAGAAAGCAGATGTTTATTTATTAGTTTGTTTCGTTGTTGTTAAGTTTGTTCGGCTGCACCGCGCAGCATGTGGGATCTTAGTTCTCTGACCCGGGCTCGAACCCATGCCCCCTGCAGTGGACATCTTAACCACTGGATTGCCAGGGAAGTCCCCTTATTTTTGTTTTTCTTGGGGGGACAGGTGTTTATTTAGAATGACGAAGGAAATCACAACAATCCCAGAAAAATATTCTGTGTTCGTTGACTTCCTGACCCTCCCCAAGGCTGTTTTCTCCACACTTTTGGCTGCTTCGTGTAATGATGTGTCGGCAGAATTTTGCACAGAGCGAATAGAACAGAAGGAGAGTTCAGCCTTCTCTTCAGCTGGTGTTGCCTGTCCACCCACAGGCTCCCCAAGCGGGGACACCAGGGTCTGGGCCGTGTGGGGCTCGCTGACCCTGCGCCTTCCTGCCACCCCGAGGCGTGGGGTGTCCCCGGAAGCCAGTGTCCCACTGTCCACTGGCAATAGCCTCGCTCTGGGTGGAGGTGACCGTGCACATCACCTCCCCTGTCGGTGGATCCCCAGGTTTACATGGACACCCCAGTGCCACCCACTGGAAGGGCAGCTGGAGTGAAGAGTGGTGTGTGGGCTTCCTGTGGCTGCCCTGACCCGTGACCACAACTGGGGGCCTAGAGCAGCAGAAGCCTCTCTCGGGAGATGCCCCATCACTGCAGGCTGGTGTGTTCGTGTCTCTGCTCTGTCCTTACACGGCCTTCTCTGGGTGTCAGCTCTCTTCCGCCTCTGTCTTACAAGGATGCAAGCGGTGGCATTCAGCACCCACCCGCCTAAGCCAGCATCATCTCATCACCCCAGGACCCTCACTCAATCACGGCCTCAAAGACTTTGCACTTCAGGTCCTGGGGGTCAGGAGGGGACACCTTTGGGGGCCTGACGCAGAAGGGTGGGCGGCTCTGAGCCTCCCTCAACGCCCAGGGTCTGGAATTCAGGCCTCCTTGCTGTCAGGGCTGGTGAGTCCAGACCTTTGTGGAGGCAGGTGTGTGTCCTGGTCACACTTCAGGCGTCTCGGGAGGGTGGCTGGGCTGGCAGTCACACACGGATGTCCCCTCTGTCTACTGAGCCCCGTCACTCCTGCAGCAAAGCATATGGAGCCCCTAAAGGGCGCTTCCTGGGTTGGGGGGCTGTTCAAGGTGCTCCCCCTTGGGTCTCCTTCTATGGCTGGGGAGATGGCACCACGAACATCCTTGGGCCAACACAACTGTGTTTACTGGGGGTTGGCAAGAGCTGGGCCTGGGATTTACTTGGGGCAGTTTATTACGCAGCAGCAGCAGGAGACTGATACACCGGGCAAAAGGTGAAGGCTGGGAGCAATATCGTCGCCCAGGGTGACCACTGACCCTGGTCCTGAAGGTCTTACATGTTTCAGCCAAGGGTGCTTCTCGAGGGGGGACCCTGCTGTTCTCGCCTCTGTGTCCAGGTGTTCGACGTAGCCAGGCACGTGGGAGACGCCCAACAGAACCTCAGTGAGGGGTGCATATACCCAGAGAAGTTTAGCCGACTTGCCCAAGGTCACGGAGCTTGCAGGGAGCAGGGTGGGACAAAAAGCCAGGACCCCAGTGCAGAGCTTCTTCTGGGAACCTTTGCTGAGGAGTTGTTTGTTTCCAGGAAACACTTGTGACTTCTCAGGGTTTTCTTAGAACACACACCATTTCTGCCCAGTGCCTCCTTAGATGCATGTTTCTGGACATGGAGGCTGCAGGCAGAGGGCCTGGGCTGGACCCTGAAGGTGTCACACACAGTCCAGGTAGGGAGAAAGGGTAACGGGGAGCGTGTGGGAATGGCACCAGCATCTGGACATCAAGGAGGGCTTCCTGGAAGTGGTGTCCTGAGCTGGGATGAAGCAGCTGCCGGGTGAGAAGCGGAAAGTAGAGGACTTGCAGGCAGAGCCAGCAGCGTGTCCACGGGCAGAGCCGTGTGGACGTTCTGGGAAGTGGGGGACGGAGAGTGGGCACATGTGTCCTTGTTGTGAGAGGCCAGGGCCCCCTGAGCCTCGGGACGGAGCCCTGGGGCTGTCTGGGTGAGACTGGCACTCCCGACCCGGGGCAGCTGCCCATCCTTGCCAGGGCCCAGGGCAGCTGCAGGCCCGTCTGCCCAGCCCCTGACTTCCCTGAGGGCCAGAGCTCACCCAGCCAGCTCCCAGCGCCCCACCCCTGCTGGGGCCTGGCCCCCGGTGAGGAGGGAGGGGCCGGTGGCTGAGGGGGGATGTGGGGGGGGCGGTGCTGGTGGTGGCTACCAGCCTCTGACCCCGCCCCCTGCCCCACCCCGCCTGCAGTGCTTGTCCCTGGGAAGGGCCTGGCCGCCGTTCTGAGGACGCTGCCCATGTTCCACGATGAGGGGCACGCCCAGGCCTGTGGCCTCCCCGAGGACACCTTAGTGCTGCCGTGAGTGTTGGCTCCTCTGGGGTCCCGGGCAGGGACGATGGCCAGCTGTCACGGGGTGGGGGGCATCCTGAGACTGGCACCTGCCAGGCTGTGGCTTCTTAGTGTGTCCATGGCGAGCTGCCAGAGGATACTGTCCCCACGGGCTCCCACTTTGATGCCTCTAGAACTGACTACAGCCCCCTTTCAAGTGAGCCCCGTGGGGACTCAAGCCCATCAGGAGAGGCAAGGGCTGGCCCCAGGCGCCCCCTCCTTGTGAAGGTCCTTCCGTTTCCCAGTTCGTGGCCCAGGCTGCCCGGTGCTCTTCACTGCTGGCGGGCTGAGCGGGGAGTTGACCTCCCTCCTCCCAGGGTCGTCCTGGCTCACCGAGCGGAGGGGACACTGCTCTGGAGCAACCTGGCCTGGTCTGTCCTTGGCCCCTCCCGGGACCACGGTCCTTGCTCCTGGGGCCTCGAGTGGAAGGGAGCCGGTGGGGATGCAGAGCCCACGGCCACGGCCCTGGGTGCGGGGGCCTGGCTGGGCAGAAGGGAACGGGGCCGCCGAGCGAGCGGGCGCAGAGTGCAAGCCTGCTGTCCGCCTCCTGCAGGCCTGCCAGCCCCGCCTGCCCCGACCAGAGGGTCATGTACACGGTGCTGGAGTGCCAGCCTCTCTTCGACTCCAGTGACATGACCATCACCGAGTGGGTTCAGATCGCCCAGACCATCGAGGTGAGGTGACGGGGGAGTGTGGGCGGGGCTGGGGACAGGAGCCCAGTGGGTCGCACCTCAGCCACAAGGCTCCCAAGGCCGTTTTACCTGCACCCGTGCGGGCGGGCATCGAGGGCCACGTCCGCTTTCCTGGCGAGGCAGTGACCCAGGTGGCCGTCTCGGTTTGTTCAGTCAGTTTGTCCCCGTTAGTATCCTGGGCTGAGACGTGCAGTGCTTCCCTGCAGACTTCATGCCTGGCCCACCCCGTGCCCATGCCCACCCTAGACCGTATAGTCTTCGTGGATTTAGGGCCCACAGGAGGGCACGGAGCCTGCGAGGGCCTCGTGGTTGACACACAGTGTGGACGCCTTACCTGCAGCCCGAACCGCCCCCCATCAGCTTTCCTCCGTGTCCTGCCCACGCCACCAGCACCAGCCCCCATTCCTGCCCCAGCCTGGCCCCCGCCAGGCCCAGTTCTCACCTTCCTCCCTTAAGAAAGCCCGCTCCCCACAGAGGGGCTTGTCATCCAGCCTCCCTTCCTGGCAGCTGGGCGCTGGCCCCAGTTCCACACTCGTCTCGTTCTCCTGGGGCAGAACGGCTTCCGGGGCCTCACCCCTCTCACGGTGAGCGCCTGGGACCGCGTGAGGCCCTGGGCCCGGCCCTTGTGTCTCTGAATGTCCGTAGCCGTGATCTGGGGCAGTCTCCCTGCTCTGTGGCCAGCAGCATCCTACAGTTGGGGCCTGACCGCTTCTCTGAGCGCCTAGGACTGCTGTCCTGGCTGCAGAGGCCAGCCATGCGCAGATTCATTGTGTGGCCAGCAGAGGGCGCCCCAGCCCGCCACGTGGCTCGGCTCCCCTGCCGCTACGGGCCCAGCCTGGCTTGGTCTTTCACTGGGCCACGAGAGATGGTCCCCTGAGGTCCCCTTGCCTCCCGGGACTGTGCCCCTTGCAACCACAACACAGGCCAGCTGCCCACTGAGGCCCAGCCTTGGCTGCCTGCTAGGAGGTGGTGGCCGGGGGTGCATCCCTGCAGAGGTGGCCTGTGTGCCTGCCGGCATCCTCCCCACCTCCCATGTCACAGCCGGCTCCCAGCACTGGCTGTGCCTTGTGCCTGTCGCTTGTGTCTGCACCTGGCCCTCCCACTGGACCGAGAGGCTGGTGGGCTTGCTCACCCCTCAGCCCCTGCTGCCCTGGGGGCAGTGGTCACTGAGCAAGGGGCCCTCCAGGAGCACTGAGCTGACCAGTGTGCTCGGGAGCCCAGGCCGGGCATTGCACAGGGGGGACCTTCCTACCCTCAGATAAGAGTGTTCAGAGACCCCGACCTGAGTTCTCTCGTGGGCAAGGGGTGTCGCAGGGAGGCCCGAGGGGAGAACACGGGCGCCGGGACTCCAGGCAGAAGCTCCATTTCCAGCGGGCTTCCCCGGCCAGCGGTGACCCGGGTCCCACTGGTACCTCCCCGGGTCCCTCCAGCTGTATGTGGGGCCCTTACCTTCCTTTTCCTGGTGGCCCTGAAAGCCAGACCTCCCTGAGCTTGCCGCCCTCCTGCAGAGCCACTACGGGCAGTACCATGGCTTTGTGGTCATCCACGGCACCGACACCATGGCCTTCGCCGCCTCCGTGCTCTCCTTCATGCTGGAAAACCTGCAGAAAACGGTCATCCTCACTGGTGCCCAGGTAACAACCCGGGCTGCCCAGTGGGCATAAGGTCTGGGCCTTCCTGAGGCCACAGGACAGTTCAGTGCTGCTGGGGGCCCAGGTGGGTCCCCGGGCTCCTTGCTCGGTCCGGCAGCTCCCCGAGCTGGCTCCTGCTCAGTCTGAGCCGGCCAGCGCTGGTCAGCGCCCTGGTCCTGCCTGTTGCCAGCCCTGCCACCCTGGGGGTGGGTCCACAGCCTGCTGCCGGCCTTGTCCAGCTGCCCTCCTTTTGTTGCTGTCCTCCTCTTCGCACTGTGGTTCCCACCGATGCCATCCCTGGGCACCTGGGCACATGCTACCCCCTCCTCTCTCACCCTGACCCAGCACAACCCCCAAAGCCAACAGGTGGAATATTCTAGAAAACTGCTGGATTTGAAGGGGGGTGGTGGGGGAAGCCTGGACTTCCGTCGGGGCCTGCGTCAGAGGCTGCCTGCGGTGGCGCCATGGGGCCAGCCCTCCCCAAGGCCCTGGAGAGCCTTCCCCGGGGTCAGAGGTTGGGAAATCCCGTTGCCAGGTGCTGACCCGGCTGCCTGCCCTGCTCTGTCCGTGGTCCCTGCGGGTGTCACAGTGGGGCGGCACCACGCAGGGGAGGCCCAGGGCCGCACCGCACACACCCCACTGCTGCCGAGCACGTCCCACTCGGAGCTCGAGTGGAGGGATGGGGTGCAGGCTGCCCTGGCTCTTCCCAGACCCTCCTGAGCCCCTGGGTGTAGATCACCATCAGGCCTCTCCCAAGGGATGAAGGGCGGGATTATGAGCACTGCCGGCCCCGGGAAGGATCACGCTTGTGCTCTTCTAAGCCCCGCACTGGCCCTGACGAAGCGTCCCTGTTATAACGCAGGGGAGACTGAGGCTCAAGGCCCGGGGCTGCTGGCCCACTGCCACACCCCTTATGAGGACCCAGGACTGTGGCCCCAGGCCAGGGCTTTTCCTCTGGAGGCCCTGGGCCCACCCCTGCCCAGCCGGCCTGTCTGCACACCCCACAGCAGTCCAGCCCTTTGTTGCCTTCCTGGGCAGGAGTGGTGGGGATCTGGGTACGGGTCAGAGTCAGCCCTGGGGGCATTGGCCCTCACGTAGACACGGGAGCAGGTCTGGGACCCGGTGCTCGGAGGCCCCGCGTGAGGCTTCTGGCCATAGCATCCACCCACGGTCAGCTCTTGGCCACCCGGTCCAGAACTGGCTGGGGCAGTGAGGGACCAGAGCCTCTGTGCCCCGGGGCCAGGGAGCTGGGCTGGGCAGTGGCGGGTCCCTGGGCAGGAGCCCATCCGGCCGGCCTCCGGCAGCGGGGACTGGGGCCTGTGGGGAGCAGAGGGCGCTGGGATGTGGGCCAGACTGGCGTGGCCAGCAGGTGCAGCTCCCCGAGCAGCGGTCCCCACCAACCCGAGCCTGCCTGCCGCCTCTCCTGGACCCCTGCCCGGGCTCTGCACTGGCTCCCTCCTACGCTGCCTGAGCCTCAGCCCCTCTCCTCTCCGTGGCCGCTCCCCCAGGTGCCCATCCACGCCCTGTGGAACGACGGCCGTGAGAACCTGCTGGGTGCCCTGCTGCTGGCTGGCCAGTACGTGATCCCCGAGGTACCTCCTCCTGCCTCCTTCCTGCGGCTCCTGGGAACCCAAGCCCGGGGCTCGGGGTGTGGTGCTCAGGGGGACACACGGGGGCGCGTCTGGAGGGGTTTAAAGATCTGTCTTTCCCCTTGAACGCGAAGTACACCGTCACCGTAGAGAAAATAGGGAAATAGAGAAGGCAGCAGGAGACAGTCACTGCCTCTCACCCCCCGAGACGTCTGCTGCTGACAGTGTGCTGGATTTTCTCCGGGTCATGTATATATATATATATGTGGTTTACGTATATTTGTCTCATACCCACGGTATGGTATATATTTATTTACACTACATACATATGTACGTGTGTACGCTTCCATCAGTAGGTTGTACGGCGTGGTTTTGGAGAGGCCTCTTTTTCCTCTTCATCTTTCCCGGTCACGTGGTGACACCGGGGGACATTTACAAGATCCCCCCCTCACGTCTCAGGGGACGGGGAGAGGGGCCCTGGGAGGGGGTCGCCTGCCCTGGGGAGGGGCTTCACGGAACGCCGTCAGGGCCTGTCTCACTGCCGAGGTGCCCAGCCCGCCCCATGGGAACAGCTCCTGAGCAGGGCAGGGGCTCCCCGGCGCTGAGCTGCTCCCCGCCCCCCGCAGGTCTGCCTGTTCTTCCAGAACCAGCTGTTTCGGGGCAACCGAGTGACCAAGGTGGACACGCGCAGGTTTGCGGCCTTCTGCTCCCCCAACCTGCCCCCTCTGGCCACCGTGGGCGCTGATGTCACAAGTAAGCGGGCAGGGGTCACATCGCATCATGGCGTTCAGGGAGCTGCTGCAGGGACAGCGCAGGGCCTCCTGGGTGGGATCGCACGGCTCGGGGTCCTGCCCGGGGCTGCGGAGAAGCCGGGGGCCGGGGGGAGCTGCTCGGGGGGGGGTGCCCAGCAGGTAACCCCGGCTTGGAGCCGGGGGGCCATCCCGGGCGGGGCCGCGTTTGGGCGATCAGCCTCCTGTGCCTTTCCCCGGCCACGTGGCCCCAGGCCCAGGAGTTCCTCAGTGACGGTCAGTGGCTCTGCCACTCGCCTCGGCCTCCCGGGGACGTGGTTCTGGTAGTGCGACCTCGTCCTGGGGACTTTCAGGGGTGTTTCTGTGCCCTGGGGCCTGGCAGGCCGCCCAGTCCCCGTCGTGGGGTTGCCCGACGCCTCCCGTGGGTGGTGGACCCTGAGCCCTCCCCCCGAGGGACCCCCGATGCTGACCCTGGTGAGCAGCCGTCTCCAGCCTAGTCCTCGGCGAGCGCTGCTGGGTTGGTGCTCGGGCCTCACCCGACTCAGCCGCCCTCGTGGCCGTGGAGACTCTCTCCACCCGGGATGTCCGCTCTCCTGTGTGTCTCCGGGGCCCCCTGGCCCCGCTCCGGGTCTGCCGTGGCCATGGCCAACCCCTCCGTGAGGCGGTGTGACGGCTTCGCTCCGGTGGCCTTGCTGTCCGCCCAGCCCCTGCCGTCTACATGCTGTCCCCTCGCCACCCCCGTGTCTCCTCCTGTGCCTTTGAGACGTGGGCATCCAGCCATGGTGGCAGGCAGGATCTCTGCCAGGCGGTTGTGGGGCTACAGCAGGAGGAGGGAAGGACCATGCAGGGAGGCATTGCGGCCCCGAGCCCTGACTTCATCCTGGGGGTCTCACCCTGCATTTCCCTCCCCCTGCCCACCCACCCTGCTTGCTGGAGCGGCCCGGGGGTTGGTAAGGCCCAGAACGGTCCGTGCGTCTAAGCTGTGTATAGCACGTCCGGGTTCTGGGGGCCAGAGTCAGGGAAGGCTTCCTGGAGGAGGTGGCCCACGTGCTGGTGCTGGCAGATAGATCGCTCCCTTGCTGTGGTGGGCAGTGGCGCTCAGCCCCTCCTGCCCCAGTGCCAGCCAGCCGAGGAAGCAGGGGTGGGCGGAAAGGAGGGGGCGGCCGCTGTGCAGGCCTGCCTCCCCCGTGGGGGCTGAGTCACACCTTCTCTGGGGCTCAGAGGGGAGCTCCCAGGACGCAGCCCACTGGCAGGTGCGGAGTTCACCCTGGATCCCCAGGCCCCTACCTGTGTCATGCCAAGCCCGCGCCGGCCTTGAGGTGCAGGGCACACGGGTGCTGGCTGGGCCGGGCGGCTGGCCGGGCGCGGGGCTGGGGCAGGCCCCGAGAGGAGAGGCCGCCCTTGGACCCCCAAGCCCGTGATCCCAGGAGGATTGTGTCCCCCAGCCAGGGTGCCCGTGTGGTGTGTGAGGGCCCCGGGCTGTTCCCGGCACCTGGGGCTGAGAAACAGCAGCTTCTGCCTGGGCTGTGCCCGGCGGGGCCCCTGGGGAGGCGGGGAGCTGGGGGCTGCCACCAGCACTGGGGCGGCGGCGCCCTTTCACTGTTTTTTGTTGCGTTTTCCCTCCCCTCTGTGAAGCCGTCACAGACGAGGCGCTCGGGGGCTCAGGGGCGGGGAGCTGTGCCGGGCTTGGAGGGGTGCACGGCGGGGGGTGGGGGTGGGTGCTGGCCCCGCCCGTGGGGGTGGGTGCTGGCCCCGCCCTTCCCCTAGTGGGTGAGGCACGTGCGGCCACAGCGGGCCTCCAGGAGCCCCAGGTCCTTGCTGTGCAGAAGCCCTGGCCCCAGGGAGGGGGAGTCAGGCCGACAGGCTCAGGCCAGCAGGGTCCCGGCAGCTGAAGGGGACGCGGGACCCAGTGTCCCCTGTTAACGCGGGCTCCGCTGCGTGGCCCTGCGGTGGCACTGTTAGGACCGAGCAGGGACGGTGGTCCTCACACCACCTTTCCTCCTCTTGGCCCCTCTGAGCATGGGGACAGCGGTCCCCTGGTGTCCAGTAGGCCCAGGTGAAAGGACTTGGGGTCCCATGGGCTCTGAGGGGGCTGGGCTGGCCGGGCGGGGCGGTGCGGGCCCGCTCTGTCTCCGTAAACCCCCCTCGGCAGCCATAAGTCCTGGCTGGTGGCCTCGCTCCCACCCGCCGCCGTCTTATCTGCTCGCCCAGCTGGGGCCGGGGCCCGAAATCGAAGGACACCCCTCGCTGCTGCCGGATGCTGCGGCCGCCCTCCTCCCAAGCCCATCCCCCAGAGCCCCCGCATCTCCCACCCTCCCAGCTCCCCGTGAAAGGGCAGCACGTGTCTGGAACGTTCCTCAGTTTATTATCATATGAGAATTGCTCTGGTGGAAACAGCAGGAGGCCCGCAGGCTTGCACCCCCCTCCACGGGACTGGGGTGGTGGAGGAGCCCTGGGCGGGGGTCCTGGAGCCCGCATTCCCCTCCGGGCTCTGCACCTGACTCTGGGCAGCCTTGGGCAAGGCCCTTTACCTCCCTGGGCCTCAGTTTCCCTGGGCTGGACAACGGGCCCTCCTTGGTACCTGCTCCCTCAGCCCGGCCTCTGCCTGCTCGAGGCTGCCATGTGTGAGGGGCCGAGAGAATGGGACCCTGGGCTCAGCGCCGGGCTCCTGAGGGTCGAAGGCCAGGCCTGCTGCCCAGACCCCCGCCCCCTGCCCATGGGTGGAGCAGGAGGGCTGGGAGGCCTCTGGTGGCTTGGTCCCTGCAGAGCAGCAGCCTTTAGACCCACAGAGAGCCTGATGCTCTGGGGAGTTCTCTGCGTGGCGGGCACTGACCCCACGTAACTGCCCCCTTCCCTCTCCGCGGGGCTCAGGAGCCACCCTGGGCGTGGAGAGCAGGCTGGCCTCACGTTAGGCCTCTGAGACTTTGGGGTGAATGAGATGAAGGTTTTCTTTCCCCAAAGGTTAGGGATCCAGAAGACTCATTCATCCATCCATTCATTCATTCACTGACTTGCTGGGCCATGGGCCAGGTCGGTGCCCAGTAAGGGGCTCGTGAGGCTGGCTGGTCAGAGGACGCTGCCCCGACTGCTCCTGGGATCCAGGATCGCAGATTCCCGGTGATCCCCTGGCTCTGCCCCGTCTGCTGGGCTTCTCGCCGTTGCACGTGCCGTGCCCTCTGCCTGGAAGGCCCTTCCTCCACCTGCCCTCTCCCCTCTCCTGCACTGGCGTGGCCTGCTGGGCTCTGGTGGCCTCCGTCCCTGCGGGGTCCTCTTCGCCCCCTGGCCCCCACGCCCGCCCCGGGGGCTGGCTCATGCTGAAGCTGCGCCCCTCGCCTGAGCGAGCTGGGAGAGGGGGCAGGCGACGGGACTCCGGAGGCACCAGACGGAGGCCGGGGGGTCCGGGGGGTCCGGGGAGGCTGGGCCGGGGCCTGCAGATGGCCGGAAGGTGTGCATTCGGTCCCTCTGTCCTCACAGTCAACTGGGAGCTGGTGCGGAGGGTCCGTGGGCAGGGCCGGCTGGTGGTGCACAGCAGCGTGGAGCACGACGTCGGCCTGCTGCGCCTCTACCCTGGGATCCCCGCCACCCTGGTAGGGACCCCGGCTCAGCCCCCGCGGTGCTTGCCTCCTGTACCCCCTCCCCTCCCCACCTTCGTGTCACTGGGACCTGCGCCCCCTCCGCTGCCTTCTCAGCCCGTTCACCGTATTTGTGAACTGGGCTTGTCCCTGCGGACGTCACAGCACCGGGTTCCGAGGGCTCCTCTGAGGCTGGTGGAGTGTAGCCCTGGACGCTGCTCTTTCTTGTGGCCGCTCTGGTGGTCCCTGCCGTCCACCCCTTGGCCACCAGCTGTTTCTGGGGTGGACACGGCGCCTGCCTCCGTCGTGCCCAGTGAGTCAGGCCCAGATGCTGGGCTGCCAGTTGGATGGAGGGTCTCGGGTAAAAGCGTCTCTGGGCATCGCTGGCGCTGAGTGTGGGGCTGCGGGGCCTCAGAACACGCGTGCTTCAGTGCTGTGACCGGCGGGGCACTGCAGCGCCCTCCTCTACCTGACACACGTGGCTTCCCAGGTGTGTCCCTGTACCTGGGGCGACGTCAGGCTGCCTTTAACCTCTGGGCCACAGTCTGTGAACTGGAGCCTGCTCCCCTCCCAGGGCGCTGGGGACAGACGGGGCAGAGCCGCGATGGGACCAGAAGGGGTTTGCTGGAGGCGCGCTTTGGTGAGGGCTGCCCTCGAAGATGAGGGTCGTCCCAGGGGCTGGTGGCCGGATCCCACGCACGGGTCTCACATCGTGTAGTAGCCAGAGGTCACTGCACGAGGCTGCCATCTTCAGTGGGGCTGAGCTGCACAGGCTCCTTCTGGGAAAACATGCTGGCTTGTGAAGTCTTTCTAGAACATGCTGTAGCTGGGGGAGTGCAGAGCCATAAGCTGGGCCAAGCTCAGGCAGGGGGACGGGACCCCCAGGGCTTCACTCGACGGGGACTTCTGGGCCGTCGGGGCAGGGCCTGCTGGTGGTGACGTCGTCCAGCAGTGGGCCCTAGTCTCCAGTCTCCCCGCTCCCGGGTATCTGCCAGGAACAGGTCTGCTTTTACCTTTGGCCTCTACCTGGAGAAGCAGAGGGAGCCGATGGCAGGTGTGAAAGGCTCTGATGGGGGCACAGCCGGAGGGCTGGACACCTGCCGCACAGGCCAGCAGCTTGGCCTCTGGGCTCCCCGTGTAGCAGGTTCAGGGACAGACATGCTCAGCCCTGGGGCCTCTGGGCTGTGCCCACCCGTGCTGACACAGGGCAGGGCTGAGCTGGGCAGCAGGTGTCCCCGCAGGGTGGCCTCTGAGGGGACCATCCTTGTTCGAGGTAAACCCCAGGCCCTGTCCTCTTCTTTTTTTTTTTTAAATTTATTTATTTTTGGCTGCGTTGGGTCTTCGTTGCTGCGCACGGGCTTTCTCTAGTTGTGGCGAGCGGGGGCTGCTCTTCGTTGCGGTGCGCGGGCTTCTCATTGCAGTGGCTTCTCTCGTGGCAGAGCATGGGTTCTAGGAGCGTGGGCTTCAGTAGTTGTGGCACCGCGGGCTCAGTAGTTGTGGCTCGCAGGCTCTAGAGCGCAGGCTCGGTAGTTGTGGTGCACGGGCTTAGTTGCTCCACGGCATGTTGGATCTTCCTGGACCAGGGCTCGAACCTGTGTTCCCTGCACTGGCAGGTGAACTCTTAACCACTGCACCACCAGGGAAGCCCCCGTCCTCTGTCTTCCAGTGGAGCCTTGCAGCCTCGTGGGATGTGCGGACAGCACCCTGGCTTAAGCAGAACCCTGCATGTGTATTTAGCTGCAGGGCCCTTTCCCCACAAACTGGCTTGCTGGGAGCATCACCTGTGTGTGTCAGACGGGGCAGAGCTTTGGACCGGATGGAGGGGCCAGGGGCCGGGAGGGGCGGTGTGGTGGCCCGGCTGGGATGGGGGGCCCTTCACCCCGTGAGACCTCTGATGGCCCTTTCTCATCTCCAGCTGGCTCCTCGTGACCTCTGACCCATTTCCACGGTGTTTGTGGCCTTAACACTGAGAAGGGGACAAGGGTCCCTTTGGGGGGATGTGTTGGGGAGCGTGGTGGGCCCCGAGGGTGCAGGGCCAGCCTGTTGGTCCCCATGGCTGGAGCAGGACGCGAGGCCCCTCACCCTCGCCTCCCGGCCCCCGCAGGTCCGGCTCTTCCTGCAGCCCCCCCTGAAGGGCGTGGTCATGGAAACCTTCGGATCGGGAAACGGGCCCACCAAGCCCGACCTGCTTCAGGAGCTGCGGGTGGCAGCTGAGCGAGGCCTAGTCATCGTCAACTGCACCCACTGCCTTCAGGGCGCCGTCACCTCGGACTATGGCGCTGGCACGGTGGGGCGGGGACACCGAGGCCTTGGGAGGGAGGGCAGGGGCAAGTCCGGCCGTGACCCCGTGCCCCATCGTCCGCCGGCACCTCCGTTCCTGCAGGCCCTGGCGGGAGCCGGCACCATCTCAGGCTCCGACATGACATCGGAGGCGGCCCTGGCCAAGCTGTCGTATGTGCTTGGCCTGCCGGGGCTGAGCCTGGACGGCAGGAAGGAGGTGCATGCCCCTCCGGCGGGGGACCTGGGCCCGCACTGGTGGGCAGTGGGGCCCAGTCCGGGGGATGCATCCCTGGGTTTGGAAGGGGGGCGAGGACGGGGGGGCTCCCCCGATCGGTTGCCAGCCCCAAGCCCAGGCACTGCCTGTCCTCACCTCAAGGAGCCCCAGGTCTGGCTTGGGCCGAGGATCCCCAAACTGCTCCCAGGGTATCCCCTCCCTCTTGCTTTTCAGGCTGGCCTCAGACACAGCTGTCCCCGGGCCCTGGGGCTGGGCAGAGGCCACAGGGGCCCGGGGAGACCCTGAGCTGGAGGGCGGGAGGGTGGGGCTAGCCTGGTGTGGGGATCTGGCTAGGGTTAGGCTCCGGCCTCAGGCATGGAGCCCGAGGGAGGAGTTTCAGGCCCTGGGCAGCCCTCTCCTGGGGCCTGGGGTGCCTGGCCTGCGAGGCTGGTCTGGGCTGCCGGGTCTGGGCCCTGATGGAGCTGGCCCGGCTCTCCGTGTGCCCCCACGGCAGCTGCTGGCCAGGGACCTGCGCGGGGAGATGACGCCGCCTGCTGCGGACGAGCTCCGGCCCTCTCTGCGGGGCAGCACGCTGGGCCGCGGGGTCGCCCAGCTCCTTAGGCTGAGCCAGGTACTGTCCAGCGTGGGCGAGGGGGTCTGGGCGGCGGGTCCCTGAGGGATGGGCTCCCGTCCCCTGGCATTTTGGTGCCAGGAGCAGAAAACCACCAGGCGTGAACTGGTTCTGGGCTCGGGGCCACAGTGGGGAGGGTTTGCAGGGACTCGTGGGCCGGTGTGTGGGAAGGGCCCAGGCCGTCGAGAGGGGCCCTTGCAGCGTGCACACGGTACTCAGAACGTGGCCGCTCCCCCGGGGGGCAGCCGGGCCGGGCCTGCTGGCCCTGGTGCAGGGCTGCCTCGTGAGGGGGGCGCGCTCAGGCACCACGGGCAACTCCGTCCGTCCTGCTGCTGGCGGGAGAGAGGTGTCTGCTCTGGGGTCTCCCCGGGAAGAGGGGCCAGGCTTGGAGCTCCTTCCCCTTCTCAGCCAGGGTGCCCAGGCCCAGGCAGGGACCGAGGGCTTGCTTCAGGGCCTGGGATCTGAGATTCAAGCTGGGCCAGGCTCACGGGGGTGACTGGGGCCTCCCGCTGACCCACCTTACCGCCACCCCCAGCACCGGCCTCTGGGAGAAGTGTCCAGACCTGGTGCGCCTGGCAGGAGACGGGCACTGTGTCCCGTTGCTGACCCGGGTCACACCACGTGCCTCAGTTTTCCCTCTGCAGAGTGAGGGTGGGAGAGTGGCAGGAACTTAACCTGCTGGCCAGGGGTGGGCAGCAGCCGGACGCGGGCGGCCTGTCGTCCCAGCGGATGCCTCGGGCCTTAGTGACTCCAGGGGTCAGGACCCACCATGGTGCCTGGTGCGGGGATGCCTGCGGGGGCCTCTGATGGGATCCCCAGCCTTCTGGCGCCTTGGGGAGCTGTTAGGCGACCCATGGAATTCCCAGCACCGGGGCCAGGCGGCCCTTCCTTCTGGGGAGGGCCAGGCACCCCTTCCCACCTTCCCCCAGGCAGGTGCCCTATGAGTTACCTCTGCCTCCTGGCCCTCAGGGGAGGCAGGCGAGGACGTGGGTCTCATGGGCGGGTGGCAGGCCCCGGTCACACAGCTGCTGGGACGGAGCCAGGTGGGGGCCTGTATCCCGCCTGGACTTTGCTCCCGGGGTGGGGGTCCCGAGTAGGCCTCAGGTGTGCCCACAGCCCCTTTGTTGAGACTCGAGGGGGCGCTGGACCCCGTCCTGGGACTCACTGCCGGCGCGGTGTGCGGGCCAGCAGGGTTCCCACGGGCCCTGCGCCCCACCTCTGCCCACCTGTTCCCCTGCTCCTGGCCCTGTCCACTCCTGGGGGTGCTGAGGACCCCAGGAAGCGGCAGGGGTCCCAAGGTGCTGCGGTGCCCCCTCACTCCAGGAGGCTGATGACGTGCGGGATGCCCTGGCACCCAGCCTGGCCTGTGCCGCGGCCCACGCTGGCGACCTGGAGGCCCTGCAGGCGCTTGCAGAGCTGGTGAGACCCCTGCCCGCCCTCGGGGACCAGCTCCAGCTGCACCAGGCCCCGGGGGGTGGGGTGCTGCCCAGATATGGGCAGGACTGCCTGTCCCGGGGCTTGCT